>NC_090935.1:218526254-219151254 GCF_040938575.1 Ambystoma mexicanum | reverse complement strand
CACTGTGCTCCAAAGCAAGTGAAATGGCACATGACTACCAAATCCCACAGTGATGAAGTAAGACTGACAGCCAACACTACATGACTAACAGGTAACCAGGCCACATCCCACAACACATGCACCACTCTTCGGCGGCCCTCACACACCATAAGGGCATCCTGCACTATGCACTGCATATGCACTATGTCTCTGCCTCCAGCATTTCACCACACAGGACAGTCATCCCTGCAAGTGGAAGTCAGCCTCACAGTGATACCACAGCGTGTCACTTGTTCCACACACCCATAGTACTGCTGCAAGTCACCATGGTACTGATCAGTGCAGAATGACGAATATGCTAGTGACTACAGCCAACACTCCCTACTACCAAATCTCACAGAACACAGCACATCAATGATTTTACTACATCACTGCTGCATGCATATATGATGCACGTGCAACATGCTGTGAGTGCACATCATAACCCATCTTGAAGATGCTACCCCGTCCATCATTCCATTGCGCAAGACACATAGCGGGCCCAGAAATGGGGTCAATGCACCCAGGGACAGTTGTCCGCCATGAATGTACGAACACTTACCTTCATTCCCCTCTCATGCAGCTGATGGTGGCTATCCCTTGAAGCCGTGGCTCATGACCCCTGTCCGAAAACCACAGAACAGGCACGAGGAGGACTACAATCATTCCCATTCCCGTACACGTGTGGTGATTGAGCAGACCTTTGGCCTGTTGAAGGCACGATTTTGTTGCCTCAGCCGGTCGGGTGGGGCACTCATCTACAGCCATGAGAAGGTGTCCAAGATCACCATGGCATGTGTAATGCTGCACAATATGTGCATCCGTCGGAATATGCCCCTGACCCCTGAACATGGAACTGCTAGCACCAGATGATATAGAAGGGGAGGAGGAGGAAGAAGTGGCAGGACAGCATCACGGTGCCGATGCACAGGAGGGACGTGCCGTGCGGCTATCATTGATTGGACAATATTTCTGACACACAAGTCAGCAGAGGGTGTGAGGATGTCTGGACATCGGGCACTGGGTGTGGGGATACATTTACACTATGCACTGTGCAATATTAAACGACACATGCGCAATGATGAATGTACACTCTGTTTTTTTTAGATGAACAACCAGTGTATTTAAAGTGAACATTTCAACATGATGAACAAACCCTCCACCACCCTCACCCCCTCCCACCACAACTCCCATACACACCCTCAACCCCCTCCCCTTCCCACCCCAACTCCCAAACAAACCCTCACCCACCTCCCCCTCCCACCACAACTCCCAAACACACCCTCACCCCCCTCCCCTCCCACCACAACTCCCAAACACACCCTCACCCCCTCCCCCTCCCACCACAACAACCCCATACTAGTCCCATAGGGTCCACACAGCCCACATGTGGATGGCAGTATTGTCACTGTGCGCTCCCAGGCATGTCCTGATGGTGCATCGTACGGAGCGACCGACGGAGCGGGCTGGTCTGGGTTGAGTTGCTAGTTGAGGGGGTGTCTTCATGCTGGGGATGTTGTGCAGGATGTTCAGCCTCCAGAGCATCTGCTATCCGGCCAAGGACCTCACAGAGCTGGTTGGTGCTGTCCGTAATGACCTGGCCCAGTGTCCTCAGTTCATCCCGCCACTCCTCCCTGGCCTGCCAATTGTCCTGCATGAAGTCATTGATCAGGCCTGTGAGCTGCTTAGCCCACTCTGCATCAAGGGCTGATGTTGTGGCCGTGCTGGGGATCGGGCTCACATGTGTTTCCGGCGCTTCCGAAAGGGAACTGGCCACAGGACTGGCATGTCCCTGTGTTGCTCCTTGCCCAGTAAGATCAGGTGTGTCACTCCCACCCAAGTCACTATAGGAGACTTGGGGGTTGGTTTGGGCATCAGGGGTGTGTACGACTTCAAATGTGTCCTCCTCAGTCGCTCCGCATATGGATGTGGGGCTGTCGGCAACATCGAGGGGGGCCGTGGCTGCAACCTCTCCAGCCACACTCGACTCCTCAGAGCGCAGCGTAGGGCATGTGTCTGCTGCCAGTGCAGGGTGGGGTGGGGCTGGTGCACCCTCCATGGGCCTTGCGGGAGCCGGTGGTGTGCCTCCAGGTGTTCTCTTCCTCGCAGGGAGACGGCGGCCCCTGCCTTGGCCCCTGGAGGTGCTGGGCCAGTTGCTCTCCTGCTCCTCATTGTCATGCTCACTGCCTGTGGGGGTGGAAGAGAGGGACGGCATGAGTGATGATTTGAGAGCCAGCATTTGTACATGGCTACAATAGCACATTCAGATATTTGTGGGTTATCGGCATTTGGGTGGGGAACGGCACATAATTCAATACTAGGCTGGTAAATGCATGCATTTGTCTGTGTCACTCATGTTGGCCGGGTACTGTGCTGGCTCACATGCACACTGTTTACATCAACTGCCCTGTGTGCCTCATGGAATGCGCCACTTTGTGTGGTATGTGTCATATAGGGGACGGCCTCGCACCTGGCACTAGCCTGGGTCTCACTTGCTTCAGCATGATTTGCAGGGGTGGGTGGTGTGACCGACCATGCCGTGACTCCTTGGCCAGACCTTAGCAGTGACTTTAATAACATTGGCGTTGGCAGTATTGACTTTGGACACTCACCTCCATCAGCGGATGACGTTGCCCCGCACTCCATTTCTCTAACCCCTTCGATTGATTCGGGGCCTATCATGGCCGCACATGTCTCCTCCCACGGCATGAGTTTCATGGGCGAACCTGGGCCTCCTCCAGTCTCCAGGGCCTGGCTTCTATTAGCAGAGAGGATGCTCCGCACCCTCAGCCACAGGTCATCCCACCTTTTTCTGCAATCCTTTGTGGTGCGGGGGGTGTGCCCACAGCGCTCACCTTCTGCGCCACTAGAGCCCAGATGTCTTTTTTTTATCACCGCCACCCTCCTCATGGAGGGGCGTAGGAGACGCATAAAATCTGGGGGGGGCAGGGGACATCTTGGGGACTTTGCTTTATTTATTTATTTAGTTATTGGGTTTTAGTCAAAGAACTCGACTTTTCACAAAATTAGAATTAAAATCACAGTACGTATTAAATTACAAATATCACTGTATAAAACAAGAGAAAAGAAGAAAAAAAACAGAAGAAAATTAAAGTATGCAGCAGCAAAGAACATGTCTTTGTATGTTGCATTTCTGGATTTTTCATCTGACTATGAGCTCATGGTAAGAGAGAGGAAATAACAATTACTTCCAGTGGGCCACAGCTAGGATGCCAGCTTGTTAAGAGGCAGATCACCTGTAAGTGGACTCCTGCAAAATAAAGGAGTTGAAGCCTTTTCTACCAACTGCAAGTTGCTACATTTTTGTGTGGGGCAAGGAGACGTGTGTGTCTCTTGGAATGGAAAGATGGGTTTTCAAAAAAAGAGGAAATCTTGTTTGTACCTCTGAATTAGCCCTGTTATGGGAGTAGAGGGACCAGGTGTGTGATGTTGCTGCTTTGACTGTCCTTCGGGGCTACAGCAAACAAGGAGGATGAGCGATTGCAAGCCCACCCCCTTATAAGCACTCCCCAGGTCTGCGGCCGGATTTGTCGGACCCAGGGGATGCCTAGTAGGTGGGGTGTATGTGGAACCAGGGGGTGGCCAGTGGGGCAGCCCGCTATGTGGGCTGCCCCTATAGCGTCCCTGCGAGGGCGGGGCCAGCCTTTCATGATGAGTCTGGTCCCTCTTATTCCATCTCATGCTGGCTTCAGAGCCTAGCCTTTCTTTGCGTTTTTTATTCTGAATAGGAAGCTGGACTCTGTTCCTTTCTCGTTTAACATTTGCTGCAAAGCCTGATCTATTTGATTCTCTCATATGTTACTAGGACGGCAGAGCGTGGGTCCTCTGCCCTGTTACATTATTCACAGAGCCCCTCTGGCCTTTCTTTGCCTCTGCCTTGTCTCACTGCTTGCTTGCCTAATACATACCTCCTCGCTTGAACCCTCAACATATTCTCCCTAGTACAGCAAAGGCAGCTGTAGTCTGTCTTAACTTCTGTTTGTTCCGTGTCTTGAATTGGCCTCTTATTTCCGCTTTTCTGTCTGCAGGGGAAAGGCATGTGCCAGTCACTGCCATGATGGTTCTACCTGGCAATAAGAGGGCAACAGCTAGCCAATATTGGAAGAACATGGGC
Source organism: Ambystoma mexicanum (assembly GCF_040938575.1). Lineage (NCBI taxonomy): Eukaryota > Metazoa > Chordata > Amphibia > Caudata > Ambystomatidae > Ambystoma > Ambystoma mexicanum. The sequence goes on along the minus strand of NC_090935.1, from coordinate 219,147,101 downwards.
ATATTATGCCAGAGGCTGGCAACTGCCTTCCTAATGCCTACACAAGAGACACAACTCTTGCCTTTGTTTCTAACAGTAATTCAGTGGATGAAGAAACGCAAGAGCACACATATTGCTTATAAAGGAAAGGGATGATGTCACACTTGGTTAAGACATTTTGATCACGCCAGGAGCTAATTTCCAGCTGCAATTAAGCGATTACCTTTTAGACTTCTGGCTTTAAATAACATTAGTATCACCTGGAAAGAACAGTGGTTGCTCAACATGGTTCCTGGAGCATGAGGGGTACCCTACACATGGGCATGGATGATTGGAGGGCATTCTTGCTCTGTTTTGGAGCCTGCCCCTACAGCCATGATGGGGGAGGTGTTGATTACTTTTGGTTGTATGTACCCTTTGAGGGTGGGCAGACATTGCCTCCTGCTTTAGCCCAGTAACAGCTCTGCTTTGCAACTTTATCACACATACCTGTCAGGTGGCATGTAACTCAATGCTTCTAATGTTATCAGCCTCAGAAGTCTGGAATTCTTTGCCACATCAACTAGGGTACAGGCTTGCCCACTGAGACTTACCCATGTCTGAGTCGGCATCTGTCGCCCTGTGGGGAAGACACACACAAAGAGCAGGGCACAGTGCCCTTGTGGGTTTTTCACACTTCTTCCTCGGGGTGGGCACAATTCACTCCGCAGAAAAAGTGGCACATGCTGGGCAACATTCTCCCACTTTGACAATGTCACCCAAAGAGTGAAATTGGCCATTTGAAATACCTCTGTCGACTTATTATTGCGCAATCCACTCTGATGGGTTTCAGCACCTGCTTAACGCGAGATGGCAATTAAGGGCATTTGCCAACGCACTCAAGAAGCACAGGACACCCTCTTACCAGCGACATGCCATGCTCACTCATTCTGATCACGAATTGGCATTTATCTGAGATCATGTTAAATGTATTTATTAATTTATCACATGTGTAGCATCACGCAAAACCCCCAAGCATCAAGGTGCAAAGTAAACTGCATGGAGTGGACCACTTCCATTGGCGCACAATTTGACTTTTCTGCCACAAAATTAAAGATTTTAGCGTAAAAGGCAGGTGAAATCACATTGCTTTTCCACTTTGGAAGAGTGTAAATACCTCATGCAATTAGCATTGCTGGCGGAATTGACAATGGCTTCCTCTGGACTCCGTCCGCTTTTACCAGGTTTCATTTCCAAGCAGATCCCAGCGGAATCCCTTGCCTTATTTCCAGCATGAGAATCCATGCTGGCAGTAAGACCGCATTTTCTGGTGGAGCGGGAAATACAGGGAGTCCTGGTGCGTCCACTCGGCTCCCGAACTCCACCCAGAATATGCACGAAAATCTGGCCAATTAGAAAAAGCAACAGTAACAGTGTTTTCCACCATTTTTTCTCAACCAATTGACCTGGAAAATGCTGTGTTGCGTCGGAAGCTGAATGCATTCACTCTGCCTATTATCCCACCGGAAGATTAAGCCAGGTGCTGAACACAGGTGTTACATATTCCTGTGCACAATCTGCATTTGGAGAATTAACTAACTGAGCTACCTTACAAATGCTATCTCCTCTGCGGCTTTACCGTCTTAACCCCATAACTGATATGGGTATTTCCCCCCAGTGGCAAGGCATTTTTTGGTGATTTCGGTATGTCACCATTCAATCCCTTGTAACTTCTTTGTTACATGAGATATCTCGGCCAAAGTTGGCCCCTTTTTTCCCACATGTAGGCGGTCGTAACACCACCCAGGAATCCTAGTTTGCTGTAGGGGGTGAGAGAAAATAACCAAAAAGGAGAACATTTGTTTTTTTTTCAGAAAATGCCAATAAAATGTTGTACACAGAAGCCTGTGGTGTTTTCCTTGTAAGATCTAGGAACAAATAGTTTGCTGTGCTGGATTCGCCATTTTACAGGCTTTCAAGAACAGATTGAGTGGAAACCAAAATAACATATTTTGATATGCTAATCAGCCGTTTTGTGAGAGGTAGGCGATTTGGGCGTTTTGGAATGGAAAAAAAGGGTAGGAAAGCTGAATGGGAAGCCAGAAAGGCATACATTTCTGAAAAGTAGACAATATTCCAAGTTTAGGAAGTGGTGATTTGCACAGGTAAGGCAACAACTATGTAAGAAAAGATTCCATAGTTTGGGAGGGAATCGTGAAAATGACAGAAAAAAAACACAATTTCCGCACATTCCACTTTGGTCACCCACTGAAACACGCAGCCAACAACATATGGCCTACCTTCCCGTTTTCCCACAGGTTTCCCGATGAAAACGGTACCTCACATGTGTGGGTGCACCTACCTGGGTGCAAAGAGAAAAGCCTAAAACACTGGTAACCCCAAGTCTTTTCGCACAGCAGATTTTCAGGAATTTTGCTCATGTGAACAACCTACAGATTTGGGCCTAGGGTGTCGAAGCCATGAAGGAAAACAGGGAACCCCATGCATTTCCGAAAAGAAGACACCCGTGGGAATCCACAGAGGTCTGACTTGCTCGAATCGCCCCATAATTTATGACCCACAATCCCTGACAAAGTCTGAAATTTTGTGGAAAACTCACAGGAAATGCATGGGGTACCCTGTTTTCCTTCGTGGCTTTGACACCATAGGCCCAAAATCTGTAGGTTGTCTCCCCAAACCCTTTGGGGTTACCAGTGGTTTAGCCTTTTCCCTTGGCGCCCAGGTAGGTGCACCTACACATGTGAGGTACAGTTTACATCGGGACACCTGTGGGAACGCGGGAAGGTAGGACATGTGGTGTTGGTGGCGTGTTTCAGTGGGTGGCAAGAGGGAAATATCTGAAAATTGTAGTTTTTTCACCAAATTTCAGACTTTGCCGGGGATTGTGGGTAATACATTCTGGGGCGATTCACGCAAGTCAGACCTCTGTGGATTCCCATGGGTGTCCTCTTTTTGGAAATGCATGGGGTTATTTCTATTTTATGTTTTTATTTTTACATTTTTAAAGCACTCACACAGCCCACATGCATTGAGGCGCTGTTACAGGAATTGTTTGTTTTGTAGTTGCGTAATTGTTTTTCTCTTAGTTGCGTAGCCAGATGTTTCTAAGCGCGGACCCGGGGATCGAACCTGTGTTGCTTCGTGTCGTCTTGCTTCCAAGGCGTGCACGTTGCCGCTGTGCTATCCTCCCGGGTTCCCTGTTTTCCTTGGTGGCTTCGACACCCTAGGCCCAAATCTGTATGTTTTCCACATGAGCAAAATCTGCTCTGCCGAAAGGCTTGGGGTTACCAGTGGGTTAGCCTTTTCCCTTTGCGCCCAGGTAGGTGCACCCACACATGTGAGGTACCGTTTTTGTTGGGACACCTATGGGAACGCAGGATCGTAGGACATGTGTTGTTGGCGGCGTGTTTCAGTGGGTGGCCAGAGTGAAATGTCTGAAAATTGTGTTTTTTTCACCAAATTTCAGACTTCCCCAGGTGTCCCGACGAAAACGGTACTTCACATGTGTGGCTGCACCTACCTCGGCGCCAGGGAAGGCTACATAAGGTGCCCCCTCATCCACTTAGGGTGGGCGAAGGGCCGTTCCCCTTTCAAACACAAAAAAAACCTGGTGGATCTAGTGGGCACACTTGCCCCCCTGCACCCACCCAAAACAAGTTATAATATATATATTTTTGTTTTGCCCTTCCCTAGGGGCAGATGGGCACATGTGTGTGGCCATCTGTCCCCGGGGGGGTCAAAACCTACTGCCCCAGGCTCGAGAGCAGTGGCTCTGCCAATATTTGCAGCGGCCTCTACCCCCCACCCCAAATGGATGGAGGGCATCTCGTGTACCCCTTCCTAGGGGCATAAATCTGCCCCCCAGGGAGGGCTACATAAGGTGCCCACATCTACTTAGGGTGGGGGGAGAGAGCCACCCCCTTTCAAACACAAAAAATCCTGGTGGTCTCGTGGGCCCCCACCCAAAACAAGTTATAATATATATATTTTTGTTTTGCCCTTCCCTAGGGGCAGATGGCACATGAGTGTGATCATCTGCCCCCAGGGGGGTGGCAAAACGTACTGCCCCAGACTTGGGGGGCGGGGTGGATCTGCCAATATTTGTAGTTGCCTCTCCCCTCACCCCAAATGGATGGGGGCATCTCATGTACCCCTTCCTAGGGGCAGAAATCTGCCACCAGGGAAGGCTACATAAGGTGCCCCCTCATCCACTTAGGGTGGGGGGGAGGTGGGTCCCCCTTTTAAACACAAAAAAACCTGGTGGTCTAGTGGGCCTCCCTTACCCCCCGCCCCCACCCAAAACAAGTTATGATAGATATATTTTTGTTTTGCCCTTCCCCCAGGGAGGGCTACATAAGGTGCCCCCATCCACTTAGGGTGCGGGGGTGCACCCCCTTGCGGAAATCCCTGGTGGCTAGTGGTCCCACCCACACCCACCCCATCCAAAGCTACGTTTAAAAAAAAATCTTTTTTTTTGTTTGCCCCCCTTCCGTGGGGGCAGATGATCACCCATCTGCCCCCAGGGTATTGCCCCATGCTTTGGGGGCCAGGAGGGAGAGGGCAGCTTACATAGTAAGCAGCCCCTCCTCCCACTTCAAAAACAGATCCCTGCACGACACACCAAACACATATTCTGGGGGGGATAAATGACATTACATCCCCCCACTTAAAACTGTGGGGGGGATTTGTCCCCCATGTCCTATGCCCATGTCCGCATATCATTGCTGAAAACAGTGTCAGCATGCTCGTGGAGGGTATCCACTAGCATTTGAAGTTCGTCAGGGCTGAACCGCTCCTTTTGGAGTCGGGCAGCTCCCTTTTTTGGCGCTTTGGGCATTCCTCGTTGGTATTGGTATCTTTCCGGTATGTCGAAAGTGTGCTAGGGGTCCTGTCTGGTGAGGTTGGTAATGGATTGTATTTTTAAAGATGGACGCCGTGCTCCTTCCAGTTCCTGTGCGATGACGTTGTTTCCGGTTCCGCATTTTGACGGTGACCGTAAATAACGGTGACCGCTATTTACAGTCACCGCTAATGCCGCGTTGCTCTAAGGCAGTAATGTTCGCTACGGTGCGGTTCATGTGGTAGGGGGTTTTTCGTCCATTTTTACGGCATGCCGCTGCGTTCATTACCAGCATGGCGCAAAGCTCGTGCCCGCGAACGCGTAATAGTGCGCTTTTAGCGGTCTATTGCCAACTCGGACACGTTATTTGCGCCATGCCGGTAATGGACGGTACTTACCTCCAAACTCGGAATGAGGGCCAATATCACCCAAACTGTGTTGGTACTTATATCAACCTCAGAAAGGCTGAGTTGAGGTGTTTAAGAACAGACTAGATCAGTAACTCACCCCCTAAAGTGTGCCTGAAATAAACCTTTAATGAGTTTAGTAATTATTGTATAGAATTACAGAAAGACAAATTCTTTGTTATTCTTATTCTTTCTTATTTAGGGTCACTGCAGAAAGTGTTAAACTTGTAGAACCGCTGTTTTTTTTTAAGTGGCCTGAACAATAAAGCCAGCCACTCGAGAAGCAAAGAGCCACATGATGCTAGCCACAGCCCACAAGGTTGCTTTTAGGGGTAGCAAGGGAGACCACAGAGGTAGCAAGGGAGATCGAGACCTCGACCCCTAAATGACGTCCCAGCAATGTGCACATTTTAACACCCTCAAACATATAATAATTTGCATTTATATAGCACTACGAACCCTCAGGCATCTGAGCACTGCTTATTACTAACCATAGTTAGTATCCAGACCTGCAACATTATGTGTTACTACTGACTTCTGCAATTGTATTCGCTCTCCCCTCTTGCTTCTCCACTCTTTTTGACTGCTTACTCTCTGTTCTGTCCTCCCCTCTCCCTTTTCCTATCTCCTCCTCTCCTCCACTTACGTTCTTCTATGCACTTACTCTATCAGAAAATTCCCTGGACCTAGTATGATAGCAACCTCGTCTGTCGCTCCCCCATCACCTTACTGTCTCCCCCCTCCCTCCAGCACTACATGAAACAATGTCAGGCCTAGTACAATAGTCGCTTGATTTGTTCCTCCCCTGCACCCTTCTCCCTCACCTTTTGTTTTTCTCCGGCTCTACCAGAAATGTCGTCAGGCCTAGTACGGTAGTCGTCTGTCTGTTTCCCTTGTTCCCTCCCTTGCCTTGAAGCGCTTTGAAACACATTGTGTATAGGCGCTATATAAATAAACTATCATATCATATCATATCATAGGGCGTGGTGCTCATTTATGGAGCTTGGAAGAATCAAAGGCTGAGTTTGGTTCTGCCGGGATTCAGGATTCGAACCTGCTGTTGGCATACTCTACACCATGGGTGCACAACATACGGCCCGCGGGCCAGTAGCGGCCCGCCATGCTCTTTTGTCCGGCCCGCGAGGCACAAAGACTTTCCTAATGGAGGGCGGCCATGGGCCGCCCTCCATTAGGAAAGTCTTTGTTGTCTTCCGGGCCGGACAAAACACTGGCCCTCATTGGCTCAGCACACACACGCACCATGTCGCGCCTACGAGCCACGTAATGCGTGTGTGCTGCACCAATGGAGGGCCAGCACTACGGCTGGCGTGGTCCATAAGGCTTGATGCCGGAAGGCATTTCAGCCTTGGACCACGCCAGCCCTAGTACGATTCCAGCGTTCCAGTTTACCTGCCTTCCAGCCTTCCAGCACGTCTCCGGTAAGTGCTCTGTTTGTGTTTGTGTGTCGGGTTTGTTTTGCTTTATGTTTGTGTGTGTATGTTGAGATGCGGGGGTGAAGGGGTTTGTCGGATGTGCATGAATGTTTGTATTTGAATGTATTTTGTGTGTATGTTGAGATGCGGGGGTGGGGGGGTGTGTCGGATGTGTATGAATGTTTCTATTTGAATGTATTTTGTGTGTATGTTGAGATGCGGGGGTGGGGGGGTGTCGGATGTGTATGAATGTTTGTATTTGAATGTATTTTGTGTGTATGTTGAGATGCGGGGGTGGGGGGGTGTCGGAGGTGTATGAATGTTTGTATTTGAATGTATTTTGTGTGTATGTTGAGATGTGGGGGGGTGTGTCGAATGTGTATGAATGTTTGTATTTGAATGTATTTTGTGTGTATGTTGAGATGCGGGGGTGGGGGGGTGTCGGATGTGTATGAATGTTTGTGTTTGAATGTATTTTGTGTGTATGTTGAGATGTGGGGGCGGGGGGTGTCGGATGTTTGTATTTGAATGTATTTTGTGTGTATGTTGAGAGGCAGGGGTGGGGGGATGTGTCGGATGTGTATGAATGTTTGTATTTGAATGTATTTTGTGTGTATGTTGAGATGCGGGGGTGGGGGGTGTGTCGGATGTGTATGAATGTTTGTATTTGAATGTATCTTGTGTGTATGTTGAGATGCGGGGGTGGGGGGGTGTGTCGGATGTGTATGAATGTTTGTATTTGAATGTATTTTGTGTGTATGTTGAGATGCGGGGTGGGGGGGTCGGATGTGTATGAATGTTTGTATTTGAATGTATTTTGTGTGTATGTTGAGATGCGGGGGTGGGGGGGTGTCGGATGTGTATCAATGTTTGTATTTGAATGTATTTTGTGTGTATGTTGAGATGCGGGGGTGGGGGGGTGTCGGAGATGTATGAATGTTTGTATTTGAATGTATTTTGTGTGTATGTTGAGATGTGGGGGGGGTGTGTCGGATGTGTATGAATGTTTGTATTTGAATGTATTTTGTGTGTATGTTGAGATGCGGGGGTGGGGGGGTGTCGGATGTGTATGAATGTTTGTATTTGAATGTATTTTGTGTGTATGTTGAGATGCAGGGGTGGGGGGTGTGTCGGATGTGTATGAATGTTTGTATTTGAATGTATTTTGTGTGTATGTTGAGATGCGGGGGTGGAGGGGGTGTCAGATGTGTATGAATGTTTGTGTTTCAATGTATTTTGAGTGTATGTTGAGATGCGGGGGTGGGGGGGGTGTCGGATGTGTATGAATGTTTGTGTTTGAATGTATTTTGTGTATATGTTGAGGTGAGGGGGTGTGTCGGATGTGTATGAATGTTTGTGTTTGAATGTATTTTGAGTGTATGTTGAGATGCGGGGGTGGATGGGTGTGTCGGATGTGTATGAATGTTTGTGTTTGAATGTATTTTGTGTATATGTTGAGATGCGGGGGTGGGGGGTGTGTCGGATGTGTATGAATGTTTGTATTTGAATGTATTTTGAGTGTATGTTGAGATGCGGGGGTGGGGGGATGTGTCGGATGTGTATGAATGTTTGTATTTGAATGTATTTTGTGTGTATGTTGAGATGCGGGGGTGGGGGGTGTGTCGGATGTGTATGAATGTTTGTATTTGAATGTATTTTGTGTGTATGTTGAGATGCGGGGGTGGGGGGGGTGTCGAATGTGTATGAATGTTTGTATTTGAATGTATTTTGTCTTTATGTTGAGATGCGGGGGTGGGGGGTGTGTCGGATGTGTATGAATGTTTGTATTTGAATGTATTTTGTGTGTATGTTGAGATGCGGGGGTGGGGGTCGTGTATGAATGTTTGTATTTGAATGTATTTTGTGTGTATGTTGAGATGCGTGGGTGGGGGGGTGTGTCGGATGTTTATCAATGTTTGTATTTGAATGTATTTTGTGTGTATGTTGAGATGCGGGGGTGGGGGGTGTCGGATGTGTATGAATGTTTGGATTTGAATGTTTTTTGTGTGTATGTTGAGATGTGGGGGTGGGGGGGTTGTCGGATGTGTATGAATGTTTTGATTTGAATGTTTTTTGTGTGCTGAGTTGGGGGGTGGGGGTACGGGTCTGTATGGGTGCATGTTTGTGTGTGTGCTGAGTTGGGGGGTGGGGGTTCGGGTCTGTATGGGTGCTTGTTTGAGAGTGTGCTTATTTGGGGTGGTGGGGGGTTCGGGTCTTTATGGGTGCATGTTTGTGTGTGTGCTGAGTTGGGGGTGGGGGGTTCGGGTCTGTATGGGTGCATGCTTGAGAGTGTGTGTGCTGAGTTGGGGGGTGGGGGGTTTGGAGTTGGGGGGAGTTGGGGGGGGTGGGGGGTTCGGGCCTTTATGGGTGCATGCTTGTGTGTGTGCTGAGTTGGGGGGTGGGGGTTCGGGTCTGCATTGGTGCTGGTTTGTGTGTGCTGATTTGGGGGGTGGGGGTTTGGTTGGGGGTGAGGGGGCCATGGGGTGGGGATTTGGTTGGGGGTGAGGAGGCCATAGGGCATAGTGTTTGGTTGGGGGTGAGGGGGCCATGGGGCATAGTGCTTGGTTGAGGGTGAGGGACATGGGGCATAGTGTTTGGTTGGGGGTGAGGGACATGGGGCATAGTGTTTGGTTGGGGGTGAGGGGTCCATGGGGCATAGTGTTTGGTTGGGGGTGAGGGGGCCATAGGGCATTGTGTTTGGTTTGGGTGTAAGGGGGCCATGGGACATAGTGTTTGGTTGGGGGTGAGGGACATGGGGTATTGTGTTTGGTTGGATGTAAGGGGGCCATGGGGCATAGTGTTTGGTTGGGGGTGAGGGACATGGGGAATAGTGTTTGGTTGGGGGTGAGGGGGACATGGGGCATAGTGTTTGGTTGGGGGTGAGGGGGACATGGGGCATAGTGTTTGGTTGGGGGTGAGGGGGCCATAGGGCATTGTGTTTGGTTTGGGTGTAAGGGGGCCATGGGGCATAGTGTTTGGTTGGGGGTGAGGGACATGGGGCATAGTGTTTGGTTGGGGGTGAGGGACATGGGGCATAGTGTTTGGTTGGGGGTGAGGGGGACATGGGGCATAGTGTTTGGTTGGGGGTGAGGGGGACATGGGGCATAGTGTTTGGTTGGGGGTGAGGGAGATATGGGGCATAGTGTTTGGTTGGGGGTGAGGGGGCCATGGGGCATAGTGTTTGGTTGGGGGTGAGGGGGACATGGGGCATAGTGTTTGGTTGGGGGTGAGGGGGCCATGGGGCATAGTGTTTGGTTGGGGGTGAGGGGGACATGGGGCATAGTGTTTGGTTGGGGGTGAGTGCCATGGGGCATAGTGTTTGGTTGGGGGTGAGGGACATGGGGCATTGTGTTTGGTTGGGTGTAAGGGGGCCATGGGGCATAGTGTTTGGTTGGGGGTGAGGGGGACATGGGGCATAGTGTTTGGTTGGGGGTGAGGGGGACATGGGGCATAGTGTTTGGTTGGGGGTGAGTGCCATGGGGCATAGTGTTTGGTTGGGGGTGAGGGCCATGGGGCATTGTGTTTGGTTTGGGTGTAAGGGGCCATGGGGCATAGTGTTTGGTTGGGGGTGAGGGACATGGGGCATAGTGTTTGGTTGGGGGTGAGGGGGACATGGGGCATAGTGTTTGGTTGGGGGTGAGTGACATGGGGCATAGTGTTTGGTTGGGGGTGAGTGACATGGGGCATAGTGTTTGGTTGGGGGTGAGTGACATGGGGCATAGTGTTTGGTTGGGGGGAGGGGGACATGGGGCATAGTGTTTGGTTGGGGGTGAGTGACATGGGGCATAGTGTTTGGTTGGGGTGAGGGTGCCATGGGGCATAGTGTTTGGTTGGTGTTAAGGGGGCCCTGGGGCATAGTGTTGCACTCCAAGAGTGAACCCAATAATAAAGCTAAAACAGGCACAGTTGGGAGATGTTCATCTTTGGCTTTTTGAGGAAACCTGACTCAATGAAGGCCATACTCCTCTTGGGCAACCCAAATAGCAAACTGTAGCAGTCCAAAATAACGGCATGTCCAATATAGGGTCAATAAAATATATATAAGTTAATTAAACAGGCGAGATACAATAACTAAATAGAAATAAATTATAACAATGGAAAATGTGTAGTGCAAAATGTAAGTTTGAAATGCAAATAAAAATCCTTACCCCTCAAAAACATTCTTTTTCCATGTGTTTAGTACAACTTGGGGGTTTAAAAAGCCTCCTGCCACGTCCCGCCCACCGCCCCGCCCACATTTACTTTTCGGCCCACTATAGCCCTCATGTAAGGTACTTTCGGCCCTCTGTCAAAATCAGTTGTGCACCCCTGCTCTACACGGACGTCGAAGCAAGGGTCTACTTGCTGTGCTATCTGACCAGCTGGGTCAACAGAATAGCTCAGTTTTTCTATTACCTTAACATCTCCTCTTGTAGAGGTCACTGTTTTATGTACCCCTGTTTTGCGATAAGTGGACTGAGGCACCAGGCAATTAAGGGATTTGCTCAGGAGCACGCCATTTTCGTGACGTGTGGAAGCCAGGATTCGAAATCCCCAGGTTTCAAATTCTGTACCAAATCCTACAATAGTCTGACAATAAAAACACATTTTCAGACCACCCATCCTGCCCGCAAATGTTATTGTGCACCTGTTAAAAATCTTGAATGCACGATCGAATATATGCTTTGGCTATTCTTGTCACCTCTTGGAGACCCGGCCACAGGGAATGTCCTAACCCACCGTGCGTTGTGATCTGTCATTTGCCTGAGCTTTCTGTGGAAACACCGTGGCTCACAAGTGACATTCAGCCCGTGGTGGGCGCTCCATAAATGGTCATTATTACTATATATGGAACAAGAGGGGAGCCTATTAAGGCATACATGGGTAAGGCCTTTTGGCTAGTGTATGCTTAACCGAACCACTTCTAGATGATATCAGATTTAGATCGAAGCTCAGAAAAACTAGGTGCAAAGATGTCAATAGTACTGCACACGATCACACATGATGATGAAGTGGAGAGCCGGGATTTCAGCCAATGTTTCCCATTGGTAGTAAACCTCAATCCTCCCTTCCATGCTGCCTTTAGGTGTACACTCATGAATCATTCTTTTCTTTGCACAGTTGTCTTTTAAGAGATACTATGCGTTCAATAAAGTGCCTAACAATGTTCAAAACCGCAACGAAAACCAACCTGGCAAAATATAAGAAATCTTCATTGAAACATGAATAATTCGACCAGCCCCTGCATTCCTTATGGCCGCGTGAGCGACTGGTACACTTGGCATACCATGCATCCTTACCTCCATGAATGAATACATACGCCCACTGGCACAACTCAAGCGATCTAGTTAAGCGCCTTAAAGCAGGGCAGACCGATGGCTTGGAGCTATTGGGAGGAAGGAGAAATCACTGCACCGTCGTAAGTGGAGCCTAAACTTCCTGTGTGCTGGAAAGTCTGGCATTCCCAACATGCAGAGCAACAGTAGTGCAATGGACAACATGTTGCTGGGCATTGATGACTGGTGCAAATAAGACCACTTTCAAATCTTGATGCCTTATCATTACACAGGGGGTGCAACTCTCAGCAGAAGTAAATTCCCCCAGGTATAGGGCGCCTTTTCAAAATACCTCTTGTTAATGGATCCAAATAATTCACTCGCTGAATAATCACTACACCAATCTGATTGTAGCAGCTGGGTCCTCTTTGGCTTTTACTTGGGCCCCATTACGAGGTAGGAGGATACCGGGTCCGGGTTCTCGGAATGGGTACTTACCGGGTCATTCCAACCTTGGAGGACCCGATAAGTCCCCCTTCTGAGAACCATTCCCCATTCCCATTTGAGCCCCCATAGGGCTCAATGGGAATTGGGAAGTAGCTAATAACGGTACCGCAATTTGCGGTATCGTTATTAGTTCTGAAGTCCCTTAGCGGGTCCCATCCTTAACACCTGGTCAGACCAGGCGTTAAGGAAAGGACCCGCTAAGGGACCTCGGAATATGGAGGTAAGGGATTACCGGCACCCTTACCGGTGCCGGTAATCCCTTACCTCCTACCTCGTAATGAGGCCCACTGTGTCAAATGACCAAATAATAGCATCAATGTTGCCTCTGGTTATGAAAGAGAGTCAGATGGCAAAGAAATGGACCAACGAACCAGAGGAAAAACACTGGTTTGACAACAATAATAAAAAAAATAATAATAATAATGGCGCAGAAGATGCTGCACAGGCTCAGTGCTGTGATAGGACAATAAAGAAAGATAGAGCCACGTTGGGCTGATGGGAGGGAGAAGAAAAGAGCTTTTGAAAACACAAAAAGAAGGCCCGTTGGCAAATTGATATGTCAAGGAAGGGCTTGCATAAAACAATAGTGTGGCACTAAAATACGAAGGTAAATGGACAGAGCATTCCCTCAAAGCTTTAATGACACAGAAAAGAACCGAAGACCCACCTCTTCAAGAAGTCTCTCCTCTGCAAACACCTAGGCCATCATGTCGCCCCTATTGATAATAATAATAATAATAATAATAATAATAATAATAATAATAATAATAATAATAATGCAAAAAATAATAGTACTGCAGGCTCTCTGAAATGTCTATGGCCATCAGCAGGACAGGCTGATGAAGCTCTGGGGCAATCAGCAAACTCTCTAAGAGAAAAGCATGGGGGCCAGCCTCGATTCTATCAGAAATTGTAATGTTAAAGGTTTTTATACCATGCTCCGTTCCCACCTGCATGGTCTCTTGGCGCTCAGGCGGATCTTTAAAGCAAGAAGGAGGGCTGGGGAGGTTAGTGGGGTTGAGCGGGAAAAGAGCAAGGGAGCTATGATGTGCTGTTAGCAGCTTCCGTTCTGAGACACCGTTCGCTGAGCATAGCTGAGATATTTGGAGGTTGGCCATTGCATGGTGTTGTGCAAGATTGTGTTTGATTTGTTTTGTGGTTGTGATGTTGTGAAGTATGTGCGGTTTGCGGTGCTGTAGCGGTGTGGTTGTCTTTAGTGCAGAGTGTGAGAGGTGTATGCAGAAGGGTGAGTTTTAGAACAGCTGGAGTAGTTGTACCTTGCCTCCCAGTGTTTTCCCAAATTGTGTTTTTTAATAATTGTCACCTCCAGGAGTGATGGGTTCCTATGTTTCTTGGAAGTTCTGTGGGCTGTCTGATCTCTTCATTGAAGCCCTATTTCTAGCTAGGTGACTTGTTCCGCAGCCCTAGTGTGGCTCAGGTGGGGGATGACTATTTACCTCTCCCTCAAATCCCATGGACCTTTGTCTATTATCAAGCTGAGGCGGGCCTAGTGGTTACTCCTGTTCCCCTGATGGCCCTCTCTGTGGTGCACCTTAGGGGAAGGCCTCAGTTCCTTGATTTCCCTTGGGCCTCCTTCCATGGTCTAATCCCGTCTAGTACTTTCTCTTGTTCCTCTGTGGGGTGAGATGTGCTCCTCCACTAAAAAACGTTCTCTTCCCCGTCCTATCCCTCATTCCTCGATTGGGTTTGGTCTACTTCTTCCTTTTTCCAGTACTTGGTCTGTTATGAGGTGTCCAAGTGTTGTTCAGTCTCATTGTGTTCGGAGCTGAAGAGCCAGGTTTTAAGAAGTTTCCTGGATTTTGTATGGTCCTCCATAGTTCATATTTCTTTCGGAAAGGAGTCCCATAGTTTCATGGCTAAGCAGAAGAATGCTGAACCACCCAGTTTTTCTTCATGAATAGTTTGGGTTCTAGGCGGATGTCATGCAGGATCTGAGTGTTCTGGTTGGTTTGCAGAGAGAGAATTTCTTTTGAATAAATTCCGGTCCATGGCCGTGGAATGCTCTGTGCGTCATGCACATTATTTTGAAGGCGATTCTTTTTTTGACTGGGAGCCAATGTAGCATCCTCAGAGCTGTTGTGATGTGATCTCTTCTGTTGAGTTGAAGGAGAAGTCTGGCTGCTGTTTATTTTATTTGTTGCAGTTTCTTCAGTAGGAAGTCCGGCATTCCAGCCTATATGCTATTGGCATAGTCTATCCTGGACATGATGAGAGATATTGTGGTCAATGATTTGTCCAAACACGTTATTGAATAGTGCCATTCAATTTTATGGAATCGATTTAGGCAGTTTGCCCCAAGAGTTCCGTATGTCACTCATGGCACAACAGCCATCTATTCCCTCTGCATAACACAGGCCCCAAACACCAAACATTGCTGTATAGACTGATCAGTCCGATCAACTTTTCCATTTGATTCATCCTAAATGCTGTCAATGCCTGGAAAGAAGAAACACTTTATATTAAATGCTGTCCAAGCTGGATTTGGTGCTGGCATATCAGCAATAGACCAGATCCTCTTCTTGCAATTGCCCATAAATTCAATATTGCATTATGCCCTGCTTTCCTGGGCATCTCATCTGCATTTGATCATTTTAACAAACTTAAAAAAAAGTATGATGATGAAAATCTTCTAAGACGCAAATGATCATCATGGGTTTTTATGCCAACATATCTTTCCAAGCCCGTTTTGGTGACGAGGAAAGCTGATCCAGATACTTACCACACCAAAGGGCATAAAGCAAGGTTTTCTGCTGGTGCCAGTACTTTTCTCTCGATACATAAACCACATGGCATCCTGGCAGCTACTAACAGTGTGCCCTGCATTGAACATTGAAGGTCATTTCAAGTTTGCCTGTGGGGCATGTGATTTGCACGCAAAAAAAGCCTGTTTTAACGGCATCAGTTCTACCGGTGCCGGTAATACAAGCAATTCCCCCCATGGAGCCCCCAATAGGACTCCATGGAATGGGGATTTACCTCCCATACCGCCACTTGTAATCCGGCAGTAATTCCGTCAGATCATGTGGCCGTTTGCCAGGATCCTGGTGGATTTTCTGTAAGGATACTGTCAAACTTGTGTTGGGAATGGGGCAGCCCGGCCCTAATCCTCTAGGCGCTTTAGAGTAAGGCAAGATGCATTTGAAGCACTATGATGGGCAAAGGGTGGAGGGAGGGGGTGAGAGGACCACCTCCCTGTTTAACAGGACCCTACTTCAATATAACGAAATATAGTTTATCCACATAGTACAGCATAAGGAGCCCAAAGTATTCCTATTTTGCATAGATATAAGTCACCATAGGTAGAAGGGAAGGCCTGTGTGGTAAATGCAGCGTTGCATGCACTAAGCCCAAATTGCGAGATGAGGGAAATCTCCAGCCATGCAGGAGCTCCCATGAGGACAGCTCACACCTCCAACTGCCACAACGCCCATTTATTGTTCTAACAGTGTTGCAAAGATGTTTGAGGGGAATGTGCCCTACAAGACAGCAATCACAGACCGGCGCCTGGTGTGCATGTTATCTCACGGCGGCCAAAGCATGACCCGGCTCATACCCAGGCGACCACGAGTTATAGCTCATATAATTGACTAAAATGCAAAACCTCTGAATTGACCACCAACCCCAAAGTTACATGTCCTGAGATGTTCAAAGAAGACTGACGGGGCACATCGTGAAGCGAAAATAGTGTGATTTGTATGGGAGGCATACATTATTGTTCAAAACAAGGGTGGAGACCTTGGACCTGGATGGCGCGGAGGGGAGTAAGTGAAATGTGTGTGTGAAGGTTAAAGTGCCCCAGAACCTCCCTTGCGCCCGTCTTAAGGCCTGCCAAGTGAACAGTATAAGTTATAAATTAGTTGTATGGTAGGTGTATAATTAATTTGTTTTCTGACGTTCAACGTGAGAAGAAGATGATCACTGCAGCACCCACGTGAAGGAAAACGGACGAATTGGGCTGGAACCAATGCCCTGGCATCCCTTATGGGGCAGGCAGATCCTGTATAGGCACACACCAGCCAGCCGTGCAGAATATTACCCTTTGTATTGCATCATGTATGACAATGTTTTTCTTTATAAGATTCTGCTTGTACAGCTTTTCAGCAGGATGTTCTTGGCAGCAGAGTATTGCTGCTGCTCTCATCTGTGTGTGAGATTAAACCTTGTTTTCCTTACAAGATCTACTTCAGCCTTTCTTCCCTAGTGGGTTGTACTCTCTCTGGTGTGAGCGTTCAGTGACTTGCTTTCACTTGGAATGACCCCCATTATCTGGCACCACTACATATATCTGCAAATCATTCTGTACTTTGGTATGGACCACAGTTACCTTGCAAGCTCAGGTATCATCAGTGATGGAACAGTACTTTAAAAACAATAAACTGCTCATCAACAAGACAAACTAATAGTCCTTACCAGGAAATAAAAAAGTCAAATTGCCAGAAGGTTTGTACTGGGTAGTGTATCACTGGAGCAAGTTGTGGAATATCCCTACCTAGGGTCAGAGTATCATCTTCATCCATTTGGAAATCCCACATTTTAACAACAGTTAGAAAAGTCAAAATGGCGGTAAAGCAATGATCAAATATGTATGAAAACAAAGCAACATTATCTCATTCAGAGTTGATACAGCTGCAGTGGCATACCGAGCGGACCTTTGGGATCTTACAGGGGCCTCAAACCTGATGCTCTGCCGATGCTTTTGACTACAACTCTTATGATCCGTCACTATTGACCATGCTATTTAGGGATGATGGGACTTGTAGTCGAAAACGCACTGAGAGACAAAGGCTGAAAACACCTGACTAGGTGCAGTTGATGCAAAAGGTGCAAGGTGCAAATATGCAGTTGATAAGCATCAGCAATAGAGCCATTTGGAAAGCACGGATGTTCCGCCGCCTTCAAATGTTTTCCCACTGCTGATTCGCTTGCAAGAAATGCTTTGTTGTTTCATAGAGGGGTAACATTTCAAGTGTGCAAAAAATAAATCTCATTCATGGCGAGACCTCAAAATGTACAAACGTAGGACAATTGCAACATGCTGGTACAGCGGTCGCAACGATTTGAACCTGCAATACGTGCTGTTAAAGGAAGGCCCATGTCAGGGTTACTTATTGCCACTAACATTCGGGCCAATATGCTTTTGTTCCCACTGCCTGCCATTAACTCTTTCATTCAATGTTCATATGTTAGTGTTAGCTCTTTTAAAATTGCTTGCATTAACCTATACTGGAATCCGGTGGCCATCTCCACTTCAGTGTTTCTTAAAAATCTAGCAAACACTTTGGAGAATATCATCCTGACACATGGCATAATACATACTATTGTGGCTGGTGACTTAAATTTACATCTTCTAAATGGACAATATTCTAAAAAACAAGAACGAATGGAATTGTGGAACAATTTTGTCAAGTCTTGGGATTTGGTGATGTTGAATGGCACGAGTATGAATGACTGTCCTCCCCTTGCAACGTGGTTTGGACAGAACCGAAGTGCGAATATTGACTATGTTTTTGTGACAAGAACCCGTTTTAACCACACAACTGATTTCCGAGTAAAACCATCTGAATATAGCGACCATTGTCCGTTGACATTCCAATTAATCTTGTCCACCTCTCCTTGTCCGCAGAGACAAATGTTCTTGGGTTTGACTGAAATAAACAATTCCTTAAATTGGCTAAAATGGTCAGACCAATCACTTGTGCGCTATCATGACCATTTAAAAGCTTATGACCAGGCAGGCTTAGAATCTGCTTTCCTAAAGAATATGGCGCCCTATGATTTAATACAGGTCTATTCCACAACACAGAAATCTAAATCAAATACAAGCCAGGCATGTGATAATGCTATCTCCCTTAGGAAATCAGTTTTTCGAAAGCAGAAAAGACAAGCTCAAAGCCTACCGTTAGCCTTAAGAGCTCTATCCCTAAGAACGCTTAAAACTGCTTATAGGAATTGGATCTAAAACCATAAATTAATTACACAACAAAATGATGGTGAATCATGATCAAGCACATTCAAACAAAATATACTGCCCAAATTTGTCAATTACTTAATTCAGCTACTAAGCCTTCACAATTGGATTCCCAAATAAATTGTGTCACAGAAAACGATTGGACAAACCATTTGTCGACTATCTATGCTGCTCCAACCTCAGATCAAACGATGTGCACTTTTCCAACTCCCTTTGACCTGAAATTTGATGAAGATGACATTCGTTACTTCATCAATAAGGCTAGCACATTTCGAGCCACGGGGCCTGACGGACTTTCTAATGCTGCACTAAAAAAGAATGTCGATCTCTAGACTTCCATTCTATACATCTTATTTTGCGTAATCTTATGCAATCAAGAGGTATCGAAATCGTGGACATGGTCAATCATTGTTCCCATTTACAAACATGGTAATCATCAGAACCCCATGAGCTATCGGCCCATTGCGCTTTTAGATGTGCTGAGAACATTTTTCTGCAGGCTTGTCCTACGTGATCTGAATACCTGGTCAATTGCAGCCCACCATAGAGACCGATTTCAAACTGGGTTTGTCTCTGGACTAGGCACTGAATTAATCTAACACTCATTAATGCTATCAAGTCTTCCTACGCCATGAGGAAACAACCACTCTATGTGGCTTTTGTTGATTTCCGCATGGCGTTTGATTCAGTTGATAAACAGGTTCTGTTGCGGAAATTGGTGAAATATGGCTGTCCTGAATCGCTAGTGAAAATTGTAAGTCTTCTACACACAAATACGTCTGTTCAAATTAAACTGAATATGGAAGGTCTTTTGTTACATACCATTAAAACTGCAAGAGGTTTAAATCAAGGATGCATACTTGCTTCAACATTATTCAACCTCTTTCTACTGGATTTAGCAGATGATTTTGCCTCAGTTAAATCAGACTCGCCTAAACTAGAAAACCAAATAATATCCTGGCTTCTTTATGCGGATGATTTGGTACTGATTTCCCAAACTCCATCAGGGTTGCAAACTCTTCTTGATGTTCTTGATCATTATGCATCTCTCAACAATCTGACAGTAAATCAGAACAAAACACAAATTATTATACTAGGAAAACCGAAACATTCTATTTCAAACAAGTTCAATTGGTCAATAGCTAAGCAAAATCTCCAAGTGGTCTCTGAATATAAATATCTAGGGGTGCGGTTTAATAATCTCACATCTGAAAAATCGCTTGAATCAGCAATGACAGTCAAACTTACGATGCTGATGTCTTAGGCTAAAATCATTCTAGCAAAATTTGGTAAGTTCACATGTGCGCCCATCCTGTCCTATTACCAACAAAAAGTTCTCCCAGTTATCACCTATGGGATGGAATCTTTTTTGCCTAGAACTCAAGCTTTTTGGAACCAGATCGAGGCAAAATTCTGGAAAAGGGTATTTAATTTACCAAAGAACACCCCTAATATATTACTCAGATATGAACTTGGCCTCCTATCAATACATATACAAGTGACTTGGAAAATGTGCACATTGCTCAGGAAATGTATATTAGGATTCTCTGACCAAAATAGTCTGGCCATGTTAGCAAACCATTTGTTGATTTCCAATCAATCATTTCCCTTAAACTGGAGAACACATATTTTAAATGCACTCGCTGATGCTGACATCTCGATCAATCTTCTTATTATGAATCCAAGCAGAGCTAAAACTAAGCTTTAGCAGTCGGATTGGCTATGTACTCAAGAAAAATGCCCTAAACTCAAGGACTTTGATAGGAATCTTTTTGGTCACAAACGATTTAGCACAATGGCTGATTATCTTGTTAAATGTCCATTACCTACCTTGAGAATGAAAATTCTAAGAATGAGACTTAATTTGTGGCCGGTAAATGAGATTCTGGTTAGAAGAGGTCTTCTTCAAAAATAATTAATTCACTGCCGTTTCTGCAAAGAGGTATCGCACATAGAAACTCTCTGTCATATCATTACGGAATGTATTGCCTTTGTACCTCATCGTTCGAAACTCATCAAATGCATGACAGTTAAGCATACTCAAAGATCTGACAATGAAATATGGGCTGTAATCTTTAGAACTGGTAAAATATAAGTTAGAATTGCAACCTTTCATATTTTTGACGTTGCCTTCCCATATGAGCGGAAAGTGTTTGCTAACACAAAATGAAAAAGAACTACCTAAGCCTCATTGTCACATGCAATAATTTGTCAAAAAGTTGCTAACGTCATTACTGCTTACAGCATGGTTGCGATGACATTTTGTCAACATTGTATTCGTGTACGTTGATATGTATTTTATTGTTATATTGTTGAAAGTGTATTTCTGTCTAATTTTTTTCTTCTTTTCCTTTTCGCTTAACATATGTAAGATATGTGTAAATAATTTTTATATTATGAAATGATTAATTTTATAAATTTGTAAAGTTGATTTGTCAACTAAATCAAATAAAATAAAATAAAAAAAAGAAACGTAGGACAATGCAAACATGCTGGCCCAGCGGTCGCAAGGATTTGAGCAAGTGATGAAGCATTATGACTTAAACAGGGAAATGCTCCATACAAATCCTAACTTTGCCCAAAAAGCAATGGCAACAAGATTGGCATGAAACCGTGGAGCGCGACGTAAACAGAAACAGATGTTCTTGGTGCCACGGGAAGCCAAGAAATTCAATGAGACACAGAAGTACTTGGAAAGATTTCCCGCCAAACGCAGGAGAGTACTGTTCCTGAAATTCCGTCTGCATGCTTTCAAGACCAAAGAAGTATTGGCATATTGAGACAAGCGTGTGACCGAAGATAATAAATGTCGCTTGTGCAACACACAAGAGGAATCCTTAAAACACCTGACACTATTTTGCACCAACGGATGATAGAACAAAACAGTTAGGGACTATACTAGCTAGACTCCAAACAGTGAGTGCAGTTGAGTTCTGGGCTCTGTGCTTTGAAGACTCAAAGAGAAGACTAACTATTGCACTGACGTTTTTTTTTGGAGGATATAATCAGGAGATTTAATGAAAAATTGATTGACATTCAGAAGTCTTAAAACCTCTTCAGAAGACTGTATGACTGTATGAAACTCGGATAGAGTTAACGATCTCTTGTATTTATGAATGTACTTGTGAACGATGCTAAAGTGATCGATATTTTAAAGGTTTGTAACAAAACAGCAATAAAAAAAATGTAGAAATCCAATCAGAGTCCAGTTCACCACCAACGGACGAGGCTCAACAAGCTTTCCAAGGCCTGAACCATGACGGGAACACCCCAACTGAGAAAATAAAAATGAGTGTCCTATAAAGGATGGTGCATGGCCAACAACAATATTGGCGGTGGTCTAGGAATCTTCTTCTATGGCAGTGTAATAGACCGCTGTCCTACAGAGTCTGGGACATGATGAACAAATGGCAAGGGCCGGAGACCGTCAATGAAGCCAAGGAAATGTTCAAACTGAAGCAGTTTATTGACCCTTTGCCCCCATATCTACAGAGGGTGGTATACCATCTCCATGAGCCCACCTTGAAAGAGGCCATCAAAACAGTGACTACATCAATGCTCTTATTTGTGTCATGCTCTATGTGTTCTATTTATCTTGTAACTCTAATGTCATGAGCGTTTCTGACACTGTTGTTTGTGAGAGATGAACCCAAAGAGTGCAATGAGGAAAATCATGGTGTTGCCTAAAAAGAATAAGGGAAAACTAGATGCATGACAACAAGGCCAAAAGAAAGTCATTTTGATGAATGTCAAATGAAAGAAACATTGGAGAGCATTTTCACTACCATGTAAGAAGTTCTTAAGCCTCATGAAATAAAGTAGTTTTACAAATACCACTTATGCACTTCCACATATGAATGGGTGACAAACCACCTGATTAGAAAGCACTTGTGCCAGGAGCATTCTATCAGGTTAAATGGTTGCCGACAGAATTAACAGGACTAGTTACATCGTCAGCAAAAATATGGCATTGCTATGCACCTGGAATTAACAGCCTATCAGCAGCAAATATATGCCTGCTCAAATTGCGGGTCTAGGACAACAGAAGTATACGAAACACACATTGAAATGCTGGGGCTACTTTATTATTATGTGCAATAGGGGGATTGATACCCCGTCCACAGGGGGACATTACCACGTCAGGTAATGCCCTGAGGCCTTTGCTAAGGCCCTTGCTTCACGCGATAATACCTCACTTTGAGGAGCGTATTGCTTAAATAAAGTAAATTAAGTAATTATGGACTACTGTAGAATGTAGTGACACTAATCACATGTGTTCAGCAGATGACTTGTATAAATGAATTGTTTTTCATTCAAATAGTTGCCACCACTATCCATTCCAGGTTGTAGGTGCTTATCCAGTCCTGTTTTTTTCTTTGCATTCTGGGACTTGTAGTTCCACTTGACCCATGATACATTTGGGACTACAAGTCCCAGAATGCAAAGAGAAAAGCAGGACTGGATAAGCACCTACAGATTGAAATGGATCATGTCGGTAACTAGGCATTCAGCTACTAGCAAGGGAGCTTCTTCCTGTCTGGCAAAGAGATCATTTTCTTGTAGTCTTGTTGTGCATTGCATACACTGGATGACATTAAACAAAATAAACAAATATGTAGATGCGTATGGATCAACAATGGGTATCTTTTACAAAGGGTTTTGTATTGACACCCAAATGAGAGCAAACATCAAGTTATTTATGATCTCACTTAGATCCTTATGTTTGAATTCAAACGTTTGAATTCAACTATTGATAATTGCTACCCTTCTATAAAGGCATGTTGTGCATATGTATGTATATCCCTATCTGGTGCGGAGTCGCCCAAGGGGCTAGTCTATCTCCCATCTTGTTTAACCTTTACAAGGTCACTTTGTTCTCTTCTGGCTGACTTGGGTGTATTTTTGACCAATTATACTGATGACAACCAGCTGGTTATATAGCCTACCGGGGATCATGTGATTGACAACAAAGCCCTTACTAACATTTACCAGCAGATATAACTCTGGATGTCATCCAATTGGCTTTGTCTAAATGGCAATAAAACAGAGATTCTTATTTTTGGCTCCCGACAAGCTTGTTGGCGAAATGGAACTTGTCCTTTAAGAGTTTTACAATTGGAGATAACATCACACCGGTTCAAACCAAGGTAAAGACTCTGGGGGTCCAGGTGGAGGCCAGCCTGAACTCTGAGGCGCTTGATAATCAGTTCAGTTAAAGTTGTAATTACTATCTCCATCTCCTGAAAAATATTTGCACCTACAACTCGGTAGGGAACAGGGCTATGATAGCTAAAGCTACTATTATCTCAAGGTTAGACTATTATAATGCCCTGTTGATTGGAGCGTCAAGCTCTAGCCTAACAAAAATATAAAGTTTTACAATACGATGCAGTATGTATCGTCAAAAATGCCTCTAAGTGTGCACACATCTCAGAGCATCAACAAAGTCTTCATTGGCTTCCTTTCAAGGAAATGATCTTGTTCAAGACGGGAACCTTGGTGCACGAGTGTATTTTTGGACAAGCCCTGACTTACTTAAAAACTTCTATTCCACAGTACTACCTGACCAGAACCCTCCGTTCCTCCAATAAAAGGCAGATTATCTGCCCTGAGTATAAGCGCACCAATGGACAGGGAAGATCCTTCCCAGTCAGAGCAGCAACCTTCTGGAACTCCCTTCCCTCTACACTGAGAGCTGAGGCAGCCCTGACAGTTTTCAGAAAAACCTTGAAAACATACCTCTTCGAGTGACTTCCCCCCTTCTTTTCCCTGCTGCTCCCCTGTCTGGTCTTTGATGGTGGTTCTTTTGTGTGAATTTCACAGCACCCCGATGCCTCCAGGCTTTCGTGGCCTAATAAATAAATAAATAATGTACGCTCCTACCACTGAACTCGAAATAGGTTTGGAGCTATTGTGTCTAATGGTCTACAATGGAGGCTATACACAACAGCTAGACCAGAAACCCCTGTCCACTGGTTCTGTACACCCAGATATGCCTCTGACGCTCTATCACCCTCCTCCTTGGCTATTGACCAATCTTTTTCTGTCATCTTCGGTACAGGGTTACATCTAAGATAATATACCTATTAAGGGGACCCTGTAGGCCTAAGCCTTAGTCAAAAACATTTGAAAATAATAACTTGCTATTATTTTGTATCTGTAATTATATTTGTTAAAAGAACCCTTTTGAGGATAACATGATTCCAAAAAGAGAATTTATTCAGGTGAGGTTTTTCAGAAACTGCTGCTGTTATGCGATGATCAATTGAATCAGAGTATGGTCTTATTTTCATTGACATGCTTTCCTGTATTTTTCTAAACATGTTCACCCGCCCACACGCTACACAGATCACCAGTAATGCTGAATTGTTTAACTGTATGTGGTTCCTCATATATCCAGCTATGGAGAACTTAAGCTCTTCTAGTGGTAAATAGACGGGCATTGGTGTCAATCAGCTGCTATGTGATACAGAAAGAGTGCATCTTTGTGAACGCTTTCCATAGTGATACCCACATGGTAGAAGCCAGAGAAACTGTGTACAATCAGGAAAGACTTGTTATGATATGATATGATTAGTCATTTATCACACACCTTCACCCAAGTGTTTCTAGGCGCGACAAGGCAAAGAAGGCAAGACAGATGGAGGACAAGACAAACAATCTTACTAGGCCTTGTGTCATTCAGACCATGCAAATGGGAGAACAAGAAGTGCAAGGGAAAGGGGAGGGGAAACCAGGGCATCAATGCTCTGAGTAAGTGCAGCCAGGCCAGCGCGGCTCTGGGTACTACAAGGAGGCTAAGGGACTGTAAGGTTATAATGACAGCCTCTAGGTGCGTGGTAGGTCTGGAGACAGAGCAAGGGTGACTAAACAAGAAAGAGCCTGGTACCCAGTGAGACTCTGAGGGTAGCCAGGCAACCAGTCGGTACAGCAGACCGGTAACCAGTCGGTACAGCAGACCGGTAGGTCAGCAGGAGAGGGAGAGAGAAAAAGCAGGGGAAAAGAGGAACGTTTTGAGCTGTTTAATGTTGCTTTTAAGGGCTTCCTTGTTTCCATGCTGCTTGATGCATTGATGTTTTGTTTGTGCTGTAATTGCAGTGTTGTTAAGGAATATGATAATACGTTTCCCACAGCATATTAACCAGCTGCTCAGTGATGCAGACATGTCATTTCATTGGGACATTGCATCTTAACAGAAGCAGAATTTTCAATAGTGGCACCATTTTGAAATGGTAGAGTTTGCCTGACAATGTTACTGGTTCATGCCGGTAATTTACCGATTCCGCCATGGCGGAATGGGGAATTACCACCCCATTCCGAGGTTGGCGGGGTAATTCCTCATTCCCATTTTAGCCCCATAGGGCATAAGGGGAATGGGGAAGGTGCTAATTACGGTACCGTAATTAGCACCATGGTCCCTTTGCGGGTCTACACCAGCCGTTAAGGTCGGGTTCCGCAAAGGGACCACGTAGTAAGGCGGTAAGGGTTAACGGTCACCGGTAGCATTACCGGTGACCGTTAACCCTTACCGCCTTCCGTGTAATGAGGCCCATTGTTTTGAATGATTGTATACATGTATACATTATATTATAAAAAAACAGTATGACCTGTTGGTTAGTGCTTCTGTTGTGCTTTTTGTGCTTCTAGGCGTGTGAAATTGAATGGTGCACTACAATTCTCCCACAGTTGTCTGATCTCTAAACTTTAGGGAGTAAACAAAGCAAGGCAGCAATACATCTTTATTCCCTGTGTATGTATTTTTATTGCAAGGACAATTAATATATTTACGATACAAAATATTTCCTTCAAAATAAGCAGCACTCCAACTGTGACATGAAAAGAAACACTAACAGTTTATGAATGTGATTATTAGTAGCAACAACCGTTCTTACATACAATATGATTCAACGATTTAGAAATGATTGTTAATGTAGTTATGAAACATGGTAAACTGGTCACGTTTGGGTATGTTAAACTGCAATATAATACAATCTTGATTCTTAAAACTCTCAAAACTATATAAAAATATAGGAAAAAATGAACTAGGCAGGGGTATATCCTTCTCATATCTTAAAACTCATTTTTAACTTAGAAATTGCCATTTGGGTTTGTAGTTTAAGCAGAGGTTGGAGAGGATGGGGTATTCTTAAGTGTAGAACCTTGTTATCCTTTGCCAATGCTTCATTCAGAGCTCCTGAATTCATTGGGACAAAAAGGAAGTAATCGGCCCTTGGAGATAGAGGAATTCCTTTGAAGTCAGCTTTGTGATCCTGGCCAAACAGCAAAAGCACTTAGCAATTGCGCTCCGTGGGAAGGAAAGAAAGCAAAATCACTCTCCGGAGCATTAATTTCAGTGTTTACGTGTGATCTTTGGCAAACAGTATATCCTAAGCTTTGTGGTCCATTGGGAGGAATGAAAAACAATAGTCGCTGGAAATTCGTGCTAGTAATGACAGTCTTGTGTTCATGGTGAACCGATCTACTGTGGGGTTTTGTTTTCCATGGGGAAATCAGCACATGGAGGTGAAGGGGTTTGTTGTAGTGCATAGTGCATCCTTCTAATCTTTGCTGAAAAGTATATTCTGAGATATTGGGAAAGCAATCACCATGGCAATCAATAAAGGCTCCATTACCACCCACCCTGATGATCTTGTGTTGTAACCTGCACTGCAAAGGGAACATATTACTGCAGTTAACCTAATGATTTTGGGAAACAGAATATTCTGAACTCTTATGCTCACCAGACCTTGGTATTCTTCCTTTGTCAGTTTCCTTCTGAACTTCACCTGCCATTCATTCCCAATAGACCATCTGGCAAATGGTTTCCATCTTCTGAGCCTAGAGAGAGGTTTTGCCTAGTGCAGGCTCGAAACTCAGGTTCATGCTGGGTGTAGGAAGGTTGATGCTATTTAATGTAGCCCTGTTTCTTCTTCAGTGTCCCCTAATCCTACCTGGACACTGTAGAAAATCAAGTTCCTTGGACATATCTGTCAGGTTCCACAAGTTAGCTTTATTCCAGTTACATTAAGATGAGAAGTAATGAACCACAGGGTCCCATCACCCAGCCTGGGGCTCTCCAGGTGACAAGCAGTGGAACCGTCACTACAGGCAGTCCTGCACTGACAGCTAATCATTCTCTCAGGCCCACCAACATTCTCTCATGCATTCCCAAGCACCTGCATTCACCCCAAGCACATTACAACAGAAACGTTCTGCTTTCTGAAAGCTTTTGAAATTGGAGAAAGCTACTTGGCTTGTAAGGCATGTTCACTTTGGTATCCAAACAACTTGTACACCCCAGGTGCAATTGTTTCCTACGGTGACGGGCCACATTACTGTGCCATTGATAGTGCGGTTTCATTACGCAGTTGCAGTCTCTGTGGCCACGGGCACACTTAGGTGGATGTGGCAGAGGTGTACTAGGATGCAGTAGACTGAAAGAGCAGTGTTGTGTTGTAACCCTTCGGGGCGACCTTAAGAAAGGTGGCACTGGCAAGGCTGGACGGGAAACAGGGGGAAGAGGAGGGGCAAGGAGAGGAAGCAGCAGTTATTGAAGGAGAAGGAATAAAGAAGAGGTTAAACCGACTGTGGCGCCATGTCCCTGTGAGAGCGAAAGTAGAGAGTGAGGAAATGACGGCGTGGAAGACCGGGCTTACAGCACAGGCACCCATAGCAAGCAGGACTGGTTCATCTGCAAAAAGGTCTGGACCAGAGCGAACATAAGGCATGATAGGTCCCTGCAAGAAGAACCCGTGAGCCATATTCATCAAGCTTCACAAGGTTGATGCAGGGAAAGGCGTGGTGTCTATCACTTTTGTTAAGGCAGCTTGGTGGCATCTGTATTGCACAGAACAATCTTTTCTAGTTCTAGAAAAGCTAAAAACTTGGTGTTCCCTATGATTCTTCTCATAGCACTGTCCATCCACAGAACGGTATCCATTCAGCCTTTGCCATTTATGTTTTGTGAATATATAGAATGATTTACAGGGAGAACAAAGCGGCGGGTTTGCAAATGGGACAGGGTTGATTTCAGGGCCATGCATGATAGCCAGTGATCAGAGAAAATAAATTAGTGTAAACTAATGAAATGAGAGTTAGCACAACAAAGTTAGACACGCAGTTGTAAACCTTCTGTTTAAAGAAACAATAACTCAGTGTATGTAATTTACCTATATAATGGCACGTGTTGAAATGTATGTTTTGACAGGGATACGGATTGGAACATATGTGAACATTGTCTACTCTTTTGTTCTGTTTTTTAAAGGTTTATATAAACCAACAAAAACAACAAAAAAAAATAATGTTTCAAAGCAAAGAGAAAGGTTGGCAATCTGGCAGCCATTTTGAAGCAGACGGATTGGGAATTTTCAAATTAACAAGGGGGGTTCTGGGAGTCTCTCTGCCAGACATTAGTCCTGGTTGCGAGAGCATTACCCAGATTCTTTAGCTCACTGTCTTTCACAGAGGAGACATTTTCAAAACATATCAGTCTTTGTCCTGCCCTGGGGCAGTCCAGCACTGAAATGCTAAGCAATTCTCCTTTGAACAAGAATACCAACAGCAACCCCAGACATCTTTCGGTCTGGTTGGACCTCATCAGTAGGGTGGAGCTGTGCCTCTCTAAGATTAGTGAGCAAGGGGTCCACATCTGGATTCCCCTAGTGATTTAGGGTGAGACCCAAAGCTACTTAAATTATGCAAATTAACAAGGGGCGTCCTGGGACTTTCTGTCATATGTTAGTCCTGGTTGCAAGAGCCTTAACCAGATTCGTTAGCTCACTATCTTTGGGAATTTTCCTCAAGTGCAAAACTAAAAAAATGAGCAATGACAAAGCCAATAAATCTGTATTTGTAAATTTGGAGAGAAAGCTTGCTCTGTGAGAGCTTTACCAAAAAGGTTTACCAGACTTGCTGGCTTTGCTAGCACTTGTTTATTCCGTGATGCTTCTCGAAATGGCTGTTCATATGTTCGAAGCTCACTTTCTGTGCAATATTTTGATTTTGGCCCTTTCGCAATATATTTTTGCAACAAATAATAGAATACAATAAAAATGGGCCCGCAGTAGGGTCAGTTATCTTAGTATCAAGCGGATTGGTACAGGTTACAGCCAACCCTAAGGACATCACCGGGTGTCCTGAAACACAGCATCGGTATCTCAAGGATAGAGCACAGGGGCTGTTGTGTTTGACTCTTGCAACATGTTCTTACTGATTTGTTTCAGCAACACACATGAAACCAGAGACAACGGAAAGATCGGATTATGAAGATTTATTCAAGCAGGCTACATTAGTCAGGTTTAATGGCCCAGAAAGACATAAACAAGCACCTTATTTATGTAATAATAGTAAGGCCTATTAACATTCACTGGCACTGTCTGGCACAGTACACTCTGAAAAATGTGTCCCAAAGGGAAAAAGTATCCAAACACTAAGGGGCTCATAGCATATATTGTAGTAGCGGCAAAGACAACAGCCAGAGTTGGGATTACAGGGAACATCTACCACATGGGGCACATAGCGAGTACTACATGGAGTACATATACCATGCAGTTCATCCTTTGTACTGGTATTTAAAAAATTGGAGGTATTTAAAATATCGTTTGTTTTATCATTATCACCATGGACCAGATTATAGAAACTTTAGGTAAAGGTTTGCTCTCTTGATAATACTATTCCGTATTAGCACCAGGACAAGCTTTTCCCTGTTGCAAAAATGTATTGAGACAAGAGGTTTTTGCTCAAGGGCACACTTTGCCATATTGCTATTGCTAATTGTGACAGGGTCGCTGCTGTGGCCTTGTCAGGGGAGGGAGGGAGCCTAACCCAGGACACCCCACCTAGGTGTCTGGGTGTGGGCAGGCGCCCCTCCCTGCATTTTTCTTACCTGCGTATGGTGCAGCACAGCCACCCAGGAAGACCGCCATGGGAGGGTGCCAGCGTCTTTGGCCCACCACAGGGAAGATGGATGCCTAAGATGAGTCAGGCCGTTCCCGTCGGCCCAGCCAGAAAACCTTTAGGGTGCTGCATGGCGGAATAACACCGGTCAAGCCCATGACGTTGGAACCATCGGCAGGAAGCCCGCGGTGCTGCAGTGGCTATGTTTCTAGGGGTGCGGTGATCGGGACAACACCGCTCGCTGCAGCAGGGAGACAGCGCGGATCCAGTTGGCAGTGCTAGCTGGAGTCCACGCACATAGAGACACCACTAGCCCTTTTTAACAGGGGCCCACTAGGCCACCAGGGATTGCCACTAGGGATTGGCTTAGTGGAAAAAGTCTTCCAGAGAGACCAGACTCACCCACTAAACCACTAGCAATAGTTTAGAGGCCTCGAAAGACAATGGGTCCAAGGGAACCAGTACAGACTCCATGTCAGAAATGTAGCAGGAGCGAGGGGCGCGGCTTACAAGCCCTTATGAACCCTCTCAGTCCTACAGTCCTATCCATAGCCAGCCCACCTCACGCCCCTGCAAGCCAGGTACGTAATTGGATAGGTTAAGTATCTAATCCTGGCAGGGGGTGGGTATTTAAGGAGGTGCATACGAATGTTTGAGTGTGGGTTAGTTTGGTGAGGACAGGAGATGGTGGAGGAAGCCCGAGAGACCAGAACAGGCGAGAGGGAACAGATTGCAGAAGCTAATGGCCGGAGGAGATCTGTGGAGTATTTGTGAGTGAGTGGAGCGTGTGAGGAGTAGAGGTAGAGTAGCGTAGTGGTAGTGGCAGAGGTAGTAATTGTAATTTGTAATTGTAATTGTTTATTTATACAGTGCTTATACACAGGAGGAGTGCTTCAAAGCGCGTAGTAGTAGTTGGAAGTGGAGATAATGGGAGTAGAGGAGTAGTGAATAAGGGACTGGTAATAAGTAGTAGTAGTGGTAGTGGGCCTTAAGGATAAGCTTGAGGTGAAATAGGCAGTAGAGCGGTAGTTGATAGTAGAGGTGGGTAGTGAGTGTTAATGCAGTGGGAATAGCAGTAGAGGGAGAGTAGTATGGCGAGAGGGAGTGGGAGAATAGCAGTAGCTAGTGGTAAGAGTACAGCGAGAAAATCATGGAACAATAGTAAGAGGCAAAGAAGTAGAGTGGGGGAAGGATGGAAGAGAAGATAATGGAGGTAGAGGGGTAGTTGGAGGTACGAGCAATAGTAAGAGCAGGAGGAAGGAAAGAGGTAAGATCAAAGGGTTGAGGCGGAAAGGTGAGTGAGAGATCAGAAGGACAGTGACATGGTGGGAGGAGAACATCTGAAGAGACCAGTATAGTGAAGGGTCAGCTAAGGACGGGTGTGAGAGAAGTGAGAGAAGTGAGATTAGTATGCAGACTATGTTAGGGAACGCCTAGACAATCCCCAGGGAGTTAGTCAGGGAGTTAGTCAGTCAACGTCTTAGGGGAACCACTACTAGAGTTAGGCAGCAAAAACAGTCAGAACAGCTAGAACAAACATCCCTGTTAAGGACGCCTGGGCCAGGGAAATAGGAAAGACCAAGAAGATGAGACAGACAGGGCTGGCCCTCAGGCCAAAGCTCCGATAGAACCCGGAAGGGCCAAAAGACCCTTTAAAGAATCTTCAGCCAATCTGTCTGTCAACAAGAAAGACCCTTGGACTTACTACCTGAGTCAGCGTGGTACTTTAAGTACTTTATACTTGATAATACTATACAAAATGACATTACACATGTAAAGGTGCAAAGGTTTTCTAATATGGCACAAATGTTTTTTGCATTAGGGCAAACTTTGCCATAGTACTAATAACATGCAAAGATCAGCAGCACAATTAGATGGGTAAATTGTTACCCACCAGCTCGTAAAACTAACATCAAAAATGTTAAATGGTAAAGTTGGTCTTATTGTAGAGTTTTAAAACACCAATGAACTCTACTCTGATGATGACCTATATGGCTATAAACCACACTTACAATGTACAGATATGGGATATCCACTCTGTTCCAAGATGGTTGCCACAATGTCTGCTGGAAGATCGCCGTCCTGCCTTACTAGGCCTGACGAAGACTTGGTTGCAGGCCAACTCCACTCCCTCACTTATCTATGCCATTCCTCCTGACTACTGTATTATCCATGCTGACTGCCAGGCACCCAACCATGGTGGCAGGATTGCAGTTATTCTTAGGGCCGAATTCACTGTAACTCAACTGAATTGTTCCCATGATATTCCCACGGAGGCTCTTCTTTTTAGATGTGTTATCTCATCCATTACTACTTACCACGTTTTACTCAGTTATCACCCTCGTGGCTCCCAAAGTATCTTCCTTGACCGTTTCCCTGACCTACTAGCCAATCACTGTTACATGTAAGCTTCCCAGACCCCCAGCTGTCAATGTATTTGCTGATAGTTTGTTAGCTCTTGACTTCCACCAGCATGTGAAAAGTCCTACTCATAAACTAGTCAACATGTTAGATTTCATGCCCCTTCTGTTCTGGGTCTTTTCCATGCCACCACACTCATCTTTCCCAAACACACATGGTCACCATCCATGCATTCATATATTGATAACCTATCCAACCACCCAATTACTAACCCATTCATACAAATCCATCCACCATCCACCTACAGTATTAACATCCCTCCCACACCCTCTCTTTCTCTCTGTCTGCCTGTCTCTCTCTCTCAAACAGGGTAACCCATGAACAATGACGCGCTCAAAGAATAATGAGACCTTCTGACATGCACGTGTTTATGGATAATGCATGCACACAACCCCCCCAAAAGGAAACATACAATGACCAAACATGCCTCTGGACATGCTCACAGGTGAGCATCACTCTCCTTGTGAGACCCTCTTAAGGATTACCACAGTTGAAGTAAGGGTCCGTTTTTAGAGAGTTCTGTGGTAAAGCTATAGGATGGGACTTGATAGTCCATCGGGCTGGGAACCACCACTTGGTCTGTGATGTCGGCCCCAGAGAAGGTATAGATTCTCTAGCTCCCACTCTAGTGCCTGATGTGTTTTACAATTTCAGTCACCCCGAATAACACTTTGGCACCTGTGAGAAGAGAATGTTTAAACAGCAACCACAGTATTTCTCAAATCTTGTGAGGGGGGCAAACCCTTGACCATGGATGCCTACGTAGCTCTTCATGATAATGCAGATTACTAGTTAAATTGAAGAGTTTTGTCCAAGAGTTTGGTGCACATCCACCTTTGTGCTTAACTCCTCCGGCATTCAAGGAGTCCAGCATGAGTCAGAGAAACTTTAACTTAAATAATGGCAAGAGGATGTGAAGCTACCATGTGGCAGAAACCTCTACAGCTCATATTGTTAATCCAAGACATCAAACACTCTTGAAGGAAGAAGGACCAGTGGAGCCATGCAGTGCCCCACTAGAACATAGACAGGAGGTGGCAGATTTGTAGTGCCATTGCATATTAGCCAAGTGAAATACTTGCAACCATGTCCACACATCTGAGACTCCACAAGTAAATTAATGCCACACAGGAAATCCTGCATAAGTATAAAAGAGATTGACTGGAAGAGACAGGGTGATGTGAAAGTCACACATTTTCAGAGTGAGGAGAAAGATGGTTCCTAAAGTGCTGTGAGGAGGATACGTTCAGAAAAAGAGGAATGGAGGTGGAGGAGCTTAAGAAGAGAATAAGGGAGAAATCTTAAGATCAAGACTAGAGGGGGTGGAGAGGAATGAGCAGGATGAGGAGAAGATGAGGGGGAGATGCAGTGCAGTGAGAAAGTTAGGGCATCATTGCCACTGCAAGGAGGTGCAGAGGAATATTAAGGAGCATTAGGAGGGTGGATAGTTCAGTGCTGAGGAGAAGGAAGATCAAAAGCATTGAGATGGAGGAAGAGCAGAAGAATATTAAGTAGGAGGAGGGTAGAAAGATTATCACCAGAAGAGAAGGAGGCAGAAGCAAAACTTAGAGAGAAATACAGAGAGGATGAGGATGGAATATATCTACATTTCTACTGTTTGATTCTTTTTTACAGAAACCTACTCCTGATCTAAAAAAACTATTTGCATCATGACAATTACAACCCACCATCTGGAACCAGAAAGAGTTTGTTTTTAATATGAATATTCTGTCTTATCTAAAATAACAAATCAAGAAATTGACTTGACAATAAATCAAGATGTGTTACTGTAGGATTCACCAAGAATTACCCACATAAATGCAGGCAACTCATCTACAAAAAAGGAACACAACATGTCTGTTTTTATCTCACTAACATTTATATTCACAATACACACAAACATTCCTGTGTTTAAAATCAAATCTAAATAACTATTGTGAAGAAGTGTAAAATCCTCTCCATTATAAACATACACATTGTTATTGGTTATCGGATTCACAATTACAAAAACATTCTTATAAAACATTTTACAACAATGCAATTCACTTAATTTTCGCTGGAACCAGTGACAAGTGTTTAAACCAGTCCTGATTCATCTCCAAAAGGTTGAATATCACCAGTTTCTAGTTTGGATATAATTGTTTGGTAGGATTGACTTGGTCGGAATGATTTTAAAGGCCTGAGTTCAGTATAGAAGCTTTTATTTTGGCAAACACAATTTCTTGTTGTACTGAAGGGTCACGCAAGCATGAACGTATACAATTGAAATAGAAAAGGAATCATCGACTTAAATTTAAATGGCATCAAAAGTCCACTTAAGTCAGAATTCTTCTAATTCTGTTCAATGTTATTTAGAAACAGCCTCATTCCGAGTATGGCGGTAAGGGATAGCGGCCACCGCTAACGAGAGCGGTGGCGGTAATCCCTTACCGCCATACTCCGAGTTCCCTTAGCGCCATGGTGCTTTTAACACCTGCTTTTAGCAGGCGTTAAATACCATGGCGCTAAGGGACCTTGATGTTAATTACGCCACCGTAATTTACGGTGGCGTAATTGACGCCTTCCCCACTCCCATTATGCCCTATGGGGCAAGAATGGGAACGGGGAAGGGTAAATGGGGATTGGGGAATTACCGCCCCGCCAACCTTGGAATGGGGCGGTAATTCCGCCAACCACCAAGGCGCTGCCGGTCCGGGTACGGCGTCAACCAAGGCGTTAATAGCGCCATTGGTTAGCGCCGTACTCGGAATGAGGCCCATTATCATTATTTTCTTGTGAACAAAGAGGAGAGACAAATCTCCTTCACATTCCACTTCGTGGTATAGACAATTCTATTCATGATTTTTTCGTTAATGTAAACTATGGTTTTAACAGGTCAGGAATTGTATAAATCCCTTAACATTTGTTAAGTCACATTGTACATCATGCTCACAAACCCAGATTTAATTTACTTCTGTGAAATCCCAGGGAATTAATTACTAATGAGTTACTTTCAGAGTCTAATTAGTCCTTTGTGATTGTAGATTCTAGGGCATTCTATTATACTTCGGAAAGTTGTGTTTACAGGCCCAGTCTCCCTTTAATGACTTATGTTGTAAACAGGGTTCCCCTAAAACGTTCTATTGCTACCTGGGATGTAATTAATGTGTGGGACATTGATAAAAATGGTATGCATAATGCTCCATTTTATTTGTCTTTTAAAGGCTGTGGACAGGTAGAGACAACAACTACTCAAAGTAACTCCACCAGATGAGGCCATCCATTCAATCTGCCACTCATGTCCCAAATCTCTCTCAGGCAATCTCGTTCTGTCTTGGGAAAGACCTCTGCATTCAGCTGCCTCTGGAAAATGCCTTTATTAGGACATTAACACCAGCTTCATCCAGGTGGGAATCCAATCAGCTTTTCTCTTGTCAGACAAGTTCTCCCCACGCCCAAAAACTCCACCCATACAGCATAATTTAATCGAGCAATTCTGGATTGCACAGGACATGTGATAGGCTCCCTTCTCGTTCTCACACCCATTCAAATCACCCTCTTTGCCTCAATCAGCCCTATGTTTCTTACCATGTCATAAGGGGATGTATTTAGCAGCAAGTTATCCCCCCTCAGAAGCTATGATCAAACTGCACTGACATGCGTCTTTCCCCTTATACTTTATTGCATGGATCTGTGTCATTAATTGGTTGTATATATCCAGAATTGCCAGATCATTCCGAGGCATCCTTCATGTTTCTATAACTGCAGGCATAACAATGTTTTTTTATATTGTTTATGGTTTTTTTAAAAACTTTATAATTTATCAT
The DNA here is from genome assembly GCF_040938575.1 of Ambystoma mexicanum. Taxonomy (NCBI): domain Eukaryota; kingdom Metazoa; phylum Chordata; class Amphibia; order Caudata; family Ambystomatidae; genus Ambystoma; species Ambystoma mexicanum. Next base: position 219,110,569 of record NC_090935.1, on the reverse strand, counting down.
TTTACACATCACAAGGAATACAAATAAAACATATGCAGATAATTAAGAATAAACAATTACATACACGTGATCTTATCATCTTACATCGCACTAACACCACCTTTAAAATCTGTCCTTCAAATAATACTCTTCCATATCAATATACAAAACATCCAAACAAATATCCTAATATCCTAAGTAGCGCAGCATAGAGAGGGACGACCAAAAAAAAAAAATTAAATTAATCTGTCATATTATACTCTCCTTAGTAGCCGGTGGGGCACCCAGCTTCAAAGAATTAAAAAATACTGTCACAGCAATCCCTACTGATAGTAAATTACCACATAGACACCTTTTCTAAAAACTCTCTGTGTCTGCCCAATTTATTTTATGGAGCAATTTTTTTAATATACACTATTCTTTGCACATCTAGGGCGCAGCACTCCAGAAGTAGGTGCCTTGCAGTTTCTGTTACCCGTTTAGCTTTGCAAAATCGGCACACATGGATTCCCCACGGCCAATTTGTTTCCTTTTTTAACAATACCTCTCTTGTCGGCAGCAAATTCCACCTAAATCGCAAGAGGGTTGATCTAAAAAACAATTAGGGAACAAAAGCAAGTAGGGGGCCCCTGTGCCTCTCATTTTGTGTTTGTGTGCAAGATGGGACACCGACGCATAATTATGAAATTGTTTGATTGTGCAGCACCAATCCCTGTTATAAAAGGTCGTTTTCACGTTGTCAGGGTTGCTATCAGGTCAGTATAATCTCGATCAGCATCTTTCAATATTAAAACATAGTGCTCTCTCAGCCTTTTCAAAAAATGAGAATGGCCTGCCTGAACCTGTTTAGTTTCCATACAGGTTTTTATAACACTAGGGGCCTCATCACGAGTTTGGCGGTAACCCTTAAATCCGGCGGTTGCGCTATTACCGCCGGATTTAAGGGTCCGCCAAATCAGGGCTTCGGCGGATTTCTCCCCAGCTCTGAGCTGGGGGGAAATCTGCCAAAAATGCGTGCTTTTACCGCCAGCGGGAAATCCGCCGGCGGTAAGAGCGCGAAAATTCCCCATTGAACCCAATGGGGAATGGGGCATTCCCAAATGGGCTCAGTGGTGAATTCCATAACCGCCAAACCCGTGATCCGGTGCTAATAGCGCCGGGGGGTTTGGCGGTAGGGCTAATACCACCGGCATTAATACCGCTGGCGTTACCGCCCAACTCGTGATGAGGCCCTATGTACGGAATCACCAGGTGAGGTGATTCATTTATGAAAAAGGGACAATAGTCTCCACTGAACGCACACCTTCAATGATAAGAGACCAAGCACAAAGCTAGTAGCTGCAAGTTCGACTACATTAGGCACACTCAGTACCCATCTCCACAGCGTGGTCCCCACTCTGTCCAACTGGCCGTTCCATCCCATAAATTAATATGGGTACGACTTTGTCCTCGTAGAAATCAATGGGCGGTTTCATGGTTAAACGGCCATATTTCCTTTTTATCTTTCGAAGTTGATTGGACAGAGCGGATGCCTTCTGCTTTAGAATAGTGCAAATGTTCAGAAATGCAGGCTGCACTGTTTGGTGAAAACCTAGATATGTTACACTGGGGGCTGGAGTCAACACAGTGTTTTCCAAGAGCCTGATTTTTCCCCTTGGAGAACTTGAGAATTCTAGTTTTCCCTGGATTAATTAGAAGAATGTTGTGTTTAGAGTATCTAGTAAAAGCACATAAAAGGCGCTGAAGACAAATACATGTTTTATCGAAAATTAAAAAGCAATCAGCGCATGAAATCCAGGGAACCTTCCAGATATAAAAGCAGACAAATCTAAAAAGTCACCATCATTAGATACATAAAAAATAAAAGACACGGCACCAAGACACAGCCCTATTTCAGACCTGATACCATTTGAATTCTTCTAGACAGGCTTCCCTCATTATTGAATCTTATTTTAATTCCAGAACCCTCATGAAGGCCTATTATCAATTTTAGTAAACCACCGGACAACCCCCATCTGGGCAATTTTGACCTGAGTCTTTCCGCTGATGAAAGGTTGATAGAGGCAGCATAGGTGCAACGGGTCTTATCTTCCCATGCTTTCTCCTGAATGGCTCTTACCACCAAAACATTGATGCTTGTCGAGTGGCCCTTGCAGAAGCCTGGTTGTAGCTTGTTCATGCTACCAGAGAATGTGCTCATTCCTCAAGATGCTGCAATAAAAGTGACGTAAAGACTTTACTGTTTACATCAAGCAAGGTGATGGGACGGTATTTCTTAGGCTTTGTCTTTACTCCCCTTTTAAAAATAGGCGTAACAAAAGTCATCCGCCAGGATCACGGAAAACACCTGCCTGCTACTATACTCCTGAACCGAATAGTTAGTACCGTGGCCCAAGCGGTAGGATCTTCCTTCAATATATTATTGGTTAAACCGTTTGGGCCAGATGCCCTTGAACGCTTACAGCACTTAATTAAGTCCACAATCAACTAATTTTCTACTACGATTCTAAGTTGTCCATCAGGCTTATCTAATATGACTTTGGGCACCGGATGGACATTATGCTCAGGTGCATAGAGTGCTCGAAGTGTTCTACACAAGAGGACTCGGACACTGGGTTCAACTGTTTAGTAGGTGCTGTGCCCTTCTGAGAATTTACTATTTCCTAAAAGGCTCCTATATGTATTTTAATTAATGTATGGAGAATTACCTCGGTGCCCCTGTGTGCCAGCTTTGCTCTATAATTTTTCAAAAAATTCTTATGGCCATGTTTTACCTGTTTACACCAAAGCAATTTCCTTTGACAAGAGTAGTTAGAGAAGTTAATTTCCCTTATCACTCTTTGCATTTCCCTTTTCTTTTCAGTGAGCACTATTTCGAATGCATGCATATGGAATGTTTTCAACTATATGGCTTGACTTCCCCTATTCGTCTGCACATCACCTACAACATTTTCCAGTGCTTTGTCAATATTATCCACATTAAAAACATTGTCCTTTTAAGGGTCTCTAGAAGACTACTATTTAAAGCACCTAATATCTGTAGTTGACCAATGTACACTGTTGCTAGGGACGTTTACCCTCAGGTTTCTCAGAGCTCCCTGAGTTATATTACAGAAAAATCTGTCAAAGTCTGCATGCACAATCCAGTGATCACTCCATGTCTTTTTAGTGATCTGCATCCCAAGCAGGAGTTAAATAGATGATTGTCTACAAGGATGTAATCCAGAATGGATTCGCTAGAACCACGATGCCATGTTGATTGCTGTGGGGAATCCCTGGTCAACTTCCTGCTAAGCATCTGTATTCCTACCAAAGCCAAAGCCACACTCTATTTCCTCCCTGCCTGAGGTTTGAACCCTTGTGCCACCATATAGGATGTTACTTCCCAGGCTTCTTTATTGGTTTTAACTTCTATCCAAGATGCATTTAAGTCGCCTGCCAGTGTAATGTGTCCTGAAGATACCTCACATTTCCAGGATACAATACATTATATTATGGTCCATAGCAATACATCTGGGTCAGAGCCGTTCCTATGCCAGTAGACCTTTATTAATAAAAACAAGTTAGGGTCTCCAGCCTTAAATGGGCCCTATTATCGCCCTGTATGGGAGTTTGGCCACCTCTTTACCTGTTATCCCTTGTCCTGAGTGAATCGCTCTTATTAAACCACGGGCTAGAGGGCCACCAGCACTCAGGCTGGTCACCTTTAAAAAATACATAATATCCGTCCATGACCGGTTCGGAAGTTAGCCAAATATCCTGTAAGAGGACACAATTGCATTCTCGCAAGAGACTAGTGGCTTCCATATTAGCGAGCAGGTGCGCACTCAAACGACAGTTCCCAGAGACTACCTTTATACTGTCCTTACTGCTAAAAAGGCTGTTGCAGTGGCCCTACATAGGGGCATTCCTTTTCCCAAAGGACAGCCAGCAACCCGGCCAGTCAATTTACGACGTGGTCCAATTTTCTGGGGGACATCTTTGAAATTGACTGAAGCAGCAAGGTTTTTAAACACTTTCTGCACCCCAACCTCCACTTCATGCTCTTCCCAACATTCAACCTTAAATTCAAAATGGGACAGTCTTTTCCTTTCATGTAGGTCAAAGTCATTTACAATTCATGAACCAAAGTGTAAAATACACTTATCCATTCTTACCCGGTCCAGGAATTCTACACGGTCAATATCATTGGAGGATAATGTTCTCAAGCTGCCTACCTCAGAAAGGATCAACAAAACATTGGTTCTATTCAGACATACCGGATGCTAGTAAAACTTAATTTAATAATTTCTTTTTTCACCCCACGAGTGTCATTACTAGGTATTAATATATGTAGATGTATTACTAATGCGTACATTTTAATATGTCATTCTCATATGGGGGTGACTGGGTGGATTAAAATCTAGTCTTAATTTTTGAATTGTGTAAATGGTTCAAAATATAGAGCATAAAATCTATTTAATTACCTGTCACTTTAAATTAATTTCTATGATGCACATTACATGTTTTGTTGGGGTCTTCCTATCAACAAGGCAACATCTGCTGAAACACATATCCTGGAAAAAACAAAGTAATCGTGTTATTAGGCTGCTTAATTGAGAAGACACATACTGGATGAGAAATGATTGAACTGGTCAAGGTTCGAAGGCTGTTCGAGACCTCAGCCATTTTGAGTTGCCATTACAGACTCACCAGACCTCTGAACTCGTTGATTTAGCTCGATTGCCTTGGTCTTTGACCTGGATAACACAGGTGTGTCTTTTAATCTCGTTTTGTTGCTTAATCACTGGGTAATGCTGAGACATGTTTAACAGAAAGCTGCCCCTTGCATTCCTTGTCTCGAGAGAGTTGAGCCTTGGATAAAACACGTCTTATGTTTAACTAGAGTTCAAACTAAGTGGACCATTTTCTAGGTTACATGTAAAAAGGAAAAACATGCTCTTTGTGTAATTCATACTGGTAATGACAATTGAATAACGTGTAAGCCTATCAACAAATTATTCAAATATATATAAATTATAGTCACATTCAGTCTATTATCTTCTTGAAGAATATTAAAATATAATTCATATAAGTCATGTTACTCATGTAACAATGTGGCATAAACACACACTCTCGTTTACATTAGCTAATTTCCTTTTTAAAAGATAAAACTTATTCTTGTTGTGTTTCACATTACCTGTAATGATATTAACATATGGATTATTCAAAATGTGCTTTTCTTTATGAAAAGTGTTACAATTTAATCAGGAGGAGGAGAATATTAGAGAATGGATGAATATTGAGAATAGAACGATGGAGAACAAGAGAGAGAAGAGGTGACAAAGGGGGAGTGAGAAGGGGGAGGTGGTGCACGCAGTGAAGAGAGGCTGCAGGAGAACTGAGCTGGTTTAGATATAAGCTCCTGGAGAGGCTTCAAAGTTGGTGGAGGAGCAGCACCCAGTGAAGTCCTGAGAGCCTAAACCAAGCAGTGATGCATGAGAACCCCAGGGTCAATTGTAATTTAACATCTGAATTACTTATTTAAGCCGCCTACTAATCCAGTTTTTATAAGAAGTGGGATTGCAATGATCATATCTAATCTTCTCCCTGCTTCACATGTTTAACATTATGAATCAGCCATTTTCTCTATATATAATTTTTATTTAAAAATGGCTGAATCAGAGCTAAACTGCATCTTTGTGTGCTCTTTCCTCTGCTTTACTTCAAAAATGAAGAATGTACGTGAGTGGCATTACAGCTAGTAGAAAATCCTCTAAATCTACAATGGAGTCCTAGAGACTCTGGGAATGGGGGTCAACACTTTTTTCCTGGAATATAAATGAACAACTAAACTCCCTCTCATTCAACTAGAAAGGTATGGCCATACTCAGAATTCCTCTTTTTATCTAAATATGGCTTTCACCAGTCACCCGTTTAGGTAGGGTTTGGGAAACTGCTTTCATTTTTAAAGAGCACAACACATCTGTCCTATACAAAAGTAATATCAACATCAACATATACTGCTCTGAAGGGATACAAACTGACCCTCCACCCCAATTGCACTTGGTCTTTAAAATCCACTTCATACAGGCGCTTTTCTTTTCTGGGTAATTTTATTAGAATTATTTAATTATTCATTTAAAGTGTGTAACATTTTCTGGGAATGTAAATGGACAAACTAAACTACCTCTGATCCCATTAGAATTATATGTCTGTACTTAGAATATCTATTTTTACCTAACTATGGCTTTCACAGGTCAGTGGTTTGATTATTCTCTGTAAACTGTGAAATGTTGTATATCAGTTCACAACTCCAGTTTTAAAATACACCTGTGAAAACAAATGGTTTCATTTACTTGACTACTTTCAAAACACAATGTGCATTTTGTGCCAAAAGGCTATGGCACTTTGTTTTAAAAGGTAGAGAGGAGGGGGTTGAGTCAAAAGCTACCCAGACTAAAGGCGTAACATAGGGTCACCTAGTTTTTGCAGTAGAGCTAGGTAAATACTAATTCAAAAAAGGGACAGAGAACAAAACCCAGAAGTGTGGAGAATCACAAAGAAAAAGGGTTTTGTTTATTTTACATTAACAGAGAACAAAAGCAATTTAACACACTGCGCCTCGGCGCTGGAAAAAGAGAGAAAGCATTACTAGACACATAGTAATTGGCAATATTTGTGGATTAGTAAGCATAGTGATCAACAATATTTGTGTATTGTTTGTAGTTGCAATACATTTTACATGGTTTAACATTGTCTTGCATAGGTATTGTTAAAAGTGGCAATACATTTGACATTGTCTAGTATCGTCGACACACGATTTATGTGTTTCTGGTCCGGTATTTAATTGCTGGAGGCAGTGGCTGTATAGGTTGGGACAGCGCTGCTGAGATGTTACCGAACGGTCATCAGGACAGGTGATTAAGGTTGGGTCGATGTAGAGACGTGGATGTCCACCTAAGAGTCATAGGGGACTGTGTTAGTTCTGGAAATGGTGTCAAGAAAAATTTAAAAACTGCAAAAAGGGTGACCTACCATGAGCGAGTAATTTTTGCGCCTGGTCGTAGAAGAAAGTATTCCAGTCGCTAGTTTATCTGGAGTGGCAGTCTGCAAGCGTCAGAGGCCAAGTACTAAATAAATCAGAAATATATTAAAAGTGTTTAGAGATGGCGGCTGAGGACCGTGATGGCAAGAAACCAGCATTATTTAACGCTGAAACCGAAGTGAAGTGCTAAAGATACTGATAAGTGTTGCCAACAACCGTGAGGTCGGAGAGCCGTGGGTGGATGAAATAAAACGGCCAGGTGGAGATGAATCATGGCAAAACCACAATGCGGGCTTAAGTGCAACAATTAGGGGACTTAGCAAAATGTCCACCGACGTGACAGAGACTCTAAAGTTTTGTGGGGCATCGATTAGTTTGAGAGTAGTGTCGTGTCCCGTAATGGCAGGAGAAACGGGAGGTGGGCCTACCAAGGAGATACTACTGTCACTGTGGAGATAGTGTCACGTGGGACAGATGGTCCGTTGTTGGAGGCTGTTTTGTCCAATATCTTAGTTGTGTCAAAAACCCTTTGCACAGCTAATGATGTTCGAGTACATGGAAAAAAACAATGCTTATGAAAGAAGGCACACATTTGTGCACAGTTCGCATGAAAACACATTATTTGAAACACATAGTTTTTTCAAAATGGCAGAGCCGTTTCTCCTGCCATTACGGGACACAGCACTACTCTTTCCGTCTACCCGACATGCGCATTCACTTTCTTACACACGTGTCAGGATACTTCTCTCCTGGTGCACATGCGCACCTCTCCTTCCCTTTGCGAGACACGCGCACTTGGTTAATACGCGTGTACCTTAAATAGCACATGCGCAGTCACTACCTCAGTGACACAGCTCTCCCGACGGCGACCGGAGTAGCTGCCTTTTTCCGACCCGCTCGAAGCATTTACTCGGTAAGTTCTCTCGCTTCAGCCTGATTAATTAACTCGTACCTCACAAGTTCCTCTTGCCACGTCGGAGCATACTGAGTTAAGCCTCAAATAACCCGGGCTCTCTCAATCTGATCGATGCCCCACAAAACTTTAGAGTCTCTGTCACGTCGGTGGACATTTTGCTAAGTCCCCTAATTGTTGCACTTAAGCCCGCATCGTGGTTTTGCCATGATTCATCTCCACCTGGCCGTTTTATTTCATCCACCCACAGCTCTCCCACCTCACAGTTGTTGGCAACACTTATCAGTATCTTTAGCACTTCACTTCGGTTTCAGCATTAAGTAATGCTGGTTTCTTGCCATCACGGTCCTCAGCCGCCGTCTCTAAACACTTTTAATATATTTCTGATTTATTTAGTACTTGGCCTCTGACGCTTGCAGACTGCCACTCCAGATAAACTAGCGACTGGAATACTTTCTTCTACGACCAGGCACAAAAATTACTCGCTCATGGTAGGTCACCCTTTTTGCAGTTTTTAAATTTTTCTTAACACCATTTCGAGAACTAAAACAGTCCCCTATGACTCTTAGGTGGACATCCACGTCTTTACATCGACCCGACCTTAATCACCTGTCCTGATGACCGTTCGGTAACATCTCAGCAGAGCTGTCCCAACCTATACAGCCACTGCCTCCAGCAATTAAATACCCGACCAGAAACACATAAATCGTGTGTCGACGATACTAGACAATGTCAAATGTATTGCCACTTTTAACAATACATATGCAAGACAATGTTAAACCATGTAAAATGTATTGCAACTACAAACAATACACAAATATTGTTGATCATTATGCTTACTAATCCACAAATATTGCCGATTACTATGGGCCTCATTACACGGATGGCGGAGAACCATGGCGCTATTAGCGCCATGGTTCATGCCGGTAAAATACCGGCACCGCCTTGGCGGAAAGGGGAATTACCGACCCCATTCCAAGGTTGGCGGGGTGGTAATTCCCCCTTCCACCATTGCCCTTCCCCATTCCCATTTTTGCCCCATAGGGCATAATGGGAATGGGGAAGGTGCTAATTACGGTACCGCAAATTGCGGTACCGTAATTAGCTCCCTGGGTCCCTTTGTGGGTTGGTTTTTAACGCCTGCAAAAAGCAGGCGTTAAATCCCCCAACCCGCAAAGGGAGCTCGTAGTAAGGCGGTAAGGATTTACCGGTACCGGTATTTTACCGGTACCGGTAAATCCTTACCGCCATCCGTGTAATGAGGCCCTATGTGTCTAGTAATGCTTTCTCTCTTTTTCCAGCGCCGAGGCGCAGTGTGTTAAATTGCTTTTGTTCTCTGTTAATGTAAAATAAACAAATCCCTTTTTCTTTGTGATTCTCCACACTCCTGGGTTTTGTTCTCTGTCCCTTTTTTGAGTTAGTATTTACCTAGCTCTACTGCAAAAACTAGGTGACCCTATGTTACGCCTTTAGTCTGGGTAGCTTTTGACTCAACCCCCTCCTCTCTACATTATTTACCCTCCTGAGTCAAGCCCCCGTACAAATAAGAGGGTCCGCGCTATTATTATTACTTCACTTTGTTTTAAAATACATTTCAATGACTTCCCTCACAGCCCACCCCATTCAGTGACTTAGATGGTAAACAATTCCTCTAAGTGATTTTCAATTGCTATCAGGTGTTGTTTTTATAGTCACTTCTGGGTATGTCTTTTAAATACAGATCTGGCATGGCATCTCACAGCGCCTTGTCACATTGTAGGCACATTTCTGCATCAGGTTTACTTTGGACAAGGCCATCATAGGGAGTCATTCTATCATCGCCTAGGTAATATTCCACTTCAGCACTTCTCCTCTCGTCCATGTCTACTGACTTTCCATAATCCCTGAGCTCTCTCTTCTTCCTGCGTGTTTGTGTTTAAATAGAAGCAAATTGTTCCCACACAGAGTCATTTAACATAATCATTTTTAATTGGTTGAGTCTTCTCATTGATTCCCTTCAGGAGTTGACACTCCCAGTGAAAACACCCCCTTATTGGATAGGCCCAATATATTTAGCCATGTGACATGATATTGTTCTGCACAATTTTGGATCCAAATCAATTACTTTCAATAACTTTTCTTTTGGAATTTTTCCTAATAAAAGAATCACACAACCAATCTGCATCTGTGGACATGTTACACACTCCGGTGACAATCAAGATCACCAATTTATTAAAGTATGTAAATATATTAATAATGGGTCCATATTAATATATCATGTTTAGATTTGTACTGCGAAGAATGCTCTCCTGAGTTTTGAACTGCTTTGCTTTCTCAAAAGACCTAAGTGTTATGAACATATAGGCAAAAAGGTGTTTTACATTATTATTCAATTTAAATTGGTTAATTAAAATGAACATTTCTATACATGGATGTCCATATAAGCTTAATTATTAACTTGAAAAAATGTGATCATAACTCTGGGGATTCCCACCATCCTTTAGACTTGGACAGATGATCTTTATGGCTGAGCTAGGAGGCGAGTGGATCTAAGTTCTTTGATCCTTTTGTTCTGTGCAAAGCAGGCCTTTCTAGTAGGTGATCAATTCCGGATCATAAAGTAAGAAAGGTGCCATATTAGGCTCATAAACACAGTTCTAGATTGTCAAACTGAGTTTGTTGGCATGTGAATTAAATGTATTTTTTTTCTATTCTTATAAGATGCGCCTTGCAGGCCTTGATCTGCCAGATGACTGACCTTGGTTCATGAGAACTGTTTTCAAAGATAATGCTTACTTAGGACTGAACCTTAATGATGTTTACACTTTTCATGGACATAGACAATGGAGCACAGAGTGAAGGCATAGCATGTTCTCTCCTGTAGCAATCTGTAATGTGGTTGATTAACATGTCCATTGACATTCAGTTTTACTTTGTTTATAATACCATTTTGTTTTCTTCATGCATTTAATGCACACACACTTCAATTCTGACATTTCTCATTAAGACACTTCCTATGAGTGTGTACATAATGAAGTGACTAAGCCTGAACCTGGTGCCCTCAAGAGGTTGGTGGTACCCCAGGTTTACAGGCCCTTCCTACTGCAGTTGGCGCATGAGGTGCCCTTAACTGGTCATCTTGGTACCAAGAAGACTAAGCAGAGGCTCTTTGACCATTTCTACATGCCTCGGATGGGAATAGAAGTGGAGTCCCACTGCAGGACCTGCCCAACTTGTCAGTTGTCTGGCAAGACTGGAGGCAGTGTCATTGCCCCACTGCAGCCATTGCCAGTGGCTGGCACACCATTTGAGAGGGTGGGCATTGACATTGTCGGTCCCCTGTACCCTCCCACTTCAGGTGGACATCGGTTCATCCTAGTTTTGGTAGATCATGCCACCAGGTACCCTGAGGCTATACCCCTTCGGACGGTTACGGCCAAGGTGGTTGCCAGGGCTCTCCTGGGCATTTTCACCCGTGTTGGATTCCCTAAGGAGGTTGTTTCTGATAGAGGATCCAACGTCATGTCGAGTTACATGAAAACCATGTGGAAAGAATGCAGGGTAACTTATAAGTTCTCCACCTCTTACCACCTCCAGAGATTAAACAAAACTCTCAAGGGGATGTTAGGTGCTTTGGAAGAGCCTCTCAGCAAGAAGTGGGATCTTCTCCTGCCATGCCTGCTCTTTGCTTACAGAGAGGTACCTCAAGAGGGTGTTGGTTTCAGCCCCTTTGAGTTACTCTTTGTCATGACCCTCGCCCAAAACCCCCTCTGGCAAACCCATTGGCCAGGTGGAGTCAGGACTCGGGCCTCTAGAGCCTGGCATCCTCTTCAAAAGCCCTCATGGGGCCAGTCCTGGCGCATATGGCGCCAGGCTCATACACCATGAAAAACAATGTGCTTGGTAACTACTTTATTGTATTGTCAGCCAACATGGAGGCATCCACATAGCTTGGTTCCTAAGAACTGTTTTAGGTGTGGTAGCCTAGGGACTACTTTACCTGGACTATTTTGTTGGGGCTATTTAAACCACACCCGAGCAAGACAACACGCTTCGTGTTACTTTGCAGCTTGCAACGTGATGCTCACTGTGTCCAGCTATTCCCTCGAACCTTGGAGAAGCAGAACTTGCAAGGAGACAAAAAGAACATCATTAGCAGCAGCATCTTACCTGCAGTCTTTATCTTTAAACACTTGCAGCTACTGAGAACAGCTTCCTCGAATCTGCACGCCTTCCGGACAGAACGACCTGAAAGAGGAAGATAGAGGCAACATTAAAGAAAGCAGTAGAGACATTTACAAATTACAAACTGCTCAAAAGGCTTACCTGGCTGGCCGCCTATCAGCTGGCACCACTCCGGACAGTCCACTCGCGCTGAAGAACACCGCGACCTACATGGAAGGAAAACACAGGTTATCAAAGGCAAGACTTTGCAGCGCTGCACATAGCGCTTACTTACCGCATCATAGCGCTCTTAATGCGCCATCATTTACCAGCGGGGCTCAAACAACCTAGTTCTCGATGCTGAAGCTCTGCATACCTAAGGGAGAAAAAAGAGACATTTTAAACAAAGAAAGGCATGCAGGATAGCAAGAAAACTACAGCAATAAGACCTACCTGAACAATATCAAACGGGCCGGCGTCAGTGAAGTAACTGGACCGCACTCGCCCATGAAAGACAACGCGAAGAAGGCAGGACGGAGAGCACGCCTAATTCTACCACAAGGTGAGGAGAGGGAGCCAGAGGGACTGAAATCATACGGGGGTGGAGGTAGGATACTTACCCCTGTCGGTCAGTCTTGAACATAGTCCTCCTGTATTTTCAGGCAGAACCTTCCCCGCTGACCACATCAGGGCAAAGCTGAGAAGCATACCAGCGAGTGACCCGGCTGGGTGGCATCCCTGTGGATACCAGGTGAGCATAACACTCTTTGGATATCCAGTGAGGGGGCCCCTCGCCTTGATCCGAGAAGGTTGGGAGGCCACCCCTCCAGGTCCCGCCAAGCAAGTGGGGGACTATGTGTTAGGCCTCAGACGGAGGATGACACAGATGATGGCTCAGGCAAAAGCATAATCTTAAGGCCAGCCAGGAATTGAATAAGTACTGGCATGACCTTAAAGCATTGCAAGTGGATTGGACTCCAGGACAGGAGGTCCTCGTGATGGAGCCTACCAAGCCTCGGGCTTTGGCGGATAAATGGACTGGACCCTTCCGGATAATCTCCAAGATGGGCGAGGTCAATTATCTGGTGGACATGGGAACCTCTGGGATAGCCCCTCAGATATTCCATGTCAACAGGCTCAAGTCTTTCCACAGGCGGGCCGAAGTCTCATGCCTCTTGCTAGTTTCAGGGCAAGAAGAGGATTAGAGTGAGCCCCTTCCTGATTTGCTGCATAGCAACCCTATGGTTGGCTCTGTGGAGGGAGTGCATCTCTCTCCCGATCTGACGACAGAGCAGCAGAAGGCCTGCCGGGCTTTGCTCCGGCAGTACGCCTCTCTGTTTTCACTGACACCAGGCCTTACACTGTGGTGTAGGCACGAGATTGACACTGGTGGCAGTGTGCCTGTCAAAAGCAGGTGCTACCGTATGTCAGATACCGTCAAGAACCACATCCAGGCTGAGGTCGCCAAGATGTTGGATCTCAGTGTTATTGAACCCTCAACCAGTCCCTGGTACAGTCCCGTGGTCCTTGTCCCCAAGGCAAGTTCCCAGGCAGGTACCAAGGGTTGGAGGTTCTGTGTGGACTACCGAGGAGTCAATGCCGTCACCAAAACTGACGCGCACCCTTTGCCCCGGGCTGATGAGCTCGTGGGCACCATAGGTGCTGCCAAATTTGTGAGCACCTTCGACCTTACCTCAATCTATTGGCAAATAGCTCTGACGGACCATGCCAAGGAAAAGACAGCGTTCTCAACACCAGAGGGACTCTACCAGTTTAGAGTCACACCTTTCGGTCTGAAGAACGCCCCTGCCACTTTCCAGAGATTAGTCAACCATGCGCTCAGTGGGCTGGAAGCCTTTTGTGTGGCTTACTTAGACGACATTGCCGTCTACTGTTCCACCTGGGAAGAGCATTTGACTCATCTGGATAAAGTGTTGCAGGCGTTAAAAAGGGCTAACCTCACTATCAAGGCCACCAAGTGCCAGATAGCTCAGGGGAAAGTCACCTATCTTGGTCATGAGGTAGGAGGGGGTCAAATCCAACCTCACCCCAGTAAAGTACAGGATGTACATGACTGGGAGACTCCCACTACTCAAACCCAGGTGAGAGCCTTTCTGGGCCTCCTCACTGGGTATTATCGCAATTTCATGGCAGACTATGGAACCATAGCTGCACCCCTGACAGCATTGACTTCGCCCAAACAACCTAGGAAGGTTAATTGGACTGAAGACTGTCAGAGGGCCTTTGATGGCTTGAAAGGAAGTCTGTGTCGGCACCCGTGCTGTGTGCGCCTGATTACAGCAAGCCCTTTATCGTTCAAACTGACGCCTGCAACACCGGAATTGGAGCTGTCTTGTCCCAGTTAGATGACAAAGGAAGAGAACATCCAATCATGTTCATCAGTAGACAACTTAAGGGTAGGGAACTTAGGTGGGCTACTGTTGAAAAGGAATGTTTTAGTATTGTTTGGAGCCTTAGGCGTTTTAGACCCTACCTTACTGGGTCTACCTTCAAGGTCCAAACCGATCATAAGTCCCTGAAGTGGCTTATGCAGATGACGGATGAAAACCCGAAACTGCTCAGGTGGTCCATTAGAGGACCTGGTAAGGCGCCCTCTTCCCGAGCTATGAGGGACCATCGTGCACAACTGATCTTTGCCTAAGCTCCCTGTTAGTCAGACCTTTCGACAGGCTGCCGACCCTCCCCCCTCCGGTCTTGATAGTAGCCTAATCCAATATAGTGCTGGTTTGAAATCGGTTTCATAATCTAGCCCTTTCGAACCTACTTTCATGTTGATCAGTAAATTTGGAAAGCCACTAAGAAGAGAGAAAAGCATTTTGAGAAAATCATTCTCTCCACACTACCAATCGACTCTCTTTAGTTTGTCCCCACATTTCTGCTCCATACAAAATTGCTTCCAAAGTGTTTGATAAAGAATTGTGCATCCCCGATCCTGTTTTTAATAAAAGTTCAGTCTTGGCAATCAGACTAGACCATGATCCATTTATTTGGAATCTTATACTAAGATAATCAAAGTTGTCCACCTGCACTGCTTTATTAGTTGTATCTGATTGTATCTGATTCCATTTTTTGTCATCACACATTGTCTTCTATTTTAGTACTTCTCTATTTATCTATCTGCTACTTTTAAAACTGTTGATCATCCTTCAGTTTTAAACTACTTATCTTGACTTGGTAAATAAGGTCCTGCTGTTAGTTAGTTTTATACTTATCTGGCCCATTGTTTTATCTCTCTGTTTCTTGGAAATACTCTTTTTAGCCCTCACAATTTCTATCCTATGGAGTCACACACAGCTCGGTTAATGGCCCTTTGTTGCTTACTTAATAAATGATCCCATTTACTTTTTTTCTACAGTCTTAGAGTTTCCAGATAAATGTTTATGCTGATGACGCACAAGTCTTCTTTTCCTTTTCTACTTTTACAAATCCACTTGACCAGTAATCGTCTCTGTGTGTTTTTTAACTTTTGGCTGTTAAATCCTAGATGGCCACTCAACAATTGCAGTTAAATCCTAACAAGACAGGTATGCTTTTCTCTATCCACACATTTCCATGCCCTCTCCTTATTTCTTTTTATCCATTAAAGTGAGAATCTCTTTCTTAGATCATACTTAGGTTTGTATCTTTAATTCAGCTTTGAATGTTCAAAATCACATTCTGTCTGCTACTCAATTATGCCATTTTGTAATCTATAATAATAGAAATATTCAACATTTACTAACCCTTCTGCAACAAGAACTACACTTCTGACCTTGGTCTTGTCACATTTAAATTATTGCTGCCCTAGGCTTATCTAAATGTGTTCTTCTTGCTTTTAAATCAGTTTTTGATTCTGCCATTTGTATTTTGTTATATCTAAATTCTTCGTCTTGTATTGTATTTAAAATAGCTAGTTTCTGTATGTTGCCCATTTTTTATAGGTTTCAATATCATTATATGTATAGTGTTTAAATGTGTGCAGGGTCATGCACTTGATTATCTCTCTTTGATCAATTTCTTTATATTTACTTCCAATTTAACATTCAGTGTCTCAATTTTGCACCTTTTTTTTAACTTTTAGCGGCTAAACAATGGAAGGTACTACCTCTAGATATTATATTGACTACTACTTTGAAACAATCTAAAATACATTCAAAAGATAATTTTCTGTCATTAGCTTTCCCCTCTGCTCATTAATTGTATTTCTTATTGAAGAATATTTAAAGATTACATACTCTACTTAGGGTATCCCATGCTGATTTCAAAATAATGTTGCACCAATATTTCTATTGTACAGCATTTGGCAAAAAAGCGCCATAGAAACATAATAAAATGAAATAATAAACAGTTTTTTCACCATCTCGCTCCATTCAGAGCAGAGTGAATTTAGTGCCTTGACAGCCAATTACAGTCAATCTAGTACTATTAATAGTTAGACCTTTCTCCTTTCAGATTTGGTGAAAAGTTGCAGCTGTTTTCTCTGTCCATTAGAGTCCTAGATAGGATAACACCATCATCAGCAAAAAATAAGATGCCATCCAAATTTGAAATATCTGTCAATTGAAGAGCCAACGAGTTGATAAAGTGAACATTAAAGAGGAAAATACATCCCTGATTCTACCTTATTACAGCAAAGTCCTCCATTTGCAAACTAACTATAGTTGATCACAGAGGCAAGGGAAGTTTGAATTGAAAGTAAGTGTTTCCTTTATAGGTGCTTCTAAATGCTATCAGAGGCCACCTGCAGGTCAATAAAGGCTGCATATAAAATCTAACTTTTTTGCAGAACGTATTTTTAAATTATCCGCAGAATGTCTTGTTGACTGTTCCCACACCCTTCCTAAAAAAAGCCTACGTGGATGGGTGACATGATTCTCTTACCACAATCCAAGTTTCCATTCAGTCTAAAATAATAATTCATTTTTCTGTCAGAAGTCCATCTAGAAAATAAATTGTCTAGTAGTTTCCAGAGACTAATTTATAACATTGTTTATGAACTGGTATTATTTCAGACCCTTGCCATGTACTTGGTGGTATGTTGGACTTGTTAATGGCATTAAAATGACTTGCCAGGGCAATAACCCATACCATAGATTCATCCTTAAATAAATCCACTAGCAAGATGTCTAACCTCTGTGCTTTACTACATTTTTGTGGCAAAAGGGCATTCTCACCTTCCATTTTGGAAAATAATAGCTTTGTAGAGTAATCTCTGCCAGCTGTTATTATGGATTTGCGTGATTATACCGAACCCAAAGGATTGACTCCCAAAAGTTAGATTTTTTTAAAAAAATTCCACAAATATACATGTGGGGGGAGACCCCCCCAATGCCCACCCATTTTACCCCTATACAATTTTTATACACTTTACCCCCCCACATATATATATGCGGAAAATTGGTGGTCAGACTTTTGGGAGTCAAACTTTTGGTATTCAGTCCTTTTGTACAATACCATTATTATATGCAAAATGTGCTATAGGGCCTAGAGTTGTTTATGATAT
This sequence comes from Ambystoma mexicanum, assembly GCF_040938575.1. Lineage (NCBI taxonomy): Eukaryota > Metazoa > Chordata > Amphibia > Caudata > Ambystomatidae > Ambystoma > Ambystoma mexicanum. Next base: position 219,093,004 of record NC_090935.1, on the reverse strand, counting down.
ACTGTGTACCCATATCTTTAAGCTATGTCTCTGGAGCGATATTGGTGGTGATTCTAGTAACATTATATTTCATGATATTTGTAACAAGTCTCTAGATTGTTGATCTCTATTTAAAACCACTATCTTAAGACTCCAATTACAATCTTCAATTGCCTTTTCCTTATTCACATTTAAAGTCATGTGTTGCAATTTTAGTGCTATTTTCTCAGTGAGTTTAGTTAATGAATAAATTCAAGAAGTTAATTATTATGCCTGCTCGTATATGATAAGTGGGTTACAAGTGTGTAGGAATGGGTCAGAAAAGCTTCTCACCTGGTCTACTCAATATTGGTGGGTCTACGATCACAGTGTTCTTGTAGGGATATAGCATTCATTGGACTACTGTAAGTCTTGCATTTCACAGACCAAATAACTCTATGTGCTACTATTATTGTTTTTAATTTGCCAGCATGTGTAGTATTTTAATAAGTTCTGAATTGTTAGATTTTCATTCTATACCTGCTACTAAACTTGCCATGAAACATTAGACACATTGTAAACTAGCCCGCCGTTTCTTTGGAACCATCTGAACTTGTATAAACTTGCTAGATAATGATGAAATGTGCATTCTGCTTTACGGTTGCAGATGAAGAAAACTGAAAGATTAGCACCTATGTTGACCTCCAATTCCATCACAACCGCACAGCCTCTATGCAACATGGAAAGTTAATCTCATCCAATATGTCAAGAAAGGCTTGCTGGAATATATTTGAAGCTTATATTTAGGGCCTGATTCATGGAAATGTACGCAGAAATCCTGCAAGGGCTATGCCCCGAGAAGGCCACTGCACAAGTCTGCTTGAATAAATAAATCTGCGTGCTCAGCATATTCATGGATCCAAATGTGCATTTCTAGCCGACACGCAAAGGGAATGGATCTGCACGAGGAACTCCGACAACACGCCCCCATGCAAACCAAAAACCAAGCCATACCCCAACCTAACCGCAAACCTCTGCATCCACCCCTGACCCACCATCTAGCGCCACTGCGAAAATGTGTGGGCCCCCTCATAAGCAGGCGGCACCCCTTCGTAAATGAGAGATCGTCCTCGTAAATCGAGGCTGCACCCCCAACAAAAATGTGCAGGCTTCCTCGTAAGCTAAGCAGGCAACCTTGCAAAAACGCGAGAGCTTCCTCGTAAGCCGATGCTGCACCCCACAACGGAAATGCACGGGCTCCCTCGTAAGCTAAGGCGGCACCCCTGCAAAACTGCTAGTCCACCTCCCTACACCCTAGGCACCCAATTTGCCGGCATATACCCCTAATGCACATCAACCCCTGAAGACACCATCCACCAGCCACCCTCACCTCTGACACTACCCTAGGCAGCTCCCTGAGAGTGCACTCCCCTCCCCACACCACCCTCAGCTCTGACCCTACCTCGGACATCCCCCCAGGTCCAGACAGCACCCACCAGCCCCCTTCACCTGTGAGACTACCCCAGGCAGCCCCCCAAGTCTAGATACCACCCATCAACCCCCCTCACTTCCAACACTACCCCAGGTAGCTCCCTGACAGTACACTGCCCTCCCCACACTGCCCTCAGCTCTGACACTACCACAGACAGCCCCCTCAAGTCTAGTCACCACCCAACAGCCCCCCTGACCTCTGACACTACCCCAGGCAGCCCCTCAAATCCAGACACCACCCACCAGCCCCCTCACCTCCGACCCTAACCCAGGAAGCACGCTGACAGTACACTACCCCTCCCCAGACTGCCCTCAGCTCTGACACTACCTCAGGCAGTCCCCTCAAGTCACCACACCACCCATGAACCCCCCTCACCTCCAACACTACCCCATGCAGCCCCCTCAAGTCCAGACACCTCCCATCAGCCCCCCTCACCTCTGACACTACCCCAGGCAGCTCCCTGACAGTCCAACCCCCCTGCCCACACTGCTCTCAGCTCCGACACTACCCCAGACAGCCTGCACAAGTCCAGACACAACCCACCAGCCCATCTCACCTCTGACACTACCACAGGGAAACCCCTCAAGTCAAGACACCACCCACCAGCCCCCCCACCTCAGACACTACCCCAGGCAGCCCCCCGACAGTACATTCCTCTCCTCACACTGCTGTAGAGGAGGAGTCAATTACCCCCACCAAAATCTCCGCCCCAATGCTGCCTATATGTTGGGAGCCAGAAATTGCAACATGTGCAGTACCAGTGAGGATGCCTGTACCGCAGAGAATCCTGGAGACAAGGTATCCATTGAGAAAACCCTATATGCATTCACGGACCAATAATGACCTTTTGGATAGAGTCCCGGAGGAAGTGTGAAAATGAGGGAAAGAGAAGACTGGTGACATCATACGAAGCAGAACTGATGCATCCAGAAAAGATGCACGAGGCAAAAAGAACATAGACGTTCTATAAGATCTGAAGAGGCGGTGTCGAAGATGAGCAATGTTTCGGGCTCGAGATGAAAATGCTCATGCTACAGAAACACTGAAGAAAATGCAAATCAGTTTACACTTGTACAGACGCAGTAACGCAAGTAGACAAAGGGCCTCATCATGAGAGGGCTGTATCCCGGCTGTAATACAGCCTGACTGACCAGCACCAAGAAGTCCAGGCCACCGTGAGCCTGGGTGTCCATCCAGTAGTTACATGAAACGTGAGAAAGAAACACATTTCTGTTTGAGGTGTGGAATGGAAAAACACTGAAGTTCATCATTTAATAGAAATAAATGCTACAAGTCACATGGTCAGATCAAAATAGACTTTGGGTCAAGCTACACCGAAACTAAGAAGATACGGCCTTTATTTCTCAAACACAGAGAGCTTCTGCAAGGCCAAGTTCAAAGCCTTAATTGACTGGCAGACTACAAGAGTCATGATAGATGTTGGGCTAATTGGGACGGGAGGCATTATCACGCCGACCCTCCCTGCACCTGGAGTGGTAGCCTGCCTGCTGCTAGCATGTGGAATATTCCAGAACGGTACAAAGGTGCCAAACCAATGGTAGAGGGCCACGTATCAAAGAACCCTATAGTTTGTGTAACCAAAAAAGTGTTGAGTATTAGTATGACATAAAGATGACTTGCACTTGTAAATGGCTTAGTTGCCCACCTGACAGTAGAGACCCAATCACTTCCCCCGTTCGTATGGAACCTATACTTAGATGTTTCCTGTAATCCTATTACATTCTCAAGTAGGTTTTTGTAGTTTGCCACATAGTGTGAAGTCACTGATGATGAGTTTTGACTATAAAAGTTGTGTTTTTTTGTAACATGCGCAGAGAGAAATCGAGCAAACGTCTGTTGATGTCCGTTGTAACTCCCCATTTTAGATAATTGATAATAAAACAGACTAAGTTTTGCCAAATTCCTGAGTCAGTTTTATTATTGATGTTTGAGTAAATTCTGCATCCCCATCTATCTCTAAGTATTGGTACCTCGTCTTGAAGGGCCCTAGGTATATGTGTTCACGTGGTAGCAGAGATAGGATGGTTCAAGATCCGTTGACTCAGTAGGCTTTTAAGGGTCTCGGAAATATCGGATGTCCTCTGCCATTTAGCTGGAGGACCGCGAGGCTTCCTGTGGATAGCGGCCGAAAAGTTCTTGCAAGACAAACGAATCAGGTGGGACGGGTCCCTCTTTCATGGAATTCCCCTCCCGGATTCTACAGGCAGCTGAGCAGACTGATGGCAAAGGTGGCCGGTTGGGGAGGAGATGATCCCGAGGGTCAGGAGCTGAAAAGCAAATGGTGAGTAAATTGAGGAAGGTGGCAAAAATAATTGTGTATTAAATGGGGAAAGTGATAATGGGGAGCGAGTAACAGAGGGTTGGTTGTGTATTGGAATTAATGACGAAGAGCGTTGAGTAGAAGTATTTAGTTGTGGATGAGGAGCGATCCATGAGATAAGCCCAGAATCCTACGTCCAGGGACATCTAGAAGGAGTTGTTTTAGAATCCGAAGCGGATATATTGGCTACGAACAGATAGATCTGTTAAAGAAAACAATTCACACTCTGAGTCATAATTAGTGGCGACAATAGACACGAGGAGCGTTGACAAGGATATGTGTGAGGCAGGTCAGTCTGTATGTGTGTATATTTTATGTGTTGTATGTATTAAGGAAATTATGAAATGTCGAAGAGTGACAGCTAATAGATTGTGGTAAAAGGTTGAGAGTAGATTCTTTATTTATTTAGTTGTCAAAGGTATTGACTGAACAGGTAGACTGAAGCAAAGTGAGACATAGAGGTTTGGAGTTGCGACGATTGGTGCACGCTCATATTGCATTATTTTTCTGAAAAGTATTTTCTGTGTAAAATAACAGTAAGTATTGACAGTTGAGTGTAACTAGTCATGATGGAGGATGTTACTCCGCTCATGCACCTTTGCAAAGAGCTGCCAAAATACACACCCAAGCTTAAGCAATATAGTGCAGAATGGGTTAAGGGCAAAGCAGATAAAATTTTCGTGCCATGGCCACAAGGGCGATCGCTGGCAAAAGCAGTCTTGCAGCACATGACCACATACCTGCAGACTGCGTACACGGGAAAGATGCTGGAAAAAGGTTAGCTATTCTAGAACATTGGAAAATGTACCAGAAGGAACGGGAAGATCCACCTCCTGAAGACTGGATGCTTAACAAGTGTAAAGAGGGGGGTGTAAAGCCTTCTTCTCCTACTACCGCACCTGTAGTATATGGCGATAATACGAACGATGAAGGATTGTATCCATTAAGAGAGTTTAAGGCAGCTACAGGATACAGTAATCTGATACATGAGCCGCCTGCATATATCAGTGACGAAAGTCCAGAAAAAACTCCAGAAGGGGATGTGGTCTCTAAAAGTTCCACGGGACAAAGAGAAAAGTGAACGACGGAATATGACTCTAGATATAGAACGAGAAATTAAGAGATGGAAAGGAGATAAAGCTGATGAGATAGCGCTCATACAGAACGAATGGATGGGTGCTCAGATATTGCTCAAACTTGATGGAAAGAGCATTGAGGAAGTACGGCAAGGGGAAGATAAAGACAGCAAGATAAAAAAGACAAGGAACAAGAGAAACGATTGAAAGAAGACGAGGCTAAAAAGAAGAGTAGACTAAGATGAGAGCAAATGTATCAGGAAGAGCAGTTAAGAAAGGAAGAAAGGGCAGAGGACCAAAGAAAATATGACAACAGGCAGAGAGTAATCGAAGAACGAGACAGGCTAGAAAAGAAGAGAAAAGAAGAGGAAGAACAGAAACTGAGAGAGAAAAGAATGCAGAGACAAAGAGTTGCGTAGGGGAAATGGGAGGAGAGAAGTGAAGAGACAGGAGGTAGAGAGGGTTAGAGATGAAGCAAAGAACCTAAAGACATTTGATGAGGAGATGGAACGAAAGAAAAGACAGAAAGCATGCAACATTGATCGCATTCAGAAAGAGCTAATGGAACCACATCCAGTAGTAGCATGGGAGGACATAAAGGAGTTCTACCCATCACAAGAACCGATGCCAGTGCCCTCTAGGGTAAACCTAGAGCAGGATTTTAAGATAGGAGATATAAGAGATAAAATATACAAAGTTTAGTGAGAGGTGACGACAAAAAGTGAATTGAAAAATAACGGGAAAGATGATCGATTTGAGATTTCCTAGTCACACGGCAAGGATTGAAGCTCGTTTGGTTTCAAGTACAGAGCTTTGTCTTTGAACGGGCTGACTCTAAACAGAGACAAGAAGGAGGATAGCCACACAAGTTGGGGACAAGACATGTCAGACGAAGACAGGGAAACCTTCTGTGGGGAGAAGGGGGCTGGTGCGTGCGGTTCCGAGGGATGTTTTCAAACAGACAAGGAAGTTAGATGGTCGGATTTGGACCTACCAAAAGAAAGAACGCCAAAGCCTATATCATGTACAAAACGATCTAAAGGACAATCCCATATTGTAAGGAGGGGAATCATCACCATACGTGAGCAGATTAACGTCATTGTCAGGAAGACGGCGGTCTCGAACCATTGTCCCTACTATGGATAGGCAGACGATGGAAGCCGATTGCGATTTTGGCATTTCGCAGTTTCCCTTGTTTGAAAAAGGAGAGGCCAGACTGCAGTATATCCTGTGGCCTGTTGGATAAGGATAATTTAAGGTGTAAGCTCCCGAGTTTGACTTCAGGCACTGGAAAATGGATCTACGAATTCAAAAAAATGAGAGGCAGAAACATGTTAGCAATAGGGGACATTAAGGGTCTTTTAGCAACTATCCTTGGGGAGAAGGCTGATGACATTAGGATGAGAACAGTATACGCAAGTGTCACAGAACAGCGCACACAATGGCACTGTCGGGGGGAAATTCTGCCAGGGTCGGCCGGGCCGTCCGCAGACCTCCGGGCAGGGAGGCCCCAACTCCTCCCGTATATCCCAGATGAGATAGAGTATGAGACACACGCAAGAAGCAAGGTGACTCTGCTGTTTATTAGACAAAAACGGCAGGGATGGGTCAAGGATCGTACGCGTCCGTCCTGACACACACACAATCGTAGGGCTCGCAGGCCCTTTTTACCTTAGTATGACGCGCTACTTGCGTCACCTTGGAAAGTTAGCAAAAAACCTATCGCCACTCTTAATTGGTTGCTTGAGTGGTAGGGTTAGTATAGCATACGTATAGAGAACAATATTAGTGGACAAGGGTTAGTCAGGTGATATATCTGGGTTGTCCCTACAATTAGATACATGAGAATTGTTACATGAAGACCCCTGATGATTGGTTAATGTTAATGGCGTCAGTGATAGGAACCCCATGTTCTGATTGGTGCGCCCGTGAGCTTCCCAGCCTGGGACCATCGCTGTTCCCAGCTCTCGGTGTACCTGTCATTTGCAACAATGTTTCACTATGAGTACGTGCAGACAATGTGAGGACTTATTCATCTGGAAGACCGACTACTCCCACTGTCGCAGATGTCCTGGAAGACCGACTACTCCCACTGTCGCAGATGTCCATTGAGCCTTTTAATTGTATCTGCCTATGTCTTGTAACGAGGGATCCAGACGCCTTCTTTCTCCTGGGCTTGGCATCCTGTCAGGTTCGGCTTGGTCACGTGAGGTGGGACCGTGTTTGAGGCAGAATTCTGCACAATTAATATTGTTTTTCCACTGTGTGCCTGGTTTAAATTGCAGGTGTGACTTTAACGCCGGTGTGCGGCGTGCGAGGTTGCAACATCGTGCCCTTGATGGTCTGCTTTCGGAATGTGGGTTTGCAACATTGCGACCTTGGCTGTTTGCTTTCGCCGGGCTCATTCTGCAGGATCAGCAACCTGACTCTTGTTCTTTTAACGTCCATGGAAGCTCTTGCTTGCGGCCTACTTAGGCCTGGTGTATAGGTGGAACCGTTTGGTGCACAGGCACTTTAGGTTACAGTACCATATTGTCTTATGACCAGTATCGTGTCTTCATTATATTTCTCATTGTGGCACCTGGTTTTAGGAGACGCGTAAGCAAGCTCTTTTAGATGAGTTCATGATGCGTCTTGCGTTTCTGCATTTTGAAAGCCTATGTGGAAAATAATAAAGATGCACGTCCGTGAGTATGTCTGTCGCCTACGTCATAGCACTGAGTATATTCTTCGTGTAGATTGGTGCGGGAGTGTCCAGTGTGTATATTTGTACAGGTGTGCTGACCGTTGGCTAGGTCGTCATGGCATCTCTAACGACGTGTAGGTTTTAGTCTAGTTGATCCGCGCCGCAGGTGTCGGCATGGCCAGGGCGGGCTGCTGGGCAGGCAGATGGACACATCCGTATGTTCCTGTACCAGGGTATTTGGTCGTCTGGTAGATGGGCAAACTCTTCTCGTGGCGGGTGCCTGGGTCGTGACCCTTTAGACCAAGCGCGAGAGGTGAAGGACGGGAGCCTGGTCTTCTATTCTCCCACTTCAGTCCCCCCTCTGGTCGACTTGTCGACCACAAACATATCCTTTTCATTATCTCCTCTTACTCTCCATATCTTAGTTATTCCTCTTAAATGTCCATAGTGGTTCACATGATCTTCAAATGACCAATACATATATTCACAGGTTCCTCCAGGAGTACAGTATACCCATTTCCCTATGTAGCTCCTGGGGTTTCTTGGGTTCTCGATCTTCACCGATGGTGGGTCCAGATGGTTGGTGATGATCTGGTTGCGCAACTTCTCTCTCTCTTGTATGATTATGCCTGTGTGTTGGCCGTCATCTGCTGGCATCAAGGGGTGCATACCGACCATTTCAAGCAACTCGTCAGTGGTGCGTGCCTTCCGGGCCTTCCAAAATCTTATTATGATCAGTGTAGCTCCAGCCAAAATAGTACAACCAACTATAATTTTCAGTCCATCTGACAGCCAAGATGGCATCCATGACCATAATAGTGAAAACCAGCTCTCATCCTTTGTCACACCTTTACTTTCATCCATCATTTTGGAGTGCATCTGGGCCAATTGTGAAACTGCTTCTGTCAGTGTACCATTGTCAGCATCGTTGGCAGGAATGAACGTGCAGCATGATTGTCCTATCTTTGCGCAAACTCATCCTTCCATGGCTGTGAGGAGGTCCAATACATATCTGTTCTGGAGTGCTACCATCCTTATAGCTCGCAGCTCCTCTTTTATTGCGTTAAATCCATTTACTGTAGAATTGATGGTCATCATTAGTTCCCATCTAGTTATCTGGAGCCATTTTCGGTTTGCGTAAGCCTGCAGTCCCGGATGGATTATTGAGGAGAAGAACATTGCTGCTCTGCTGAATAGTCTGTGTTCTGGCGGGATTGAAGTGAGTGCCGTTTCCGACCTTCCCCACAGGTAATTTCCTGTCAGAGGTTCTCCTTGTCTTTTCCTTCTATTTAGGACAGTATCATTGCTGTTGGTCCTGTTCCCTTGCTCCTCCTGAGGTGGTGCAGATCCCTTCTTTCTCTTGTCCCCTTCATCCATTTTGGGAAAGTTCGCCACATTCACATGCTTCTGGGGTACCACTAGTGATGGTACATTGACGTGCACCATTGTGCACACACCATTCCACAGGGGAGGCAGTGTATGGTATGCCTTTTCTCCACAGGCCCAATAATGGTCCATTATTACTGCTGTTCCTGCTCCCCCCTCAGGTAACTCCATCACGCTTGCACAGTTGGTGTTGTATCCTACGTCCACCTCTCCTTTATGTTGGTAGCATACTTTAGGCGCAGTCAGCGGCAGTATTGTTATTGGGTCTTCATCCGTCTCTATCCACGTGAGCATGGGTACGTACTTGATCCACGTCGTCCAACATCTGTGGTTGTGTGCCTCGATAGTTGAGATAGTTTCTTTTGTTACCATGTTGCTGCCAATCACTCCTATCTCCCAATTGTTGTCCAGGTACACCTTCCCCGTTATCGTCACCAGTGGCCTCTCCCAACATCCTGGTTTACCAGGAACTTCAGTGGCGTACCAATCACATGGTAAATACTGCAGTGTTACTTTCTTTGTTTCCCCTTTTGCAGGACCACTTGTTATGTATTTGAATGCTTCAGCATGTAGACTGCTCTTGTGGTAACTCAAATAAGTCTTGAGGAAGTTGTTTTCATATGGGTATGAGTCTCGTGTTTTCCACACCATATGCACCACTGTCCCTTGGAATCTTCCTTTCGTTTGGAACAGTGCCAAGTATATTATGCATCGTGCTGTCTTTTCATCTATTTCTGTGGCAACGAATGTTCGAGAAGCGCTCATGGCGTATGGTATTAATGAGCAAACGTAGCAGCTGTCCTCTGTTGTCTGCTTACCAATGCGGGTCATGTGTTGGTACCATATGTTGTTTGAGACGTGTGCTGAATCTTGTATATAATTATCAATACCTTTATTATCTGAGTATGTGCTGCGTTGAACTCTATTTTGCTTGTGTGCAATTTTACTAGTATCACCTGACGTAACACCTGTTGCAGCTGGGGATGGGGGTGTATTAGGTTTGGGTGCAGCAATAAGATGGATAGCATAGCTGTACTGCCATACAGAGGCAGCCAAGAACCCGGTGATCATCAAAATCCCTATTATTTTTATTACATATGCTAATTTCACCGGCATTTTGCTCTTACCTTGCTGCAGTCCTGGCAGCGTATTCTTGCGACGTTAAAGTTGCCCGCCTGAAAATTCTCAATATGCTGGTTATTAAATGTTAGTTGTTGTTTTTTCTTTAAGCTCTCCCTATCAAATAGTCATTCAGTGCCCAGGCGAAGAGCTGTTCCCACGCTATTCTAAGCGATCTATCTCTTAGGACAGGCAAGTATGGGTGGAGGTGGGGCATTGAATATTCTATAGCCAAGAGGAATGCTGTGTAGTAGACACGTACCCTTCTCCTTTTCAGGTACGTTGGCCTTTTTATTTCATATACAAATTGGTGTGACAATTCTTCCGGGTAGTTATCGTCTGAGGGTACCATCTACTCCTGGGCAGTGAATTTGTTAGTTATCTATTTTCTTAGCAATACAATAATATGCAGTTCCTGCATGTGCGAGAGAAAAGAAAAGAGAGCATTCACGTGTTTACATGTGTACGTGTGCAAGGCGATGTTCTTCAGTTCAGTTATTACTGCAGTGGGGGTAGGGGTCAATGGGCAGGGGGTTTGGGCTCAACTGGCGGAAGTATCTTTACTCTTTGAGCGTGTGACCATGGGGTGGGCAGTATGGGGATCACCCCTTACTTCTTCAGTTATTGGGCCTCATTACGACCCAGGCGGTAAGTTACTGCCTGGGCCGTGACTTTACCACCATGGCGTAAACTATGTTTACGCCATGGTGGTTGGCGGACTTACCGCCCCATTCCGAGTTTGGCGGGGCGGTAAGTCCCCAATCCCCATTTACCCTTCCCCATTCCCATTTTTGCCCCATAGGGCATAATGGGAGTGGGGAAGGCGTTAATTACGCCACCGTAAATTACGGTGGCGTAATTAACTCCATGGTCCCTTAGCGCCATGGATTTTAACACCTGCTAAAAGCAGGTGTTAAATCCGCCATGGCGCTAAGGGACCTCGTACTCAGGCGGTAAGGGTCGGCGCTGTTTACGGCGCCGTAAACCCCTTACCGCCTGAGTTGTAATGAGGCCCATTGTCTCTAGGGAATCTGGGGAGTGACAGGGTATGGGAACACTTGGGTCGTTGGCTGTGGTAGAACTCTCTTCTTCCGTTGGTGATGTTGTTGCTGTTCTCCCAATGGACCTGTCGGTGGCGCTGGGGCGGGTCTGGAGTTTGTAGATCTTTACATCGTGTAGGTGGTTCCAGGCACGCTTGTCCTGTAGCTTTACTGCTCTTGTTGATACTTCCTCTACCAGAGGGGGGCCAGTAAATCATGGACTATTCCATTTCCTGTTGAAATTGCGAAGTAGTACGTGGTCACCTTTAGCAATTTTACACAGTCTTTCCTTTTCCAATTCTTTATCCGCGTCTTCTTGTTGATTGCTGTTAGACCCGCCCCGTGTGCGCTCGAGCTGTTGAGACACAAACACTACACTAGTAATCAAAGAAGACACATATTGGTACAAGAACACTCGCTGTACTTTCGTGGTCGGTAAATGCTCTTGATGTTGGCGTTAGGGGAAGGCGCATTTGACGTCCGGTAACCACCTCGTGAGGGGTGAGGTGGTGGTCGGACCCTGGTCTATTCCTTAGCTCAAATAGGGCTAATGGAAGGCAATATAACCAACTCTTCTTTGTTGTTTGCTGTATCTTTGCAATTGCCTCCTTTAATAGGCCATTCAGGCGTTCACATACACCGTTGGCCTGTGGGTGGTATGCACATGCAAATTTATGCTTTATGTTCAGCAAGGATGTGATGTGCTGGAACATTTCGTTTGCGAAATGTGGGCCATTGTCTGACCTTAACACCTCGCACACTCCCCACCTGGGGAAGACCTCCCTCACTAGGAATTTAGCTGCTCTAAATGCATCTGGGTGTGAACAGGGCCCTGCTTCAATCCACCTAGAGAATGGGCATACTACTACAATCATATACCTATTTCCTTGACATATGTTGATCATATCAACATAGTCAATATGGAGATGCCGGAAAGGTCCCTCTGGCCGGGGTATAGTACCTCTTATCACCTTTAGGGTATGGCCGGCCGTAAACTGTTGACATGTGAGACAATTGCTGATAAAATTTGACACATGAGAATTTAACTCGGGGCAGAACCAATCTTCTCTAATTCGTGCTGCAATTACTTCCTTGCCTGTGTGGGCTGGATGATGTAGTTGGCTCAGGGCGGTGTTCAAAAGTGCCAATGGTATTACAACCTTTCCAGTGCCACCCTGGCGCCATAGTGCGTCGGTTGGTGACATTGTGCATCCTCTTTTTACCCATATTTCTTTTTCGGCCATTGGTGCAGCCGCTTGTAGCTCCATAATCTGCGTGGCTGGGAGATGGGTGTACCCTTCTCTTATCAACATCTCCTTAGCCATTCCCCTCCCTCTCCCTCTCTGTGACTCTGGGGGGTTCCATATCTCACCAAAGTATGCAGCATACTTCGCATGTGCGTCTGCTGCTGCATTCCCCTTCGAGACGTGGTCTTCACCATTGGTGTGTGCGGTGCATTTTACTAGGGCTAATTCTTGGGGGTCATTTATTACTTCAATTAGTTCAGCCAATAAGAGGGCATGTTGCACTGGAGTGCCATCAGCTCTCCTAAACCCTCTTCTTCTCCATTTCGACAGCCCTGAGTGGACAGTGGATGTAACATATGCGCTGTCGGAGTATATGGTCACTCGTTTGTCAAAGCTTTCCTTCAACGCCAAGATCAGTGCAACTAATTCCGCTGCTTGAGCGGAGTAATGCTGTGGTAATTGTACACATTTCATAGCCACACACACCGGTACCTCCATCATTTTTACCACTGCTGCCCCAGTTCTCCTTATACCATCCCTTTGATCTATAGTTGATGACCCATCAATAAACAAAAGCTCACCTCCCTCTAGTGCGTTTTCTTCAACCTTTCTAGTACATGAGTACATTTCAGTTATTTGCGTACAGTCATGGGCATAATCTCCCTCCTCAATTACTTCTGCTAGGAACCTTGCAGGGTTGACCGTGCTACATCTAACAATTGATAGTTCAGCTCTGGATAAAATGATCTCATAACCTGATGCCCTCTGCGTGGTTAGGGGGGACTTAGGTTTATTCAATATTGCAACTAGTGCATGTTCCACAAACAGTGTAGTTGGGCACCCCATGGTGATTGCTGATGCTTTTTCCACTGCAAAAGCAGCTGCAGCGAGACCTTGTTCGCAAGGGAAGTGACCTAACATCACAGGATCTAAGTGACCGCTGTAAAATGCTACTGGTTTGTAGCCCATGCTTGTTTTTTGAGCCAACACTGCTTTCATTACTGCTGAGTCACAATGTGAAAATATAAAAAATTGTCGCTCATAGTCTGGGGATGCCAGTACCGGAGCAGTTGATATCGCATCTTTCAATTCATCAAAAGCCTCTTTCATTTCCATCGTCCACCCCAGCTTTTTCTCCCCTTTATTAGCTTCCCTTAACGCCTCAAGCAGGGGTCCTATGTACGAACTGTAATCAAATACCCATGCTCTACAGTAGTTGCACAGCCCCAGGAATTGCTGCAGTTCTCTCACAGTTTGTGGCATTGGAGTGCTTGAAATGGCCTGTGCTCTTTGTGGTGCAATCTTTCTTCCATGTTGGGATATAAGTTGACCAATGTAAAGTACCTGTTCTTGACAGTACTGTATCTTTTCCATGTCTACCTTGTAACCTTTTTCAGCCAATATTGTCAACATCTTTAAGGAGTCCTCTCTGCATTTTCTTTCGTTTGTACTGCAAATTATTATGTCATCCACATACTGCAACACTGTGCTTTCCACTTCAATGTTACCCAAATCCATCTGTATTACTCTATTGAAAATTGAGGGTAATTCGCAATACCCTTGTGGCAATCTGGTATGCTTCCACTTTGTGTTTCTGTAAGTGAAGCTCGTCAGATCTTGTGAGTCTGGGTGCAATGGTATTGAGAAAAAAGCATTTTTAAGGTCGATCACTGTAAATCGTGATGCTTCTGCTGGAATGCCACACAATATTGTGGCCGGGTTTGCTGCTACGGGATATTCTGCTTCTACTATGTTGTTCAAGGGCCTGAGATCCTGTATGAAGCGCCAAGACCCCCCTTTAGCATTGCCCACTGGGTACACAGCCGTGTTACATGGTGATTCTGAGGGGACCAATATGCCATTGTTTATAAGGGCCGTAATGGTTTCATATATGCCCTCATCTGCCTCTTTTGATAGTGGGTACTGTTTCACTCTGGGAAGTATTGCACCTTTTTTCAATTTTATCCTTACTCCCCCTATGCTTTTTATGCACCCCACGTCATAGGGGCTAGTAGTCCACAATGATTTGGGTACCTTTGACATATCCTCCTTAAAGAAGGGGACTGGGGTGCATGCGGGTGCCTCAAGTGCCATTGCAATTTTCTGTGCTACTTGTTTGTAAGCCACTCTTAGCCATATTTCTACACTCATCATGAACACCATTTCACCTTCCTCCTTTTCTTCTGAGAACAGCTCCTCATCTGACACCTGGGTCAGCCTACATCCTTCTGCTAGTGCTATCACTGCCCTCCATGCTCTTCCTTCTCTGTCTTGGGCATGTACAGCAATGTAATCAGCTGTTGCAATAATGCTCTCAATGTCCATTAGAACCACCTTTCCTTCTGGTTCATTAACAGGTGTTTCTGGTCTGAACAGATAGGCTGCTGGCCTCTTCCATATTTTCCCTTCTATCCCTGGCATCCATGCAAATGCCATATCTGTTCCATACTGGAATAGTTCGCCATCTACTGGCTCCGTCCTAATCGCTGTCTGTCCGCAGTATGCTTGCATAATCTGTCGTGCTGTGAGCATGTTAATCCCTGGAGTAGAGCAAATTATGCCGTCCTCAGTAAAGGAGATTGTCATATTCAACCTGTTCATTATGTCTCTCCCCAGTATATTCACTGGTGAGGCACTATAATAGAGAAGTGGAACTGACAGATCATAATCTCCAATAGATAAGGGAATGTTATCAGTAAAGGGAACCAACCCTCTAGCCCCAGAGAATCCTTGGGTGTTCATGGCTTCGCCTGACATCTTAAATTTACCTTCCCTTATGCAAGACCGGGTCGCCCCGGTGTCAACAAGGAATGATAATTTTTTGTCACCTATCGTTACCTCTATGCATGGCTCCTCCGCACTATTAGGTGTTACTGACAGGATGGGACACACCAAGGCCGTCTGTGGGCTGTCCTATTGAGGGTACAATGATTGGCCATTTCCTGTGTAAGGGTTGTGTCCCAAGACCGTCACCCTACCCAGTTGAGTTTGTTGTGCTTGGGGTTGTTGTGTCATCGCTACCTGTTGTTGTGGCAGTGAATATGTCTGTGGCTGTTGTTGTGTTATTTGTTGTTGTTGTTCATTTCCCTGTTGCAACGTCTGCTGTTGCTGTAGGCCCTGCTGTTCCTGTGAGGGCCTTGGTTGTCCCTGTTCACTCCATGATGGTGTTCCTGGTCTAACTCTACACGTGCGTGACATGTGCCCTAATAGTCCACAACTCCAACACACCGGTGGTTCCCTACTCTGCCATGGAAAGCTCCCTGTGTTGTCCTGGTATACTGGTTGCCCTGTGGGGTAGGAATTTCTAAGTCCTCCCACCTGCTGTTGGGTGTTATATCCGTATCCCCTCCCTCTCATAAATCCTCCTCTCCCCCTGTTATAATTATAATACCCAGCTCCTTGCATTGGGTGTCCTCCTCCCATGTTGGTTGTGTATGGTTGCAGTGGCGGCGCCTGTTGTGTTACAGTCTGTGAAGGTGGTATTTGGGCGGAATCTTGTGCAGCCACTACTTGTGTGGGGCTTTGGGTCATTGTTGTGGGCGTAGTTATTAGTGCCCCTTCCATTGTGTATTTAGTAAGTTTTTTCTGTACTAGTTTAGCCTCTTCCGTTTTCCTGTCCTCTTCCTTTTGTTTCATTTTTCCTTGCCATGTCCTGCAATGATGCACTATAGTCAGTTGTATTTCTGGCCATGGTTTTGCTTCCATTCCCACTACTTTCTTTAGTTGTTTCTGAACTCCTTCTGGGAGCCCTTGTACTAGTATATGATATAATATTGCTGGTGTTTTATCCCATTGCTCTCTAGTTTCCATGCACCACTTCTCTTGGATCTCCTGGATATAATCAACAGGATATTCATTCTCACGCATCTTGCGGGAGGTAATTGCTCCTATGTCTGATGTGTCTGGGTACTGTACCCTCAGTGCCTGCCATAGTGCATGTCTGCAGTTTGCGAATGGTGCCCCATCATGCGATGTGTTTGTTATTGTTACCCCATGGAATCCCGCTCTCTTCCAAATGTCATCCGCTCTATCCCCTAATATTGATATTAAAAGGCCCTTTACATCTCCTACTGCCAGTTTCTGTCCTGCGGTGTGTTTTTCCATTTCATATATCCACTTACCCGCACCTCCACTTAATGATGGGAGCCTGCATTTTATATTTTCTTTATCTGTATGCTTCCAAGGGACATACTGTGGTCTAACCCATCCTCTCTCCAAAAGTGGCAGTGTCTCGTTTCACCCTTTGTGTTCCATAATATCGAGTCCTCACACCCTTCCTCCTCTTCCCTTTCTTCTACATCTTCAATTTCGTCCTTATTACCCCTGCTCGTAACTCTTTCTTCTCCATCTTTTCCCCTTCTTCCATCATTTCCTGTATTTAATGTGGGCATGTGTATTCGTCTGTCCTGCCTGCGACTAGGGAGGTCTCTAAGCCGACATGCATAGGGTGTCAGTTCGTCTGTGAAGGGCGCGAGTTTTATTTTGCGTAACGAGCGTGAGGTGGTTGAGCATGTAGGGTGCGATGGGGGAGGGCGTGATGGGGATGGGGATGGTGCGGCCTCATGTGTCTGTCTTTCCGCTATTCCTTGCTCTCCCTCCTCACTTCTCTCCAGCTCATCCTTTCTCCTACTGATCCATGGTGAGTCTGTGTTGGTCCGGGTGATGTATAGTTTATCTAAGCTTTCCCTTTCACTGTTTCTTCCTTCCTTCTCCACTCCTTCTTCTTCCTCACTACAAAAGTCAGCCATAAACGGCACCCCCCACTCTGTCTTTTTCCCCTTGATCGTTACTGTTTGTAAGTCTATTAGGTCCAGTTCTCCTTTTTCTCCTTTATCAACTGCTCCCCTTTGTGCTGATGTTGTTGCTACTTCTGTGTTTCTATATACATCCCCCCATGCTCCACTCTCCCTTCTCCTATCTTCTCTTTCTCCTTCATTTCTCTCCTCCATCTCCCTACTATTTTCCTCCCTTTTCCTTTTTAATTCCTCCATCACTTCACTACTCATCTGTTCCAATATTCTTTCATCCTCTTTCTTCCTTTCCCATTTCACCCTTTCTCTTTCTACTATACTCTCTATCACCCTCCCTTCTTCATATTTCTTAGTTGATTCTGATAGTAACCTCCTCTTCCACATTGCCATTTCTTTTTCTTCTTCTTCCCTTTTGTTCTCTCGCAGCACTACTCTTGATACCCTTTCTGCTGCTGCTTTTACCCTTTCAGCTTCTCTCCTTTGCTCCTCATTCCGTTCCCTTATTTTTTCCAATTCGTTCTTACCTTCTTTCCTTTTCCTCGCTCTCTCTCTCTCCTCCCTCTCGAGCTGTTTGATCAATTCATTCTGCTCATCCCTTAGCTTTGCTAGTCGTTCCTCCAAAATCTCTTCCTTTTGTCGTAATAGCTCTTCCCCCCTCATTTCACTCTCCCTGGCATTATCCTCGTCTGTTTTCTTTACTACCTCCTTCTCTTCTCCTGTTAATGAACCTCGTAATTTTAATAATATCTGTGCAGCTACCCACTCATCATTTCCTATTTCCACAGTCTGGTCTTCTCCAGTCCTCCCCTCCCCTGCTGGCATCTTCCTATGAGCCACATATGGTGGAGGGCTGTATGCCGGGTTCGAGTATCCCTCAGCCGCCCTTAACTGTCCTCTTTCTATTTCTCCTAATTCTCTTAAAGGGTACAACCCCCCTCCCTCTGTTTTCACTCCCTTTGCTATGGGTATCTCGTTGCTCGGTTCCTTTTTTATGTCATCTGATGTATTATTCTTTTCTCCTCCCTCTCGTCCGTTCCCCGTGTTCTTTGGGTCTTCACTCCCCTTTTTCCCATCCTCTCCTTCCTCCTTAATCTCTTTCTCTTCCGGTATTTCCCCCATAGTGAACATTCCATTTGGTCCTGGTCGGGACCCTTGGAACATCCTCCATAAATTAAACACCTCCACATGGTTTGCCAACTTCTTCCCCTTGTATGTATTGTGCAGATGGTTTAGCAGTGAATGTTGGGCATATGGATCGAAGCTACCATTAGGCGGCCACGGTGTTAGCATTTTGTTATCCGTCCCTTGGGTCCATTCTATGCTATACTTAATCAGTTTCTCCCTATGGGGTGGCAGTGTTGTGCATATGTGTTGTAGTGGGGTAGTGAGGGTGTTCCCCCACCCTCCCGATCCTGTCCCGTATGACATAGTAGCGCTCCACTTGTTACCCTTCCCCTATCTGGTAGCAGTTTATCTCACTAGCAGTTTACAATATACAACCTTTTATCGTTTACCTGGCCCCGTAAGTCTGGGGACTTACGATAGTCCGCTAAGAAAAATTATAAAGAATATGGTATTTTACATTTGTATATTTTCTTCAGTCTTTCTTTCTTTATACAACACCCTTACGGCCCCCTGCGGCCGAGGCGCACGTAGCCCCCTGCGGCTGCGTACCCCTTATGACGCTCTTATACAGTCGTCCTATTTTCACGTGCTCCTCCCCCTTCTACACTTGCCATGGCCGGCGTTCTCCGTGCGCAGCCACGTCCCCCGTTTTGCCTTTCCCCGATCAACTCATTTACCGTTTATCTCTGTTTCCACTCCCTTACCACAGTTCTCTTCCCCACCACTCTCAAAACGAAGATGCCTTGTGCTCGCGATATCCTATGAAAGCCCTACTGGTGACGTCACCGATCTCTTCGAGCTACTGGTAAGTTCTTCATATATTCTTTAAGTTCAAAATACACTTGCAATCTACCCCCGTTAACCCTACAGCTGTCTTCCTGTCACTCCTGGAACAAGGTAATCAAATGATTAATATAATCAGACTGCGCACGCTGCGTCGCCTCGCGTGTGATACGCCCCTCAACAGGAGGGCTTAACCAGCCAATTATCTTCCGTATTGGGCAACTAACTAGCTACCGCCTACAGGGAAACGTCATCTACCTATCGAGTTTCTTGCTCGAACAATAGGGATCCTCATCTACTCATTGATCAATAAATGCCAAATCGTAGGAAACCACACACACCCACCCTTACACGTAGTCGCTACCTAGGCCAATCAGTTTCTACGAGCGGCCGCACATGATGTTTTCGTGCTCCGCCCCCCTCTCTCGCGTGACGTAGCCGACTGCTCTCGCACTCGTTCCACTACCATTCATTCCATTGCCAATACTAAATTGTCAAACCTTCGCCGCGCACCTGTGCAACACCTCCCCTCCAGTATTTAATTCCTCCACCCTCCCTCACAATTTCACATTGCTTGTTGTGCGTGGCATGCTCACCAAGTTCTCTTGATGCGGGGCCGCTCGACTGCGTGCACCCCTCCAAGCGGCTCGCCACCTCCCCTCGTCTGGACCACGTCTGGACACTCGCCAACCGCGGGCGGGATACTTCCCAACCGGCTCCCGAGGGCTAATATCCGGATTGCGCTGTCCGGTCTTCTCGCAGCTCCGCGATGGTCCTGTAGTCCTCAGAAGGGGGCAACGGCAGAGGGGGCCGTGCCGCCGGGCCTCCTCGCAACGGGAGTGCCTGGAAAAGGTAAAAATAAAAAGGCGGATCTTAAACAGATCTCAGCAGTGCCTCCAACTTGTCGGGGGGGAAATTCTGCCAGGGTCGGCCTGGCCGTCCGCAGACCTCCGGGCAGGGAGGCCCCAACTCCTCCCGTATATCCCAGATGAGATAGAGTATGAGACACACGCAAGAAGCAAGGTGACTCTGCTGTTTATTAGACAAAAACGGCAGGGATGGGTCAAGGATCGTATGCGTCCGTCCTGACACACACACAATCGTAGGGCTCGCAGGCCCTTTTTACCTTAGTATGACGCGCTACTTGCGTCACCTTGGAAAGTTAGCAAAAAACCTATCGCCACTCTTAATTGGTTGCTCGAGTGGTAGGGTTAGTATAGCATACGTATAGAGAACAATATTAGTGGACAAGGGTTAGTCAGGTGATATATCTGGGTTGTCCCTACAATTAGATACATGAGAATTGTTACATGAAGACCCCTGATGATTGGTTAATGTTAATGGCGTCAGTGATAGGAACCCCATGTTCTGATTGGTGCGCCCGCGAGCTTCCCAGCCTGGGACCATCGCTGTTCCCAGCTCTCGGTGTACCTGTCATTTGCAACAATGTTTCACTATGAGTACGTGCAGACAATGTGAGGACTTATTCATAGCTGGAAGACCGACTACTCCCACTGTCGCAGATGTCCATTGAGCCTTTTAATTGTATCTGCCTATGTCTTGTAACGAGGGATACAGACGCCTTCTTTCTCCTGGGCTTGGCATCCTGTCAGGTTCGGCTTGGTCACGTGAGGTGGGACCGTGTTTGAAGCAGAATTCTGCACAATTAATATTGTTTTTCCACTGTGTGCCTGGTTTAATTTGCAGGTGTGACTTTTACGCCGGTGTGCGGGGTGCGAGGTTGCAACATCGTGCCCTTGATGGTCTGCTTTCGGAATGTGGGTTTGTAACATTGCGACCTTGGCTGTTTGCTTTCGCCGGGCTCATTCTGCAGGATCAGCAACCTGACTCTTGTTCTTTTAACGTCCATGGAAGCTCTTGCTTGCGGCCTACTTAGGCCTGGTGTATAGGTGGAACCGTTTGGTGCACAGGCGCTTTAGGTTACAGTACCATATTGTCTCATGACCAGTATCGTGTCTTCATTATATTTCTCATTGTGGCACCTGGTTTTAGGAGAAGCGTAAGCAAGCTCTTTTAGATGAGTTCATGATGCGTCTTGCGTTTCTGCATTTTGAAAGCCTATGTGGAAAATAATAAAGATGCACGTCCGTGAGTATGTCTGTCGCCTACGTCATAGCACTGAGTATATTCTTCATGTAGATTGGTGCGGGAGTGTCCAGTGTGTATATTTGTACAGGTGTGCTGACCGTTGGCTAGGTCGTCATGGCATCTCTAACGACGTGTAGGTTTTAGTCTAGTTGATCCGCGCCGCAGGTGTCGGCATGGCCAGGGCGGGCTGCTGGGCAGGCAGATGGACACATCCGTATGTTCCTGTACCAGGGTATTTGGTCGTCTGGTAGATGGGCAAACTCTTCTCGTGGCGGGTGCCTGGGTCGTGACCCTTTAGGCCAAGCGCGAGAGGTGAAGGACGGGAGCCTGGTCTTCCATTCTCCCACTTCAGCACACCATTTAATAATTTTAGAGTGGCAGTCTGGAAAGCGCTTAGAGTATAAAATCCTGACACGTCAGATATGGGTACTATAATGGCATGCAAGATGCAGGAAGGGGAGGATTCGCTTGCTTACAGTCAACTTTTTTAAGAGCAGTGGTCTTTGGAAACTCGGAGCCGTGGAGAAAACCTAGACCATGTACAGAAACAGTTTAAGAAGCTGATGGGCATGGAGGCAAAACCATGGGCAGAAATACAGTTGACCATTGCGCATCATTGCCGATTGTTGCAAGAGAAAAATCTAAAATGAGAGGATGCTAGAAAGATCGATGAAGCTAAGTTAGTACAAAAGAAGCTGTCAAAGTATGCTATAGAAGGGGTGTTGATGACTAGTGGAGAAGGGCCAGGATCACAGCAGGTAACAGGTATGCCACAGGTAAATAACCAACTGGATTTAATCTTTTCTAATATTTCTGGTCTGCAGGTCTTTGAGCCATTGCCCATGCTATGGTCTGACCACTTTCTCACCCCGTTCTCCTTGCCTCATTCCTACCCTAAAATCAAGCCCCCTCCCCTTCTGAAACTACAACAACGCTGGTCTCGGGTCCCTATTGACAGGCTCTCCTGTGCTGTCTCTGATTCCATCTCTCATCACAGAACCAATGGCCTGAATGCGTGTAAGGCTCTGGTCGCAGCTCTCACCGATTCTCCAGAGGCCTTAGCCCCTCTTCAGCTTCGCCCCTCGCGTAGCTTCCCCTCGGCTCCCTGGTATTCCTTAACACTGCGGATAGTGAAACAAAAATGCTGCTGCTTTGAGTGGAAATGGAAATTACAACCGAACCCTGAAACTAAATCGCATATGCATTTGCTAGAAATCACTATCAAAAGGTGGTTAAATCTGCTAAATCTCAGCATTACGCTGATTGAATGCTACCTGCTCCTCTAATGAGCTTTTTCTAGTGGCCAAGGAGCTCACTACCCTGTCCAACACCCCGCTGTGGCCTCCCACTCTCAATCTCGATGCAATTTCAATGCCTCATTCTTCCAAAATAAAATTTGCATGATTAGAGATAACATTCGTGCTGAGAGAAGCATCACGCCTAAATCCACTTAATCTCTCAATCTTCTGGCTCCTAAATGCTTCAACACAATTCAGTTTACTACCATCTCTGATGGTGTGGTTTTCGAGCCGCTCCTCAGACTTAAATCGGCCTCTCCTATGGATCTGATTCCCTTGTATATTTTACAGGATCCGGTGCAGAATTTGATTCCCTCTATTAGTGAGGTGCTTCAATTCTCATGCAGTACTGTATTCATTGCCCCTTCTCTGAAGCATGCAGTTATCTCCCCGCTGCTCAAACAATCCCATTTAGATGCTGCGATGGTGGAGAATTATCGTCCTATTTCACTTCTTCCTCCTCTGTCTAAACTGTTGGAAGCTATTGTCACCCCTCAGCTCTCTACTCATTTTGAAGCTAATGACATCCTTCATCTCTTCCAGACGGGTTTCTGTCCTGGGATGGGTACTGAATCAGTAATGGTGGCTCTCCATGATAACATTGCACTGGCATCAGACCCCGGAGAGACGAGTGCTCTTATCCTACTCGATCTCTCAGTGGCTTTCGACACCGTTGACCACCCGAGACTGCTGCAGTTTCTCCTGGAGGCGGGGGTCTCATGAATGCCTTTGAAATGGTTTTCTTCTTTCTTGTCAGGGCGCACCCAGGTGGTGTCTCTCCCTCCTTTCACTTCTTCATGCACGGTGGTTGACTGTGGAGTCCCCCATGGATCAGCACTCTCCCCTCTGCTTTTTTACTTATACATGGCTGCCCTGGCTCGACTGATTGTCAGTTTTGGTGTTCACTTCTACATGTATGCGAACGACACACAAATCTTCTTTCTTCTCAATGCCCCGACTGACTGTCCCCCGACCCTTTTGAAAGACTGTCTCTCTGCTGTTTGCCAATGGATGTCTGACAATTGGTTAAAACTAAACAGTGACAAGTCAGAAATACTTGTTATCGGAACGTCAACCACTGGTTGGACTCCAGACTACTGGCCTACTTGTCTTCTGCTTTGACCCCACCCTGCTAGCGTAGTCAAAAGCCTGGGTGTCAAGATTGTGCCATCCGGCTGCAGAGAGGCACAGATCTCTGTGGTGTGCCTTAGTGGCTTTGCCAAACTCAGAGTATTGAGGAAGGTGCTTTCATTTCTTCTGAGTAATGATGAGTAAAATGGTCACTGCCACCATTATGGCTGCCATTGATTACTGCAATGGCATCTACCTGGGTCAACCAATGGTTTTAGTTCAGAGACTCCAAATCCTACAAAATGCGGCAGCCAGGCTGGCCTTGAGTGCCACTAGACTCGCTCACTCTCGAGACCTTCTCTGGCGCCTTCATTGGCTTCCAGTCAAGTCTCAGGTAGAATTAAAAATGTTGTGTATTGTTCATCAGGTCTTCCATGCTACAAGGGCCTTGTTCCTTCAGTCAAGGTTGGCTCTCTATCAACCTAAGGGAAACTTTTGCACAGCTAATCAGCTTCTGCGAACTCTCCCTCACATTCGGCGCACCCGGATGGGTGGAAGATCCTTTTCAGTGCTGGCACCCACGTTGTGGAATTGCGCTCCCGCTGCATGTTAGGAGTACTCAGGTACTATCCACCTTTCGTAGGCAGCTGAAAACATGTCTGTTCTGAGCCTTCTCTCCATGCCTCCCTCTCTGGATGTCTGCTGCTTCAGCACCTTGATGCCTTCGGGTCTTTGTTGCGCTTTACAAATTAGCATACAATACAATACAACCAACGGCAGTTGGATCAAGGAGGGAACAGATTTATACCAAGAGGCAGAGGAGGCTTCCGCAGAAGAAGAGGCTTTCAGAACAATCAGGGAATTTTTCAGAGTAATCAAGGAGGTTTTCAGAATAACCAAGGTAGTAATCCAGGCATGCAGGATGAGCAGGTTAGAAGAGTCTCTCGTGTATGTTGGACATGTGGAATGACAGGGCACATCGCGTGAACGTGTGGGAGCCAAGGGTATGTGCAGAATGGGTAATTCTCAAGAGAGGGGGACAGCTTATCCTCCAGTATATAGCCCACAAAGCAGGGACAGGTTCGCCCAAGATCAGACAGTGTATCAAGCACAAGCGCCACAAACACAACAGGCTTTGTAACCAGAGCAAGCATCATTAAATCCGCCACCAGGGCATTCACAGCACGCACCCATGCAAATACAGCCGAGCGCAAACGCAGGATAGCTATTAACTCCTAGAGTAGGGGGTGTCACTGTCACAGGAGGGAATCCTTTTACAGGTACGGGAATAAGTATGTACCCACAATAGGACAGCTCACAGGGTGACTTGATGTGTTCAGTACTATCGGTGATGCCCAATCCTCAAGAGGAACCTTTCAACACAGGCTGCAGAATTGGTGGCACTTATTGTCGAGCTTAAGAAACACGCAGACCAGGAAGTAACAGTGTACAGTGACTTCGCCTATGTGATGTCAACCGTGCACGCAGGGCCAGCACATTGGAAAAGGGGGGGCTACCAGTGCAACACACTGCCTTATTGGGCAGGCCTATTAAAGCACTACAATTCCCTGTAGCCATTGCAATAGTTAAGTGCGCAGCACACCCTAAGAGAACAGACTTTATTTCACGTGGAAACCAAGTCGTGGACGAAGAGGAATAAAGGGTTGCATATTCATCTGAGTTTTGATACTCCTGATGTGAACGAGAAAATGGTTGTGATGATGGTTGTGAATGAAAGCTTTAATCATTTATCACAAACACAACTAATGGAAATCCAGGGTGAAGCCCCACAGGAAGAGAAAGACCTGTGGACACAGAGGGGGCGTTCTTTATCCCCTTCTAAGGCACTGTGGGGACAAGACAGCACTGATAAACCAGTGATGCCTGTAGCCTTATTAAGGGTGGCATTAGAACAGCTACACCGCCCTGCACATGGCACTAGGGAGAGTCTCGCAGAAACAATTGCGGAGGACTGGTTCATGCCGAACCTGCTAGAACATGTTGCTTTTTATGTAGTAAATTGCATCGTATGTCAAAGGTTTACGGCTGGGCACACGCTGTGAACATTGAAGCAAATGCGGTGTCCATAATCACACGCTGCGAACAGTCAGAGGAGTAATTCCTCAACCTAATGGTCCTGTTCAGCATTTACATATTGATTATGCTGACATGCTTCAGATCTGTAACGGATATAGGTATATTATAGTGGTGGTGTGCCCCTTCTCCAGAAGGATTGAGGCCGGTCCAGGCACACATCCTGACGGCACTTGCGCTGTCAAGTTCTTAGTCTGAGAAGCATTTCCTAGATGGGGAGTATGTGAGGTGCTGAGATCAGATAATAGACCCCATTTTGTGAATGAGGTTTTTGAGCAAATTAGCTTATTGCTTAGTATAAAGCATAAACATTCTTCTACTTATCACCCACAACGAACGGGATATGTGAGAGACTCAATGGTCTGTTCAAAGAGAGAATAGCTAAATTGAAACTAACACTGACAAAGGGGTGGCTGCACTGCCTGCCCCTTGCATTATTTGCATTAAGAAATCAACCTGGCTCTGACCATCACCTTACACCCCTCGAACTAGTTACAGGGAGGCGAATGATATATTTTTTTAAAGTAACATTTTTTATTTTTATTTATTTTTACATTTGTATAGCGCACTGCAGCCCAAGGCATTGAGGCGCTTTTTCAAGAAAGTGTACATAGGCAAGAATACAAATTTGGGGCATGCGGTTTCTTAGTTACAACATAGGTGGTAAGTTACAAAGTATATTTAGGCAAGCATGGTAGTTTACAGTTGAGTACAAAGTAAGATCTATGCCTAACATTTCAGACAAAAAGCTTGGTTTTGATGGATTTGCGGAACGCCAGGTGGGAGTCGATAGCCCTGATGTGTGGGGGAAGTGCGTTCCAGTGGGTGACAGCGATAGCTGCGAAGCTGGAGTCCCCAGCACGCACTCTGCATGTTTTGGGCTTGGTGATGAAGTTGGTGTAGGCTAGCCTAGAGGGCCTGGTGGATGTGGGAATGGCTATGCGCTGGGTGAGGTAGGGTGGTGCTAGATCATGGAGGCATTTGTGGGTGATAGGGTGGATTTTGAAGATGACTATCTGTTTAAGGGAAGCCAATGCACCTGTCTCCTGAGGTCCGATATGTGGTCCTTTTTAGGAAATCCTGTGGCCGCCCTAAGAGCGTTGTTTTGGACAAGCTGGATACTAGCCGTCATACATGTTAAGTACACCTAACAATTCTGCAGTGGTCTGGGCATCACTTCTAGTCTGCAATGGAGGTGTTAGAGGAATTATTACAACCAACTCCTCTCCGGTATTCAACTTCAAGGACGTGAGTGAATCCGAAGTCATCTCCCTCCTAAAAACAATCAAACCGTCCAATTGCAAGGACAACGCCTGCCCTGCCCTGCCCAGCTCATTAAGGATTGTGGCACGACCCTTGCCCCCTTCCTGACAGCATTTATCAATGCCTCCTTCCAGTCTGGCCATGTCCCATCAGACATCAAAAGGCTTGGGTACGACCACTCTTCAAAAAGCCATCCCTGACCCCTCTGTACCAGGGAACTACAGGCCTATTACCACTGTCCCCTTCCTGCTCAGGATTCTGGACAAAGCAGCCTACCTGCAAGTCCAAAAATTCCTTGAGGACCACCACCTGCTGGGCCTTCAGCAGTCTGCTTTCAGGCCACAACATGGGACTGAAATGGCCCTCCTTGCTTAAAAAATCAAATGGATGACATTAGAGAGGCCGGAAAACCAGCGCTCCTTCTGCTCCTTGACCCGTCGGCCGCATTTGACCTTGTGGACCACAACACACTTTGCCATCACCTTTCCATTGCTGCCAACTTCTCCCCTAAAGCGTGTGCGTGGATTACCTCGTTTCTACAGGAAAGGGCCATGAAAGTCTTTTCTGACTCGGCGTGCGCCTCTCCCAGCAACATCAAATGTGGGGTGCCTCAGGGCTCCTGCATCGCGCCCACCCTCTACAACTTATTTACTAGGCTCCTCTTTAACCTTCTTGACACCTTGGGCATCTCATACACCAACTACGCTGATGAAACTCAGGTGCTCATCCCTCTCACAGGTGGCTATGAGGCAGACAGGACCACCCTTAATTCCATTTACTGCACCATCAAAGCCTGGATGGCAGAAAATTGGCTGTGCCTCAATAGTGACAAAACCAAGCTCTTACTCATTGGCTCACCAACCAAGAGTCATCAGTCTTATGGCTCCAAGCGCCTCCTTTATAGCATTGAATCCCTTTATAGTGGTGTTAATTGTTTGTAGAATAAAAATTAACAAGGGGGGTCCTGGGAGTCCCTCTGCCAGACATTAGTCCTGGTTACGAGAGACTTACCCAGAGTCTTTAGCTCACTATCTTTTGTTTGTAGAAGCTGGTTATTTTTTAACCATTTGGCATTTGTTATCACCTGGATCCTAGGCATAAAGATTGCTGTGAATATTGCTTGAGTCTTACTGAACAGTCTGTGTTAATGTGGAATGGCATCAAACGCTTCTATTGACTTGGCTGAGAAATAGTTCTCCCTCTTCATTCGATTCAGGAACTCAGCAGATCTCTTCTTCATGAGGTGAGCATCTGCCTTTGGAAACTTGCCAATGTTCAGGTCATTCTTTGGGATCACCAATGCTGGAACATGAATAATCACTATAGAACATAGTCCTCCCCAGTCTCTGGGCAGCTTCATGTAAGCTCTGGATCCACAGGCCCAATAGTGATCCATTATCACTGCTGTTCCATCCTTCGTGTACATCAAACATTAGTCCGCATTGCTGATTCTCTCCAACTTTTCTCGCACCATTGTTCCTAAAGCACAGTTCTGCACTAGCCAGAGGCACTATCTCCAATAGACCTCTTTGTCTTCGACCCATGTCAGAGGTTTTGCAAGCCTCGGCCATATAGATTTGCACAATCATTCTGCATTCTGTACAGCTGCTTTGTGCAATCCCTTTACTGCATGTACTCTGCATATGACCACACATGCTTCCCGTCTGTCTGGAGAAAGCACTGTTTCCCAGAACTGCATCTGGCCTCTTTCCTTGCATTTTCGGACCTCGTCATGAGTTTTTCCTTGAGTCTTCTGTTTATTTCCCTTTCTCTTTCCCTTTCCCATTTAATTCCTCCTCCCTTCATGGCAGGCTGTTCATATATTATCACATGATTTCTGGTGTGTGCTCTTGCTCTGGTATTTATGTCTTGAACATGATCGTCTTCATCTGGTGCTGACCATTCTGTTACCCATATCAAGGATGCTGTTCGCCCTGGAATTGACCTTTTGTATGGCAGAGTGCAAGTTGAGTAAGGCAATGAGCCGTTTGATAATCTATTTCAATGGCTATGAATATCTTAGATTTTCCCATAGCATAGGGCAGGAGTGCACATACATAGCAATATTCCTCAGAAGTTCTCTTTCCCACCTCTTTCAAATGCTGATACCACATGTTGTTCCCCAAATGTGCTGTACTGTCCAAATAATTATTCAATTCATAATGGTCCTCCCTTGTACTTCTCTTACGTCTCTTTCTTTTTTTTTTCTCTCAGAATATGTATCAGGCGCTCAGTTAGGATATCTATAAGAGTTCTTCCAGAATATGGATTTCTCAGGACAATTGCCACAGGAACAGTTGTCTCTACATGAGCTAATGAGTAGGGACAATGACATAAGTCCTTGGCTGTCTCACAATGTCTAAGGGTAATTGGAGTGGGAAGAACCAAATGGACCACTGCTCTCTTGGGACCAATGTCCCAAGTGTGAATTAGCAGAATCAGAAAAACAATGATAAATGTAGAGCAAGCATATATTATGCACCAATACATAAGGCCCCACCATCGTACCTCCAGTAAGATGCTGAGGTAAAAGTCTGATCTGCGTCATTATTGCTGGCAGTAAGCATCTAATAGTCGGGCCATTCTTAGGATCCTGGAGAAAAGCACATGTGTCAGTGCTCCTCCCAGCAAGAGCAGGGTAAGATCTGAGTATAAATATTAAGACAGCAAGAAGTAGTCTGTGTATATCAACATCGGTAAGTACCATAGGCACCTCCAAAGAAAAACTCAGTCAGAAACAAATCGGGGAACTGCTATCATCGAACATAAAATCCAGATCTGGCATGTTTTGTTTACTTCCGCATTCCACAGTCCAATGTCAGCAAACTTCCTGTGGCTCAAGAACAAATAGCTTATTCACTCCTTGCTTAGCAGTGACAAAGAGTGTTTCAGGTGAGCCACAGTCCAAATGTACACTTTTATCTGTCTACTTGACAGTCTCTGCGTCCTTCTTCCTCGTCATCGATTCAGTCTGCACGTGCTGAACTTCTTCTCCTTGACTTGCTTCCGAATGGGTTGCGGGTGCTGCAGCCTCTTCAGCGTAAAGTTTCAAATCTTCCTGGTGTATCCAAGCTCGTCTGCCTAGGACTTTGACTAATGATGGAGTAATATCTTCCACTACGAAAGGGCCGCTAAATCTGGGCTTGTGTCACTTTTGTGTAAAGTTTCTAATTAAAACAGAGTTCTTTAGCTCCGGTTGCTGAATGGTCTTCATCTGTGTTCTGAGACCGACACCCTGTCCTATTGACTTGATCTGAAATGACACAGATACCCAAAAGAAGCACTTCTTCAGACAAGGATGTCTTGATGTGAAGACTGAGGAGAGAGCGGTCGATGAATTGTCCAGAGGGGGGGAGTGTAGAGGCGGAGTCAAAAACCCCACCAAAAGATCCACCCCCATGCTGCCTATATGTTGGCACCCGGAAATTGCAACACAAATCCTGGAGACAAGGTATCCATTGAGAAAACCCTACATGCATTCACAGAGAAATAATGACCTTCCTGCGGAAGTGTGAATAGGAGGGAAAGAGAAGACCGGTGATGTCATACGAAGCAGGACTGACACACCCAGAAAAGATGCATGAGGCGAACATAGACGTTCTATAAGATCTGAAGAGGAGGTGTTGAAGGTGAGCAACATTTCAGACTCGAGATGAAGATGCTCATGCTACAGAAACGCTGAAGAAAATGGAAATCAGTTTACACTTTGTCATGGCCACTGGGCAAAGACCCATGTCTTTATCACCTACAGGGTCCAAATGGACCCAGTCGAGGCGCCTCTGGCACCAGGCTCATACAAAAGTGTGCTTTGCACACTTTGTGCCTAAGGCACATGCATCAGGGCCGGGCTAGGCCATAGAGGATCATTGGGGAGCATGTGCAAGAACCTCTGGGAGTGGCAAGGTGGAGCCACAAGGTGGTGCCAAAGGGAGTGGCCGGGGCCAGCCTATTTAAGGCCAACCCGCCTACATACTGGCGCTTCGCATTAGTCTGCCTTCTGCAGCGTAACGCTTACCGCGGTCCTTACCTGTTTTCCTGCTCATCACATCATCGCGCATCTTCCAGACTCCAGCTACTCCATTGCTGAAGGCGCATTTTACCTGATGACAACTGCACCATCACTGAAAGCGCACCTTACTACACTACAGCTACACCATCGCTGAAAGCGCACCTTACCAGACTTCGGCTACACCATCGCTGAAAGCTCACCTTACCTGACTCCAGCTATACCACTGCTGTATGCGCATCTTACTTGTCCCCTGCAGTCCATAGTCTACAGCGCATCGCATCTTACCTGATTCCCATACTCATCGGAGTTGGAGCGCTTTCTCGCCTGTTCCGGACGTCCAGCTACCTGGGAGCTTATCTTCCATTCTTCATCTTCACGGAACTCTCTATCCTGCAGCCGCGGATTGGCCTCTGAACAGTCATCCTCCGCTTGACATCACCAGACTTATCCTGCAAGAGAAAAGAACACAACAGGTTAGAAGTCGCATAAATAACTAACGCTCGGCCACGCCATACCTGAGCCTAGCGTTCTACCCTAAAAGCCAATTTACCATCTAATTCAAAGGCTTCATCATCCTCTGGGGAATTACAGGACTTGCTCCAAACACCGTGACTCTAGTCAGCCATCTTCACACTTATGGAGGAGAGAAAAGACATTGCAAGAATTACGAACTATAATTACGGCAAAAGACATTATAATAAGAATACGAACAATAATCATTGCTAAGAATACTCACCTTCTAAGTGGTTGGTCGCAGCCGGTCTAGTTTGCCACTTTCACAGACCAGTAAAGCAACTAGGTCACCCAAAGCGCCCCTGATACAAGCAGGACGGAGAGCTCATCATTACGAAAAAACAGGTGAGCTTGCATGGGCAAACGCTTGCTCCCTTCATTCTGGCACAAAAGGGTCGAGGGGAATCACGACACCACCACACCATTCTCATTGCCTCTCATCTTCTCTCAGGGGCAGTACCAGCATCCAGAGCAGTTGATTTCGCAGCAGCTGGGGGAGAGAGCTGATCCAGGGAGCCAAGTCCATGGCAGGCTCCAACCGTGCCCCAACGTCCCCGCAGAGACCAGGTGAGCATAACACACTTGTAAAGACGCAGTAACGTAAGTAGACAAAGTGATCTTAAGGCTGGCTAGGTAGTGAATAGTTTTCGGCAATGCACCAATGTATATAAAGAAGAAATGTATAGAACCTGGATATTCCACGATGAACTTTAGCAAGGCCTGAAACCCTGTGGTTGGAAATGGTTTTTCAGTGTGGCGCAGTTGGAAAATAGCTAATGGCAAAGTATATATTCAAGAAAGGCTTGGCTGGCCCAGCACCAAGAAGTCGAGGCCACCGTGAGCCTGGATGTCCATCCAGTAGTTACATGAAACGTGAGAAAGAAACAAACTTCTGTTTGAGGTGGAATGGAAAAACACTGAAGGCATCAAGAGTTCATCATTTAATAGAATTAAATGCTGCAGGGAGCTCAAACTGCGATCTCCAAGTCACATGGTCAGATCAAAATAGACATTAGGTTGAGCTACACCGAAACCAAGAAGATACTCCCTTTATTTCTCAAGCACAGAGAGCTTCTGCAAGGCCGAGTTCAAAGCCTTAATTGACTACCAGACTGCAAGAGTGATGATAGATATTGGGCTAATTGGTAGGGGAGGCATGATCACACCGACCCTCCTTGCAACTGAAGTGGTAGCCTGCGTACTACTAGCATGTGGAATATTCCAGAAGGGTACAAAGGTCCCAAACCAATGGTAGAGGGCCAACTATCAAAGAGCCCTATAGTTTGTGTAACCAATAAAGTGTTGAGCATTAGTATG
The DNA here is from genome assembly GCF_040938575.1 of Ambystoma mexicanum. Lineage (NCBI taxonomy): Eukaryota > Metazoa > Chordata > Amphibia > Caudata > Ambystomatidae > Ambystoma > Ambystoma mexicanum. The sequence goes on along the minus strand of NC_090935.1, from coordinate 219,060,326 downwards.
ACACAGAAGATGACTTGCGCTTGGGATGTGCTTAGTTGCCCACCTGACAGTAGAGACCCAATCACTTCCCCCATCAGTATGGAACATATACTTAGATGTTCCCTGTAATCCTATCACATCCCCAACTAAGTAGGTTTTTGTAGTTTGCCACATAGTATGACGTCACTGATGACGAGTTTTGACTATAAAAGTTGCGTTTTTTATAACATGCGCGGAGAGAAATCGAGCGAACGTCTGTTGATGTCCGTTGTAACTCCCTGTTTTAGATTATTGCAAATAAAACTGACTAAGTTTTGCCAACTTCCTGATTCAGTTTGATTATTGATGTTTGAGGAAATTCTGCATCCCCATCTATCCCTAAGTATTGTTACCTTGTCTTAAAAGGCTCTAGGAATATGGGTTCACTGCCCTCAGCTCCAACATTACCCCAGGCAGCCCCCTCAAGTCCAGACACCACCCACCAGCCCACCAGCCCCCCTCACCTCTGACACTAACCCAGGCATCCCCTCAAGTCCAGACATTACCCACCAGCCCCCTCACTTCGGACACTACCCCAGGCAGCCCTCTGACAGTCTCCCGCACATGCAGTTCGATGTATGGCTGCAACTCACCTGAACCTCTGTGGTCTGCCTCCATCATGAAGCACATCCCCAACATGTCCACCGCCAACATGATCAACAGGAAACACTGAAGACCAATCCTGGATCGCAGCATCCGCTGTCACTCCCTGGCAGACCGGAATCTGCAGCACCCTAGTCAGACAGCTCTACATTGCACCAACAACACTGTGGCCATCCCATCAACATGTGACAAGTGAATGCAATGCAAAGTGGCATGTGCATGTTGGCCATGGGTAATTGCATAGGCATCATAGCACACCAACTGAATGTGTGCCAAGGACAGAAGTAAACCTATTCATACATCGGCCAGATCCACAAATAATGACCAGTCGCATCACAGCCTGAGCACAAGTGACCTGGGTGGAAGTGGTGGCAAAGTCCCTGTCAGGTCCCATAACATGACAGGCACATGCATGGGTGATGAGAGGGCAGTCAGAGAGTGCATGACTGAGACAGGAAATGTGTCCTGCCACACAGGAAGAACAATCATGGGTCGCAAATGCATTCCAGTTGCAGAGGTGGAGCAAGACATGAGAGCAGGCAGTGTGTGACTGCACATGCTGGTGGGTGTGTGCACATGCCATGGTTTTGACACAGCAATGACAAACACATGTGCAAGTAATATGACCAGGGCACACCTCCACAGTGAGACCACCTCCCACTGCAACAACCACAATGCAAAATACACAATAAAATGAATACAGTGTGGGCACATGCACAATCCCAAGCATGTACAAAGGGAACACATGAACAACAGTGGACCTGAAATGTAAACAGCAAACTGTGTAAACACACAGGAACAGATGGCATCACATCCACAATCTGAGTAAACCAATTAAAACGAAACACATCCGTACATAACAGCAACCATACCCGGATGTCCATCATCTCACACACACCACAACCCTCCACCCCAACCACACTGATGCCAAACACACACTGATGCTGCACATGTGAATGCAAATGAAAACATACAATGCAGCCCCAGTTGTCTGATGGACCCACCCCCCACATGTCAGGCACATGTGCATCTCTCCACCTGCAATCTTAACAGCAACAACAACACAAACACAGGCATGCCACAAAACACATAACTTGCAATGGAGAGATGCACTGAAATGTGAACTATCAAAGTTGCAGAAAAACAAATTAACTGCATGAAGTGTGGAATGGAATCATATGAATGATGTATTAAACAAAATTCTGTATAACAAAAACTCGGAAAGAAGGTCCAAGCAGTCGCGGGTAAAAGATGGAATTTAAAAGATGAATAACTACGCCTAAATAACTATATACAGGGAAGGAAAGTCTTCAAAGTCTGGGGCAAAATAAGTATAAATAAATGAAACCGACACCTAAATAACTATATACAAAGTCAGCGGGCTAGTCCTCCTCGCCAATCTCACACAAGCTGTCTACCAGGGCTGAGTCACATGCCACGCCCTCCTCCATCAGGTGGGCCTCTGTTGATTCCTGGAGGGCTTGCAGGGTGGACAGCATCTGTACTTCGGCATCCCGCACCGTCCAGCAAGTCGCCTCTATGATGGCAGCCCGCCTACTCGCCCGATGCAGCACAACCTCAGCCCCGTCCCACCATCACCCTTGCTTCCTGTGCCCGTGCCTCTCTGCCACCAGCTGCCTTTCATAGTTCCTGAACACGGAAGACATTGTAGTGCTCTCACATGATCCTGCTGCCGCATAGTTTCCACCTGCCTCATTGGGGTGGCCGCCCTGCAATATACTGCCTCCTCATCATTGCCACCTGGGGCCGCTGTGCCGAGTGCATGCTCCCTTGGCACACCCTCCGACCTGATGATGATCGTCTGGTGCGTACGGCACCTGCACTGCTCCACAGTGCCTGCTGTTCCTCCATTGCCTATGCCCCTGTCTGTGCCTGGTTAGGCAAAGTGATCACCTCAGCTACCGTACCTGTGACTCCCACCTCGGGCAGGGATGTAAGCTCCACCAGACAGGCGACAGAGGTGGGACTAGTGCACAGGGGGCCCTGCTGGTATGTGGCCCGGAAGGCACCCCAGAGGATGACCGGCGCTCAGAGGAGGAAACCGAGGAGGTGGCCAAAGCAGCGAGTCTAGCAGGGAGTCTATCAGGGGACAGGCTTGCTGCCAGCAAACCCACCACACGGTACAGCTCATTGTGATGATGGGCAAGCAGACTATTAGTAGCTTGCCCATCATCACAAATGACTGCAGTTCGCATCGTAAGGATAGCCAGCAGGGGCAGCACCTGATCCCTGATGGACAAATCAGCTGACAACAGGATGCTGGTCTGGGTAAAGGCATCCCAGCATGTGCACAGTCCTGCATCCGATGGTCCAGGGACAAGATTTTTCACAGGTACCTCCACGGTTGCATGCACAGCCTCATGCCCCTGGGACAGAATTGCAGAACACACTCCCACCTCAACACCCCCACCTGACCCCATGAGCTGGGCTGCAATGGCCACCGCCTCTGCCTCCCCCTCTGTCAAACCGGATGACTCCAGGGTGTCTTCCACCATGGAGACCCCTGTGTGGCATCACCCGGTCCCGCCACTGCTGAGGAGTCCCCTGCCACCTCCAACTCCTTGGACTTACCCCCAGCAGCCACGCCCGAAGGTACAGGTGCTACCTCAGCCACATCGCTCCCCAAAGATGAGCTGTCACAGGGGAGTGGATGGGGCCTGTGCCTATGTCTGGTGGAATGAATCCCGCATCCATGCTCCACAACTCCGCTTCCGCACTCTTCATCAGCTGCAGCAACTGTGGTAAAGGAGACACAGAACAGCAACATCAGTGTACTGCAATTAAGCCGGTGTGGTATCAACAACATTTGCAGGAATATGACATATCCATGGAACAATCAGCAACATCCACATCCACACAAATGATCATGCAATCCATATCCAAACAGACACAAGACAGGCACGATGTAAAACACATTCATGACACATCCACATGTAAATCCAGCACAATGTACAGTGCACAGACACATACCAAGATGAATCACACGACCCTAGGGGAAGGTCAATGTGACCCAACTGCAACCTAATGCATTTCCATGGGAGACATGCCACATGGACACAGGGGTGGGCAGGGAGCAAACTGGTATGACGTACACACACGTAAAGCATGTGAATAAAGATGTGGCGGCCCAACACAGAATAGGGGTTCCAGCACAGACATGCCTCCTGGTCTACCGTAGCTGTGAGGTTTATGTGCCCATGGTGAGGGACAATTTTTCTTATATTTAAAATGTTTCATTGCCATGGCCTTTATTTTCTTCTTTTTGTGTCCTTTGCTTTGCCATGAACACTTTTTTCTTTGATTTCAAGATTCCTGGCCCAAATGTTGGCATGTTGTTTTTTCATCCCTTTCCAAGCTGGAATCTTTTTATGTTTTCATTTTGATTTTTACCATTTCCCTTGAGATGTGCAGTTGCCCTCTCAAGGCCATGACGTATGCAGTGGTGGACATGCAGCCATGCACTGTGAGGTCAACTGCCATGGTTGCATCGTGGTGGACTGGATGGCATGTGGAGGTAACATTGGGTTGAGTGAATGTTGACACATGTGAGCCGCGTGTATGGTACTGTGCTATGGCTTTTACAATGCCTTGTCCCATGTTGCTAAAGTGCTCTGGAATGAGGGGGTGACTGCACTCTTGGGGGAGACACCCTGCAACCTTTGACGTCCAAACTCCTCATGCCCTCTGCCAGGCACTGGACCTCCTGTCATGCATTTGGAGGCACTGTTCCTGGTGGAAGTGATGCAGCAATCGCATTATGCTGGCTCATTCCACAGGTAAGCACTGGCACTGTCTTGCCTGTTCTGCCTGTGTAATTGCTCCCTGTGATTTCTGCATGCATTACACATCCTGAGGAGCTGGTGGTGTTCACCTTGTGTCACAGTGAATGTCTGTGCTGATGTGTGTCTGTACACATGCATATGTGTGTATGTGCATTTGCACTTCTATGCCAGTGCATTGGTTCTGTGGATGCACTCATGATGTTGACAGCATGTTTGGAAGGAACTGTGCAGCACCATTGTCACATTCCTCATTGTCAGTGTTTCGTTCAGTGTGGATGCATGCACTGCTTCGCCACGTGCATTGTTTGTGCTCTTGCACTCTGGGGGTTTCTGTTCTCCAACACATGGTGCATTGACCATGGTGATGTCTCGTTACTTCCACCCTTCTACTCCCCCAGTCCCTATGTTGCATACCGTGCCCTGCAGGTTTTCTCCCTGGGCACACTACTCTTTGACTGTTGGAAATTCTAAGTCCACTTCCTTCTCCGCTTACATGTCCCGCCCAGCCAGGCCACTGGTCAACATGCCCCATTCATATTGATAGGCATGTATGCACAACCTACACTGCAGCGCTTTATGACATGGGCTCTGGTGACTCTGTTGTGGACATTTGTGTGCATTGACTCCACAGGACATGTTTGTCGCACTTGATGTATGTTGGTTTTGACAGATATGCTCATGTGTATCCCTGACTGACTGCTTCTGGGTTAATTCATGTTTACTGCCATAGCCTGTGGGTGCACATTGCATCGACACAATGTAGTTGCATGCATGTCTGACATCCTGCACTACCCATTGTTAACTTTATCTGCTGTCCCTGTATCAGGTTGAAGTGAGCCCTGGAATCCATGCACACTTACTGGGGAAGTCACACTCAGAGGTGTGGTGTGTTGGGGGTGAAAGTACAGCGGCATGTCCATTGGCTGTATTGTCCAACAGGGGTATTTGTTGGCTGATGTAGGGAAGGGGTATGTGCTTTCAGCATCTTAGTTGCGTGGGAGCGGGGTACACGTGTCTTGTGTAATGCATGCCATGGTGGGTTTTTGCCTTGGTTTGTGTGATTTGGGCTACTGATTGACCCAGCACATGTGCCTATTATTTGCCAGTCTGTCCTTCACTGCCCACAACTTTTGTCCTTCATGGCCTCTACATGTGGATATTTTCCTTCTATGTGTCTTCCGGGATCTCATGCCATTATGGTACTTCCAGAGGTATTGATATCTCTATCCCTAGGCCGACTTCTATATGCCCTCACCCAGAGTGATGTTGGGCATTTCCATCCCTGTCTCCACTCTAGATAGTGTACTCCTTGCTATGGTTTTCACTTGTCCCTCCCTCCCTCTCTCTCACACGCTCTGGTGTGCTACTCTCCACTCTTAGGCAATTCTCAATCTGTGTCCTGTCTCTCTCATGCAACCTGTGGTCCTTCTGAACTGGGTGCTCTATGCCTGTTTTCTGATTCCCTAAATGGTTGTCATGGATCTCCACTGTTTTTAAGTTGTTGCAATGCATGTCTTTACAATTTGAGGATGTGTTTTCCTGGTGGTATGCAGGCCAGGTGGGTACCCTGTGCAGGTAAGTGGGGCACTCAGGGTGTCACTTGTGGTGTGGTTTTCTGGCACTGTGTGCATTCACTTTTATTTAACTTGTTTTGTGGGGCATGGGTCCATGTTTGTGGGTGCATGTGTCACATGGTGTTATTATTGTCATGTGTTTGTGCATGCTGTTTTTGTACTTGTATCATGGTGCCACAGGTTACGGCATCATAGTTGTGGGTGGGTGATCTCTGTAGAGCCTTTCTGGTTTAGTTGTCAGAAGGGTGGCAGGACCAGCTGTTCATGGGCTGTGACATGTGTTGGTGGTTGTGGTGATGTGTGTTTCTTTGCACTTTTCACATGTGTATTGCCTGACACATGGCATCCCATACAATGATTCACTAATATTGATTTGTGTACATGTAAGACACTATTTAGCTCAAAGAATAATCCACCCACATGACACCATTGATGCACATGTTTGGGATGCTAGGTTGTTAACACACTCCATGCACACTGCGTTGAGCAGGGTTTGTTGTTTGCCCTGCATGTGCCATGCATGGTGCACCATGGGGATTACAGTGGCATGTTGACATCTGCTGGATGTATGCTACCTTCGATTCAATGCACAATTGACCCAATACAATTGAGTAGCAGTGAAGTCTGCATTACCTTGCACTTTCCAGTTGCCTGCTCCCTTTTGTGTGCATTTGTTTTTTGTCTCGGGTTCTCATTGCTGCTGGTTTGTTTCATGACAGTAACCTTGGTGCCCAGCCTTCCTGACTGACATTTGCCTCTGTGAGGTGCTGCTTTTTGCAACATTCTGTCTTCAGTGCAATTGGTGAGTATTTGGGTTCAGACGTTCTTGGGCTCTGCATCATCGACTCCCCTGCCTGTGTTCACTGCACTGTCACAGTGCTACGGTGATGATGTCATGCCATGTCATGGCGGAGGAAATACCGCCAGAGTGATTCAGCCATTTATTCGTCTCAGTGATGTACTTGTTGTCGGTCCTATCATTGTCATGCTGACTGTTGCCAGATGCATGCATTGAGTATGTGCCATCATCTTCATAATGGGGTAGGTGTGACATGGCCATTCACTGCATGGCACTGTGGGTTCAGGTAGTGTGTGGGGTGTGGGTGGGTGTTTTTTTAGTGTGTGTGTTTTGTGTGATGGCTTTGCATGCAGTGTGCAGATCTGGCTGCATGTGTGCCAGGACACATGTTGATGGTCGGCATGTGAAGTGTTGTTTGCAGTTTTTGCATGTCATTTAGGGAGGCACATACTGATGTATGTTTGGGTGCATGGATGTGTTCGCTGCGCTGACATTGATTTGTCTTGCTCTGCAGATCCATTCGTCATCATGTGATGGGTGATGGGATTGAGGGGATACTTCCAGTTGTATGTATGCCCACTAAACAGCTAAGATGTGCATTTGTCTTGCTGTGCACTTTTGTAGCTCTTTTGTTGTTCATATTTTTTTTTTTATTACTTGATTTAATTGTTAAAAAGAAAAACAATGTTTACAAGAGACTTTTCCCTTTAAGAAACAGTCATTCCAAAAAGAAAGAGAAAAGTTTTTGTTTGATTTCCTTTGGAAGTCTCGTTGTCCCAGACTTTCCCTGTGTCTAAAATCAAAGAAGAGATTGGGTAAGTTTTAATGACCCTTGTCCATAGGTTAAGGGGCCAATAGCTTGAAAAAAGATCCTACTACCGCAATGACCCAAGACGTCCTTTCCCCACTCATTAGGCAGCACCACCATTCCCCTTCATCATAGAAGTTTGGGTTTCTAAACAAGTGTCCAGTGTGTATAGAGCGAGTGGCTGATACCCTGAAACAGTGCAATAATAGGTGATTAATGGTTTCCACGCCTCTGAAAGCGGGCAAAGTCTACATGTTTTTTCTTCGGATTGCTTCCTTCTTGACAGTACAGATGTTTAAACAAATTCTCAGGAAATTCTCACAGAGTTTCTTGTTTGGACATTTTTGCAGGTAAGATTTTGGTTGATTTGCTTTGGTCCAGAAGAGCGGCAAGTCTTGTGTCAATTTAGTAGCTGCTGATTTTTCCAGTTTGTCAATCCAATCTCTCTCCAGGATACGTTGTTTTGCATTCTGGATGAGTTCTTCACTGGAGCTGCACACCTAGTGCAAAAACGTTTGAATCCTTCCTGCCCAATCCAGAAGCATCTTACAGGACCCTGCAAGTATTTCCTGATGTATTTCTTTCAGGATCAGTGGGGGGCAGGGTAGCAGGGTTCTCCGATACAGCATGCTTTCGTTCCGTGCCTATTGATCCTAAAGATTGGAGTGAAAGCTCCCTCCTTATCAGAGCGATAGGAAGGGACTGTGGGAGATTAAGGACCTTTCTGCAGTAAAGCCATTCAACTTTCGGCCAGAAACGTGTCGGTAGATTAGGTAAAGCTTCAGCCCCATAGGTTATACTGGGTACAACTTTCGTTTTGTAAAATATTAGTACTGGGGACAGTGTGAAGCGCCCAAATTTGTTTGACAGTGCTCGTGACTGAGAGATTTGAAGGCAGGTTTTTGTTATTATGTTGTCCTGCATTGGCACTTCCTTACAGCTTTTGTTCAAAATAATACAGAGATATTTGATATTGTTTACAATTTCTATTGGGTGGTTGTCCACTGACCAAGTGAATTTCTCTGAGTTCCTGGGATTCCTTCCGGAATCGTACAAAAATGCCGACCTGGGAACTGCGACGGCCGAAAATGGCGACTTTTTTTTTCTTTTTAACCCCTGCCTTACACCATATATATATGTGGGGGGGGGTTCAGTGTATAATATTAATATCAGGGGGGGATACGGGGGGTCTCCCCCCGCATATATATGTGGTGTAAAGGGTTAAAAAAAAAGTCACCATTTTCGGCCGTCGCAGTGATCACATAGATCCTTCTTTCGCAATGATGTCATGATTTTCGTTTTTTCAATATTCATTAGGAGGTTATTTTCTTTCAGGTAGGCATCTAGATTGTTAATCTGCCTCTGAAGGCCTATCGGAGTAAGGTCCATGAGAATGATACCATCTGCATACAGCAGCCTTGATATTTTACTCTCTCCCAATGTAGGTGGGAAAGAACAAACTCTTTCTTCACAGTCCTTGTGGTCGGCCGTGTAGGCATTATATAATGCTGGGGCCAACGGGCAGCCTTGTTTAACCCCTCTCCCTGTCTTGATCCACGAGGAAAGTTGGCCCAGATTATACAGGCAGACAGACATCGAGGTTTCACTATACATGGCCTTTATTGGGTCCAGGATCTCAGCAGGGCAGGCGTGATGATGTAATTTGGCCCACAAAATGGATCTATCTACTGGATCAAAGGCCTGGACCAAATCAATAAAGACCAGGTAGATTTTAGAACGGCCCTCCAGGACTTTGGCTTTTAGTGCACTCACTGCCAGAATATTTGTTGTCGTCCCGACATTTTTACAAATCCCGCCTGTAGTGGGTCCATTAAGGCAGATGTAGATAACCAAGTTTGTCAACTGTCCAAGATCAGAGCTCCAAATAGTTTTCCTATGGAGTCCAACAAAGCTATTGGGTGGTAGTGTGAAGGATTGTCTTTAGAGCCTTTCTTAAAGATCGACACCACGATCGCCTTCTTCCAGGAGGGAGGAATCGCTGATGACTGGATGCAGTTCGTGAAGACCTCCTTTATGAAAGCGGACCAAGGTTGTATGTTTTTTTTCAGGTCACAATTAGTGATGCCGTCCGGGCCGGCAGTCCTGGATCCATTAAGTTGTTTTATTTTCCATTGGATCATTTCCAGGTCAGTCGGGATGGCGCAGGTGCTCCTAGATCTTACGGGGCTGGAGGTCCATCCTAGTCTCTGGGGTACCATAAAGAGCTTTAAAATGGGCTTCCCATGTTTGGACCCCAATGGAATTTTGGAGAACTTGGTTTGTCACTTTTGCATCGCCTTTTATAAGAGACCAGAAATCTTGTGCGTTTTTTCCACAGATTGTGCAAAGCATTTCCTCTATGTCTTCCTGGAGGTGTAGAAGTTTAGATGACCTCAACCAGGATTTGTAGTTGTTAATTGGTTGCCTCCTTCTTTTTTGTATGCAGTTAGATTTTGCAGCGGCCCATTTTAGTTTTCTTACCCACCTTCTTTGGGCTACCAGTTGTTCATTGTATGTATTACCAGGACGAATTGTTTGAGCTCCCTTCATTCCTTTCCTGGGTCTAAATACTGATAGCACTGTTGTGTAATCAGCCAAGCTTGTGGCCCCGGTAGGTTCTCTGCTCTTTTCTTCCACATACAACCTGGTGAGTTTAATGATTGCTGTTTCTGGCAATCTTAATCTCGTGCCACTTTGTTTGACTTCCAGGTTAGGGGTATAGCTTGCCTCAGCCCTGTGTGAGGACCAGGTAAGAGTCAAGATGTTGTGATCGCTGTGTTTAGTCCTGGCCACCTCGAAGGTTTCCTTTAAGGACAAGAGGCTGCGTGAAATCTGGATGTAGTCAATATTGGCTGTTTGGTTCTTTCTCTCCCATGTCGGGATTTGTTCCTCTGTGGACCCTACATACTGCTCAAGATTGTGAATTTCTCTCGATTTTATTAGATTGATCCATTGACGGGCTCTACCATGTGGAGACTGGAGCCCTTGAGTTAATTCAGTATTTAGGACTCCCACGATAATGACATTACTAGATTCACTTGTTATCAGAAAGTCATCAATTAGAGATTCCACTTGGGTGATGAAGAAGTCATTGGTCAACCATTTAGGGTTCCAATATATGTTGATCAGCATGATCTCCGCCTGTGGTTTGTTTATCATGGGATTCGGGGTGGTAGCCCAGGCGATGGTTGTTGCCAAAATAAATTCCGTAGCTTTGAGTACTTTTGTCAGGTTAAGTCCGCTCCCTGATCTGATGGCGGTAATGAGGCCTGATCTTGGTCTACCCTTGTTTTCTTTATGGGCTGGTGAATGAGCCAATTGGTTGCCATCTAGGACTGGTTTTTCCATCAGCCACGTTTCTTGTAGGCACAGTACATCAAAGCTGGAAAAGTTTACATCAGATTTAGTGTTCAGGCATAAAGCCCCAAGTATTCCAGGATCCCAGCTTTAGTGACACATTAGAGGAGGCCGAAGCACATTTGTCATAACACAGGCAGTCTTTGATTGTCCCTTGTGATGGCTATTTCGTTCTTAATTCTTAATTGCGACTTAGGGACTTCCATCCTGTCCCTTTTTTGATCGTTATTAAAAGTCAGCCTTCTTGGCCCTTGATCTTTCCTATCACATGGTGGATCCACTAATTGGAACGTCCTACGAGTGGACAGAGCAGCGAGTTTTTCTGCATCTGGTGCTCCCCAATCTTTCCTTGATTTCCTGTGTGGGTCTTGCCAAGTGCTGCTTTTATGTCGAGAAGCGGAGTCTAGATTGCCAATTCTGGATATTTGTCTATCACTCTTGAATTGATCACTCCTCCCTCCTCTCGAATAGCCAGACCCTTGATGAACACGATCTTGCCCCTTAAATATGAATATCTTCCGATTATGAGTTGTCATTTCCGGCTGAGATTTCGAGCTGGTATCACCTACTGATGTTCTGGTCAAGTCGAGTCCCATATTTGACAGTTTGTCTCTTGCGCTCCATATTTGTTGTTGGATATAGTTCGAATCTATATGTGGGTAGGAGCTATCCTTTCTTCCATTGGGGTTTAGCTCAAATATATTGATGTTTTTTGTGATGTTAATGTGCGAGAGGCAAATCTCTTGGAACAATTTCAATAGTGTCCCACGGTTCAATGTCCAATTGTCAGGCTCTTCTTGTGTCCTTTGAAGTTTGAATGTTCTCGTTGAGCGATCATTTCGCCTGTGTCCTGATAAGTGAGTCTGAAATTTTCCTTTCTCTGAGTGTCCGGGTTTCTTCCACTTCAAATCATGAACTCTGGATTTATAATGTATTTTTGTTTTTCTTGGCAAGCAGCGCCTCTCCTTTATCTTTGCCTGGTGAGAGTTCAATTGATATCGGGGCGTTTCTCGAATTCCTGACTGACCATGGGGGAAGTCCCTATAAGATTTTCCTTCGTTACTTCGACGACGCTCCCTCTTGTCGTCCCTTGTCTTTTGAGTATCTTTCTTCTTTATAGGCCGGTGTCCCCCGGTAGAACTGGGACTTTTCAGAACTGTTCTTGTTATTCAGATCTGCCAGAGTGGATGATGGAGAATCTAGAAGCAAAGTTTTTGTTTTGGGTTCTTCTGAAGTTCTATTTCCTCGAGTTTCAGGTTTTTTCCTTTTTTGTTGACTGGTGGTCGGAATTTCCGATTCTGATTCTTCCACGGTATAGATACTCATGTTCATTATGTCTATTGAACTACCAGAGGCGTTACACGACCTATCCGGAATGGAGAGTTCTTCTATGTGCTTGTCACTGGACTTCAGTTTGAATACACTTCTTTTTTGGAGTGGAGGAGAGTCTTTTTCCGGCTCTTGTTGCTCTCTCGTTCCGTCCTGAATTGGTGGAACCAGTGTCGCTGGAACCCTTGGTGCTCGACTTCGCACTTTTTGTATCTTCTTTCTATTTTGCACTGGTAGTGAAGATCCTTTGTGCTGGAAAATTTGGAAGGTCGAAGGGATCTTGAGTGCTGTAAAGTTCGTTACTGTAGAGGCGGGTTGTATTGACACCTCCTCCGGCAGATTAAAAGCCACCGAGCCATTTTTCTTCAAGGCCTTGGGCTGCGGATCTGATGTTATTTGACTGTCCTTGGATTGCCGTTGAGGCCAAAAAATCAGGTTAGCGAGTGGAGATAACACTCGCGAGGATTGAAGGGCTAGGTCCACAGCAAGTGAAGGTTTCCCCCGATTATCCGATACAGGGTCTCCCTTCGTTTGGTGTTGATCAGTTGTTTGAGTTCCTTGCGAGAATTGAGGGATCGTTTTTGGATCGAGTAATTCAGAAACTGGCCCCTTAGCAGCGTGAGCATGTCTTGTGGGTCCTATGTGATCTTGGCCATCATAACAGCAAGATCGTGATGCAGAAACAAAACCTTCCAAATAATTAAGTTTTGTGTGCATGAATGCAATCAAGCTGTTTTGGTCTTTAGGTGTGTCATTGATGGCTTCATAAAGTTTCCCAAAAGGGGCCAAAGCAATTGTTACTGTGGATTAGATAGTCATGGGGTCCAAATTTTTTGTTGGTGTGTCCGGTGCCGGCCTTGGCATGATTTCGCTCAAGCGTCTCGGCTGCAGAGAAGATCGTGTGCTATGAGCCTGCCCAGGGGTTTTGTCTTTCAAATTGCCAGACCCGTCATTTGGTTCTCCGCAATGAATGATTTGCACTCGAGGGGTTCTGTTGGGGGCCAAATTGGCTGGAGGAAGTGCACTGTTTCCCGAGTGGATTGGGGCAAGCAGAGGTCGGTCGGCTCGCTAATTGGCGTGATGTCCTTTGTCTGCTTTTCCAGAGGAAGCAGGACTGGATCCAGAATGCGCTCTTCAACTTCGGCCTCTTTGGGCCCACATGAGGCCTCAGCATTGGGCATTATCTCTGGGAGGATGCCTGCATCATTGCACCCACCATTGGCCTGAAGACTATGCCTTTCTTCGAGGGGCGAACCTTTCTCTGGTGGGCCCATTACCCCGTCTACCCCCCTTCCCTCTGAGACTCTGCACCCTTGATGCGGCTTTCCAAAGTGCCATTTTACTGGCCCTGTTGAGGAACTGGATTGGGTCTTCTTTTTGCTATTTCCCTCTGCCAGAGGGAAGTTCTTAGAAGGTAGATTTAAATTGGACATGTGCGTTGCTGTATCTTCAACAATGGCCAACAGTTCAGCATCTGAAAAACCCTGACGGGATTTGCTCTCCTGATGCGTTTTTCACAAAAAGCTCCTTAATAGTGTTTAAGGAGATAGAGACGTTCGAGTGCGTGAGTGTTTTTCCTCCCGCTGTCTTTCTCTTGTATGGAGCCTTTGGTCGCACTGATCTTTTAGAGAGCATTTTGTGAGAATTCGCCGCTACTCGTGGTGAGGAAAGATGTATAGGGACACCTGTTGCCGTGGGTTCATCCTGCGAAGGAGGGGGGAGATTGGGGCATCCAAAGAGATCTTCATGTTTGCCGAAGGGCAAGGTCTCTGTGTTGAAGGTTCGATAAGTTGCTTTCTAGAGGGGCTAGGAGTTCGACTGGCTCCTCGAAGCGAGATTGGACTTTAGCTCAATAACCTCCTTTGGAGGAGGCTGCTCCCCTCTTGGAGCATCAGAAATGGAGACAGAGAGGGGAGAGGAGCAGGAAGGTGAGGAGGAATGGCAAGCCTCCTCCCCTCCAGGAGGAGTCTTCAGATCTTCCATGCCCCCTGCATTATGTATCATTGCCACTGCTTCATTGCCGATGTTCGTCAGGCTGGGAGCAGCCATTTCTCGCAGGACCTCGGGGGTTGCGCTGCCAACCGCCATTTCAACCTAGGGGGGCCGTCGCGGGGGCTCCAACAAGTCAATCGGTCAGTCGTGAAGCAGTCACTTCCCCCTCCCGCCACCCGCTGGCCTCTGACTGTAAAGCTGTGCCCAGAGGGGGCTTTGTTTGAGGTAAGGTGGAAAAGTGCCCATGCCCCTTTGTTGTACCCAGGGGTAGGGGAGGTGGGGAAGGTGATTGAGTGGCTTCATTGGAATCAGGGGCCCCTATGTTCCTTTGAAGGTTATTTCCGGGGTTTGTCGCCACCATCTCAATTGGAGGGAAGTTGAAGGCACTTACTGCGTGTGGATGCAGAGTCCTCTCTACTCCGACGGGCTTTGCAGCCAGAGAGGATTTTTTCCTCTTGTAGAGCATCTGGGAGCAATCCTGGTTGGGGCCCTCCAAGGAAGCGAGCATGTTGTCAGAGAGGCCTGGCTGGCGCAGTCTTCCACTTCGTAGGTTTCTCGTTTCCGCCGCGTCCACTGGCGGTTTCCTTTTTAGTGACTCTAGAGCTGCTGCCATGAGTAACAGGGACTGAGGACTAGGGATCTCAGCAAGGACTCCAAGTGTTTTGTAGTTTTCCTCAGCTCTGTGTCAGTGTCCCAACAACAAAGTTCCAATAATAGTCACCTCCCGTCTCGCGATCACGCCGAACCGCGGACTGCCCTTGTCAGCCCCTTCACGGTCCGCTTCACGGGGGAAAGTGTTTTTGATGCAAGAGGCTCAGTGCACATGCCTCCAGCAATGGAAATGGTAAAAACACAGCGCTCACAGGTAGCACTCACTGCTGGTACTGCTTACTGCCCTTGTCAGCCCCTTTGCGGTCCGCTTCGCGGGGAAAAGTGTTTTTGAGGTAAGAGGCTCAGTGCATACGCCTCACTGCACACGCCTCCAGCAATGGAAATGGTAAAAACACCGCGCTCACAGGAAGCGCTCACTGCTGGTACTGCTGACTGCCCTTGTCAGCCCCTTCGCGGTCCGCTTCGCGGAGGAATGTGTTTTTGATGCAAGAGGCTCAGTGCACATGCCTCAATGCACACGCCTCCAACAATGGAAATGGTAAAAACACTGCGCTCACAGGTAGCGCTCACTGCCGGTACTGCTGACTGCCCTTGTCAGCCCCTTCATATTCAAAATGACTACTTTGAAGTCACTGAGTATTGTGTGAATTGTTGTATGTATGTTACATGTGGATCCTGAGACAACTGCTTTTGCGCTTACAGCGACAGGAATATATGTGTGCCTGTCATGCAAATTCTCAAAGAGGTGTGCAACCCTATTTCATTGGGCTTATGGGGATTGGTGGAACTAAATACTTTTGGAGTCCATGAATGCCTAGAAGCTCATAATTGATAGTTGGCAGGTTGCTGAATTTATCACACATTTTGGGTGATATATATTTGGACATTAGTGATGTTTTTGTGCCTCAGGAGTGGTTTCACTCCATGCTTACCGAGATCGTGGTGGTATACTACCACTTACGTGTCTTTCATCTGGCCACACTTTGTGCATGTTGTTTTATGTCTAATGTATGCACACAATTTGCCCTCCCACAGGCACATTCTCAGTGTGTTTTTGTGGGCACAGAGGATTGGTCCATGGTCATCATTGAATGGTACCTGGGATGTGGCTTGATCGTGTGCACTCCATAGGTGCAGGATTCAACGTTAAGTAGGATTGCACCAACTGAGTACATGCAGCCTCTCCATGTGCCCTTTGGCCAGCCATGCGCAAGGGTCATGCCTGCGGGTGCGGGCGGTGACCCACCAGCATGTCCACTGGGATGCCACACCATGTAGCGACATTTGGCCGGTTCAATTGCTGCCACAATATTCCTGCACCCAACTG
Organism: Ambystoma mexicanum; assembly: GCF_040938575.1. Classification (NCBI taxonomy): domain Eukaryota; kingdom Metazoa; phylum Chordata; class Amphibia; order Caudata; family Ambystomatidae; genus Ambystoma; species Ambystoma mexicanum. The sequence goes on along the minus strand of NC_090935.1, from coordinate 219,044,104 downwards.
GTGGTGCATATAGCAACACACCACCAGAGTGGTCAAGGGTGGGGAAACGTGATTTATGCACTCCGAATGTGCGCTCCGCTATGCCCCTAGTGTCTACATGGGCAGTATTGTACCTTACCTCAGCTGGTGTGGTGGGATTCTGTGTGTGCGTCATCATGAATGTGCTCAGCGGGCAGGCACTGTCACCTGTAAATGTGTACATGGTTGGCATTAAGATTTGTTTGCAGTGTCTATTGGTAAGTGTTTAACCTGCTTGCATGTGCGTGCCCATTCATACTCACCAATAAGCTATGCATTCCCATGCTTGCCGGCTACCAGGTTCCGGTGTACTGGTGACATCTGTCGTGTAGGCTTCCTGGATAGTTTGCATAATCTTCAGTCATGATGCCCTTGGCATCGCACACAACCTGAACATTGATTGAGTTCAATGTTTGCTGTTGCTGTGTATGTGCTCTGTCAATCTGGTGGGATTTAGCGCAACATGGGTGCAATCTTTTGCATCAAGCACTTGTGGGAAGTGCGCCACAGCATAGAAATCCTGCATTACAATTTGGATTTCTTCCAGTGTTCTTGGCATATAGATGCGGTGGCACACATAAGGTCATGCATTTATGCACACCAGCACCTGGTGTAGGCAGCATGACTGTGTGGCCTGGGAGATACTGTCTACAATCGCAGTGGTCCGTTGGAAGGATCCACTTGCCATGAAATGTAAGACAGTGAGCACTTTTTGTAGGGCGCTAAGGGCCTGGGAGCACATGGTGATGTTAGCCCAGCTTCCCACTCCCTGACCAGGTCTAGGATGATATGGGTGGAGGGAACCTTTATCTGCGATAGACCTGGTCATCCGGCATCCTGAAGAACATGGTACATGGGTTGATGATCCGGGCCTTGACCATCCTCCTCCTCCTGCAGTGTCCATGCACGATCGCTGCAGCAAATGCTGGATTCATCATGGCTGGATACGTTTCGTGTGGTGTGTATTGTGTTCTTTATAGATGCACGTTGACAGTTACGCCTGCTATTAGGGGGCGGGAGTCTACCAGGATTTGTGTGAACTTTTTGGTAACCCGACTTTCAAATTCATGAATACGTGTTTATTTGCGCTGGTATGGGCGTGAGATTGCTTGACCGTGGACCTCCCCTCAACACACCCACATATTCACATGTTATTCCTCATTCTGCATGTTCCACCCCCTATTTTGGTCACTGCATAGGCCCAGGCCATACTCGTGCAAGGCGTTCCTCCACTGACAAAGAGGTGCCGAGCCAGCACGAATTCCACACAAGTCCAGGAAAAGTACTGTGCATCCGATTCCATGAATCGATGAAGGCGGATTTGCACAAGTACCCTATTTTCCACGCAGATAATTCCATGAATCAGGCCCTTAGTGTTTTGCCTTTGGAAGTGCGAATTGTAGGTGGTGCTGGGGTGGCATCTCCTATTTTGTTTATGTTCTCACACAGCTACAGAGTCACTGAGTCACTCGCTATTTATGTGTCGGTTATCCAGATGGAACGCAAGAAAGTAGTGTAGGCTCGTTAAGGCTTGAATATTTAACCATATATAAGCAGTAAAATATTATCTAATAACTCAGGACAAATGTCTATTGCTAACAATGCATATAGAGCCTGGGGACCCATGCCAAAATCATGAAAATACAGGTTCAGAAAATCTATGTTATGCATTGTCAGATATAATATGTTCCGTACGGTACCTTTCTACAAATTGTCCCCGGTGGCAGGAAGTTAACTACAATCCAACAAGAATATGCACGTTGAGAATAAAAAATAGCGTAATCTTGTGAGACTTTGCAGTGGGTTGGTACATCCCAATCAATTCCATTAATTTAAATGTTTGCTCTTCAACCAATCCCATTTCTTTTTTTCTGATCAGTTCATGAGGTTGGTCAGTTATATTCTTTGGTTCTTAATTTCTGTTTTGTAACAACTTCCACTAGCCACCAAAAAAGTCAAATCGAATCACTGTTTTTTGCAAATGTTTATACTTATCTGTGGCAAACATGATATATGGACCATTTTTTATGTTCACATTTTTTATTATATGATTTTAATTTTTTTTATACTATTGTGTTTTGTCTACGTATTTTAAAGATTTTTTTATGGAATGTGAAATTCAGAAGTAAAGTTAATTGGTTGATTTGGAAGAAGCAGGAAACGTGTAATGCAATAGTTGATCAAAAGGCTGAAGTCACTGGGACATTGCTCAGTAGTCGCAGGTAGACTTAACAGTGACAGGCTGGGTGCATCCTCATTGGATGTGTATCTAGACCACGACATTTATCTAATGAGTACAGAAGGAGAACCATTAAAAAGACCTGACTGCACCTGTGGCAGGGGGACGGTCAGGCTATGAAGATATCCCTGAAAAATGTCAGAGAAGAGGGGCAGGGTTTGATTCCCAAATAGTTTGGGGTAAGGAAATGGACATGTTACATTATGGCTTGGATTGTACCTGGGACAGAAGAAGGGAGAGAAAAAAAAGAACAGTGCTAGCTTTGGTAGACAGTCAGGGCCTTTTCTCCAGAATGCCTTGTACAAGATAATAACGACTTAGGCTCTGGTGTGAAGGCATCTGGGCACCAGTGGTGGCTCTATGGGAAGGTTTTCAAAAGGTTGCATTGGTTCATCATGCAGCGTTTCGATGCTTAATTTGATGGTATCCATAATCCATCAGTGAGCTTTTTAGTGAGATTGGTGTAGTTCACATTGTAGTTACCTATGTATACTATAAATACTTCTGTTATCAGGCCCACCCAATGATTGGGTTGAAGTAGTATGAGGATCTTATGAAATTATTGATTCAACTATGTGTAGGTACAGATATACTAAAATATTTAAATCCAAAAGGGGCTACAACTAATTAGTTGGCAAAGCCTTATTGATTTCCTGTGACGAAAACCTGCTGATCATAAGATTTGTATAAAGATTGGAGGAATCAAATTCAGGCAATCTATGGGGGGGTTTTCTCACTCCACTGACGGCTAAGTGGGTCTTTTATTATTATTATTGTTATAAAGGTATTTCTTGAACGCAAACCAAGCGTCGGGAAGCAACTGAGCGCTTTACAAACATGAGGGGAAGAACAAGGGGAAAGAACCAGGAAACAAGGGAGTAAAGAGCTAAGAACAGATGGGGGGGGGCAAGTGATCTACAAGCAACCAGAGGAGGAACGAGTGGAGAGCAGACAACACAGTCTCTGGTAGGGTGGGGAGTGAAGGGTGAGTGGACATAGGTGTTAGGAAGGAGCCATCCCTTGAAGAGAAGGGTCTTGAGCTCCTTCCTGAACTTTAAAAATGAGGGGGCGAGTTTGATGTTGATGGGGAGGAGGTTCCAAAGTCTTGTGCATATACAGAGAAGGCCTGTCTTCTGCACTGGCGGAATTCAATTCTACACATGTCCTTACTTCTGGTGGATCATAGTCCTCCATAGATGCTGAGTTTCTCGGTGACGTAGCTTGGGGACTTCAGGGTGACAGCCTTGACGATGATACAGGCTTGCAGCCAGTACAGTTCCATGAGGGTTCGGGAGATGTGGTCACATTTACAGAGTCCTTTGATGAGTAATGCTGCAACATGCAGGATACATTTTAGGGGTGCCAGAGGAGTCTCCAGAAGGCTTTCCCGAAAGGGCATTGCAACCACCCTGAAAGGAAAGGAGCAATGCTTGGCAGCAGATTTGAAGTTGTTTTCTGGGATAAAGAGATTTTCCACAGGAGAGAGAGTTGGTACCAAGCTGTTTGTGTTTTCTTTGCTATGTGCTGTTTGAGAGAGATGAGTCTGTCGATGTTGAACCCAAGGGACTTTGCGCAAGTGGAGAGATGGGGTGTGAAACCCTCAATGTTTATAGAAGAGAGCCAGGCCTCGATGTCAGGGTGTTTGATGTTGTAGGTCAGCAGTAGGAAGTCAGCCTTGGAAGGGTTGTGTTTCAGGTACACACTGGACAACCATGATTGGATAAATGTGAGGGTGGCGTTGAGACTGTAGATGTCTTCTAAGGAGGATAGCTTGCGGTAGAGCTGCGTGTCATTTGCATATTGGTGGATGTGGATGTTGTGTGGAGTGAGGAGGGTTCAGAGTGTTCCATGTAAAAATTAAAGATCACATGAGAGACGATGTATCCTTGTGGGAGGTGAATCTTGGAACCCTGGAGGCGATTCTCCTGACCAGACCTTTGAAACAATGGCTAAAGCTGTGGGGTAATCCGAGCAGCTTACTATGTGTTACGTTAGGGAACTGAACTCAACTCTAGCTGGCTGTAAGGTTAGTTGGCTGAAGAGTATGAACATAGTCTTGACAGAACTGGGACTGATCCAATGGTTATGTTATGTCGACTTATACCGCGCACCGTTACCACTAACTGGGGCGGTTTCCAGGCGCTCATGGGGTTATGCAAGAAGGAGAATGGGGTTGATTAGTGAGAATAGAATGATAGGATAGGTCCAGAACCAGGAGGAACTGGCATCTGTGTGTGTTGGCTTGCAGATGTGTTGATTACGTGCACTGGCTTGTTGTATCCGTAAGGGTGAGGCCCAATGCCTGGGTTGTTTGTTGTATGTGAATTTCTGTTATGTTGGTTGTGTGTTTGTGTGTTTTATGTGTAGATTGGATGGTAGTTAAGGTTGTGGTTGAATCCGTAGGGTAAGATCTAGTGCCTGGGATGGTTTGTTGTATGCTTGTATGCGAGTGTTACTTATGTTGTGTTTGTGTGTAGCTTGGATATGGCTTGTATAGTAGATGGTTGACTGGTCCCGCTACAATACAGGAAAATACAAGGGAAATGATAAGGCAAGTACTGAACGCAAAGGCAGACCAGTGTTGGGTAAAGGCACTTGAAAAATGCACTGTGAGAAATCACTTCATTAGCATAATAAGGGGCAGACTTGCGGCTTAACTGGACTGCATGACTAAAGAATAGGACAGACATCTCTATGCGAGAGCAATAAGGAACATGCTTCCATTAGGAGTGAACTGGTCAAAACGGAGACCTAATAAGTCTTCTACTGATCGTCGTAAGTATAAGATGGGAATTAGGGAAAACACCATTTTTTTGTTGCTGTTTTTGCCTTTGCCTATGAGTTTAAGAAAGAGAGAGGTATTACCCATTATAAGGGATGTTAGACAAAGAAATTAAAGGACTGCTTACTCCAAGCTTATGAATCTTAATTTAAAAAATCGGCTCCATAAAATAGTTACCTTTATACGGTTAGGCCTGCATATTACTGCCTTTATTGACATTAGTAAAGAGAGTAACATTGTAATACATGTAATTGTGACATCTTTATTTTATTATTTTATGAGGGATCCATGAAATGCAGTACTACAATTCTGCCATTTGTTATAAAATGTTGTACATAGTTTTAGTGAATACTTTGATGTTGAAATTAGTATGTGAATCATTTTAAGGTTTTTACTATTTTTATCAGTGCTTACCAAACAATGCATTGCTATTGCTGTGTGTTATCGTATGAATGATGTTATTAATGATGCATACTTTTATGGGTTTATATCCCGAATTAAAGTATTTTTCTCAGATTCTCCATTTAGATAAACTCTGTCCTGCTCAATGGGAGCACAGATTATTCTAATCCAGGGTTCTCCAACACCAGACCTCCTGGTCAAATGTTGGATTTTCAGGATACCCCGCATTAATAGTCATGAGGTAAATTTGCAGTGATTCTAAATGTATGCAACTTTGTTCCCATAAATATTAATGATGGATCTCGTTAAAACCTCTGGGGACTCCGGCCCTCGAGGCCTGGAGTTGGGCAACCCCGTTCTAATCTATGCTAAAGAAATATTTGTGAAGTTCCTCTCTGGCTTCCCATAAATGACCCAGCAGGTCCAACGCACATTTTAGGAAAGATTCATCTGCAATTGCCGGAATGGAATGGGTTTTGAATCCCGGGATAACCTTGCAACAGATTTAAGGTTCTCACGCGATGCTTCTTCATCCAATCAGGAGTCAAATTAAACGTGCTTTCATCAAGTTCATCCAGTAAAGTAGAACTCTGGAATCTCCAGATCACACCTGCTGTTCCATTGCAGGTTTTGCTAGGTTGTGGGAAGAAGTACACAGAGCAGGCTCACACTTAGCAGGCATTTGGAGGGCTTTTGAAGATATTTCGAAGAGGTTAGAGGAGGTATGATGGATTGTAGATGTTTGGTGTTGGTCTTTTGCCTAGTTACATATACATTTTTGTGTTGCCTTGTCGATAGTGTCCTGTTATTTTTATGATTTATAAAAAAGAAAAAAATGTTGCATTTACTTTTGTTCTTTTTCCTTTTATGTCTCCTTAAAAATGTTACAGAACCCTAAAAGGAAATGTTTTGCCTCTAATCGTATTTTAAAATAAACCACAAAAAAGGTTTATCCTTTCCCAGTTTCCCTTTGCATTTTTGTTCTTGTTGTCTCATCTCCCCAGTTGCTGTTCTGTTGGTTTGACATGTACTTTTGCTTGTTTTGCTACAGTATAGAATTTGTTTGCTTGTACTATTGGGGTTCTTAGTTCTGATTTGGTGTTTCACACATTTGGGTTCTGGCAGTGTGTTCACACATGGTTTTCACTCTTCTTATCCAATGGCTATTTGAGGTTCTGATGGCCCACTTGATATGCTGGAAGGGGAAGAAGGTTTCAGGGTAGGTTGAGGAGGAGGTTGATTCAGAGTGATGGATGAGGGCAGCCTTGTGGTGTTTGTGGACACTGGTTTGCGGGCCAGGGTCAGTGAGTATTAACAACCCTCCAAGTCAGCTAGGTGAGGCAGATGCATCAGTAGAAATCTCAGGATTAGGATTGAGGTAGGAGGCAGGGTCATCAGTGGAGGCCTCGACTAGTCACACAGTCACACCAAGTTGATAAGGCCTCTTTTGGACACTCCCCAGAAGCAGGGGATGCAGGGCCTCTAGTGCATGCCTGGCAAAGACAGAACCCGTTGAGGAGGAGGAGGGCATGCTCGTCATGTGGGAAGATGAGCGGGCACAGCAAGTTCTATAGTTCTGTGAAGGTGGTGCTGGGGATAAGGAGGCTCAGAGGGATAACCTGTGTTGGTGGTGGACCTCCTGTGGGAGAGGAGGAGAATTAGGTGGAATGGGGATCAAGGAGGTTGAAGAGGAGAGGAGACTCAGCCTCTGCTTGCACAGTGGATGGGGCAAGCTAGGCACAGGAAGAAGCCCAAGGAGAACAATCCTCTACCCCCACCCACCCCCACACACACAACAGCACATGGTCCTGTGTATGGGACTAGTCGGCCCTGCTGTCAGGGATGGCCATCCCGGTCAAAGAGTGTAAGCTTTTCTGCATTATGGACCACTGTAGAAAAAGGGTCTAGCGGGGTATTAGGGAAGGGACAAGGGCCATGAAGAACCATGTTAAACCAGTGGCACAAGAACGTATTCCCTGTGAATGAGTACTCTTCCAACCTGGCTGCTACCACCACCCCCTCGAGCGGTGGTGAGGAGCAGGCTGTGGGTCCAAGCACCTCTTGCAGCCTTGGAGTAGAATGGAAGGACATCATGCATGCCGTTCCAAAACCCCTGCATCAGTCCCACCTGCCCAACATGTGCCAGTGGCACAGACAGTTGTGGCCAGTGGCAGGCTCCTGTTTCTGGTGCCATGGCAACAAGCAGTTGAGGGCAGTGGACAATCAGCAGTGCCCGTCTTTGAGCAGAACTCCCTTAACTACTTTATGAGTCATGGAGACATCTACATCTGCTACATGATCCAAACCACCTGGAGAATTAGTCCTTTGCACAGAACCTGCTTGGCATGGTCAGACCTTTCGCACACCTGACACAAACCCCACAGCTCTGCATTTCTATTTAAGGCTAACTGGGCAGATGGGTAAGGTGGGAGTTAGAGGTCGGAGTACGGAGTTGAAAGTGCAGAGGTGAGCATGGGAGAGTAGCGAAGAGCTAGACGCGAGAGAGAGAACAGTAGAGAAGATGGAGTGGACAGAAAAAAGAGAGAACGGGGAGGAGGCATAGGCAGGAAGGTGGAAGGCAGGAGTTGGAGAGGAGAACGAGAAATGTCTGCATGGAGGTTAGAAGGGAGAGCAACAGAGATGAGAAAAAGGAGGATAAGTACAAGAGAGGAGGTGGAATGGCAGGAGAAGGAGCAGAAGGGGTGACATCAGTAAAACTTGCGCTATGAGAAGATTTTTTGAACTGATGGGGAAGGAGCGTTGAGCCTGTACTAGACCTATAACAGGGTAAAGGTTGAAGTACCTGGGGGTCCAGCCAACAGCTTTTTGCCTGCCACTGACCTGGACCAAAAGAGCTAACGGTACCAGGTGGTGGTACCTTATAGGAATATCCAGAAGGATCAAGTCATGACTTAGAAAACAGCAGACACTGATTGAAGAAAGAAGTGTGAAACACTATTAATCCAATAGATTGTGGGTGACAAAGGGGAGCACTTGAAGAAGCGGGGGAGGGGTGAAGAACTGAGAACAAAGCTCCTAAGGAATTGGTGTGCTGCTTGCCTTAATCCTATCCTTGCTTGGAGTGCACAAAAGATTGTGAACGTTTTCCTAGGCTCAATTCTCCAGGTGATTCGTCGGCCATGACACACCCTAAAATGCCAAACAACTAATTGTGGGGACTGCCATATCTGAGTTGAAGAATATACTCGTAATCACGGTTCCTGTGCATCATAGCTCTTCTCAAGCCATGTGCTCCCACCCTGCTATCTGTTGGCTGTGTCCGCAATTCTGACATTGCTTGCTTTTCAACTTGCACTCCTTGTGCACCTGTAGCCAACCATTCAGCTCGGTGGGTGAAGGCGGTGCGGCTGTAACATCGTGGGCCACCTATTTTAATCACATAGATTTACATTGGTTGGAAGTAGGGTGGGTCAGTGACGCAGGCGGCAAGGGGCGGGGGGGGGGGGCAGACAACCCAGACAAAAGGCAGGAGCTCTGCGAAAAGAAACCCAGGGTTCCTAGAGGTAGCCTCCTGGGTAAATTGTAAAAAAGAGAAGCTGACAGGGGGGTGGCCCCTATGAGATGATACCCCACTGAAGTGCTGAACAGGCAACTGAAACAGGGGGACATAGTTGCTACATTGAAATGAGCACAATGGTGTGTCTGAGCCACCCAGAAGGCTGGCACTAGGGAAGATAAAGAAATGACAAAAAAGGACAACTGGGAGTAAAGAGGGCGGGAATGGTGGAAAAATATGGCCTGATTACGCTGAGGAGAATAGTAGTGGTGGTACCACCAGGGGAGGATGGCCCTAAAACAGAATGCTGCCGCAAGATGACCCTGACCGTCCCACAGGGCACCTATCTCATGCTGGGCCATCCCTGGTCACCCACTCATGCACCTGCCCTGTTCTATCCTGTGCTCTCTACTCGAGTGCGCCTGCTCAGTCTGCCTGTGCCTGACTCCTGTATTAGCTTGCGGTCACCTTCCCGCATTACCAGACCTGTACATGCACCCCATCATCTTTCATTCCACTCTTTCCTGACCCACACATTCTTACTCATTTGCATGTGGTGCATTACACATCTTAAAAATGTATATAAACAATGTGTTTTTCCACCAGAATTCTGCATTGTGCTAAAGAAGTTCCATATAATAGAAAAGTAGGTGGCAAGCACACCTTTTCAGGAAACTATACAATTCTCAATTTGTAGTGATTTATGAAAGACATTGTAAGTAGAGCTATAAGGAGAGAAAGCCCCCACCCTGCCCCCATTTGATATGTGCACTATAATGTGTTTTGTTAAAAACAACCTGGATTGCATCAAACATCTCTAATGAATTCTGACTGTAAAATTAACTCAACAGTTTTGAGAAATTAATATCTCTAATTTTGCTCACTTTTGTTGGACAAGAACATCAGTCATAAAATGCGCTACAAATAGACACGAGGTGTAATGATCTGCATTTATGTCACCACTGAAAGCAATCCCTCCATATGCCTGGGCACAATAGACGCGCGGTGGAAGATGGTGTGTGATGATGATGATGATGGTGAATTGGTTAGTTGGTGGGAACAAATAGTTATTCAACGCCATGTCTGGGTCACTATATATCCCTGAGACCATGTAAGATATGGAGGGTCACTCCCTGAAGTCCTTGCAGTTACTGTGAAAAGGTGGATCTGCTTTCCATAGGCTGAGTTGTACGTTGCATAGACAGGCGTAGTTAAATAGGCAATACCAAGGAATCTATCATTGTTTCTCCCTTTTTGGGTATCTGAAGTTCCTGGTTTATATGAGGGTTAGTTTGGCGTCTGGTTCATGGCCTGTAGGTGGGGTACCCAGTTGTCTGGGGGGATAGCTCAGCGGCAATGTGCTTGCCTTGGAAGCAAGACGACACGAAGTCCGTGCTTAGAAACCTCTGGGTATTAAGCGCGCTATAGGTGCACAGTGCTGTGTCTTATCCCCTGATCTCTTAAATAAGCAGTACACATGTTTAGGGAGGACGCTGTATTTTTAACTGAATTAAAAAACCCTGATCTTTGGTTCAGGCAGACCAGAATGCTCTTTGTATATGTTAATGTTTGCAGACACCGTAGAGCAGTATTAGTCTAGGTGCCACCTGGACGGGCACCTTCTAGTGGCACAAGCTCTCCATGTGACCAATGAAGATTTATCATCAAAGTCCTCTTTCTCTATTCACAAGGCCGAAGAAGTAGTCTTCTCGCTGTTCTTTCCAGCTCCACATGATTTCTGATATCTGTTCTTGCGAAAAATAAGGCAAACAGATTTAGAGATGATGGCAGGATTGGACTGACATGTTGGTTTACAGATGGTGGTAGGAGTCGATCATTGGTTGGAATGGACATTTGACCTTTAAATGAGGGGCTATTGGGGATAGTGAAATGACGCAGTTGATGTGTTTTTGGCCAGGTACACTCACTTTTACACTTCCTTTCAAGAACAAACGTTCTGCACTAGAGTACGCATCATCACCGCAGTTCTATCAGAGTCCACTCCCCAGTGTGTGATCTGTCATGCTGCCATCATTGCTTTCACCACCACTCCACTCCTCTGGTCGCATGGTTATTTATTTTATTTATTATTTATTTGCATTTGTTAAGCGCGCTTGCAGCCCATAAGGCATCGAGGCCCTGTTACAGAGGATAAGAAAACTTAGGATTACAGACAGGTGCCAGGAGGGCTCTTAGTTACAGATTGGTAGGCATATATGCAGTGGACGATACAGGTTCAGGTTAAACAAAGAGTCTGGTTTTGATAGCCTTACGGAAGGCTAGGTGGGATTGAATGAGTCTTAGGTGAGGTGGCAGAGCGTTCCAGTGCGTGGCTGCTAGGGTGGGGAAGCTGGAGCCACCAGCGCGCACTATGAGGTGTCAATGGCCACATTGTGTATATCGCAGAGCGGATGACAATACTGCACACTCTGGATTGAGTAGACACTGAACCTGATCTCCAACAGTTCGAAAACTCTTCCAATTAATCTCTATGTCTTGGGATGTTGTGCGCTGTACCTTAGCACTTTCCCACTTTCCGGACAAAGCACTTTGGCCAATAATCCTGGCAGCAATTGGTATCCATGGTGTCCTAAACGAGGGAGCCTTCAAAAATTGCGATGCTGAACATGTGGAGCATGCTGTGAGACGTGGTATGCGTGTTGGTGTGTGAGACGTGGTACGTGTGTCGGTGTGTGTGTGGAGCATGCTGTGAGACGTGGTATGCGTGTTGGTGTGTGAGACGTGGTACGTGTGTCGGTGTGTGTGATGTGATACGTGTGTCGGTGTGTGAGACGTAGTACGTGTGTGAATGTGTAAGACGTGGTATGTGTGTAGGTGTGTGAGACGTGGTACGTGTGTCGGTGTGTGTGACGTAGTACGTGTGTCAGTGTGTGAGACGTGGTATGTATGTCGGTGTGTGGGATGTGGTACGTGTGTTGGTGTGTGTGACGTGGTAGGTGTGTCAGTGTGTGAGACGTGGTACGTGTGTCAGTGTGTGTGACGTGGTACATGTGTCAGTGTGTGAGACGTGGTACGTGTGTCGGTGTGTGTGATGTGGTACATGTGTCGATGTGTGGGACATGGCAATTGTGTTGTGTGTGTGACGTGATACGTGTGTCGGCGTGTGAGATGTGTGTCGGTGTGTGTGACGTCCGTGGCATGTGTGTCCGTGTGTGTGTCACGCGCTGCACCATGCTCCCTAGCAGCTTTCTCTATAATTCATGGAAGGCGACTCTTATTGAGGATAATGATGCAGGCCATGCGGACGTGTGTGTTGTGTTACATCAGTGCCTGTGTTTAGATGGTAGTAAGTGTAGGCGATAATTGATATCATTACAATTTATAGTTAAAATCCCGACGCAGACACCCCTATTTTCGGATGCTAATGGTATTCTGTGTGTTTCAAATCACATTACATTGTTAGTGTATAAAAAGGGTTCTATGATGAATTCAGATCTTTCTTAGAGAAATTCGGTTGTTTTTCTGTCTCCCCCTCTTTTGCAGTTCATACGGGGCTCCCCAGCACCTCATCTGCCACCCACCTGTACGCCCCTTAACCTTTACACCCAAACACCTTTTAAAGTGTCGTGAGAGGGGTGATTCGAAATTCTTTTTTCTCCTCTATAGACGATTTTCGCTTTTTAATAGTTTTCAGAAAAAACACAAGGCTATTAATTTGATTTGGCTCTTCCAAGGACGAGTATGCTCGTCCTTTTGGCATAGACGTGCATAATAGCCTGGCAGTTAAGGGGTTAAAAGGAACGTCGTTTGTAAGTAAAGTTAAGTTAGCATTTAGATTTTGTGGCAACTTATTAGGCTTCCAAGTATGTCGGTACATGGAGTTTAAAAAGCTGGTCACTGTGTCAGGAGTATGGAACTCAGTGCGCGTGTACTTGTGCCTGGTCGTGGCCTCTCTGCTCCTCCACACGGCTCTTCAGTATCTTCTGCAATCCGGCCCTGTACTTTTCTGTGAAGCGTCCTGTCCAAATATGTAAACAGATAATAAAGGGCAAGTTTGTATCTGCAGGCAGAGGGTACAATGTGTCTCACACGGCTGCCCATTGTCTCACTTTGGAACGTGAGGTGATGTTTGTCAAGGATGGCAAGTGAAAGAAAGACACAAGTGTATACAAGTGTTCGATTGTGGTGACTGCAAGGCGTTTATATATCATGTTGTCCTGTACTGTCCTGTCCTGTCCTGTTGCACACTGCCTATTTGCGCCAGGATACCCGAGCAGGGGAGGACTGGCAGCTTCTGGCCTGGGTAGCAAGTACAATTTTCTGCCCCATGGTACAGAAGCCCAAGCCCACAGTGCAGCGGCCCCCAACTTCCAGAACAACTAAACTCAATACCAACCTCTCCCCCCTCACCCACACATTCTCAAATATATATAGTCAATGTAATCAATATTAGACTCCACTTATGCAACATATCTTTCAGTGACGTTTGTGGTTTCTTAGTGACCCAAGCCCCAGGGCATCTCCCCCACATACCAATTGTAGTAAAATTATTTTACCGAGATAATATAATTTGGTGAAATGGGAAAGGTCAGAGAATCTGGCTTACCTCTCAGATCCAAGACCAGACAACACAAAACCCTCACTTGGCATCACACATCACCACCAGACAGCACAAAACTTGGCATCCCGCCTCACCACCAGACAACACAAAACTCTCACCTCTCCACAAGTATGCATTATGTAAATAGTTAATATTGTAATTATTTATGGAGTAAAACATTACATTATAAACTATATGCGTGCTATATTCCCCACAGACAGTTAAGAAAAATAAGGCGCAGTGATTACAAGTGCTTTGCTCATCATCACATAATGTGTGAAGTGTGGAAGACAGAGCTTTGAGAACTGGCTTTCTGGTTCTGCCTTTTCCTATTTAGAAAGGAGAGGAGACTTCATCTTCTCTTATTCTTATTTTGCAAAGGTGTTTTTCAAGGGATAAATTACTACACTGTTCTGTAAATCTGGCTTTCATAGCACCAAGTCACATGATAAAGAAACGTGACAAAATATAAGTGAAGTCTTAACTGAAATATATGTTCAGGAAGCAAACATGCATCACGTTGTCAGAAAAAAGAAAGCGGTTGAGCCAGTCCAACAATCAGATGTGGTGGCATGCAGGTCAGGCATAGTTCTCAGCAACTGTCACTCAATCTGCTGACCAACCTTTCCAGATTTGTACATCTGAATCATTAAATCTATTTTTCTTACCCATTACCGTTTGGTATACTAAGCTTGCACTACATCCTCAATGACCATTCAGCCTCTTCCTTACAGTTAACTTTCAGGACTCTGTTCCCGTTTTGCTCATACCTCTAACCAATCCGCTTCTCACACCTTGCACACACACTCGTCCATTGCCACATTGCTCAGTACTCAATTCCTTGTCACTCCTCCCTTCCATTGCCCTTGTTCACATATATATATTAGACCACACTGATTTTAATTCAGCCTCTGTCTGACACACCAAGAATCTATGGTTGAGGTCTTTATGGTAATTGAGGACATGGAGCCATTATCGATGCTAGAACACTTTTTTTTGGTCGAAAGCAAAATGGTTTTTTAATGCATTTTGTACTCCTAACCCAGCCCCCCACCACCACATAATCTTTCTAAATACCTAACCCTAACCCACCATCTATCATTTTGCAGTAAAAAAATGTGGTACAAATTGTGGTTAAACAATTTGAACGATTTTGTTTTGACTAAAGTGGGGAGTACCATGGGTTCTGCACTTGGACAATGCAGAGCACAAGGCACTGATGGATCTTGGCTTTTACTGGGATCTCAAGTTAGACTTACTTGGAAAGATGACTGATCAGGTTTTTATTGGTGAAGATTGCATCCAGAGTGGGTCCTTGTGTGCCCTGTTGTGTGTGTCGCTCCTTTAACCATCTGTCATACTTTCATTGTCTCAAGCTGCTTAGTTGGGGTTTTCTGCAGGTTTGCGTTCTCTTTTTCGAACCCTATGTTGAAGACCCCGTGAGTGATAGAATTGTCATGTTAAATGGGCAGATTTGTGACTTCTACTACAAAGGTGTCTATTAACTTTACATCGTAGGTTGGTGGTCCATAGAGTCCTCCTCTTCTTTTTCCTTTTCTGGTTGCCTGTATGCATTTGTAATTGTCAGGCAGACAACTCTGCATTATGACTTTGTAGTTTTCAGCTAGCCAGGTTTCTGTGAGGAATAGGATGTTGATTCCCCCAACACAAAGTAGATCGTAGATCTCTGTTGTTTGTTTGGACAGATCTGGCATTGATTAGGTTGCAGTGTATCTTTTCTTTAGAGTGGCCTGTTTTGGTCTTGCTTGCGTCATTGGGTGGTATTGTTGATGACGCTCATTATCCGCAGGATAAAGGTTGTATTCTGTTTCATCATTAGGTAGGACAATTAGGTTTTGTATTGGGTTCATGTCTTCTTCTGGATCCATTTCTGTTTCAAGTTGATGTTGCTGGTGTTCCCTTTGGGTTTTAATGATGTATGGTGTGAAGGTATAATTTCCATAGTTCTCCTCTTGTTTGCTTCCGCCTTTTCCCTTTGATATCCCGATATCCAGCTGATGTGTCTAGCGTTTCTGTTAGTTGGTTGCTGCTCTGGCAAATCATTTTGCTGTTGGGGTCATGACCATGTGTTCTGTGCTGTGCTGTTGTTTGCTAGCATGGAGGCCTAGTGTGTTTCCATTTCACATGTCCTTTCTCCATGGTTTCTCGGGCATCATCCTCTCCTCTGGCATGGCATCTTCTGTCCTTCTAAGTCTTCTATTGGTTTTCCTTTGGAACACTTGCGAGCTCAGGATATCTTACTGTTATGAGTGACTTCCGATGATT
The DNA here is from genome assembly GCF_040938575.1 of Ambystoma mexicanum. Taxonomy (NCBI): domain Eukaryota; kingdom Metazoa; phylum Chordata; class Amphibia; order Caudata; family Ambystomatidae; genus Ambystoma; species Ambystoma mexicanum. The sequence goes on along the minus strand of NC_090935.1, from coordinate 219,028,299 downwards.
CTGAGGACTGATATTTTATAATAGTGCTTTCTTTGGTTTTGTGCCTGAGGTGGCCTTGCTGATTTGATTTTTTTGTGTTGCTCTTTGGGTTTTCGTTTCATTGTCCAGGTTTGTTTTTTGGTTCACTGTTACAATTTCCTTCCTGGGAGTCTGAGTTTTTCCTCTTTATTGGCAGGGTCTTGTGATTATGTACCAATTGTGGTATTTGTGGTAGTGTCTGTGAGGCTCATACCCCAGTGCATTGTGCTTTCCTGTTTTCCTTTTCTTTCTTTTGGTCCCTTGCTTGGATTTTTTGGAGTTTATGTTATTGTGTTGGGTCGGATCACAAACATGTTAGCCCTCATGTGATGTTTTTTTATTTTTGTTTTTTAGCTTGTTTGTTGGTTGGGATTTTTCTTGACCTTGTTTGTTCCTCAGTGCTTGTTTGGTTTGCGGGTCCTTTTCTGATTGGAGTTTTCTTAACGGCTTCTGTTGTCTATAGTCACAGTTAGGGTGTAGGTGGTGTGACTAGGTTGGAGTGGGTGGCTTGCAGTGGGATGTCCTCTGGCTATAAAGGGAATTAGGAGGCAATACTACCCGTGGGCTGAAAGGGGGGTACTAGTGGGTCAGAGCTTGTAGGAGGGCCATGAATCGCAGCGTAGTTACCCTTGCATGCAGTTGTGAGGGAGTACTATACAGTCGTTATTCCTGTAAGTATGATATCCGGATTGGGCCCTTGGGGACAGAAGTGCTATGGTATTTGGGCCAGATCTGAGGTCAGCAAGACCCGCACTGTAGGTTCTGTTAGAAAGTATGTGTTATCTTACCCCATCGGGTCGGATGCATAACCTATGGCAACCTTAAACTACTAGGTCAAGTGCACACCAGGGCTGAATGCAGAAGTTAAGTACCCCTTGGCAAAATGTCTGAATGCAGACTTTCTCTACCCTGCATACTTATGCCAAATGCTAACTCTGGTTACCATATACTTGAACAGTAGAAAAGTTTGGCTATCCTATATAATTGGCTAGATGTCAGCTTTTAGGCCATCAAACAAGCACCCTTAGATCAAATGCAGAATTGCAGTAATCTAAGATGGTTGGCGAAGTGCATGCTTTGGTTACCTTACCCATTTGCCCCAGATACAAACTTTGGCCTCCTCAGACTACTAGGCTGGAGGCAGACTTTAGCTACCTTTAGCTGATTTGCAAATTGTCACTACCTTAGGCCTTTGGCTAGCTGCAACCTGTGGATATCTTAGACAACTTTGTTACATGCAAGTTTTGGCTGCCTTACCCGCTAAGCGAGATGCCAGCTTTGGCTATCCTAGATAATTTGCTGGGTGCAGACGTCAGCTACCCTACCCACCAACCTATATAGGCAATATATGACTAGCTCACAAAATTAGGTGGAAGGCAAAATATAACAATGTGTCATAATGCTAAAGGTTACGTGAGAAGCTGAATATGTTTATCTCACACACTCAGGGAACAGACAGATCTGGCTGTGCGACACACTTGTGATAGATGTGAAAGATTGTCTGTCTCACACAACCAAGGGGAATGCAAAATATGACCGGCACACAGAATTAGGCGAAAATAAATGTAGCTATCTCATACTAATGGTCTAAGTGTAAGAGAAGGTTCTTACACTATTAGGGAAATGCAAATATGATAAGTTCACAGAAACAAGTGAAAATCAAACTATAACTATCTCATACAATTATGCCGGATGTGAAAGATGACTATCTAACACAACTAGGGTAAAAGCAAAGTATCACAATCACATACATTTGGGCTAGTTGCCAAAAAGATTACCTCACACAATTAGGCTAAATGCAGTATGTTACTACCTCATAGAATTCGGGAAAATGGGTGAAATTGACTGAATGTGACATATGACTATCTTACACATGTCGGCTAAATGGGAGATATCACTGACTAAAACAGTTGGGCTAACAGGGAGGTCTGACTGACTAAGACAATTGGGCTAAATGTGAGATATGATTGGCTAACACAGTTGGCCTAAATGGGAATATCACTGACTAACACAGGTGTTGGACATGGGAGATAAGAATGGCTAACACTATTGGGCTAAAAATGAGATATGACCGGCTAACACATGTAGGCTAAATGTGAAATATGAATGGCTAGCAAAGGTGGGCTAAATGGGAGATAAGAATGGCTAGCACAATGGGGCTAAATGGGAGATATGAATGGCTAACATAATTGGGCTAAATGCAAAATATCACTGGCTAACACAGGTGGGCTACATGCAGGATATCACTGACTATAACACAAATGGTCTATGTTCTAGTAGGTAATGGCTTGACTCCCCGTCGAGACCACACTTACCTTGTCAGCCACTGCTGCTTGACTGCGACAGGCTTCTGAGGATGGATTGAATGTGCATCCACCTCCAGGGATACAGGGTATGGTTTTTTTATCCAACAGAGACCCACACACAGACATTTATGACCATGGGAGGCATTGACGGTCTTTCTCACCTTATCTTTCTATCCACAGGGCATATAAACTCAGCCACACCTCTAAATCCGCGCAGGTACTATATCTCAGGACATGTCCTTTGTTGGTAAAGGGTAAGATATTTCTTCATCGACACCCTCACTGTCAGGAAACACTGATGGAAACAGTTTAGTCTCCATTACTTACCTGCCGTATGCATCTATTAGCAGGTGAACATTCACTGTGTTACATTCTCGCACATGTACTTTGTCTCTGTGTTCTGAGAGATCATTTTTTGCTGACATCAACTTTCTGTGCAACGTGTCTACACCACGGTAAGTTTCCAATCTTGGCAAGATTGGATCTACAGCTACTTACAGAGCTTTTTTAATCTTGTCCCGACGACAGAGCACTGAACCAAATTTTTACATCTATTGTAGAGACATACTACAGACAGTAAGAATCCTTCAGCACAATTCACATCTTGATAAAGGCTGTTAGATTGGAGCTACCCAAAATGCAATAGGCCAAAAAACTACTGTGTCAACTCTTGGTTGTCTTTGTATGCCAAAGTGGCAGAAAAACTGCGTTTGCTTAAGTCTATTTATTTTCACTGCAACCTTGTCTAAGAAGATGAGTAGGTATTTGTAAAAAATCACCAGACAAATGGAAAAATTCACCTATGATGATAACATTTTGTTGTTTTGTACAGACTGTGGAAGGGTTACTATATATGTTTTTATGGTATGTCATGTCTATGAATTCATTTTGCAAAAAATATAAAAAATGACATTTTTTTGTCACAAAAAACTACTGAATAGTCAGTGTTTTTTCACGGTGATTCTGTTCGGGATCACCTTGACCATTTGTTTATATATAGGTTTCTGAGGCGAAGATTGGCAAACATGAACTGGAGCTGCTTCTTCAGGAACTGCCCTTTGCCTTGTGACCCTTAGCCGAGGGCTGCCCAGGCAGAGGCTGCTCTAGGAATGAAATATAGGTAGTATATGAGGAGCTCTGGGTCATAGGGGCGGCCACATGAGCCAATTAGTGGGCGGTGGGTGGAAAAGGGAGGTGGGCCAGGAGAAGGAAGCAGTAGGCGAAGGAGCAGGGAGGAAAGAGGTGCCGAGTCCCCTAGAATATTTAAATTAAATGAATACCCAGAGAAAGTAAACGAATAAGAGAGCACTCAAGCTCAAAGATACTACTCACCCCACAAAAAAACAAAGTGACTGACTGGGGTGATCGGCTGTAGGGCCGGTGCCTGTACTGTAGTTCCGTTGTTGTTGTCAGGGTCCCATATTGCACTGTCAGGTTTCCACACTACAGTTCCCATTTAAAACATTCTAGTTAGAGGTTTAAAAGTGGTGATTTGTCTTAGATTTAGGCTGATAACTGGGAATGAGTCTTGCTTCAGGTGGTGATGAATTGGGTATGTGAAATTCTTCCTTAATGTTTCTGTCAGGAAGCCTTTGTTTCCCCAGGGCAAGATGGAGGCTCTGCTCAGAAGCATTGATTGGCTAAGGCTGGAGGTGAGGAAGTTTGGAATTATTTTCAGAGTTCTAAACTGCCTTTCATTCTATTTATCACTTAAGCAGGTCACAGAGTTCTTAGTTCCAGTAATACAAGTAATTAATCCTCCTTAGAATTATATTTTAATCTGAAGAAGTACCAGAGAAAAAACCTCAAGATAACCATAGGGAAGCAAGAGTTAAATTTAGGAAGTTCACTCAGAAAAAGTTTGCAGGCAACAGAACAGATGAAGAAAGCTAAGTGCAAAGCAATCTCCATTTATTTAAAATGTTATTTTCATAAGCATGTTTGAAGGAAAAAGGGTAAAGGTTACATGAAACCTTTCAAGCGCTGAACTGCATGGAGTTAAATGTAATTATTGCAAATAAGGAAGTGCTATATGTTTTTGGAAGTAACAGTCATCCAACACCTCACGTGTGCGCGCAGTGAAAAGCAACTTGTTTGAACGTTGAAGACGCGCGGTGTAACATACTAACTTGTGCGAGCGTCCAGATCAGAGGCTGCTGTGTAAAATGAATCCTGTTAAAGATAGTTTAGCAGATAGCTAATATTAAGTTTTCTTTTCATTTGTTCAAGTTTTTCATATGCGATCATGTGGGCATTTGCTTCTGAGGAAAGGACCCTCTGACGTAAGCGTACATGCTGCGCAACTCTCTCTGTGAAGAGATTTGAATTGTAGGAAAAACAACTGTCTTCACGGCGAGGTGGCAGAGCGTTTATGATGAATCTTCGTTCAAGAGTTGATATTTTGAAGTAAGACGGTTATTTAATTGACAGCGCAGACTCGCACTCACAACGACACACATTTCTAATGCAAGTTTAGACGGTGCAAACTCGCGCATCAGTATTAAATTAACCAAATTAATTGAAGTCAAGGCGAGAAGCAGTTTTGTGAGGTAATGTGCACTTTATGCTCATCAGAGGAGAAAACAGGGTTTAAGCAGTGCGATCCACGTGCATTTGTTGAAAAGACTCAAAGAGAGACAGTGTCAGGTATTTGAAAGTAATAAGTAAAAGACTCAAGTAAATGAATCTACACATTTAAAGGTACCTGTTGGAATGTATTAATGGCTTTAATTGAAAAACAATAGTATTTAGTAAACTCAAGAAAGACATAAAGACTTACAAAGACTACAGCAGCAACATTTTCAAAGGAAAAGAAAGAGTCTATCAGCACAGGAAGCATAGCTGCAGGTATTTAAGGGAAGTGCGTGGTTATAGAATTCTGAAATATTAAAGAGGGTAAGAGTTGGTGCAGGTGGTGCAGGTGATTATCTCCTATGTCTTACTGGTCTTACTGAAATATCCAGTCCTAGAAGGAAGCAGGAGACGAGAGTGCAAGAGAAGATATGCATTTATTATTTTTTCCACTTCCCCTTTCCCCTTGAATTTGCTAGCTTGATAGGTATTTCTTTATAAAGATTGTTAGGCCGGCAGGCTTGGGGGTCTGGTGGTCTATCATCCCTCCTGCAGGAATTCTCAAGTTGGACCTGACAGATGTTTGAGGTCACATGGGCCAATCAGCCAGCAGTGGGCCGGAAAGAGAGGTGGCGGGGGAAGCAAACAGCAAGGTGGGCGAGCAGGGAGGAAAAGGCAAAGAGTGCGCTAAAAGATTTAAATTAAATGAATCCCCAGAAAAAGTAAACGAATAAGGGAGCTCTGGAGCTCCAAGATGTGACTCACCCCAAGAAGAAACAAAGTGAGTGGCTGGCGTGTTCGGCTGCAGGGCCTGGTGCCAGGACTGTGGTGTGGTGTTATTGTTGGCCACGTGGGCCAATCAGAAGGTGGTGGGCTCGTAAGGGAGACGGGCCGGGAGAAGGAAGTGGCAAGATGGGGAGTGGGAGGAAAGGGCACTGAGATTTAAATGAAACAAATCCCCAGATAAAGAAAATTAATGAGGGAGCGATGGAGCTCCAAGATGCTACCCACCCCACGAAAACCAAAGTAGAAGAGGAAAGGGGGATTTGATATGAAACGCATTCCAAGCCAAGGGAAAGCTTCTTTTGCCTTCCACGAAAATACTCTTGAGGTTGCTGAAAAATTGACAAAGGCCAATGGGGAAACCTCTTTATTCCTTGAGATAACAATAAAAACATAACATTTTGTCTGGAGAAAAATGTGGCAATTACATTTTGAAAAAGAGTTCCCAGCTCTATTGCTCCCTCCGAAAAAAGAGAGAATACAAGCTAAGAGAAATACAGTACAGAACCTAAAAGGTAATAATTAGATTATCCAAGAAACCCCTAGACATGAGACGCAAGAAGAACGAAAGACAACAATTTCGACCAAGATGTGTTAGGAAAGATTTCGTAATTGTAGGTAATTTTCCTTCCATGTGGCAACCCCTAAACTTTTTGCTGTTGTTTTTCACCTTGTTCTTGACTTTGCCACAGAAGTGCAGCCTTCTGCCGCACTCCTCTGGGCTTTCGCTCCTTTCTTATGGGGAAACTGACATGCCCTTAAGACAGTCAGTACCGGGGAACGCTGTTTCCCGTAGTTTCTTTTATCATGTTGCGGCTTTCGTGCAACATGACACAAGAGGGCACTGTAAGCTAAGTTACAGCTCTCTTGGGTCTCTAGCCTTCTACAGGCCCTAGATACTCGTTTAGGATTGTATTTGATCGGTGCAAGTGATTCAGGGACGGGAATGGTGGCAGCGATCGTTTTCTTGTATTTTGAGCTCTTTTTGGCGTTCTAAGCACGTTTTCTGCGCTTAACCCAAAATGGTGGCCTGGCTCCCAAAATGGCCAGACCACGAGGCTCCTTTGTCCTGTCCGCTGACCGTCTTGCTCCCTTCACCTTCCCCAGGTCGAGCCGACCCGGGGCCTTCCTTATTTGGGCATGTACTTTCCCGCGAAACACAGATGCTTTCGCGGGCTTCTACATGTCTTTTGTGCGCCTCCAGGGTGTGGGCTGGGATGTCTGGTCCCAATACACATCCTGGGTGCCAGAGAGTCTAGGGTGGTGTGAATGCCTGGGACCACCGTGGTCCGTGATTGGTCCACGAATGGTGTGAGTGTTGATGAGCGGATCTCCCATTGGGTCCCCTCCGTTTTGGCGCGAAGGGAACCGTGGATAAGAGGGGGCTGGAAACACCACTACCATGTCGATCTCCTGAGTTCTCACGAGCGAAGGAATACAGGAGCCAAGTATCCTGCAAACAAGAGGCTGGACCGAGGAATCGCTGGTGACCCGCTGAAGGACTTCTGCTCTGCACTGCTGTCGCCTTGTGAAACCCTTTTCACCTTTGATCGAACCAGAAGGCCTGTACTGGTACTTCGACCTTTGGAATAGCGGGAACAGCTATTCTCGGCATCTTCATCATCTCCTGCCAGTAAGCCTTCGGAAGTGTCTCTGGGCCATCCAGTTGACGGACCAGCTTACACGGGAGTCTTGCTCTGTAACCGCCGCCAGGTTGTGTAGTATTTCGAGTCCTTGTCACTCTCACACGCTTCGTACACTTGGCGTTCCCAGGTCGGAAGTGAGTAGTGTACATTTGGCTCAGATACACACGGCCGCTCCGTTGCCCTGCTGTGGTGACAAAACTGTGCAGGTTTCTTCGATTGGGACGTCTTTTTACTCAACCCGACGACGAGGCGTTCCCTGCTCTTCTGAACCTGCCAGCTGCTGAAACTGACGCGGAGAAGCCTGGGTCTGCTTGCATCGGGGACCGGTGAGTAGTTTAGCTAGGATCTGGTCGCCCTCCTGCAGGAGCCCATTGCTTTTCCCCGCTGTGTAGAACAGCACCCTTTTGCCGTACTCGCGCTCTGCTTCTGCCCACTGTGGAGGCTGTGCTTGAGTCGCGGAACTTGTTCTCCTTCATTTGTGCACTGAACTGAACTGCCTGATTTCCTTAGAAGAGACTCTCCTTTTGCCCGTTGGCACCAGCGTGTGCAGGTACTTTTGAGCACAAGGCTCCACTCTTCGCAGGGCTCGGACTTCCCTCTAGTTAGGTGCCTCTGAAGGCGAACTGAGTCTAAAGCATTGTATCGCACTGCCTGTTTCCTTCCCTTGCAGGTGGACTACACATTTCGTACATATAACGCTTGCGACTGTCGTATTTGTATATATATTGTATTGGTATGGTATGTGTTGGTTTAATATCGTTATATTGTGATTTTCTCGCTACGGTCATTGTTTTAAAGGCCTTAAAATAAATGTGTATATATTTTTGATATAACAACTGTTTGGAGTAGTTTGTAAGTGATCTTGCTTTGTGTGCTCATTGCGGGCTTTCAGTCACCCTCACCCCTCTTGAGACCTAGTCTTGACCGCCGCGATCGCTACCTTGATTGATCTGGCTCGTCCAGAGGTTACCCTGTTCCAAGTAATTAGGTTGGCCTTCTGAACTTCTGCGCCACCAGGACAGAGTTCAGAAATCCATCTTAACAAATTGGTGTACAGCGGTGGGATACGACTGAAGGTATCCAGTGTTGCGCACGAACTAAGGCATTTCAGGTTATTCCAACCAGGACACGTAGTGAATTGTTGTAGTATAACTTTAAAAAGGCCATAGTCCTATCTAACAGTATGGAAACAAATACCTTGTTAACTTTAAATGCTTCCAAATCAGAAACATTGAAGAAGATGTGTGCGGAGAGAGGTGTTTCCTCTCAAGGCACGAAATTGGAAATGATCCAAAGAATCGTGGCGTGGCAAGAAGCGCAGCTTGACGCTATAACTTCTGAGGACAGTGCGGAAGGTGGTGGGGCTGCTCTCACTGGTAGAACCGACGGTTCTGCCGCTGCACTGATCCATCGCGACCACGAGGACAGGGAGGACGAGATGTCTAATGTTTCCTCTGCCAGTGCTGATGGGGAGGCTATGCTTGAATTCAAGAAGCAAGAGCTACGGTTTAGGCAGCAGGAGCTTGAATTCAGCATAGCCAAACTAAAAATCGAACAGGCAGAAAAACAAAAAGACAGGGATCACCAGTTGGAACTGGCCAAGCTTCAGGTTGCAAATGGGTCCAAGGGTCTTGGACATGGGTCTGGGGCCTCCTCTCATCCACGGTTTCCGAAAGATCTGCTCAGTGTGTATGAAGAAAGGAATGACATTATGGACTGGCTGAATGCGTTTGAGTATGCATGCGAAGTTCAACAAGTTGACAATGCTGATAAGATTGCCTGGTTACTCAGCAGACTGCCCCATTCTGGCTGTAGTGCCATTATGGAAATGTCGAAGGCTGAGCGAGCTGATTTCGCAATGTTAAAGCAAACTCTCATTTTAAAGTTTGGGAAGACTCCGGCCCAATATTTGAAACGTTTCAGAGAGTATAAAAAAAAGGAAGGTGGTACTTGGGTATCTTATGTCACTGAATCCTTGAAAAACTTAACTGGCTGGGTCGAAGGTTATAAGGTTTCTACCTTCGAAGGCATGATAAATCTTGTCATGCTGGAACACATTTTTGCTTCTTCTTCCCCGGAGCTTAAGCAGCATTTGGCCGATTCGAAGGAGATAGATCCTAAGAAGCTGGCCATTGCAGCAGACTTATGGGTGTCACATCGAGTGTCCCATACGGACAAAACTCATCCTGGTAAGCAGGAGGAAGGGAAAAAGTCCAAAGATATGGAGGGTGGAGAATCTGCTAAATCTTCTTCTCATAAGGGCCACAAAAAGAAAAATAAGGGTAAGACACAAGAGAACTCACAGGGTAGTGGAGGACAGCCTCCGAAACAGAACTCTGGTTACAATAAGCCTCCCTATGTAAACAGACCCAATGGATCTTGTTTTGCTTGTGGAGCAACTGACCACGTGAAGGGGGATCCCCGTTGTAAGGTTAGACCTTTGGGGGTCCACTCCGCTAATCTGGCCTTCTCCTCCTACGAGGAAGAAGAGATTACAGGAGCATCCTTCTCCTCAGACTCATTTCCCAGCGGGATAGAGGCTGAGGTAGTTTTAGTGTCCCTGGGTTCCTGGGAGCCTAAAGTCGCAGAGGCTTATGCTAGGATTCCGGATAATACCAAGCACTACTTTAAAGACAGTGTGCTGATCAATGGAGTAGATACTCCAGCTCTTAGGGATAGTGGGTGCAGTCGCACTGTAGTGGATTCTACCTTGGTAGACTCAGAGGAAGTTGCCAGAGCTACTCTGAAGCCCACTAAGTTGGCTGACGGCCCACTCCGTATGTTCCCAGTAATACCTGTAAATCTTACTTTAAATGGTACATCAGTCAGGATTCCAGTGAGCATTCAGAGAAACGTCCCGGGAAAGGTCTTGTTAGGTAATGATCTCAGAGCTTTAGGGCTCGTAGGAGACACTGCCGAAAGACCCTACACACGGTCTCAAGCACGGGCAGCATTGGCCAAGTCCAATACGCCGCCCCAGCCGAAGGGGAAACACAAGGCGAAAGGAGTCGACAAGTCAAGACGAGGGAAAGAGAATATTCCCCCTAGCTCGCCTACCACTGCGGTGGAGGAAGTTGGTCAATCGCCCGGGCCTGACGAGGAGGTGGCGATGCCTGAAGTATTCGACCCCAACGATCATCCTGAACTAAAAGACTTGTTAGTTGAAGGAGGTCCTGATAGGGACGAATTCAGTAAAGGCCAACGTGAGTGCCCATCTCTGGAAGGCCTAAGGAGACAGGCCTGCTCCCAGCTTGAGGGTGAACCTTCTGGGACGCATAGGATTTATTGGGAAGGTGGACTCCTGTATAGCGAGCCCACAGAGTCTACAGAAGGAGACCATAGGAGGTTGCTGGTTCCCCTTGCTGTTAGGCCCTTCCTCCTGCAGTTGGCGCATGAAGTTCCCCTTGCTGGTCACCTTGGTATGAAGAGAACCAAGCAAAGGTTATCCATGCACTTCTACTGGCCCAAGATGGGGGTGCAAGTAGAAAGTCACTGCAGGAGTTGTGCCTCCTGCCAGTTGTCTGGTAAGGTTGGCGCGACAATCCAAGCTCCGTTGGTACCGCTCCCAGTTGTGGGGGTACCATTTGAAAGGGTAGGGATCGACATCGTTGGTCCCCTTGACCTGCAAACATCCTCGGGCAATAGGTTTATCCTGGTGCTGGTCGACCATGCAACCAGGTATCCTGAGGCCATCCCATTGAAAACTGTAACTGCCAAGTCAGTTGCAAAAGCTTTACTCGGCATATTTACTAGGGTTGGCTTCCCTAAAGAAGTTGTGTCGGATCATGGCAGCAACTTTATGTCGACGTATAGGCAGGCTATGTGGAAAGAATGTGGGGTCACCTACAGGTTCTCTTCTGCATACCACCCCCAGACCAATGGTCTGGGGGGGCGTTTTAACAGGACGTTAAAGAGCGTGATTGGGGCTCTGGAGGAGCCTCAGAGAAGAAAATGGGATCTTCTTGTTTCATGCTTACTGTTTGCCTACCGAGAGGTACCACAGGAGGGTGTTGGCTACAGCCCCTTCGAACTTCTGTTCGGTCATCCCGTACGGGGACCCTTAGCCATCGTCAAGGAGGGATGGGAGATGCCCACTCCCCCTGTTACTACCAAAGTAGTTGATTATGTGCTAGGGCTCAGAAAACGGATGGTACTTCTGATGGGCTTGGCTAGTGATAAATTGAAGGCAGGGCAAGCGCTGGTGAAACATTGGTATGACCAGAAAGCTTCCCTCATCAACTTTACACTTGGTCAGCAAGTCCTGATCATGAATCCCATAAGGCCTCGAGCTTTACAGGACAAATGGTCAGGCCCTTACCCAGTGGTGGAGCCCCTGGGTGAGGTTAACTATTCAGTGGACCTTGGAAGGCCTGGACAGGCTCCAAAAGTGTTTCACGTGAATAGGCTGAAGGCTTTCGTCCCAAGCGTCGAAATCGCAGCACTGCTACTGGCTTCAGACGTTGAGGAAGAGGAGTATGAACCTCTCCCCGACCTGTTCCAAAGCAGTCCTTCAGATAGCTCTTTTGAGGGTGTCCGAGTGGCCCCTCACCAAAATGGACAAGGCTCAGTGGTTTACCTTGGACATGAAGTAGGTGGAGGAAGGAGACAGCCTCTACCCAGTAAGGTACAAGCAGTACAAGACTGGCCTACCCCCACTACGCAAACTCAAGTGAGAGCCTTCTTAGGACTCACGGGGTATTACCGCAATTTTGTGGCAGACTATGGCACCATAGCTGCCCCTCTGACTGCCCTCACAACTTCGAAGAAACCCAAGAAGGTAACTTGGACCGACGAGTGTGAGAAGGCCTTCAATGGCTTAAAAGACTCCTTGTGCCAGGCCCCTGTCCTCAGGGCCCCTGATTATCAAAGACCTTTTATCGTGCAGACGGACGCCTCTGACACTGGGATAGGAGCTGTACTATCACAAGTAGATGAGAAGGGTAAGGAACACCCTATCGGTTTTATTAGTCGCCAGCTTAAGGACAGAGAGCTCAGATGGTCCACGGTAGAGAAAGAAAGTTTCTCTCTTGTGTGGGCCCTAAGGAAGCTGAGGCCCTACCTCTATGGGACCCACTTCACTGTGCAAACTGACCATAAGCCGTTAAAGTGGCTAATGAACATGAAGGGGGAGAATCCAAAGTTGCTTAGGTGGTCCATAAGTCTACAAGGCTTCGACTTCACTATTGAGCATAGGTCAGGTGTCCAACATAGCAATGCTGATGGGTTGTCCAGAATGTTTAACCGACCTGAACAAGAGACTCATCCAGGGGTGGATTAGTTCCCCCTGTCCATAGTCTGGGAGGGGCGAGTGTTAGGAAAGATTTCGTAATTGTAGGTAATTTTCCTTCCATGTGGCAACCCCTAAACTTTTTGCTGTTGTTTTTCACCTTGTTCTTGACTTTGCCAGAGAAGTGCAGCCTTCTGCCGCACTCCTCTGGGCTTTCGCTCCTTTCTTATGGGGAAACTGCCATGCCCTTAAGACAGTCAGTACCGGGGAACGCTGTTTCCCGTAGTTTCTTTTATCATGTTGCGGCTTTCGTGCAACATGACACAAGAGGGCACTGTAAGCTAAGTTACAGCTCTCTTGGGTCTCTAGCCTTCTACAGGCCCTAGATACTCGTTTAGGATTGTATTTGATCGGTGCAAGTGATTCAGGGACGGGAATGGTGGCAGCGATCGTTTTCTTGTATTTTGAGCTCCTTTTGGCGTTCTAAGCACGTTTTCTGCGCTTAACCCAAAATGGTGGCCTGGCTCCCAAAATGGCCAGACCACGAGGCTCCTTTGTCCTGTCCGCTGACCGTCTTGCTCCCTTCACCTTCCCCAGGTCGAGCCGACCCGGGGCCTTCCTTATTTGGGCATGTACTTTCCCGCGAAACACAGATGCTTTCGCGGGCTTCTACATGTCTTTTGTGCGCCTCCAGGGTGTGGGCTGGGATGTCTGGTCCCAATACACATCCTCGGTGCCAGAGAGTCTAGGGTGGTGTGAATGCCTGGGACCACCGTGGTCCGTGATTGGTCCACGAATGGTGTGAGTGTTGATGAGCGGATCTCCCATTGGGTCCCCTCCGTTTTGGCGCGAAGGGAACCGTGGATAGGAGGGGGCTGGAAACACCACTACCATGTCGATCTCCTGAGTTCTCACGAACGAAGGAATACAGGAGCCAAGTATCCTACAAACAAGAGGCTGGACTGAGGAATCACTGGTGACCCGCTGAAGGACTTCTGCTCTGCACTGCTGTCGCCTTGTGAAACCCTTTTCACCTTTGATCGAACCAGAAGGCCTGTACTGGTACTTCGACCTTTGGAATAGCGGGAACAGCTATTCTCGGCATCTTCATCATCTCCTGCCAGTAAGCCTTCGGAAGTGTCTCTGGGCCATCCAGTTGACTGACCAGCTTACACGGGAGTCTTGCTCTGTAACCGCCGCCAGGTTGTGTAGTATTTCGAGTCCTTGTCACTCTCACACGCTTCGTACACTTGGCGTTCCCAGGTCGGAAGTGAGTAGTGTACATTTGGCTCAGATACACACGGCCGCTCCGTTGCCCTGCTGTGGTGACAAAACTGTGCAGGTTTCTTCGATTGGGACGTCTTTTTACTCAACACGACGACGAGGCGTTCCCTGCTCTTCTGAACCTGCCAGCTGCTGAAACTGACGCGGAGAAGCCTGCGTCTGCTTGCATCGGGGACCGGTGAGTAGTTTAGCTAGGATCTGGTCGCCCTCCTGCAGGAGCCCATTGCTTTTCCCCGCTGTGTAGAACAGCACCCTTTTGCCGTACTCGCGCTCTGCTTCTGCCCACTGTGGAGGCTGCGCTTGAGTCGCGGAACTTGTTCTCCTTCATTTGTGCACTGAACTGAACTGCCTGATTTCCTTAGAAGAGACTCTCCTTTTGCCCGTTGGCACCAGCGTGTGCAGGTACTTTTGAGCACAAGGCTCCACTCTTCGCAGGGCTCGGACTTCCCTCTAGTTAGGTGCCTCTGAAGGCGAACTGAGTCTAAAGCATTGTATCGCACTGCCTGTTTCCTTCCCTTGCAGGTGGACTACACATTTCGTGCATATAACGCTTGCGACTGTCGTATTTGTATATATATTGTATTGGTATGGTATGTGTTGGTTTAATATCGTTATATTGTGATTTTCTCGCTACGGTCATTGTTTTAAAGGCCTTAAAATAAATGTGTATATATTTTTGATATAACAACTGTTTGGAGTAGTTTGTAAGTGATCTTGCTTTGTGTGCTCATTGCGGGCTTTCAGTCACCCTCACCCCTCTTGAGACCTAGGCCCTCATTAGGACCCTGGCGGAATTCGCGGTGCAAAATGCACCGCGGAGCATGGCGGAAAGCCGCCGATAGCGCCATGGGGGTTGGCGGATTTACCACCCCATGCCGACCTTGGCGGAGCGGTAAATCCCCAATCCCCATTTTACCCTTCCCCATTCCCATTCTTGCCCCATAGGGTATAATGGGAGTGGGGAAGGAGTTAATTACGCCGCCGTAAAGTACGGCGGCGTAATTAACAACGAGGTCCCTTAGCGCCATGGTTTTCTCCGCCCGGTAAAACCAGGCGGAGAAAACCTCCATGGCGCTAAGGGAACTCGTAGTAGGGCGGACGGGTCCGCCGCGATTACCGCTGGCGGTATCCCACTCCGCCAGGGTCGTAATGAGGGCCCTAGTCTTGACCGCCGCGATCGCTACCTTGATTGGTCTGGCTCGTCCAGAGGTTACCCTGTTCCAAGTAATTAGGTTGGCCTTCTGAACTTCTGCGCCACCAGGACAGAGTTCAGAAATCCGTCTTAACAAGATACTAGAACAAAAGGACTGTCCTTCCGCTGCATGTTTTTCTAGGCATCACAATCCAAGAAGCAGTTGAAATCTGGTGGCCACAAAAGTGGCGGAAGTCCCTGCCCCCATTTTTATCTCAAAATGTATTTTCATTCCTACATAACCCTTGATGAACCCACATGAAAATGTCCTGAAGGAAAAGGTCCCTGAGAAGGATGCCCAATGTCAAGTTAATGAACCCTCAAACATCAACAGAATACAATCAGAATTATCCACTTATTCACACTTTCTCTGTAAGTTGGATCAAAAGGTTCACTCGTTTCAACTGAATACATCTGACACATGGAAATCTGGACTTGAAAACAACATATTAAGAGCACCTACTACTAGCAGATGCATACTGGAGATCAAAATAGAAAACAATAAAATAAATAATAATTGCTGAGTCATAAGAGATGTTATTTCTGATTTTTATGTCGGTAACAACTAATTTGGATTGTATTAATAAACAAAGTCTGGTCCACAATTGGCCAAGACCTGATGGACTTAAATGATCTTGAAGAGACATTTAGGCCAACCCAATTGCTGCCTTGGGCTGCTGAAATTTAAATCAAAGAAGTTACTGTGCCAGGACATTTTTGACAATACACTGCTAATAAATGACAGACCTTGTTTAATGAAGAACCTTTTATTAATTTCAATATATTATTCAGCAACAAGGCCTGCCTCTTCAACCAACTCCATTAGTATGTCTTAAAGATGACAGCATCTGAATGTTGATTAACAATAATGATCCCAAAGCATAAATTGTATCACATGGTACCTCAATTGGAATGGCTGTTGATCACAGATGATTCCTTTCCATGTATTTAGTCCCCGCCACTATCATTGGCCACATACCTGATAGTTGTGATAACAATGCTGAAGGCAGCAGACCCGAAAATCTCTACATTCCAGGAGGGGGGTGCATTTTATAGTCTACTCTGTAATGAATCAAGGGAATCCAAGGAAGTCATCATGGATTTCTTGGCAGTGACCTCCACCCATGTGGCCTGGGGAAGACAGCTGCTACGTAATGCTGACCCTGGGGGCGGCCTTATGAGGGAGGATCACATGGGAAGAGACAACTACCGTGGCGATGTCATGGCTTCATTGGACAAAATGCAGGATTGCCATCTTTCCCATGAGGAAGACCCTTTAATACATAAGACCCTTTTCCATAAAGAAGACCCTCTAATACCAAAGACCATTATGCATACTTCCAATTGCTTGTTCCCTGTTGTAGAAGAAGTAAACAAACCTCTTCTTCCTATCTTTCTGGTCAAGTGCCTACCTACGACACAAACACACACAAAGCCAACACAACATATTTTTCTTCCAAAGTTCCTTTTTCTAAAATCAGTACGAAGAACTGTTCAATAACTCCTTTGGACTTCAACTCCCGGAATTCTACAAGTACTAAGACGTGGAGGATGCAGGAGTTTCCACAAAATACCAAGAGTCTGAAACCTAAGGTGCAGTCTAGTTGTTTTTCTAAAGCACCTGTGCGCTGGACATTTAAACCTGACAAGAACACTATTCGAGGAGGCAGTGAAGGAGGAGACATTGGCTCCTGTTCCTGAGCTCAGAGATGCGAAGATCACGTACCGGTGTGGCAGAGCAGTGGAGGCTGCAATGTGAGAGGGAGAGCTGCTGCTCCAGAGACAAAAGTGCCGTGGAGTCACTGGGAGCTGCGTGAAAGTCCCTGGGCATCAGCAAGTCAAAAAAGTGGTGTTCTCCATTCCGAGAGCTACAGGAAAGCAGTCATGTGACGATGGGGCTGCGAGGGACGCCTCCAGTTTGGAACACGGGTGAAAGCAGCACACTGCAGAAGCGTCAACCAGACCAGAGCTGCTGGAGAGGCCTTGCACCGACAATGATGTGCCCTGGTTGCAATTAGGTTTCACATTGTTGCCTTCTGTGTGTGGTTCGTCAGCATTGCATACATTGCTGATTCCATGGGTGTGGTGATTGTTAGCACATCCTACAGTGTTTGCTTCTTGGCTGCAGCTAATGGAGTAAACAGTTCTGCAGTGTGTGCACTGGGTGCAGTGTTGGAATACTGTCAGTATAGAAGAGGGTAGGGTTGAAGTGCATCTTCTATGTGTTTGGATACTGCAGTGTGTGAACTGAGTGCAAAATTGAAATAGTGTGTGCATAGAAGTGGATACGTGTGAACTGCATATTTCATAGGATTGGGTAGGGGCCATTGTGTAGAGTGCTGACTACTGTACTGCACTAAGAAGTATTGGTTTTGTACACTGAATAGAGTGCTGGTAGCAGGACCACTGTTGTGAGAAAAAAAGTTGGTTTAGTTGACAATAGCACAATACTATGTGAATGAAAGTGGGTAGGTGTGCCAAAGGCTGTGTTATGTTTGTAGATTCTGCTAACTGTTACATGTTTCTGTGCATAGCTGTATTATGGTGCGGTGGTTGGGTAGCAGTGCCGGTGGCTGTTTAATGTGTGTGGTGTGTGGTACTTGGTCACATGTTGCCATGCATGACTGCATTACGTTGCAGTGGGTGTGGGCAAAGACTAGACTATTGGGTGCATGCCAAAGGCCGTAGGCCATGCACCCAATAACCTAGGCCTTGCTCAGACCTACTGCAGCAATGCAGTTTAGACTACATCTCTCAGAGGGTGGTCACCTTTACAGAATGGTTGTGGAGCACATTTTAGACTACCATCATTATGTGAATGAAAGCGGGTAGGGGTGCCGGAGGCTGTGTTAAGTTTGTAGATTCTGTTAAATGTTGCATGTTTATATGCATAGCTGTATAACAGTGCGGAGGTTGGGTAGGAGTGCCGGTGGCTGTGGTACATGTGTGGATTGTGGTAGTTGGTGACATGTTGCCATGCATGGCTGGATTACGATGCGGTGGTTGTGGCCAAGGCTAGACTATTGGGTGCATGGCCAACGGCCATAGGCCATGGGCCATGCACCCAAAAGTCAAGTCCTTCCCCACACCCACCGCAGCAATGCAGTTTGACTGCATCTCTCATAGGGTGGTCACCTTTACAGAATGGTTGTGGAGCACATTTCACTCTTCATAGAGCACCAGAAGTGAGCTGACATGCATATATTGTTGGTTCCATGGGTGTGGTCATTGTTAGAATATCCTACAGTTTTCAGTGTATGGCTGGAAATTGTGCAGTAGAAAGTCCTGCAGTGTGCCCACTGGGTGCAGTGTTGGAACACTGACAGTATAGAAGAGGGTAGGGTTGAAGTAAATCTTCTATGTGCTTGGATACTCTGGATTGTGCAGCTTCCTGGGAGTAAGCCCAATGTTGTGAAGATTGTGTGGTTTGGTTGGTAGTGACGTAATACTTTGTGAATGGAAGTGGTTAGGGGTGGCGGAGGCAGTGGTATGTTTGTGGAATCTACTAACTGTTATATGTTTCCATGCATCGCTGTGTTATGGCGCTGGGTTTGGGTAGAAGTGCTGCTGGCTATGTTATGTTTGTGGATTGTGGTTTCTGCCCACATGTTCGCATGCATGGCTCCATTATGTTGTGCTGGGTGTGGGCCAAGCAGCAGACTGTTGTGTGCATGGTCAAAGGCATGATGGGTGCCGCTCTGGATGATTTTGGATGCTGAAATCGTGGACTCTTTTCCGTACCTTTGTACTGGAGGTGCTTTGGAGCACACGTGACGTGTACTCAGAGTGTTCAACAGTAAATATGAAGTGCTGTACAGAAATTATAGTGTTGGATGCAGTAGTCTTGGATGTGATTGCTGCATGTGTGCGTGAATATTTCACAGTACTCAATGAAGGAGTGCTGGAAAAAGAACAGTGGAGAGGGTAGAAGGACTGTCCCTGCTTTACTGGGGCGTAGCCCTTGCTGAAGCTGGGAAAGTGCATGTGCTACATCCTGCCATTCTGAGCATGGTGGGCATGCAAATGGAACCGTGGGGATTATGGAATCAGGTGTCAAGGGTGTGGTTCACAGCAAGGCGCAGCACTACTTATTCCCAATACTCTCTATGTAATGAGGTTGGTAGAGATGGAGAGACACATAGTGCTGATTGTGGGTGATAACTTTGTACAAGATCTGCACAGGTATTCCGTGCAAAGAGGCATTGCTGCTAATTTCGGGTTGGAAGGAGTGGACGCTTTGTGGGCCAATCATTATGCGTGCAGTTTCGGCGGGATGGTTCGCCTTTGCAGATATGTGGCCTCTGTGGCTACTGTTCAAGTTGTCGTGGTGCATTATGGAGGTCTACATTTGGGTTACATGTCATGTGGACATTTGGTCCGTCACCTGAAGACGTTGATGAATGCAGTGATGCAGATTTTTCCCACTGCCAAGGTCCTTTTCTCAACCATTCCATCAAGAGGAGTATGGGACCATGCCAGTGTAATTTGTCCCCAGCAGGAGCTCGGAAGGTGTCTTATAAATAGAAGCTTGTCTGCACTTATGTTCACTTTGGAATGTTCTCCACCCACTATGAGAGCATGAAGTTGCAAAATATACACTGCTTCCATGCAAATGACATTTCTTTGAACTCTATTGGCATTGTTTTTTACACTGTGCAAGAAGTGCTGACCATAATTCGGTAAGAATTGAAGGAGGAAAAGCAAACAGAAAGTCATACAAAGAGAAAAAACAAAAAAGGTTGTTTGCAAGCAAGTAAGAAAACCTGAAAAAAAAAAAACAAAAAAACAAAAAATCTTTTCAGAGGTACCACTAAAAACCCAATCCCCTAACCTGTCTCACACTTCCCTCCCCCTCCCCTTCCTAGCATGAAAACTCAGGATTACAAATGCCACATCCGGCCATTTTCAGGATGACAGCCATCGAAATGGGACTGTGGCGGCTACGGCATTGCTCGGTAAGGTTTCTGGTTGTGGTGTGTACGCAAAAACTGTGGCAGAAGGTCTCTTTGTACAGAGAAGTGCAGAAGGCTATGGTGGAAGTGTGCAAGGTAAGGGACAGGCATCCTGTTTGTCTGCATGCACTGTATGTACTTGTTTGAAGTTGCTAACATGCATTCAGTGCTGCTTTTGAAAAGTTTGTAGTAAGTGGGGTACTGTGGGAGAAAAAAAATCTGTGAAGTGTACAAGGTAAGTGGCAGGAATCCTGTTGCCATGAATGCAATGTGTGTATGATATGATGTGCAATTGTATGATATGGCATTTATAATGCGCATATACACAAGTTTTTCAAGGGGCGCCGAGGCAAGGGAGGGGGAACAGAGGGGAGACAGAGACAAAAAACCTACTAGGCCAGGTGTCACTCAGATCGTCCAAGTGCATGGGTAGGGGGAGGGGAAAGTACAGTACATGGGAAGAAGAACAAATGACAATAAGTAAAAATAAGGGCTGATGGTGGCAAGTGCAAGGATAAGTGCAGACATCAGGTGGTGGTGGAACTGTTAGGGATACAGAAAACAGTCCCCATGTGCAGGGTTTGCCAGAAAGGCAGTGCAGGGGTGCGACTGGCGGGAGGAGGAGGCCTGGGCTCGACATCAGAGAGTGCCCAGGTAACCAGTGCAGAATCAATTTCAGCCAGGAAGTCAGCAGGGGAGAGGAGGAGAAAAAGCAGAAGCAAAGAAAAAGGCTTTGGGGTGCTTACGGAACCGGCAATGGCTCTCCTCAAGTTTCAGGGAGGCAAGGAGGCTGTTGCAGAGGCAGGACCCAGCTGAAGAAAAGGATCTACCACCAACTGGTTTCTTGCAGAAGCGAATGACCCTGAGGGAGTTGGAGGCGGATGAGGGAAGAGCTAGAGCAGGGAGATATTTAGGAAGCGAGAGTTGAAGGTATGGAGGTCCCAGGGCCCAGAAGGCCTTGTGCTTAATATAGAGGGTTTTCACCTTGTTCCTCACAGCCACTGGGATCTAGTGCAGACATTTCAGTCCAGGAGAGATAGGATCCCTGGGTTTGAGGCCAAGGACAAGTTGCGCAGTCCTATTCTGGATGAGTTGTAGAAGGTGGAGAGTAGAAGCAGGCAGATTTTAAATGAGGCTTTTGCAATAGGCCAGCCTAGAGAGAACCACAGCTGTTCAGGCAGTGATCTTTTGGAAACTTGCTTTAGGTTGGTAAGATACATGCAGTGCTGGTTTTGGTGACATATTTTTTACGATTTATGTAGGAGATGGGTTAGTGGGGAAAAAAATACGCAGCATTGTCGGAAGGAAAGAAAAGAGTTCCTGTGTCAATATTACACTGGATGATATGCGTAAAAGAAAACGTTGCAAGCATATACCATTGAAGTGCCAATTGATGGTCGGGGATGGAGAGAAAAAACAGTATGCTTTTTAAGAACGTAATAGACGTTTAGTGGCAGATACCATGCGCAGAAGCACTTATAAAAGAGTTGTAAACATACTGCAGAAAAAGTATTCACACCTCTATTTTGTGGTGATGAGTGCTCATGTAGATGAATGTGGATGCACAAATCTTGCATTCCTTTACTGAAGTTTCTACTGGACGTGCTTTTGAATGACATGACAATTGCAGGCTGAATGTGTAACGGTACATATAAAGTGTTGTACAGAACTGACAGAGTTAGATGCTAACGTCTTGGATGGCATTGGTGGATGCATGTGTGACTATTAACAGTACCCAATGAGGTAGTGGTGGACATAAAATAGTGGAAAGGGAAGAAGGACTTCTCCTGCTTTAGTGGGTGCGGCCCTCGCGGTACTTTGGGAAGCGCACGTGCCACATTCTGCGCTTCTCACCATCCTGGCCAATGGAAATAGGACTGTGGGGATTATCCAATCAGGTAATGAGGGTGTGGTTCACAGGAACGGGCGGTCATACTGTTTTACATTACTCTGCATAGTGAGGATGGGTTACATGGAGAAACACATAGTATTGACTTTGGGTGATGCCTTTGTGGTAGATCTGCACAAGTATGCCCAGGAAAGATACTTGGATGGCAATTTCGGTTTGGAAGGAGTGGACGCATTGTGGTGCACTGTCCATGACCGCAGTTTCGCCGATATGCATGCACTTTGCAGAGACCTGTTCACTTTTGCTGCTGTTGATTTTGTCGTCATGCACTACGGCGGCATGCATTTGGGTTACGTGGCTTGTTTAGGTTTGTCCCGTCGACTGAAGACGTTTGTTTGTTTCTTTATTTTATTTGATATAGCGCACCCGACCCATAGGTATCTGGGCGCTAGTAAGTAAAGAATTGGTTACAAGTTGCAGAGCTTAGTAAAATGACATGAGTCACTTAATAAATGTTACAAGCATTTAAAATTACAGATGTCACTTGAAGTAAATCATGCAAGTGCATATGACATAACATACTTTACAAATACAATGCATTACATTCAAACAGTGCATAGTAACAGGCATAGGTAACGCAAAGGTCATGTAAGTGCAGGTGGGTAGATATGTGACAGGCTTGGTGCTAGAGGCGATAATAAAGATAAGGTTAGTTCTTGTTGGGTAACCAGGTGATCGCACAACTTCAGAATTTTTTGAATACTTGGATAGATTTTATGTCCTGTGGGAGTGTGTTCCACAGTTGGGCAGCCAGGACAGGGAAGCTGGAGCTTCCCGCTCTTTTGAGGTTGTATCTAGGTACCAAAAGGCAAGAGGTGTTAGAAGATCTTGTGGTACGGGTAGAGGATCTCAGGGTGAAATTGTCAGTCAGGTAGGGTGGGTCTCTGTGGTTTAGTGCTTTATGTGTGAGACAGAGTTTTCAGGTTGATTTTGTCTTGTATGGAAAGCCATTTGCATAGTTTTCTGGTAGCTGTCCTGTTCTCTCTTCTGGGTATGTTTAGGGTGGTTCTAAGAGCATTATTTTGCAGGATATGGAGTTTGTTCAGGATGGATTTTTTAGCACCTAGGTATAGTCTGTTGCAGTAATACAGTTTGGATTGTATAAGTGCTCTGGCTAGTATGAGAAAGCTATTCTGTGATAGTAGAGGTCTGCATGCCTTGATCAACTTGCCTGTGTAGGCGGTAGCTGACGCATTCATATTTACATGTTTAGTAAATTTGGAGTTTGTATCGAAGTAAAAAAACTACAGTTTTTACATCTTTTGCGATGGGTATATTATTCCCATCTATGCAGATGATGGTGAAGTTTCGGCTGAGTTTCTGTAGATTTGCTTGTGATCCAACCTGGAGAATCTCTGTCTTGTCATCATTCAAGCAGAGGCCAGGCAAGGCCATCCATGCCTGAATGATAGTGTAAATTTCATTGACCCTGGCTACATCTGTGTCATACGTACCCGACAGTGGTAGGAGTATCTTGGTGTAGTCTGCATAGTTTGTGTAGGTGACACCCAGATGGTCCAGTTTATCAAATCAGGTCTTTATAAAGATGTTACACAACGTAGGTGAAACACAAGAGCCTTGTGGCACACCACCGGTGATAGGAATGGGGTCAGCAGCTGCCAAGGGTGAGAAGACCTGCATGGCCCTGTTATCAAGGAATGATTGAATCCATTTGATAGCTGAGCTCAAGAAATGAGCAGCCGATGCGAGGTGGTCACAGAGTAGCATGTGGACGACCAAGTCAAAGGATGCTGGCAGGTCAAGTAGGAGTAGGAACCCCACTCTACCCTTATCTTTGAGTTTGTTAATATGGCTTTTAAGATCAACAAGTGCAGTTCCCGTTCCATGTTGCGGTCTAAAATCAGATTGTCGTGTACCAAGTAGTTTGTTAGTTTCAAGATAGTTTTGGATTTGCAAATATGCAACCCTATCTAGTATTTTTAATAGAAAGTGGACCGTTGTAATCGGTCTATAGTTTGTGGGTATCGATGGATCTAGCGTTTGTTTCTTGAGTAAGGGGCGGACCCATGATTCCTTTAAATTGCAGGGTACGGAATTACTGGAAAATGATGAGTTGATTAGTTTGGTGATAAAAGGGGCCAGATCTCTAGCCACATTTTTATAATCTGTGCTGGGCAACTGTCACCTTTGCAATTTGAGAGTTTCAATGATGCGATGATTTTTTGTAACTCTGGTACTGATACATTAGTGAATTTGAATGCTGAGTCAGGGTTTAAGGAGGGGGTGTGATCAGTTTGAGTAGATTATCGGTGGTGATTTGTTGCCGTTTGAGGGCTATTTTGGTCTGGAGACCATTCATTTTATTGGTGAGTGCATTTTGGATGCTGGTGCACCAAGGTTTATCCTTAAGGCAGGAGTCTGCAGGGGGATAAGAATTTTCCAACTCTCTTAAGATGTTGAACAGTTCTTTGGAGCTGGAATTTGCTTGGTTTATCCTATCATTTTTAGTGTGGATAATCCCACTTTTGTATGTAGCTGTGATTTTTGCTAGGTTGATTTTTTTCTCAGTGGGAGGAGTATTCTTCCAGAGCATTTCAGATTTCCTCTTTTCGGTGCGTAGTAGTTTAAGTTCAGGAGTGAATCAAGTGTTCAGATGCACCCTTGGTTTCCCACTACGCATTTTTAATGGGGCGATAGTATCTAAAGCTTTGATCATTGATTCATTGTACAAACCTACCATCAGATTTGGGTCATTTGTAGGAGATGGAGTATTGAGTATTGGGATTACTAGATAGCGATATGATGGCCTCAGCTGTGATATTACGTTTGTTTCTGGTGAGACAAGGTGATTCGATAGGTCTTTTTATCCTCTCAAGGTTGTTGATGTTGAGCTCAAAGGAGATGAGGTGGTGGTCTGTCCATAATGTAATATTGCAGTTTAGGTCAGCTAACCAGTCGAGTGTCCTGCCTTTCTCGTGGATAGGTTGTGTGATTTTTTGTAGGAAGCCATGATCTGATAAGGCATTAGCTATGGATGTGGCAGGTAGGTCATTAAGATCATTGTATCCGAGGTTAAAGTCACCTAAAATAATGTTTTGTGCTGTGTCTTTGGAGTTGTCCCCTGCTATAGCGGAAATGTCTTCTTCAAATGATCCTAAAGGACCAGGGGGCCTATAAATGATTTGAATGGTGACAGTACTTTTAGATGAAGTTTGAAATTTGACTGATAGAAGTTCGCATGAGGCGACCAGAGGAGATGTGGCTATTCTCATAAATAATGTCGATCTAAAGATGATAGCGGTGCCTCCTCCTCTAGAGTTAGATCTATCAGCTCTAAGAATAGAATAGTTTTCATGGAAAGGGAGCCTAGCTCTTGGTCTGCTATTTCTGTCAATTGTATTAGGGTAGATAGTGGTTGAACCTGTAGATAGGTTAGATGGGGTATTAACGGTGCCAAGGATGTTGGGAGTATCATTGTTGTTCCAAGATGAGGCCATAAGTAGGTTAGGAAGGAATGGTGTCGGCCTGATTCTTAGGTCCTGAACGAAGGTACTCAGTGTAGGTAGGAATGTGGTGGCCGCGATCATGATGGTGGGAGTAGAGATGAGACTATGGTTGGTGTCCTGAGGAAGCTCAATCAAGGCAGAGTTCAGTGAGCAGGTACCAAACCAAGTAATGTGGAATATCAATGGGATAATGCAGAGTAGGCTAACCATGGTGTGAGGGCTGTGGTTAAATAAGCAACGCAGAGCAGCTGTATGTGCAATTGACACAGTGCAACAAGAACAGCTAATTCATAATTTTACAAAGGCTTGACCCAGCTAAAAAGGCAGTGGTCAAATGAACAACACAAGGCAACTGTATGTGCATTTGGCACAGTGCAAAATAGGCTAAATCGTAATTTCACAAAGGCTTGACCAGGCTAAAAAGGCAGTGGTCAAATGAACAACACGAGGCAAATGTGTTTGCGATTGGCACGTTATAACAGGATAGACTGAATTGAATTGTTCATAAGGGCATGATTTGACTAGGTAGGCGAAGATTGGTCAAATAAGCAACACAAGAGCAAATGTATATGCCAATGGTAAGGTAAAGCATGTTAGGCTAATTCGAAATTTCACTGGCGCTTGACCCTGCTTAATAGGCAGTGTTCAAATAAGCAATACATAGCGCGGTATGGGCGAAGAGCGTGGTAAGAGAGGCTGACACAGTATTGCGCATAGGTCAGCGACATGATATATTTGCACCAGTGGATTTGGCTAGTTCGTGCAATGTGTATGCTGTGGGTATTCAGGTAAACAAGATAGGCTAACTCAAAGTTTCGCATATGCAGCTGCATACAAAATAACAATTGACGAGTGGGCAGGCAGTACAGTGTATATGCGAGAGGTGAGCAAGTTCAGGAAGGAACTGAAGCATGAATACCATATGTGTACAGACAAGCAGTTGGATTAAGCAACATTCAGCGAATGCATGAGGGTGAAAGGTCTAATTGGCTGTGGCCTAGATCATAAAACAGGAATAATCATCATGGGTGAGAATGCTGGGGTGGAAGTTCATTGTATGGGTCTAGGGAGTAGGTACTCATAAGTGTCCAGAGAAGTACTGAAGTTTCAGACGGGTCCGGCGATGGTGTCCCGGCGGCAACGGACAGGCACAGACAGGCAATGTGTCTTATATCATGTGCCTTGTAGGAAAGGTGCCGGCTGTCGCCTTCTGGCGGGGCTGTGCTATTCATATAATGCGTGTCCTCCAATGCGGAACGTGGATGGTTGCTAGGCAACCTGTGTCAAAAGTCCGGTGCGACGGCCACTTTGTGTGTGCCATGCAGTTTACCCGCTTCAGAAATGCATGTAAAAGTCACAAAGGGGCCAAGTCTGCACTATCACATTGCTGAATGTAGTGAAGAGGATTTGTCCCACTGCCCAGGTGCTTTTCTCATCCATAACACTAAGAAGAGTATGGGACAATGCTAATGTATGTTGTTACCCGCCAGAGGTTGAAAGATGTCTCATCAACAGAAGCAGTCTAATTTTTTGCTCGCTGGTGGAATGTTCTTCTGCAACAATGACCACATAGCTACGGAAATGCTGAGTTTTCCCATGAAAATGGCATTTCGTTGTCACACATTGGTAATATTGTTTTGTTTGCCCATCTACAGGATGCGTTGAAGAGTTTACTGTAACAAGGTGAGCACAAGAAAACATAAAATCAAATAAAAACCAAAAAAAAGCTGTTTCTCTAGAAGCACCTAAAAAAAAGGCTCTTTTCAGAGCCGCCACTAAAAACGAACTCCCCTACACTGGTTGCAATTTATTCCCCACACCGCAACAGCACGAAAGCCACATCCAGGGATTTTGAGGATGGTGGCCATGGAAATGGGACTGTGGAGCCTGAGGGATTGCGCAATAACATTTCTGGGTGTGGTGTGCACACAGAGGACTGTTGTACAGAACTGCTACTGTTACATAGAGAGCTCTTCAATGTGATTGGCGGATGCGTGTGGAACGATTTAACAGAACACAATGACGGTGTGCTGGAAAGAAGAAAGTGGAAAGGGAAGAAGGAATGTTTCTGCTTTATTGGGGCACGGCCCTCGTCATACTTGGAGAAACGCACGTGCCACATACTACCATTTTCAGCATGCAACACATGGAAATGGGACAGTGGGGACTATCACAAGTGAGGGTGTGGTTCACAGGAAGGGCTGTTAATACTTTTCTCCATTACTGTGCATAGTGAGCTGGGCTGACATGGCTGCCATTACTTGCAAAAGCAATGTAGCAAAGCAGATTTGGTCCAACATTAATTACATATCAAACCTGCGTGCCCTGCTACTCTGTTCTAAAAAGCTACAAACAAATTGCAGAGCAGCTCTGGGGTGTGGCCTTTTGTGGGCTGCTGTGGAGAACTTCTACCCAGAAAACAGGCCTATATTGTTCAAAAACATATATACATGTGCAATGGCACATTGTGGTGTGTTTGTAAGCATGTACATTCCGAAAAACACTCCGTACATTGAACAACACTGTAGTTTTCCACTGTCCGGATCGTGTCCCCGAAATAAGGGCATACGCAGCGTGGGTGCGGTCCCATGGTGACTTCGCCACTGTTCTGCCTTGGTATAGCTGTCTGCAGCATGCATTTTGGGCAGAATACGTTGTGCACACATGCATAGGTGTCCTATGCACACTGTTGCCACTTCTGTACTGAGTAATAGTGTGACACACGTGCGCCGACCAGTTTGGGACACGCTGGGTGTCTATAGGTCATAGCAGGTGAGATGTTTATGTGTATAGGAACCTGTAGGACGTGTATGGGTGGCTCGAACTAATTAAAGTTCGTTTGCATATGCTGCACAGTCGCGGTGTTACCAGGACACAGAGGAATAGATATACATGCGTGTACTTGTGCAACGAACAAATGTCCGCTCCCACACGTAATTATAGGTGGTGCACAAGATGCGGACATGCGGGTCATACTGCTGTCGTACGGATGCCCCCATTGTCATTGCGGATAGGCTGGGCAGGTGCAGTGTCCGTCGGACACCTCCCTTTTGCTTAATTGCAGTAATTCCGACGAGGACTGTGTGCCGCTGAGTCGTAGCTGCATTTAAAAAAAACAATACCACATATACACTCAGCAACAATTTCAATATCAACATTTCCTTGCTCACATTCATACACACAGGAAAGGCAAGGGGTAGCAGAAGTGGATACTTATTGTGGGGAATTGGAGATTTGCACAAGTTGATTGTGAGGGGAGGAAGGGATTGAGGTATCACTGTAACGCCTCCCATCACACCGATTTTGAGGGGATGGCGGGCTGTGACATGGGGAAGGGGTACACGTGCAGGTCTGGCAGTGCTATTTTATTTTGTCCATAATATATCCTTGTATGCAATCTTTTAAGGAAGCAAAATTGTTCATCAATTCTTCCATTTTGGCTTCCAGGCTGTCTATTTTGCTATTTACAGAGTTTCTTTCCTTTCCTATGCCCATATGCTGTTGTGGAAGGAGTGCCACTTGTGGTGCCTTGTTTTCCTTTCCAATAGGTTCTCTTACAGAAAACAAAATGTGTTAGGTGTACATGAAGCAATATATATTTCATAATTTACGTTTCACACTACTGTGAGTACCAATGGGGTTAGTATCTTAAGTCATTGCGTCATGAGGAACATTTTCTTCCAGCCACTGTAAAGGTGCTTGCCATTGCTACATACAAAAACAAAATGTTATGCGTTTGTACTAATGTATACTGCACCACCTGCACAATTATCAGACAAACTGTAGTGTGCTTGATACATTGCAGTGATGTTCTGGTCTTAGTACTTTCCCGTCCTTACTCTGGCCATTTGTTATTTGTTCCTATGCACAGTAGCAGTGCGGTAAGATTGCTGAAGAGAAACGTCACATCTGTTGTTAGTGCATTCCGTTATGTCATAGTCCCTATGCCTTTGTGCTGTTTGCTTCATAAGTACACTGTGTTTGCAGACCTACTCTATTTTTACCTTGCAATTAATCTGCATACTGCTGCTTGCATATGATATGTTCCTTGTGTTTGCTGAATGGTACGACTATGTAAGAGAGCCCCTGCCTTTCTGAGCAGGTTGGATGCCACCCAAACTGCGCGACCAGACACATATGCCGGGACTGCTGTGAGCATTCACATGGTGCCCGCAGGTTCAGTATGTTGTACAGTACATCTTCAAAAACTAAGGGTATCCTGCTAAAAACCTATGAAATTCACTGAAAAAGCATTGTTGAAGGAAAGGAACATTATGCTTAAAGGAGTAGTTTGCTCAAAAGAATTATTGTCCCGAAAGATGGGCAATAATCAAAAACATGAATTAAACATAATTTTAAAGAATATTCCTATGTAAACCTTTGAGCAAACGAGGCTCAAAGAGTTTACATGGGAGCATCAATTTTGCCATTTCAGGCAGCTTCTTCAGCTCATGTTAAACTGTGCCCTGTCGGCACTAAAGAAGCAGCAAAAGCCTGAGAAACTTAGAAAGAAAACTGCTGCGTTTCTAAATACAACAACGTTGTATTTATGTTTGCGGTAGCTTTATCTTGGAGCCCAGGGGACTCAAAGCTGAAGCCACCGCAAACATAAATACGTTTTAAAAGCTGCAGTTTTCTTTCTAAGTTTTCCCGTCTCCTCCAGCCCGGAAAACTTAGAAAGAAAACTGTAGCTTTTATAATATTTGCAGTGCTTAGTTAAAAAATAAGCACTTACCTACATGCAGCTTTCCTGCCTGCATTCTCTGGTTTTCGGCACTACTGAAGCAAAAGCCACCCAGTGGTAGCTTTTGTTTATTATAGCTGGCTGGCTTTTGCTTCATTAGTGCTGAAAGAGCAGAGCTTAACAC
The DNA here is from genome assembly GCF_040938575.1 of Ambystoma mexicanum. Taxonomy (NCBI): domain Eukaryota; kingdom Metazoa; phylum Chordata; class Amphibia; order Caudata; family Ambystomatidae; genus Ambystoma; species Ambystoma mexicanum. The sequence goes on along the minus strand of NC_090935.1, from coordinate 218,998,076 downwards.
AAGCACATGAGGCTCATCCATTTCACAAAATTGATGCCTCCTAGTTCTTCACATTTTTGAGTTCCTGCCTCATCTGCTCAAAACTTTACATAGGGACTTTGTTTAAAAACATTTTTTATATATATTTTTGATTATGGGCCATCTATTTAGCCAATAATATTTGTGAGTAAACTACCCCTTTAAGTTGCACTAGTAAAAACCTACGGAATTCACTTACAAAAAACATTGGTAAAGAAATGTTATAATTAAGTTGAGCTACTAAACACCTATCACCTTTACTGAAAAAACTATGGTAAAGGACCGTTATGGTTAAAGTGCCCTACTAAAAAGCTACAAAATTCACTGACAAAAAACGTTGTTAAAGGGATGTTATGGTTAAGTTGCACTAGTAAAAACCTATGCAATTCACTGACAAAAAATGTTGTTAAAGGGACGTATGGTTATGTTGCACTAGTAAAAACCTACACAATTCACTTACAAAAAACATTGTTAAACGGACATTATGGGTAAGTTGCATTACTAAAAAGCTATGAAATTCACTAACAAAAAACGTTGTTAAAGGGACGATATGCTTCAGTTGCCCTAAGTAAAACCTATCAAATTCAGTGCAACTAGTACATGAAAGGAACATTACACTTACTTTGCACTAATAATAACCTATCCATATTATGGTTACAAGCAAAACCAAAAAACACCAGTTATGGTAACCTAAGCAACCATAACTCGCGCCACCACTGTGCATTGCTAAGACTAACACCCATGACATCAAACATAACATCACATATTTCGTTGATGACATCCCTGATGACATCACATGGACATTTAGTTTTCATGAAAAGCCTCTACAACAAGGGATTGTCATTATAATGTTGCCGGAACACTATCAGAGGTCATTGAGCAAACTATCATGACATACATAGTTCATTAAGTAATGCATTGCGATAAACACCATTGCATTATTTCCAGTACATGAACCTACTCATGTGCAAACATAGACATTGGGGCTCCTTACAAGCACACCGGTCCGGACGTAACGCTGCTGGTATTAAATAAACCGGCACCGTTTCCGCGTCCACCTAATCATGACCTGCAGACCCGAAACAGCACCACCTTCAACCGCCACTGCGGAGTTCAAGCTCCCGTAAACTCTGCCTGCACGGAAACCCCTCCGTTACCGGCAATACTAAACACCGCGAGCATCACAAGTAGCGCGGACATGGAAACACTGCCAGAAAATTGGCGTTAAAACCGTGATCACGGTGGCGGTACCGCCGCCACCGCGAACATGACATTAAACAGTGCCTGGTGACCTGAATTGGGGCACAGGTGCACCAAATCAGCCCAGCTGGACCCAGCAGGCCACTGGGAGCCTAAAAAAGGGCCACACCCAGGCCAACTCAAAACAGAACCATGCAGGCAGCAGCTCTAGTAGCATTGGGCCTGGGCCTACTCAACCAACAGGCAGCACTGCACATGATGGCAGTAATGTTGCAGAGGAGGAGGTGGAGGCGTAGGAGGCGCAGGCGGCAACCAGCTAACCCTGTACCCATCACAAACCCCACTGTCCAGCGGGCACCACCCTGCAGGCAGCCTGCAATACCACGCATCAGGGCCTCACCCTGGAACCTTACCCCAGGACAGATCCACACATTATACCGGCTGGACCGTCCAACAATCCTGTACATCACCGCCATGATAGGACGACATCAGCAGCCACATAGACACCCCCACCGCCATCCCCCCCTCCTGAAGGTTGTGTCTGTTCTGCATTTTCTTGGCACCGGTACCTATCAACACACAGTTGGTGAGCTGCACGGCCTATCACAACCCTGTTTCTCCAAAATCCTGGTACAAGTACTGGATGCCCTGTTGCGCCATGTGTCTGAACAGATTTCCCTACCCCGTACCCTCCCCCAGGTAATTGCCACCAAGTTGGCCTTCCATGCCATAGTAGGCATGCTAAATTGCATAGGTGCAGTCGACTGCACCCACGTTGATCTGACAGTACCACGTGCAATCGAGATGGTGTTCCGCAATAGGAAACAGTACCACCCACTGAATGTACAGATGGTATGTGATGCCACGCAAGTGATAACACATTGCTGCGCACGTTTCCAGGGCTCAACATATGACTTAATACTACTGCGAATTCCACATTGCCACGGTACATGGAACGCTATGCTGGACAAAGCACATGGCTATTCGGTGAGTACAGCTGCCAATGCACCGGCCCTGTGGAAGTGGTGTGTGTGTGTGTCCGGGGCAATGAGCAATGTGAGTGTGCCGCTGCGACTGCACATGCATCACCCTCCCGCCCATCAACTGAATAGACAGCAGAACCCAAACATCACAAAGCAACACATGACAGGTTGCCACAGTGTCTCCGTACACACCCTGCCACATGACACACACAGCCTGAACTACCGCTGGCACATACACCTGGAGCCACTGCAAACCCCCACCCACAATATGCAACACTGCCCTCACAATGCACATGATACCTGTACATGAGACGTCCTGTATCGACTACATCATCACAGTGGACTGACTCTGCCATGTATGCACATCACTGCACAATGCCATTTTCATGATTCCTGCCCCTCATGTCCCCAGCCCTCCAAGATGTCAGGCTGGAGCCAGGCCACGATCACCTACATGGCCCTCAAGGGCCTCTCCATCCCTCCAAAGACCCACTTGGAGTCAGACTTGGCGCTTGTGGCACCAGACTCACTCACTCCCATAGGATAACATTGGGGAATGGACTTGTAGTGCATTGATGGGGACAAGATGGATGCCCCCACATATTTCGGTTCCCAGAACTGCATGTGCAGTCTAGTCTTTTGGGTGTGGTTCAGCCCAGAGACACCTGGGATACCCAGAAACTATTTAAGCCACGCCCAGGCTGAGAAGCATGTTTTGCATTTTCTGCACCTGCAGCGTGACACTCACCGTGTTCGGATCGGTCTCCACTAGGCCTGCATCTTTCTTCTGCGCTCAACTCCTGCAAGAACAAGAACACCGTTAGGAACAGCCTTACCTTGCGGCGCTTCTGCCCATCGTTCATCGCTCCTTCTGTTCAGCGGGCATCTTCGGCAGTGTCATTCCCATCCCGGCACGCCTCTTCCTAAGGAAAAGGGAAAAGAACGGAAAAAAGGCATTAGTAAACATTCAGCAAATCTTCGCTTACAGACTGTACGAGCTTCAAACGCTTACCTGAATCCCAGCCGCTCTGGGAGAACTCTGTCTCCGGAACTTCTCATCCATCCGCAAGAGAGAAAAGACACTCCAGGTTAGCGTAGAAACATCTAGAGGCGCCACATACCGCGCTTACTCACCGCATTTCTTCCTCATAACCGGCATCCACGCTGAAAACGTTGCAGCACCTAAAAGACACAGAAAAAGAACTCAGTTCAATACAAATACGAAAGGGTCGGATTGCGCATTGCGCTCTCACTCACCTTCAGCGCTACTCATCTCAGCAGCACGTTGCCATCCCCGGACGCCGGCCATCATCGAAGGAAGGAAAGGAACGAAGTTAGAGAACTGTTCAAAAGACTTATTATACTTACCTGTCGGACTCTTGCCAGTGAAGTAACTAGGCAGCAACGAGCCCGCATCAATCAACGGGCCCCTGCGCTGAAAGCAGGACGAAGAGCACACTTTCCAAGAAAACAAGGTGAGCTGTGGATCAAAGGGAAGGGTTGGACCCCGGGGAAGAAGGGGTTCAAGCACACAGAGACAATAGGGGGTTAAACTCTACCAATCCTGTGTTTCAGGCCCAGTCTCCAGTCGAGTAGACTCCAGGGAAGGGTTTGAGGTCGTAAGAGGTCAGAACAGGCTGAGTGACGTCCCCGTGGATACCAGGCAGGGCCGGTCTTACACCAGATTGCACCCCGGCAGGAAGCATTGTTTGTACCCCGACCCCCAAAAAATGACAATATAAAAAATGTATGTTACAAATGAGGTGCATTACAATATCATGAGGCGGCCAGCCACAAGGGAGCTTAAACACAAAATGCCCACTGAAGAGCTCTTAACCCTTCTTTGTCCGCAAATGCCTGATGTGGAGGAACACTTCCGCGTATCCCGTGGGAAGAGAACACAGCTTGTGATGCAAGCGCTGCAAAGCGCACACTTAAAGCCCCAGAACAAACATAGAAATTAATATATTGCAAGATTGATGTGTTAGAGAGAATTGATATACCCAATAAGCCCTTTTCTATTGTGTTATTAATTATAATTATACATAAGTAGCCCATTTATGTATAGCGCTTCATGCCAGATTCTTGGCTGCCAAGCTGGAATAACAGGCGATATTACGCATTTTGCTAGTGCTCAATGTATTGACACCTGAAGTATGACGCGTTGAGTAATACCTGAAACTAGCCGCCGCTCAGCTGCTGGCTGCCTGATCCCCCATTGCCCAAATTCCCTGCCTGACACCTGGTGCCATTTTCATTCCCCTATGCTGCTGCTTTCGTTTTGAATATCCTGAGTTCTGTTAGCCCTCTGATAGGGTCTGTGTTGCCCGACACGTTCATGCTTATTTTGTTGACCTCAGAAGGATAAAATCTGCTTTGCAGGATTGAAATCCTGAACCTACAAGTTGCACACAGACGTATGCAGCATGAGCTTAAACCACTGCGCTATCTTCCGAAGATAATCATTTTGCGGACCAGTTTTGCAAACAACTGAAGGAAAGAAAACAAGTTGCCTAAATCAATGATAAAATGGCATTTTGTAATGTTTTTTAATGCTTAGGCATAGTCGTTTAATTCATGTTTGTGAGTTAAAACGTGCAATGCTGTTTCCACCTAAAGATATCAAAGAGCTTTGACATTTAAAGAAAGACACATTTTGGATAAATGAGAAACGTTCCAAAAGTAAGACAAACACCAAATAATGTACCACTAGCGAGTTGAAGGGAGCAGTATGAAGGATGTTTTTCTCCGAGGTGGCAGAACCAGCAAACCTGAAGGAATTGTACTTCACACCATATCTCATCCTGCACAGGCATCAGAAAACACAAGTTTCGAACAAACCGTAACGGCAATGCACTAGTCCTTTAATATATAATGAATAAGTGCTGCATAAGGCACGCGGAGCGCAAGGAGGCCATTCATGCTGCCATAGCAAACTTTTATACAGTAGCAAAGGGCATGCGTTTCTAGGACAATGAAAGAAACATCTGCAAAAAAAGTCTGACTTCGCATTCAACACAGCTACAGCTACAGGCACGCGTTTAATAACTTCACACTCAGAGCGAGGGGGTTCCAAATGAAACTGATATGAGTTTGCCAGAAAAGATTTCCTTATGTACACTATACCGACCCCTATACATATTTACTGTGAGCTCCCACCACAGACAACACATGATGAGGGTTTATCAATGTGGGAATTCCACAAGTGTCTGATGAGGATCTTACCAATAACATCAACACCGCCTTATGTCAATCTTGCTGGCAGGCACATGGGCGGCTTCTGGCGTAGTTCTGCCCTGGACGCCTACCTGACTCCTGGACCTCCTATACCAGGGCGACTGGAATTCAGCAGAAATGGGCAATAAAAGACTGTCCGCCAACTGAACACACTGACAGCCCAGCCACAGCCAGCCTAACATCACCCTGCAACACATTCATTGAGGGAGGCACGTGCTGTGCAGCCTGGCCGCCCGGGGTCGGGAAGTGAAAGCAACAAATGTTGCTATTTGATGTTGCTAGCATCATAAAATCAACGGTGCCTGGCTTTGTAGAACAGCAGCAGGAGCACGCATGCAGACTGTCCGTGCTCACTGCTCAGTCAGAGTCTGATTTTCAGGCACCGCGAAATGACTTTAGTAACTTTATTATGAAATTAAATGATGCAGCAGCATCATCATGATGGTGAAGGGATCCTGGAGGACAAGGACTGCTGGAGCCATGCCAGCGCCCCCTACAGGATGGCACGTCAGGCAGCTGCCTGCACGGCCTGATAGAAAGACCGGCCCTGATACGAGGTGAGCGTTATAGCCATACTCACAAGCCAATGTCACCTGCAGGGCAAGGTACACATGCACACCAATGCGTTGGTCAATGTCCAGTTGCCAACGTCCTCTACGATGACCAAAGAACACAACCACCCACCGGTCCAACCACTGCATGCCACATATGAATGAATGAACAATGACACAAGATTGCACTGCATCTGATGAAGACATGATACTACAAACACTGACATGTCCCCCACATCTACATCCCATGTAGGTGATGCTGGATATGCACTCACGCCATGGCTGATGACGCCTGTACGGAGGCCAAGGAACAGGCATGAAGAGGCGTACAACAGGGCACATGTCCGCACACGTGGCATGATTGAGAGGACATTTGGACTACTGAAGGCCCGGTTCCACTGTTTGAGCAGATCTGGCGGATCACTGCTGTACAGCCCAGTGACGGAAAAATGACACTCGTTTGTGCCATGCTGCACAATCTGTGCCTGCGCAGGAACATTCCAATGCCCCCAGACGCAGATGAAGAAGATGGGGATGGAGACGGAGATGGGGATGGGGGTGGGATGGCTCAACCTCCTCCTGGGGGTCCACTAGATGGACAACGAGCACGGGATGCACTGATTCACAGTTACTTTTGAGAGACAGCACATTCACAGCATTGCATGGCTAATTGTTAATGGGTCCTTTGGGCCACTCCTGGCCTCAACATATACTCATATGGCATTCATATTTGCTCACTTACCAGCATCTGCAGGTGGACTCACTCCTGCCTCAGCATCCCCGATCCCATGGATGCCCTCAAAGTGGAGGACACTGCTGCAGCGCTCCTCCCATGTTTGCAGCCTCAGTGGGGAAGAGGGTCCTCCACCTGTCCCACTGCTGCGTTGGCGGTGTGTGCAGATCAGGTTCCGCACCCTCAGCCTGAGGTCGTCCCACCGCTTGTGGCAGTCCTTTACGCTCCTCACAGTCACGCCCACAGCGGTGCACTTGCGTGCTGCTTATGCCCACACTTCCTTCCTCCGCTGCTGTGTAGCACGCCGTTGATCGGCACTGAACAGCATGTCAGCATGCTCCACTATGTGCTCGACCAGAACAGTTAGCTCCGCCTCACTAAAGCGCTGTTTGCGCTGCCTCTGGGCTGGAATCCTGGCAGACATGCTGGTGGTCCCTTTTGGCTTCTCACAGTGTGGATTCTGCTTGTGCTGACTCTGGATGGCAATGTATTGTGCTTTATATGATGGCTGCCTGTCTGTTTCCTTGTGGCGCCACTATGTCCATTTCCTTGGGTGTTTCCATGGCGGCGGTTACACCGTTTACGCGTCCGTGTGGTGCGCGCGACTGACAGCATGTAATCAGCCGGTCTTTCCGCAACCTTGCAGACGCGGAAACTTTGTTACCGCCGCCGCGGAATCACCGCAGTCCGGACTGGAAAATTTGTAATGAGGCCCATTGTCTGCAGCATGCACCATAGAGGTGCAATATTCAAAATCTTGCCATGTTGGATAGTAAAATGATGAATGTTTTCGTTTCACAGTTTTGTGTACTGTGAAACATGTAATAAGTAGCTATCAATGGCTCACTTACTACATCATTGAACTACTACACACAAAACATAAAGAGACCACAACGGATACAAATATGAGCATATACAGAGAAAGTAAAATAAGCATAAAAGATGCAGTATTACCAGAAAGTGTTCATAACCTAACTGCTTACCTTCATGCACAGAAATGATTGCTGTGTTTTAGGCTTGCTTCTTCCCCTATTCATATGTATCATATGATGTGACTGGAAAGTTGTGTAAGAACATATGAAAAGGGGAAGCTCTACAAATATAGTACCTTTTGATTTTTTTTAGTTCCTGCCTGTCAGTCAACAAAACCACCTGTCCTAGATATGTCAGTGAACAAAAAAAGAGGGAGCCAGACATGTGATGCCATCGGTGATGTCATCAATTAAATACAATTTCTGGTGTTTTTTTGGTTTTACTTGTAACCATAATATGGATAGGTCGTTATTAGCGCAAATTAAGTGTAATGTTCCTTTCAAGTACTTGTTGCACTGAATTTTATAGGTTTTCCTTAGGACAACTTACCCATAATGTCCCTTTAACAATGTTTTCTGTAAGTGAATTGCATAGGTTTTCAGTAGTGAAATTTAACCATAACGCCACTTTAACAACGTTTTTTGTCAATGAATATATATGTGTATGTACATATATATATATGAGCATTTTATTTTTTGGGCAGCTTATAACCTTGCCCCCCCCTTGATGAATCCTAACCAAACCTATAGTATATGGCCCCCTGAGATTGATTCCGTGATGTTTGGTGAGGTTTTGTCTGGGCGGTGGGGTGAGACAAAGCTATAGGGGGTGCTAAAATGTGTAAGTTTCCTCATAGACGCAATGGAGAAACAATTTTGCTCATGCCCACAGCCCAAACCACTGGAAGGATTTTCACCAAATTTGCAGTAGGAGCCGCAGCTTGGTCCCAAAAGCATGCTTTTGTAAATACGATGTACATCTGTCCAGTAGTTTCTTTTAAAAATGGCCAAGAAGTAGATAAAAATAAAGTCTGTGGACTCACTTCCCCATGTGGTCCTTGGACATCCTCCTGGACCAATCAGGGCACGGCATGATGTCCATGGGGTTGATTGGATGGTGAAAACAAGCGCTGCCTCAGATATTTTGTAACAGTAGCCATGTTGGATTCACGGTCAGCCACGTTGTTCGCGGACATCGCAGTAGAAACATATTAAAAAACACAGCATTGCACTAATGAAACAATCTATAGGGAGCTGAGGGGTGATGAGGATGGGATGGGATAGGGCCATAAAAAGCCAAAAAACTGTTAGTTTTCCACCTTTGAAGTTTGCAAACAGCCCAGGACAGCCCTGTAATGTCCATGAACATCTCAGATGTTCGGGGCCATCCATAAATATTTTTGCATTACAGGGTTGGTGAAAAGTAGTTTTTGGGATGGCTACTGGTGCCACTGAATGAAACTGCATGACAATTTTGTGATATCATTCTAGATCTGATCTAGAATGGTTTTGCAAAGTTTGGTACTATTTTGCCAATAGGGAACAAAATTAGATGGGGTGTCGCAAAATATTTGAAAGGCTTATAAATCTGATGTCATTTCACACATCTGCACAAACGTTTGCAAAAAAGATTTAAGACCCAGATGTTAATGATTTCGCAAAGTCTGGTTGGAATTTGTGGAGAGGGAGCTAAATTAGAGGCGAGGTTTGAACATTTTTACATGGCTTATAACTTTGTTGCTGTTTGCCGAATGAGAAAAAAAGATTTTAGAAAGTTTATAGACCCAACCTTGAATATTTGTGCAAAGTCTGAATGGATTTTGTGAAGTGGGAGCTAAGACATTTGTCTATTTTATGTACGCACATTTTGACACTCTTAAAAAAATAAAACATGGACGGATTTGCAGCAAAATTGTGCAAGGAGCATTGGCAAGGACCTGAAAGCATGGTTATGCAAATTTGGCCCGTGTTTTATTTTTTGAAAAGTGTGATAAAGTAGGTACAAAAAATAGTGATATGCTTTTGGTGGCTAAGGTATAGTCTGTGGCCATGGGCAGTGACCAGATTGTACGAGTCATGACTCAAATAGGGTTGACTGGAAATAGGGTTAAAGTGGGCATGGCCACCAGCGAATAGCTATCTGGTAACGTTTTTCAAAATCGGGATAGGTTTGAACGGGATTTCTTTTTGCCTGTTGCTAAAATTCTGCACATTGCTAAAGCTCGAAGTGCTGCACAGGATTGCATCAACAGATTGCGCTGACCACCGCTGCATACACTCTGAGACAATGCTAATCAGCAGATAATTACTGAGGATGCCAAGCCAGGTGCCCACGTGGTCATCAGGTGAAGCCTCATGACCTATTGAACAATTACTTACATACCCAGCATGCGCTGCTGATAATGATACACATAAGTATGTGTTACAAAATATATGTTTGTTAAAGGAGGTTTATAGTTGTTTAATTAATGCTAAAAGAGGAATTATTAATAACTTATATACAGTGATTTGACATTTAGAAACATTTTCATTTTGAAACATTTTCACTTAGACCCTGGGCATAACTGATCAAGCCCTGGCGTGGCTAGCATCCTTTCTCTCGGACCTTCCTTCCCAGGTAGAAGTTGGTTCATTTCTCTCCGCTATCGCTCCGCTCTCACTCTCTCTACTTGTGGTGTCCTCGAGGAATCTAATTGATCCCCATGGTTTTTCAATGTCTACATGGCCCCTTTGGCCCACATGATCTCTGCTTTCACCTCCAACTTTCAGTGTTATGCAGATGACACACAACTCTCTTTCAGGCTACCCTCTGCCTTTTCATCCTTCTCGCTCATCCCGGACTGTCTTTCCGCAATTCAGTCCTGGTGTGCTGCAAATGATCTCTGCCTTAATGCCAGTAAGACAGAGATCATCCTCATTGGGACCCCTGCTCGTGTTTTCCCACTTTCACTCTGGCTGAACACCGTTGGTCCTGTACCCTCACCCACTAGTAAGGCAAAAACCTGGGGATCATCTTCGACTCTACTCTCTCCTTCTCTTCTCACATCTCGGACATGTCCAAAAAGTCTCACTACCAGCTGCACCTCCTCAGAGGTATTCTACCTTTTCTCACCTTACCCCAGAGGCTCACTGTCTCCAGAGCCCTCTAGACTAGACTACTGAAACAGTCCATTTCCCAATATTCCTACCTCTACTCTTTGACCTCTTCAACCTATCCAGAACAGAACCACAAGACTTAGCCTTGGCCTCAAGCCCAGGGTCCGCATCTCTCCAGCACTGAAATCCCTCTACTTGCTCCGTGTGGCTGTAAGTATCAAGTTCAGGTCCTGTTGCATAGTCCACAAGGCTTTCTGGGGTCGGGGCCCCTACTATCTAGAACACTCTATTCCTAAATAATCTCCTTCCAGAGCACCTCCTCTCGGCTTCCTCCAACTTTCTACGGGTGAGACGTTTATCCAAACAGAGATATGTGGATAGATCTTTATCCTCTGCTGGTGCCTTCCTCTGGAACAACCTGCCTGCCTATCTCCATCTTGAGCCAGACCTCCTCAAGTTCCTGAAACTCCTCAAGACATTCCTCTTCTTGTCCTCCTTCTCTTTCTCTCTCCTTTGCTAACCTCCTTTCTCTTCTCTCCTACTTCTCTCCTTCGTTCTCATCCCCAAACTGTTCAGTCAGCTGACTGGTCGCTTGGTGCACCTCCAGAGCCTCACAAGTCTAGGCTCCCCCGTCAGTCCTGCACTTGCCTCCGGGCCTCCGCACTCCACCTTGCATTACTGCACTCGGAATACGTTCTATGAGAGTGGCACGCACTCTGCACTTAACCCTGGATCCTGTTAGACTGGGCGCACTGTCCCCCTCCCTCGCACTTCTGTCTGCGCACTTGCACAACCTTGAATGTATCAGGCTTAACATGTTTATTTGTCATGTCCTCCTCTATCCCCACTCCCTAGCTGGCTGTGCCTGCATGCATAGGCGCATGGATGATGAACCTTTTTGTTTTGCATGTCCCCCCACCCACTACTCCCCCACTCTTTGCCACGCACTTATACTTGTAGAAATGCCCTGTCCTATTATGCTAGTTATTGCTGTTAGATCATTCAAGGCCTAAGAATGACGACGCTATCCCCTTGTTCCTTTCCTGCCTTGAAGCGCTTTGTGGCACTTCACTTGTGCTTTACAAATAAACAGTTACAATTACAATTATAAAAACTTTTTGAATTGACAGACAAAACTTTGTTAAAGGGACATTATGGTTAAGATCTACCCCACCCATGGTACTCCTCTGCCCTAGCACTTAGCTAGTGGCCTCCCAACTTGGGCTCCCATGAGCACTTGTCCATCTGTACTGCCCCTTTTATTCATGGAATTCTCTCACTGCACAATGAACATGTGCATTTATAGGAGCACTATGTATACTTTTCGGGAATAAGTATTGTCGGGGGGAAATTCTGCCGGGGTCGGCCGGGCCGTCCGCAGACCTCCGGGCAGGGAGGCCCCAACTCCTCCCGTATATCCCAAAAGAGATAGAGTATGAGACACACGCAAGAAGCAAGGTGACTCTGCTGTTTATTAGACAAAAACGGCAGGGATGGGTCAAGGATCGTACGCGTCCGTCCTGACACACACACAATCGTGGGGCTCGCAGGCCCTTTTTACCTTAGTATGACGCGCTACTTGCGTCACCTTGGAAAGTTAGCAAAAAACCTATCGCCACTCTTAATTGGTTGCTCGAGTGGTAGGGTTAGTATAGCATACGTATAGAGAACAGTGTTAGTGGTCAAGGGTTAGTCAGGTGATATATCTGGGTTGTCCCTACAATTAGATACATGAGAATTGTTACATGAAGACCCCTGATGATTGGTTAATGTTAATGGCGTCAGTGATAAGAGCCCCATGTTCTGGTTGGTGCGCTCGCGAGCCTCCCAGTCTGGGACCATCGCTGTTCCCAGCTCTCGGTGCACCTGTATTGCAACAATGTTTCACTATGAGTACGTGCAGACAATGTGAGGACTTATTCATAAGCTGGAAGGCCGACTACTCCCACTGTCGCAAATGTCCATTGAGCCTTTTAATTGTATCTGCCTGTGTCTTGTAACGAGGGATCCAGACGCCTTTTCTGGCCTTGGCATCCTGTCAGGTTCGGCTTGGTCACGTGAGGTGGGACCGTGTTTGAGGCACAGTTCTGCACAATTAATATTGTTTTTCCACTGTGTGGCTGGTTTAATTTGCAGGTGTGACTTTGACGTTGGTGTGCGGCGTGCGAGGTTGCAACATCGTGCCCTTGATTGTCTGCTTTCGGAATGTGGGTTTGCAACATTGCGACCTTGGCTGTCTGCTTTCGCCGGGCTCATTCTGCAGGATCAGCAACCTGACTCTTGTTCTTTTAACGTCCATGGAAGCTCTTGCTTGCGGCCTACTTAGGCCTGGTGTATAGGTGGAACCGTTTGGTGCACAGGCGCTTTAGGTTATAGTATCATATTGTCTTATCCCCAGTATCGTGTCTTCGTTATATTTCTCATTATGGCACCTGGTTTTAGGAGAAGCGTAAGCAAGCTCTTTAGATGGGTTCATGATGCGTCTTGCGTTTCTGCATTTTGAGAGCCTATGTGGAAAATAATAAAGATGCACGTCTGTGAGTATGTCTGTCGCCTACGTCATAGCACTGAGTATATTCTTCGTGTAGATTGGTGCGGGAGTGTCCGGTGTGTATATTTGCACAGGTGTGCTGACCGTTGGCTAGGTCGTCATGGCATCTCTAACGACGTGTAGGTTTTAGTCTAGTTGATCCGTGCCGCAGGTGTCGGCATGGACAGGGCGGGCTGCTGGGCAGGCAGATGGACACATCTGTATGTTCCTGTACCAGGGTATTTGGTCGTCTGGTAGATGGGCAAACTCTTCTCGTGGCGGGTGCCTGGGCCGTGATCCTTTAGGCCAAGCGCGAGAGGGGAAGGGCGGGAGCCTGGTCTTCCATTCTCCCACTTCAGTCCCCCCTCTGGTCGACTTGTCGACCACAAACATATCCTTTTCGTTATCTCCTCTTACTCTCCATATCTTAGTTATTCCTCCTAAATGTCCATAGTGGTTAACATGATCTTCAAATGACCAATACATATATTCACAGGTTCCTCCAGGAGTACAGTATACCCATTTCCCTATGTAGCTCCTGGGGTTTCTTGGGTTCTCGATCTTCACAGATGGTGGGTCCAGGTGGTTGGTGATGATCTGGTTGCGCAACGTCTCTCTCTCTTGTCTGATTGTGCCTGTGTGTTGGCCGTCATCTGCTGGCATCAAGGGGTGCATACCGGCCATTTCAAGCAACTCGTCTGTGGTGCGTGCCTTCCGGGCCTTCCAAAATCTTATTATGATCAGTGTAGCTCCAGCCAAAATAGTACAACCAACTATAATTTTCAGTCCATCTGACAGCCAAGATGGCATCCATGACCATAATATTGAAAACCAGCTCTCATCCTTTTTCACACCTTTACTTTCATCCATCATTTTGGAGTGCATCTGGGCCAATTGTGAAACTGCTTCTGTCAGTGTACCATTGTCAGCATCGTTGGCAGGAATGAACGTGCAGCATGATTGTCCTATCTTTGCGCAGACTCCTCCTTCCATGGCTGTGAGGAGGTCCAATACATATCTGTTCTGAAGTGCTACCATCCTTATAGCTCGCAGCTCCTTTTTATTGCGTTAAATCCATTTACTGTAGAATTGATGGTCATCATTAGTTCCCATCTAGTTATCTGGAGCCATTTTGCGTTTGCGTAAGCCTGCAGTCCCGGATGGATTATTGAGGAGAAGAACATTGCTGCTCTGCTGAATAGTCTGTGTTCTGGCGGAATTGAAGTGAGTGCCGTTTCCGACCTTCCCCATAGGTAATTTCCTGTCAGAGGTTCTCCTTGTCTTTTCCTTCTATTTAGGACAGTATTATTGCCGTTGTTCCTGTTCCCTGGCCCCTTCTGAGGTTGTGCAGATCTCTTCTTCCTCTTGTCCCCTTCATCCATTTTGGGGAAGTTCGCCACATTCACATGTTTCTGGGGTACCACTAGTGATGGTACATTGACGTGCACCATCGTGCATACACCATTCCACAGAGGGGGCAGTGTGCGGTATGCCTTTTCTCCACAGGCCCAGTAATGGTCCATTATCACTGCTGTTCCTGCTCCCCCCTCAGGTAACTCCATCACGCTTGCACAGTTGGTGTTGTATCCTACGTCCACCTCTCCTTTATGTTGGTAGCATACCTTAGGCGCAGTCAGCGGCAGTATTGTTATTGGGTCTTCATCCTTCTCTATCCACGTGAGCATGGGTACGTACTTGATCCAAGTCGTCCAACATCTGTGGTTGTGTGCATCGATAGTTGAAATAGTTTCTTTTGTTACCATGTTGCTGCCAACCACTCCTATCTCCCAATTGTTGTCCATGTACACCTTCCCCGTTATCGTCACCAGTGGCCTCTCCCAACATCCTGTTTTACCAGGAACTTCAGTGGCGTACCAATCACATGGTAAATACTGCAGTGTTACTTTCTTTGTTTCCCCTTTTTCAGGACCACTTGTTATGTATCTGAATGCTTCAGCATGTAAACTGCTCTTGTGGTAACTCAAATAAGTCTTGAGGAAGTTGTTTTCATATGGATATGTGTCTCGTGTTTTCCACACCAGTTGCACCACTGTCCCTTGAAATCTTCCTTTCGTTTGGAACAGTGCCAAGTATATTATGCATCGTGCTGTCTTTTCATCTATTTCTGTGGCAACGAATGTTCGAGAAGCGCTCATGGCGTATGGTATTAATGAGCAAACGTAGCAGCTGTCTTCTGTTGTCTGCTTACCGATGCGGGTCATGTGTTGGTACCATATGTTGTTTGAGATGTGTGCTGAATCTTGTATATAATTGTCAATACCTTTATTATCTGAGTATGTGCTGCGTTGAACTCTATTTTGCTTGTGTGCAATTTTACTAGTATCACCTGACGTAACACCTGTTGCAGCTGGGGGTGGGGGTGTATTAGGTTTGGGTACAGCAATAAGATTGATAGCGTAGCTGTACTGCCATACAGAGGCAGCCAAGAACCCGGTGATCATCAAAATCCCTATTATTTTTATTACAAATGCTAACTTCACCGGCATTTTGCTCTTACCTTGCTGCAGTCCGTCAGCGTATTCTTGCGACGTTAAAGTTGCCCGCCTGAAAATTCTCAATATGCTGGTTATTAAATGTTAGTTATTGTTTTTTAAGCTCTCCCTATCAAATAGTCATTCAGTGCCCAGGCGAAGAGCTGTTCCCACGCTAATCTAAGCGATCTATCTCTTAGGACAGGCAAGTATGGGTGGAGGTGGGGCATTGAATATTCTATGGCCAAGAGGAATGCTGTGTAGTAGACACGTACCCTTCTTCTTTTCAGGTACGTTGGCCTTTTTATTTCATATACAAATTGGTGTGACAATTCTTCTGGGTAGTTATCGTCTGAGGGTACCATCTACTCCTGGGCAGTGAATTTGTTAGTCATCTATTTTCTTAGCAGTACAATAATACGCAGTTCCTGCATGTGCGAGAGAAAAGAAAAGAGAGCATTCACGTGTTTACATGTGTACGTGTGCATGACAATGTCCTTCAGTTCAGTTATTACTGCAGTGGGGGTAGGGGTCAATGGGCAGGGGGTTTGGGGCTCAACTGGCGGAAGTATCTTTACCCTTTGAGCGTGTGACCATGGGGTGGGCAGTATGGGGATAACCCCTTTCTTCTTCAGTTATTGTCTCTGGGGAATCTGGGGAGTGACAGGGTATGGGAACACTTAGGCCGTTAGCTGTGGTAGAACTCTCTTCCTCCGTTGGTGATGTTGTTGTTGTTCTCCCAATGGACCTGTCGGTGGCGCTGGGGCGGGTCTGGAGTTTGTAGATCTTTACATCGTGTAGGTGGTTCCAGGCACGCTTGTCCTGTAGCTTTACTGCTCTCGTTGATACCTCCTCTACCAGATGGGGGCCAGTGAATCGTGGACTGTTCCACTTCCTGTTGAAATTGCGAAGTAGTACGTGGTCACCTTTAGCAACTTTACACAGTCTTTCCTTTTCCAATTCTTTATCCACGTCTTCTTGTTGATTGCTGTTAGACCCGCCCCGCGTGCTCTCGAGCTGTTGAGACACAAACACTACACTAGTAATCAAAGAAGACACATATTGGTACATTTCATCACCAAGAACACTCGCAGTACTCTCGTGGTCGGTAAATGCTCTTGATGTTGGTGTTAGGGGAAGGCGCATTTGACGTCCGGTAACCACCTCGTGAGGGGTGAGGTGGTGGTCGGACCCTGGTCTATTCCTTAGCTCAAATAGGGCTAATGGAAGGCAATATAACCAACTCTTCTTTGTTGTTTGCTGTATCTTTGCAATTGCCTCCTTTAATAGGCCATTCAGGCGTTCACATACACCGTTGGCCTGTGGGTGGTATGCACATGCAAATTTATGCTTGATGTTCAGCAAGGATGTGATGTGCTGGAACATTTAGTTTGTGAAATGTGGGCCATTGTCTGACCTTAACACCTCGCACACTCCCCACCTGGGGAAGACCTCCCTCACTAGGAATTTAGCTGCTCTAAATGCATCTGGGTGTGAACAGGGCCCTGCTTCAATCCACCTCGAGAATGGGCATACTACTACAATCATATACCTATTTCCTTGACATATGTTGATCATATCAACATAGTCAATATGGAGATGCCGGAAAGGTCCCTCTGGCCGGGGTATAGTACCTCTTATCACCTTTAGAGTATGGCCGGCCGTAAACTGTTGACATGTGAGACAATTGCTGATAAAATTTGACACATGAGAATTTAACTCGGGGCAGAACCAGTCTTCCCTAATTCGTGCTGCAATTACTTCCTTGCCTGTGTGGGCTGGATAATGTAGTTGGCTCAGGGCGGTGTTCAAAAGTGCCAATGGTATTACAACCTTTCCAGTGTCACTCTGGCGCCATAGTGCGTCGGTTGGTGACATTGTGCATCCTCTTTTTACCCATATTTCTTTTTCGGCCATTGGTGCAGCCGCTTGTAGCTCCATAATCTGTGTGGCTGGGAGATGGGTGTACCCTTCTCTTATCAACATCTCCTTAGCCATTCCCCTCCCTCTCCCTCTCTGTGACTCTGGGGAGCTCCATATCTCACCAAAGTATGCAGCATACTTCGCATGTGCGTCTGCTGCTGCATTCCCTTTTGAGATGTGGTCTTCACCATTGGTGTGTGCGGTGCATTTTACTAAAGCTAATTCTTGGGGGTCATTTATTACTTCAATTAGTTCAGCCAATAAGAGGGCATGTTGCACTGGAGTGCCATCAGCTCTCCTAAACCCTCTTCTTCTCCATTTCGACAGCCCTGAGTGGACAGTGGATGTAACATACGCGCTGTCGGAGTATATGGTCACTCGTTTGTCAAAGCTTTCCTTCAACGCCAAGATCAGTGCAACTAATTACGCTGCTTGAGCGGAGTAATGCTGTGGTAATTGTACACATTTCATGGCCACACACACCGGTACCTCCATCATTTTTACCACTGCTGCCCCAGTCCTCCTTATACCATCCCTTTGGTCGATAGTTGATGACCCATCAATAAACAGCAGCTCACCTCCCTCTAGTGCGTTTTCTTCAACCTTTCTAGTACATGAGTACATTTCAGTTATTTGCGTACAATCGTGGGCATAACCTCCTTCCTCAAGTACTTCTGCCAGGAACCTTGCAGGGTTGACCGTGCTACATCTAACAATTGATAGTTCAGCTCTGGATAGGATGATCTCATAACCTGATGCCCTCTGCGTGGTTAGGGTGGACTTAGGTTTATTCAATATTGCAAATAGTGCATGCTCCACAAACAGTGTAGTTGGGCACCCCATGGTTATTGCTGATGCTTTTTCTACCGCAAAAGCAGCTGCAGCGAGACCTTGTTCGCAAGGGAAATGACCTAACATCACAGGATCCAAGTGGCCACTGTAAAATGCTACTGGTTTGTAGCCCATGCTTGTTTTTTGAGCCAACACTGCTTTCATTACTGCTGAGTCGCAATGTGAAAATATAAAAAATTGTCGCTCATAGTCTCGGGATGCCAGTACCGGAGCAGTTGATATCGCATCTTTCAATTCATCAAAAGCCTCTTTCATTTCTATCGTCCACCCCAGCTTTTTCTCCCCTTTATTAGCTTCCCTTAACGCCTCAAGCAGGGGTCCTATGTACGAACTGTAATCAAATACCCATGCTCTACAGTAGTTGCACAGCCCCAGGAACTGCTGCAGTTCCCTCACTGTTTGTGGCATTGGAGTGTTTGAAATGGCCTGTGCTCTTTGTGGTGCAATCTTTCTTCCATGTTGGGATACAAGCTGACCAATGTAAAGTACCTGTTCTTGACAGTACTGTAGTTTTTCCATGTCTACCTTGTAATCTTTCTCAGCCAATATTGTCAACATCTTTAAGGAGTCCTCTCTGCATGTTCTTTCGTTTGTACTGCAAATTATTATGTCATCCACATACTGCAACACTGTGCTTTCCACTTCAATGTTACCCAAATCCATCTGTATTACTCTGTTGAAAATTGAGGGTGATTCGCAATACCCTTGTGGCAATCTGGTGTGCTTCCACTTTGTGTTTCTGTAAGTGAAGCTTGTCAGATCTTGTGAGTCTGGGTGCAATGGTATTGAGAAAAAAGCATTTTTAAGGTCGATCACTGTAAATCGTGATGCTTCTGCTGGAATGCCACACAATATTGTGGCCGGGTTTGCTGCTATGGGATATTCTGCTTCTACTATGTTGTTCAAGGGCCTGAGATCCTGTATGAAGTGCCAAGACCCCCCTTTAGCCTTGCGCACTGGGTATACAGCCGTGTTACATGGTGATTCTGAGGGGACCAATATGCCATTATTTATAAGGGCCGTTATGGTTTCATATATGCCCTCATCTGCCTCTTTTGATAGTGGGTACTGTTTCACTCTGGGGAGTGTTGCACCTTTTTTCAATTTTATCCTTACTCCCCCTATACTTTTTATGCACCCCACGTCATAGGGGCTAGTAGTCCACAATGATGTGGGTACCTTTGACATATCCTCCTTAAAGAAGGGGACTGGGGTGCATGCGGGTGCCTCAAGTGCCATTGCAATTTTCTGTGCTACTTGTTTGTAAGCCACTCTTAGCCATATTTCCACACTCATCATAAACACCATTTCACCTTCCTCCTTTTCTTCTGAGAACAGCTCCTCATCTGACACCTGGGTGAGCCTACATCCTTCTGCTAGTGCTATCACTGCCCTTCATGCTCTTCCTTCTCTGTCTTGGGCATGTACAGCAATGTAATCAGCTGTTGCAATAATGCTCTCAATGTCCACTGGAACCACCTTTCCTTCTGGTTCATTAACAGGTGTTTCTGGTCTGAACAGATAGGCTGCTGGCCTCCTCCATATTTTCCCTTCTATCCCTGGCATCCATGCAGATGCCATATCTGTCCCGTACTGGAATAGTTCGCCATCTACTGGCTCCGCCCTAATCGCTGTCTGTCCGCAGTATGCTTGCATAATCTGTCGTGCTGTGAGCATGGTAATCCCTGGAGTAGAGCAAATTATGCCGTCCTCAGTAAAGGAGATCGTCATATTCAACCTGTTCATTATGTCTCTCCCCAGTATATTTACTGGTGAGGCACTATAATATAGAAGTGGAACTGACAGGTCATAATCTCCAATAGATAAGGGAATGTTATCAGTAAAGGGAACCAACCCTCTAGCCCCAGAGAATCCTTGGGTGTTCATGGCTTCGCCTGACATCTTAAATTTACCTTCCCTTATGCAAGACCGGGTCGCCCCGGTGTCAACAAGGAATGATAATTTTTTGTCACCTATCGTTACCTCTATGCGTGGTTCCTCCGCACTATTAGGTGTTACTGACAGGATGGGACACACCAAGGCCGTCTGTGGGCTGTCCTATTGAGGGTACAACGATTGGCCATTTCCTGTGTAAGGGTTGTGTCCCACGACCGTCACCCTACCCAGTTGTGTTTGTTGTGCTTGGGGTTGTTGTGTTATCGCTACCTGTTGTTGTGGCAGTGAATATGTCTGTGGCTGTTGTTGTGTTATTAGTTGTTGTTGTTCCTTTCCCTGTTGCAACGTCTGCTGTTGCTGTATGCCCTGCTGTTCCTGTGAGGGCCTTGGTTGTCCCTGTTCACTCCATGATGGTGTTCCTGGTCTAACTCTACACGTGCGTGACATGTGCCCTAATAAACCACAACTCCAACACACCAGTGGTTCCCTACTCTGCCATGGAAAGCTCCCTGTGTTGTCCTGGTATACTGGTTGCCCTGTGGGGTAGGAATTTCTAAGTCCTCCCACCTGCTGTTGGGTGTTATATCCGTATCCTCTCCCTCTCATAATTCCTCCTCTCCCCCTGTTATAATTATAATACCCCGCTCCTGGCATTCGGTGTCCTCCTCCCATGTTGGTCGTGTATGGTTGGAGTGGCGGCACCTGTTGTGTTATAGTCTGTGAAGGTGGTATTTGGGAGGAATCTTGTGCGGCCACTACTTGTGTGGGGCTTTGGGTCATTGTTGTAGGCGTAGTTATTAGTGCCCCTTCCATTGTGTATTTAGTAAGCTTTTTCTGTACTAGTTTAGCCTCTTCCGTTTTCCTGTCCTCTTCCTTTTGTTTCATTTTTCCTTGCCATGTCCTGCAATGATGCACTATAGTCAGTTGTATTTCTGGCTATGGTTTTGCTTCCATTCCCACTACTATCTTTAGTTGTTTCTGAACTCCTTTTGGGAGCCCTTGTACTAGTATATGATAAAATATTGCTGGTGTTTTATCCCATTGCTCTCTAGTTTCCATGTGCCACTTCTCTTGGATTTCCTGGATATAATCAACAGGATCTTCGTTCTCACGCATCTTGCGGGAGGTAATTGCTCCTATGTCTGATGTGTCTGGGTACTGTACCCTCAGTGCCTGCCATAGTGCATGTCTGCAGTTTGCGAATGGTGCCCCATCATGCGATGTGTTTGTTATTGTTACCCCAGGGAATCCCGCTCTCTTCCAAATGTCATCCGCTGTATCCCCTAATATCGATATTAGAAGGCCCTTTACATCTCCTACTGCCAGTTTCTGTCCTGCGGTGTGTTTTTCCATTTCATATATCCACTTACCCGCACCTCCACTTAATGATGGGAGCCTGCATTTTATATTTTCTTTGTCTGTATGCTTCCAAGGGACATACTGTGGTCTAACCCCTCCTCTCTCCAGAAGTGGCATTAAGTTATGTCTCGTTTTACCCTTTGTGTTCCATAATATCGAGTCCTCACACCCTTCCTCCTCTTCCCTTTCTTCTACATCGTCAATTTCGTCCGTATTTCCCCTGCTCATAACTCTTTCTTCTCCATCTTTTCCCCTTCTTCCATCATTTCCTGTATTTAATGTGGGCATGTGTATTCGTCTTTCCTGCCTGCGTCTAGGGAGGTCCCTAAGCCGACATGCATAGGGTGTCAGTTCGTCTGTGAAGGGCGCGAGTTTTATTGTGTGTAACGAGCGTGAGGTGGTTGAGCATGTAGGGTGCGATGGGGGAGGGCGTGATGGGGACGGTGCGGCCTCATGTGTCTGTCTTTCCGCTATTCCTTGCTCTCCCTTCTCACTTCTCTCCAGCTCATCCTTTCTCCTACGGATCCATGGTGAGTCTGTGTTGGTCCGGGTGATGTATAGTTTATCTAGGCTTTCCCTTTCACTGTTTCTTCCTTCCTTCTCCACTCCTTCTTCTTCCTCACTACAAAAGTCAGTCATAAACGGCACCCCCCACTCGGTCTTTTTCCCCTTGATTGTTACTGTTTGTAAGTCTATTAGGTCCAGTTCTCCTTTTTCTCCTTTATCAACCGCTCCCCTTTGTGCTGATGTTGTTGCTACTTCTGTGTCTCTATATACATCCCCCCATACTTCACTCTCCCTTCTCCTATCTTCTCTTTCTCCTTCATTTCTCTCCTCCATCTCCCTACTATTTTCCTCCCTTTTCCTTTTTAATTCCTCCATCACTTCACTACTCATCTGTTCCAATATTCTTTCATCCTCTTTCTTCCTTTCCCATTTCACCCTTTCCCTTTCTGCTATACTCTCTATCACCCTCCCTTCTTCGTATTTCTTAGTCGTTTCTGATAGTAATCTCCTCTTCCACATTGCCATTTCTCTTTCTTTTTCTTCTTCTTCCCTTTTCTTTTCTCGCAGCACTACTCTCGATACCCTTTCTGCTGCTGCTTTTACCCTTTCAGCTTCTCTCCTTTGCTCCTCAGTTCGTTCCCTTATTTTTTCCAATTCGTTCTTACCTTCTTTCCTTTTCCTCGCTCTCTCTCTCTCTTCACTCTCGAGCTGTTTGATCAATTCATTCTGCTCATCCCTTAACTTTGCTAGTCGTTCCTCCAAAATCTCTTCCTTTTGTCGTAACAGCTCTTCCCCCCTCATTTCACTCTCCCTGGTGTTATCCTCGTCTGTTTTCTTTATTACCTCCTTCTCTTCTCCTGTTAATGAACCTCGTAATTTTAATAATATCTGTGCAGCTACCCACTCATCATTTCCTATTTCCACAGTTTGTTCTTCTCCAGTCCTCCCCTCCCCTGCTGGCATCTTCCTATGAGCCACATATGGTGGGGGGCTGTATGCCGGGTTCGAGTATCCCTCAGCCGCCCTTAACTGTCCTCTTTCTATTTCTCCTAATTCTCTTAAAGGGTACAACCCCCCTGCCTCTGTTTTCACTCCCTTTGCTAGGGGTATCTCGTTGCTCGGTTCCTTTTTTATGTCATCTGATGTATTATTCTTTTCTCCTCCCTCTCGTCCGTTCCCCGTGTTCTTTGGGTCTTCACTCCCCTTTTTCCCATCCTCTCCTTCCTCCTTAATCTCTTTTTCTTCCGGTATTTCCCCCACAGTGAACATTCCATTTTGTCCTGGTCGGGACCCTTGGAACATCCTCCATAAGTTAAACACCTCCACGTGGTTTGCCAACTTCTTCCCTTTGTATGTATTGTGCAGATGGTTTAATAGTGAATGTTGGGCATATGGATCGAAGCTACCATTAGGCGGCCACGGTGTTATCATTTTGTTATCCGTCCCCTGGGTCCATTCTATGCTATACTTAATCAGTTTCTCCCTATGGGGTGGCAGTGTTGTACATATGTGTTGTAGTGGGGTAGTGAGGGTGTTCCCCCACCCTCCCGATCCTGCCCCGTATGACATAGTAGCGCTCCACTTGTTACCCTTCCCCTATCTGGTAGTGGTTATCTCACTAGCAGTTTACAATATACAGCCTTATATCGTTACCTGGCCCCGTAAGTTTGGGGACTTGCGATAGTCCGCTAAGGAAAATTATAAAAATATAGTATTGTACATTTGTATATTTTCTTCTGTCTTTCTTCCTTTACACGACACCCTTACGGCCCCCTGCGGCCGAGGCGCACGTAGCCCCCTGCGGCTGCGTACCCCTTGTGACGTTCTTATACAGTCGTCCTATTTTCATTTGCTCCTCCTCCTTCTTCTACACTTGCCGTGGCCGGCGTTCTCCGTGCGCAGCCACGTCCCCCGTTTCACCTATCCCCGATCAACTCATTTACCGTTTATCTCCGTTTCCACTCCCTTACCACAGTTCCCTTCCCCACCACTCTCAAAAACGAAGATGCCTTGTGCTCGGGATATCCTATGAAAGCCCTACTGGTGACGTCACCGATCTCTTCGAGCTACTGGTAAGTTCTTCATATATTCTTTAAGTTCAAAATACACTTGCAATCTACCCCCGTTAACCTTACAGCTGTCTTCCTGTCACTCCTAGAACAAGGTAATCAATAATATAATTGGACTGCGCACACTGCGTCGCCTCGCGTGTGATACGCCCCTCGACAGGAGGGCTTAACCAGCCAATTATCTTCCGTATTTGGCAACTAACTAGCTACCGCCTACAGGGAAACGTCATCTACCTATCGAGTTTCTTGCTCGAACAATAGGGATCCTCATCTACTCATTGATCAATAAATGCCAAATCGTAGGAAACCACACACACCCACCATTACACGTAGTCGCGACCTAGGCCAATCAGTTTCTACGAGCGGCCGCACGTGATGTTTTCGTGCTCCGCCCCCCCCCTCGCGTAACGTAGCCGACTGCTCTCGCACTCGTTCGGCTACCATTCATTTCATTGCCAACACTAAATTGCCGAACCTTCGCCGCACACCTGTGCAACACCTCCCACCTCCCGTATTTAATTCCTCCCCCCTCCCTCACAATCTCACATTGCTTGTTGTGCGTGGCATGCTCACCAAGTTCTCTTGATGCGGGGCCGCTCGACTGCGTGCACCCCTCCAAGCGGCTCGCCACCTCCCCTCGTCTGGACCACGTCTGGACACTCGCCAACCGCGGGCGGGATACTTCTCAACCGGCTCCCGAGGGCCAATATCCGGATTGCGCTGTCCGGTCTTCTCGCAGCTCCGCGATGGTCCTGTAGTCCTCAGAAGGGGGCAACGGCAGAGGGGGCCGCGCCGCCGGGCCTCCTCGCAACGGGAGTACCTGGAAAAAGTAAAAATAAAAAAGCGGATCTTAAACAGATCTCAGCAGTGCCTCCAACTTGTCGGGGGGAAATTCTGCCGGGGTCGGCCGGGCCGTCCGCAGACCTCCGGGCAGGGAGGCCCCAACTCCTCCCGTATATCCCAAAAGAGATAGAGTATGAGACACACGCAAGAAGCAAGGTGACTCTGCTGTTTATTAGACAAAAACGGCAGGGATGGGTCAAGGATCGTACGCGTCCGTCCTGACACACACACAATCGTGGGGCTCGCAGGCCCTTTTTACCTTAGTATGACGCGCTACTTGCGTCACCTTGGAAAGTTAGCAAAAAACCTATCGCCACTCTTAATTGGTTGCTCGAGTGGTAGGGTTAGTATAGCATACGTATAGAGAACAGTGTTAGTGGTCAAGGGTTAGTCAGGTGATATATCTGGGTTGTCCCTACAATTAGATACATGAGAATTGTTACATGAAGACCCCTGATGATTGGTTAATGTTAATGGCGTCAGTGATAAGAGCCCCATGTTCTGGTTGGTGCGCTCGCGAGCCTCCCAGTCTAGGACCATCGCTGTTCCCAGCTCTCGGTGCACCTGTATTGCAACAATGTTTCACTATGAGTACTTGCAGACAATGTGAGGACTTATTCATAAGCTGGAAGGCCGACTACTCCCACTGTCGCAAATGTCCATTGAGCCTTTTAATTGTATCTGCCTGTGTCTTGTAACGAGGGATCCAGACGCCTTTTCTGGCCTTGGCATCCTGTCAGGTTCGGCTTGGTCACGTGAGGTGGGACCGTGTTTGAGGCAGAGTTCTGCACAATTAATATTGTTTTTCCACTGTGTGGCTGGTTTAATTTGCAGGTGTGACTTTGACGTTGGTGTGCGGCGTGCGAGGTTGCAACATCGTGCCCTTGATTGTCTGCTTTCGGAATGTGGGTTTGCAACATTGCGACCTTGGCTGTCTGCTTTCGCCGGGCTCATTCTGCAGGATCAGCAACCTGACTCTTGTTCTTTTAACGTCCATGGAAGCTCTTGCTTGCGGCCTACTTAGGCCTGGTGTATAGGTGGAACCGTTTGGTGCACAACGCGCTTTAGGTTATAGTATCATATTGTCTTATCCCCAGTATCGTGTCTTCGTTATATTTCTCATTATGGCACCTGGTTTTAGGAGAAGCGTAAGCAAGCTCTTTAGATGGGTTCATGATGCGTCTTGCGTTTCTGCATTTTGAGAGCCTATGTGGAAAATAATAAAGATGCACGTCCGTGAGTATGTCTGTCGCCTACGTCATAGCACTGAGTATATTCTTCGTGTAGATTGGTGCGGGAGTGTCCGGTGTGTATATTTGCACAGGTGTGCTGACCGTTGGCTAGGTCGTCATGGCATCTCTAACGACGTGTAGGTTTTAGTCTAGTTGATCCGTGCCGCAGGTGTCGGCATGGACAGGGCGGGCTGCTGGGCAGGCAGATGGACACATCCGTATGTTCCTGTACCAGGGTATTTGGTCGTCTGGTAGATGGGCAAACTCTTCTCGTGGCGGGTGCCTGGGCCGTGATCCTTTAGGCCAATCGCGAGAGGGGAAGGGCGGGAGCCTGGTCTTCCATTCTCCCACTTCAGTATGGTTAATGCATATGCAAAAGATTTGGAATAGTAAGTACACTGCTACTCTTTGTCATGATTGCATCACCAGTCATCGTACAAGGTAAAGAAGGCCATCATTTCGAATGGATACCTTACTGGGCTTTTGACTTTTGTTGAAGGTCTATCCCTTTCAGAATGTTTCACTGTATTGAAAACCCCTCAATAAAAATATTTTTGCCAACATTAAGAGGTCATTGAACCCAGAGGTGTTGAAAAAGTTTGGGATCATGATGGCTCAATCCATAAATATTCAGTCGGGTCAGAGGTTGTCCAAGTCGTGTCCCATGGACCGATACACGTTGCCTGTCAGCATCAGAGGTATGTGATTTTACTGTGAAAGAGACACTGTTGTGTAC
The DNA here is from genome assembly GCF_040938575.1 of Ambystoma mexicanum. Classification (NCBI taxonomy): domain Eukaryota; kingdom Metazoa; phylum Chordata; class Amphibia; order Caudata; family Ambystomatidae; genus Ambystoma; species Ambystoma mexicanum. The sequence goes on along the minus strand of NC_090935.1, from coordinate 218,971,007 downwards.
GAGAGCCATTAACCCTCTTGTGTACTTGCTGTATGAAGCATGCTAGATCCCAGATCCCCATTCTTTAGCTATTCCTGAATATTGTTGACACAATAAATGTGTTTTCTGTAGAACTGGCCTCTTTATCGTGTGCCTTTTAGTGTAGTGACTTGTTTTGATCGGTATCTGTTCTTTGCATCTAATGCCTTTTCATCGAATGAATTTGCATCGAGGCATTTGCATCGAAAGAAAAATGCCTCGAATGCATTTTTTTGGGTGGTAAAGGGTTAATTTTTATTTTGGCAAGTTTTAAAGGTTAAAAAACGGGGATTTGGTGGGGGTACTAACCCGGCAAAAAAAAAAAATGTATTTGATGCTAATTTTTTCGATGTTTTAGATGGAAAGGTATTAGATGTCAAGAATTCGATGCAATGACCATAAACCGTTCTGATCATATTGTTTAGGACTCACACGCCAATATCATTCAATGCTGTGATATAGGTATTGTAACCATACAGCTTATTCAAACGTTCAATGAAGACATTCTTATTCATCAGTACTATCGCTATAGTGCAGTTAGCTAACTGTAACTCTCACCATTAACCCAAACTAACAGTGGAAGTATCCTACCCATTCACCCTAAAATAACATATAAACTAGATTACAGAACTCACAATTTCATAATGCACTTCAAAGAGGTGGCTAGCTCCAATATGCAAACTTCTTCAGCCCTGACCAGCGGAGGCATAACGAATAACAATATCTCACAGATAGCGCTTAGATGCCCATATTACAGGGTACAGCATATTTCTCTTGAGAGTGTATCCATATTTCATCTGTATGTCGCGAGGTTGAGTACATATTCATTAGACACAGATCTTGTGTATATAAGTGTGCCTGTCATTCAACTTGCCTGATCATTACTGCTCCCCCCTAACTGACCTTTGTTAACCCCATGGCCAGGCACTGACTGCCTTCACCCCTAGCACTCCACTGCCTGTGTGACTGCTCTCCCCTTCACCTCTGTGCACCTTGCCTCTGACTGCCCCATTAGTCGCTGTGACCACCCTGACTGTGACTGCTCTCCATTAGTCCCTGTGAACTCCCTGCCTCTGACTGCCCTCCTCCTTTGTCCCAGTACCCCTGCTTATGAGTACCCCTGCTTATGACTGTCCTCCATTGCTGCTGCGACCCACTGCTTGTGACCCCCTGGTACCCTGTCCCCCCTTTGCCAGTAGAGAGTATGGGGGCAGCATGATTCAGTGATGCCATGTGTCAGGGTGTGGGATGTATTGACCCACTCTGCTATACTATGCAGCATCACTCTGCTATTTATGGTGCAAGAAATAGCAACAATGGCGGCAAAACTCTTGTGCACACCAAAACCTCCAAAACCGCGTTTTCCAACACACAAAAAGATGGATGCACAACCTACCACCCATGGTGCATGTGTGGTGGAATAGAGCACACACTGCAGAACAAGTGCCAGTGGGCTCCATGCCAAGCAAGCATAGAGTACAGAGGTAGAAGCAGTGCTTTGCAAATGAAACTCAAAAATATGCCTGTAAATGACATTTATTTTGCTGCGAAAACTCCAAAAGTCCTGTACATAATACTGTTTCAACACTCAAAATCTTGCTTAGCACTAAAATTCATTTAATCTAATGAAGCACTGTGAATGTACAAAGTCCTAAAATGTGAAGAGCAAAACATTTTCTCAGAAAAAACTGGATTGCCTGTGAATGACAGCCCCTGTCAAAATCTGTGTGCAGCACACTTCGCTACCTGTGAATGATAGTCCTGTCAGATGGGCTCTCCTGATGAAACTTCAAAGTTATCTAAACTAAACGTCTGCCGGATTAGCAAACATAAAAAGATTGGTGCTAAAAGGAATACAGATCTCAGTTGTTTTTAATTCCACAGGTGTAAAGCTAAGAATGTAATTTATCTATGTCATTTGATGCAACAAGTTTCGTTTCTGCTGGATTTTAAATCAAGAAATTAAGAATAAATTAGCCTGGCTGGGCCTGCAAAAAGTGGAAAAACTGGTTTCCCCAAGGGGAGGGAAATCCTCTCAGCAGAAACTCACTGACACATGATAAATGTGGGTTAGGCCAGACTTTTGTCTACAACCAAGGAATGAACAATGGCAGATCCGTCAGGCCAGGATATGGACATGTGAAAAGGTCATAAACTGCTCCTTGAAGGAATTCCCCAAAGTAGGGGGCTATTCCTTGAGCTCCAGGGAGAGACAAAAGGTGGACCATTTGCTGCTAAGAATAAATAATGAACAATTTTCAGAGACTCATAACTTGTTATCCAAAGTGGTGAAAAATATAAAAGGACAGATTTGTTAGTCTAATTTTTGGCTTTACATTTCAAGAGGTGGTGGAACTGTGTAACATATTCTGGACAGGAATGGCAATACATGTGGTTTTATGTGAACTGTATTAATGCTAGAATTGTTAAACTTTACACACACATCCCCATGGTAAACATACATATTTGTGGAAATTTGCAGAAAGTTTGGAAAATGTGTTCATGGTGAAATGGACAAAATTCTGCAGAAAGGGGAAACAAGATCTGACAGCTGCGGGATTTTGATGAACAGATACTACATACAATATGGAATCTTTGTGTGTGATTTTTGTAGAAGTTACCAATGTAAAAATATGTATTTAGGACAAAATTCGATTTTGATACTAGTGGCTAGGGGAGGTTTCTAAGGGCTGTAAAAGCCAAACCATGAATTTGACATCATCTGGCTTTGATCCAATCACTCAGTTGCAAGGCGCAGATGAAGTTCTGATCCAATCCCAGTCCACAGAGGCAGGTTTAGTTAAGCCGGCCCATACACCCATTTCTGTGATTTCATTTGAAAGGATAAATAGAGACAGCTGAAAACACATGGGAACTCACTCACTCTTCTGATTCCAGCAAAGCACTTTGTTCCATCATTCAACATCCAGCCTTTAACATCATTCCAGATCCAGATGCCAAGAAATAGGCCAAGCAGTAGCTGAACCATTTCAGCAAGGCCTCAATCCTCAAACTTATTCTCACAACCCAGAGTAGTGCTGTGGTGTGGGAAAGCATCCTGAACATTGCAACCTGAAACTATCTGGCTTGCTACCATAAGGCTTACCTGATGAACTCGCTATCCTGCTGATTTGAAATACCCAGAAACAAGAAGGGCAGATCCTCTGCAATTCCGGTGCCCGGCCTAGCTGATCCAGTCCCGCGCCTGATGTGCTGAAAGCGCCATTTTCATAGTCATCTTATTTGTATAACTCTGATCCATAAATCCCACTTTGAGTCTTTGGACTGGTGCTGCTGGGGAAAGTGATGGGGATCTGTGACTGGAGTCATGAATCAGTCTCAGAGATTACTTTGTCCCGACTTGGTTGCCTAGCCCAACGCTCTAGCCTTGAGTAAAAGCATAAGCCATATTTTCTGATTCTAAACTGAAGTCCTTGTTCAAATTTGTGTCTTTATTTCCGGAAAACACCTCTCACTAAAACCTCCACAACTCTCTCAGTTTTTAAGATAGAAGCGAAATGTCAACTCCCACTTGTACATAACATCCTTAGCTATACAGTGTGATTGACTCCCTATATCAAAAATCGCATAAGGAAAAGTTTGATGCAAATTGACATTTTGAAGAGTTTTACACATATGAATTAGCTTTAAATTATTTCCCACTTTGACTTTGAGATTTCAAATGTTTTCTTTTGATTAAATCACTGCTTGTGTTTGCTTGCATCTGTTCAAAGTGGCTCCCGTAGAAATGTATAATAAATGAAGCATTTTTGACCACATTTAGTGTTTTTTCTCAGCCAATTTCAAAGCCATCCTGACAGTTGAAAAGTCAATTCCGTTTTTCTTTTGTGTTTAAAGGGGGAAGGTGGGAGTGATAGTCTGTTTGATCTGTGTTATTCCTGAGTACCTGCTATCTCCTCACATCTATTTAAATTGCCTTTTGGTGTGTTGAGGGCTGTTGCAGGGGGAACTCCTAACCACAGTGCTATCTGTTCCAAACCAACCCAAAAGTATCAGTTTCTGTGCTCTATTGTTTTTGTGTTTATTACTTGATTTCCAGTGCATTAAAGATATTATTCCATGTTCTGTCACCCCATTGGTGATTGTTGTTACCTATTAAAATATATTGTGATTTAAATTCAAAATACATAAATAACTATTTACTTTTGCAAACCAGCCTGATTCCTGGTTCAGTGTGAAGGGTAGGGGTCTCAGGAGAAGGGTGTGATATGAGTGGTATGTCATTCAGAATATTCAAAAGAAATACTCAAAAGGATTGGGTCTGTTTGCAAAAGTAAATTAACCCTGAGATAAGTCAGAAGGAAATTAATATTTCCGGAATGGCTAGGGAAAACTTTCTGCACAAATTGTTTGTCAGGGTTGAATGGCCAGAACAGGACGAACAGGTACGGCTGCAGGAGATAAAACAACAGGTCACTGCAATCGACCTTGATATCTGGCAGGATAAGGGTCCATTATATCAAGTACTTAGCAAGCTGTACATGGCCCCAAAAATAAAAGAGGAGCAGTGTAAAATTGCCAAAATAGCGGCCTACCTGTACCTCCACATCGGAATTATACAGGAAAAGCATGCAGACCATATAGATTTGACAAAGAGGCGAGGGGAAACACTGCAAAACATCCAGACTAATCTGGACTCTGCAGAGCAAAGGCTCCAGGATAGCCAAGAATCTGAAACAGAGGCTACACAGTATGTCACCAAACTGAAAGATCTGGCTCTCTTGCAGTAAAAGAATGTAGAACAAGATCTCAAATTACAGATACTGCAAGAGGAGTATCACGAAAGAGTTGACTCTCTACAACGGTCAACAGAAACTGGGCACTGAAGGGCACTGAGCATCAATTGAATTATAATAGAGTCTGTGCAGAACAGAAAGTCACCTTACAGAACCATATAGAATCCTTGAAAGAGGAAAATAATAAATTAATTACTAATGAAATCCACTCCCAAGAGGAATTCGATGAGGAGCACCAGAAATCTAGTGCATTTAAAAAACAGAGGGATGACCTGGCTGCACAGATGGGCACTCTAACTCAGGAGAGGGACACCTTAGGCCAGGAAGTCAGCCAATTAAAAACTAAGTTGGAGGAAAGAAAGTTGGCCCTTCAGGACGTTAGTGAAATGAAAACTGATTATGAAAAGCTACTAGAGCACACCAGGCGGGTGGAGGATGCTCTGGCAAAGAACAATCAGGCCAATAAGGACCAAACTCAGGAGATGAGTCTCCTGCAACATAAATGGGCCCAGTATTCCCAATACAGCAGGAAGCACAGAGAGACAATGAGGCTCTCTGTGAAAAGAATGACAGGCTCCACAAACAGATAGCCGTGCAAGAGCAAATCATTGAGACCAGCAAGGCCTTAATAGAGGAGAAAAAGGGTCCAATTTTGGCATGTCATCAGGGAATAGTGGCTGAAAGAGATGAGGTAAGATGGGAAAGAGAAACCCCAGAGCATAACCTCAGGTACCCTGTCATCAGGGACTTTAATCCCTTCAGTTCCATGGACTCGGCCACCCCCATGCCCACTGGCTCATATGAGCCAAGGGCCACAGGGATGGTAGACTTCAGCACAATGGGGAAGATGGGACTGACAGATCAGCGCCTCCCAGAAATGGATGGGTGGGCATCTATGTACAGATTCCCAAATATTAGGGCCAGCCTCTCTGATCAGGAAGACTCCAGTGAGGGGAGAATCAGAGAACTGGATCCTCAAAAATATCACCTACCAAGGGATCAGTCTGTAGAATTTGGGGGGAATTCCATAAAACTAAGCCCACAAAGAGCATCTTAAAAACCTCTTCCCAGCTATGGCAGTGGGGGGTGGGTGGTACTTATCCAATCCTCGAAGCAAGGGAGAGTCAGAAGACTCTTCTGAGGAACACAGGCCTCAAGAGACTAGTCCCCCACATTCTGCAAGCCAATCCCAAGCTCGCAGAACCAGGAAGAGCCTAGAGGATCAGACAGCCACCTCCTGTAGCAGTGCCTCTGAGTCAGAGGATGAGTGGACAAGGGTGACCAAAACTAAAAAGGCCAACAAAAGTAAGAGGACCCTACTGAAAGATCCCCTGAAGCAAATCAAGGCCATTAGGAGCATCATCACGCCCTACCACAAAAATGCCAAATATTCAGTTTGGGAGCACCTCGAGTTGTATGAGCAAATGATGGATACTTTCCACCTAAAGGATATCCAAAGTTGCATTCAATATGTCAAGTGGACATTTTCCCCTGAATTCTCCAGCTTCTTTGCGGGGCTGGAGGATCAGAACCACTCAAGATGGTCCACCTATAGGGCGGCCATCTTAAAGCATTTCTCAATACATAGAAACCCTCAAGAGGCCCACAAGGTGGCCTACCATCTGCAATGTGGAGAAGACCAGCCCACACAAGAATTTGTACAAGAGTTGAAACGTGCCTTTGAGCAGACCACCAGGAGGGTGCGCACAGACAGTAGGGAGTTCATAAATACCTTCTTTCAAGCACTCCCTAAATACATAATGACCCAGCTGGTGAGGGACTTTCATGAGAAGAGATCACAAGAATGGGTCATTGAACAGGCAACTCGCATTTATGAAGTGCAGAAAAAGGTAGAAAATAAAAGTACCAATAAAAACCCCAAACCAACCAACACCCCTGCTGCTGCTAAGGTGGCGGGGGTGAAGGTTACCCCCATTTTAGATCTGGAGATGGGGGGGCCTAAAAACATTCCTGTGCAAAATCCTCCCAACCAAAGACCCAGAAGGCCCTCGGGCCAATCCCAAACAGGTAGTCAGGGTGGTAACCCCGCAAATGGGACCCCTAACTCCCCTGACTTCATCAGCCCCCCTTACAAGGGCAGCAGACCCATCCTATGTGTGGAATCCCCCAGCCCAAGGGGGGAGGGATTCAACCAGGCAGCTGCCAACTCAGGAAACTTCAATCCTAACTTTCCCCAGGAGGACAGTAATCCCCCAAATGCCGGGTTGAGCTTCTTTCCCCGGTACCCGCCAAACATCCACCCCCAAAACAACCCTTCTTTCTTTCCCCACTTTCCTGAGCCCAGACAGCCCAAACCGCGAGAGGGGAGGCCAAGGGTGGAGGGGTACCCAAACTATCCCAACCAAGGGAATTATGGGAGAAGGGACAGTTACCCTTCCCGTGATCAACATAGGATGCACCAGAGAACCGCGTACCAGCCAGAACGGGTGTCCCAACTGGAGCGCCAGGTCCAGAACTTGGCACAGGATCTGGGTCACATGTTGAGGGCTAAGCAGTACCCTCAGATGAACATGGCGGCCCAGAACCCCTAAAATCAAGGGTCTGGTACTCCAGAGCAATGACGGGGAGAGAACCCCAACAACCCACCGGTTCCAGGGATGGAGGCACAGGGGGAAGGGGGGTGTAAAACCTTAGTATTATCTTCCTTCCCCACTTGTGAAAAGCCTCTGGAAATCCCGGAACTGGAACCAAATTCTCCTGCCCCCAAAAGTCTGCAACCTAAGGAACAGAGGGCGGGTAGGAGAAATAAAGGACCTAAAAGACCCAGTTTGTGGAGGAGGTTAGAATCTTCCAATTTGAAGGAGAGGGGTCTTCAGAGGATTCTGGGAAAATTATTTTCTCCTTCAGGGATGGGGGAACTCTCCTCAAAGAAAAATGGTGACCTAGCTGATCAGCTGGCCAAAACCAGAGCCATCCAAAGGGATGTACTTTAGATCGAGTTTCTGTTGGGGGAAATCCAGGTCACTGCTATCACTAGGTCCCAGACAAATGATCACAATGAACTCTCAACTGCCCAATGGAGTAAGGAGACCCCAGATGCTGATTTAATAATGGCTTAAAAAGGGGATCCAATAATTGGTAAGTTTTATCAATACATTGAGGACCCTGAGAACTTTCCCCTGACGGATACTGATTGCATTGGGAAAGAGGACTTCAGAATGTTGATGAAATGTCCAAAAATGTTCCCAATCCAAGACGGTTTGTTGGTGAGGAGATCCATACTGGCCATGACCAATGGGTGGTCCCTACTTCATTCCAAAGCCTGTTGCTAATTCACGCCCATGATGCAGCCAGAGCCGGTCATCGGGGGTTTCATACAACATTAGAAATCTTGCGAGAGGTTGCATACTGGCCACACATGGGGCAGGACCTCGACTAGTACTTGAAGGGGTGTCTTGTGTGTGCACAATTTCAGCCAGCATCACTCACACACCGTGCTCCCCTCCAAAAGAGGGGAACGCTGCCTTGGTCAAATTTTCAAGTAGATTTTATCGGGCCCGTTATTCGCTCCTCTAGGGGGAAAAAGTACATGTTGACCGTAACATGCTTGTTTACTAAATGGGTGGAATGTCTCCCGGCCCCAAATTGCAAGGCAGAAACAGCAGCTGCCCTGATGATGAATCACATCTTCTCGCGTTTTGGACTAGCCCAAAGGAATGAGTCAGACCGAGGTAGCCACTTCACTAGCGAAGTGATGACAAAGATGTGGGAGATACTTGGGGTAAAAAGGAAACTACACATTGCCTACCGGTGTCCTCTAGTGGTGGTGTTGAGAGGTACAATAAAACTATTGTGAGCATATTAAAACAGTTTGTGGCAGATTCTGGGCCAAGTTGGGACATTCGATTACCCCTTGTCCTGATGGCCATCAGATCTACCCCTTCATCTGCAACTAAAATGTCCCCTTTTGAGCTGATGACTGCATGAAGTATGGTGCTACCCTAGCATCTGCTCTACAGAACCCAAGAGCAGATCTTGATAAATGCCTCCACATCTCATGAGTATGTTGAGAATCTGAGAAAACACCTTCAACATGCTTTTGCCTATGCTCAGCGGAATCTAGAAAGATCTGCAGACAGTATGAAGACCCACTATGACCTTAAGACAACTAAAAAGGAAAATCAAGTAGGAGACCGGGTCTACTTGTACAATTTTCAAAGGAACCAAGCCAAAGAGCGCAAATTCCTCCCAACTTGGCGGGGTCCTTTTGAAATTGTGGACAGAATCTCGCCTACAGAATCCGCATCCCCAAGGGAAATTTGACAGAAGGGGAAGACAAGTGGGTCCACATAATCCAGCTAAAGAGTTGCCACCACAGGCATACTTTGCGGCAGATAGAAGGGCTTACCGGAAACCCAGCGGTGGAACTGTGTAACATATTCTGGACAGGAATGGCAATATATGTGGGTGTATGTGAACTGTATTAATGCTAGAATTGTTAAACTTTACACACACATCCCCATGGTAAACATACATGTTTGTGAAAATTTGCAGAAAGTTTGGAAAATGTGTTCATGGCGAAATGGACAAAATTCTGCAGAAAGGTGAAACAAGATCTCACAGCTGCAGGATTTTGATGAACAGATACTACATAAAATATGCAATCTTTGTGTGTGATTTTTGTAGAAGTTACCAATGTATAAATATGTATTTAGGACAAAATTCGATTTTGATACTAGTGGCTAGGGGAGGTTTCTAAGGACTGTAAAAGTAAAAAAATAAATGTGACATCATTCGGCTTTGATCCAATCACTCAGATGCAAGGCGGAGATGAAGCTCTGATCCAATCCCAGTCCACAGAGGCAGGCTTAGCTAAAACGGCCCATACACCCATTTCTGTGATGCCATTTGAAAGGATAAATAGAGACAGCTGACAACACATGGGAACTCACTCACTCTTCTGATTCCAGCGAAGCACTTTGTTCCAGCATTCAACATCCAGCCTTTAATATCCTTCCAGATCCAGATATCAAGAAATAGGCCAAGCAGTAGCTGAACCATTTCAGCAAGGCCTCAATCCTCAAACTTATTCTCACAACCCAGTGTAGAGCTGCGGTGTGGGAAAGCATTCTGAACTTAGCCTCCTGAAACTATCTGGCTTGCTACCATAAAGCTTGCCTGATGAACTCGCTATCCTGCTGATTTGAACTACCCAGAAACAAGAAGGGCAGATCCTGTGCCATTCCGGTGACCAGCCTAGCTGATCCAGTCCTGCGCCTAGCTGATCCAGTCCTGTGCCTGATGTGCTGTCCTTCCTTGATAGACCCAATCCATTGACCAGAACCGTGACTGTCAAAGATCTTAAACCCCAGTGGATTGTGAGCATTAATAGGACGCTAGAGAACTATTGTATACCTTGCATTATCTTGTTCCATTCTAACCTTTGAATTATCCCTACTTTCATAACCAGTAACAGTGTCAACATGTTTAGTGCTATCTTATTATGTCTAGTTGCTAAAACACCATTTTCATAGTCATCTTCGTTGTGTAACTCTGATCCATAAATCCCACTTTGAGTCTTTAGACAGGTGCCCCTGGGGAAGGTGATGGGGATCTGTTACTGAAGTCATGAATCAGTCTCAGAGCGTTTACTTTGTCCCAACTTGGTTGCCTAGCCAAACGCTCTAGCCTTGAGTAAAAGCATAAGCCATATTTTCTGATTCTAAACTGAAGTCCTTGTTCAAATTTGTGTCTTTATTTCCGAAAAACACCTCTCACTAAAACCTCCATAACTCCCTCAGTTTTTAAGGTAGAAGCGAAATTTCAACTCCCACTTGTACCTAACATCCTTAGCTATACCGTGCGATTGACCCGTTATATCAAAAATCGCATAAGGAAAAGTTTTCCGCAAATTGACATTTTGAAGAGTTTTACACGTGTGAATTAGCTTTCAATTATTTCCCACTTTGACTTTGAGATTTCAAATGTTTTCTTTTGATTAAATCATTGCTTGTGTTTGCTTGCATCTGTTCAAAGTGGCTGCCTTAGAAATGTATAATAAATTAGGCATTTTTGACCACATTTTGTGTTTTTGCTCAGCCAATTTCAAAGCCAACCTGAAAGTTGAAAAGTCAATTCCGTTTTTCTCTTGTGTTTAAAGGAGAAGGTGGGAGTGATAGTCTGATCTGTGTTATTACTGAGTACCTGCTCTCTCCTCACATCTATTTAAATTGCCTATTGGTGGGTTGAGGGATGTTGCAGGAGGAACCCCTAACCATAGTTCTATCTGTTCCAAACAACCCAAAAGTATCCTTTTCTGTGCTGCATTGTTTTTGTGTTCATTACTTGATTTCCAGTGCATTAAAGATATTATTCAGTTTTCTGTCATCCCATTGGTGATTGTTGTTACCTATTAAAATATATAGTGATTTAAATTCAAAATACATAAATAACTATTTACTTTTGCAACCTAGCCTGATTTCTGGTTCAGTGTGAAGGGTGGGGGTCTCAGGAGAAGGGTGCGATATGAGTGGTATGTCATTCAGAATATTGAACTTATAGATAAAAATAAATAATGGTCTCATTTGCGCACTACATGCTGGGCGAGACCTGGGTCTGTGCCAGATTGAAATTACTTACAAGGGGCACCATGTATTGAAAGGTACATGTACCACAGAAATGGAGAAAACTAAGGACCTGCCACAGGGGTGTGGGCATCTCAGTCTGCCTGGCCGGCTCAATATAGCATTACATTTCTGCCAGAAGGCTGCAGAGGGGGGCTCATCTAGGCAGTATGTTGATGGGACCTGATGGTCTGTGGGGTAGTGGCAGGGCAGCTTGGGCAGGCACACACTCGTTTGTAGGGCTTTTGAACTCTTCTAACTCTCCACCAGTTCTTCCTGTTGCTTTTGTGGATGTAGGTAGGGGTGCATGCTGAGTGGATGTCTGTGTGGTGGGGCTGTGTGAAACGTGGATAGTGCCTGCAGGAGGATTGGGGGCAAGCTGACAGGCTCCCTGTGGCAGACTGGGGTACAGGCTGATGGGCTTCTTGCAAAGGGCAGTGGGGGTGGTGGGAGGTTTGGCTGTTGAGCTGCCTGTAGGGAGGTCTGGTGGGGCTGAATGATTGGGCTGCCTGTGTGGGTGTGGGTCCCTGCTGATGGGCTGCCAGCAGTGGGATCTGAGGGGCAGGTTGATGGCTGCCTGCAGGGGGGTTTTGGGTGCAGCCTGGTCAGCTGCCTACTGTTATTGCTGCTGTGTCATCCTTGGCGGGGCAGTATCCTCAACAGACTGTGGTATTGAGAAAATGTTCTGCTCTTTCCATAGGGGTGGAAAAGTGTGACGGGCAGTGTCTGATTTGTATGCGCCATTCCAATCCCCCATTTCCTAGTTGTCTCAGTGTGTGTCCTTCTTTTGGGCTGTTGGCATGCTTGATGAGCTGTTTTGATACACCTGTATGAAAGGTCTCTTTTACAGCCCCAAATTGCACGAGCTCTTGAGGAGTAAATATTATTTAAAAATCTCTGCACTCAGAATTGTTTTAATTTTTGTGAAAAATACTTGGGAGCATTTCAAGAATTCATTAAAAAACACATGCATGTGCAGAACTGGGCAATTGGTTGTTTTGACACTTTTTCTTCGCATGCATTGTTTGTTTGTCTTTGTGCACTCCTTGCTGGTTGAACACTGCTCATCCGATCTCAGCCTGGGACTGGGAAGCTATTGACCATTGTCCAGAAAAATCTAAAAAGTAAATTGTGTGCAATATCGAAAATACGTAATCTGTAACTTATGTTTTTCAATCGTATTTGCTTTACAAGTGAATTGTGTTTAGTGTACCGTTTTGATGATGTTGTGTAGAAATCTAATTAATTTAAGTGGTTTGTTCAAATGAAAAAAGAGAACGAATAAAATACAGATATCAGGCCAAAAACATATATTTCATTTTTCCAACCGTCTTATATTCAAGTGAGTCATGAAATAATGGAAATGAGGGGCACTCTCCCAATATGTATTGGTGAGTTTTAATGTAACTTTTTCGTGCAGTGCTGTATCACATAGTGCAGGCCTAGTGGGCATCATGGCACTGTATAGATTCTTTCAGAGCCCAAGGCCAAAGGGAGAAGATACACAGATAGTGGTAGAGTGGGGATATGGGCGTACTCTCACATGCAGCGGGTGGAAGAGGTATGCTAAAGAGTGTTAAGCCACATACCACATTTTAGAGTCTTCCACCTTGAGTAGGTTTAGGCAACATAGAATGAATGAGCAGAACAGCCCACAAGAGGGACATCTGAAGTAGGGATATGCGGCCTATACTGAGGGAGGACCAGTAGTAGAAATGAAGATGGTTAAGATACATTCATGGATGGCGCAAGGATATATGCAATGTCAGGCGTTGTGTCCCCCTCACCTGGAAGTGGACCAAATGTAATATTTGAGTGCCCATCCAGAAGGCTTGCATGAGGCATTAGGCAGCAGTAGTGTAGCGGGACAGGAAATCCCCTTGCAACGCAGATGATTTAAATGTGGGCGGTTTGGCCAGGTTCCTGCAGGCTGTGTATGCAATATGGCTATCGCAGGGTTAGAGGGTGGTGGCATCTTAACCTAAACAGGCTTGGCGGATGGATTGCACCGAGTGTGAGTCTGCCCTTACCCTGTGTTGAATTCTAGATACATGTGGTGAGGAGGGGATGCAAAAGCCAATATCTTCCATTGAGTGTGAAACACAACTTTGCAATGGAACTTAATAACTCTCATAGTCTCAAGGTGCTGTCCAACGGCACTTCTGCTCACTGATCTGGTTGATTAGCAGGTTGACGACTGTATTATCTCCGACACGCCTGAAGGCAGTACCGCAGGAAGGCAAAATATTGTGACTGCCATGCAGTTTAGGAATTGCTTCTGTCCATTGTGATCCAGCTTGTTGCATTTTCTGCATGTTTTCTCTAAACAAAAGTGAAGGAACATGTTGTCTCCTGGATAATGCCAAACCATTGCAGGTCAGGATACCAGCAGGCAATCAAAACCAGGCCAGGCCAAACCAGGCTTTTGTCTCGTCTCGTTTCCTCAGGTCAAACTGTTGCACAATATTTGGAAAGTATGTGTGTGTGTGTGTGCTTCTGCCTTGGTGTCAGAAGATAGCTAAATATATGGCCTGGGGTGCCTTCCAATATTTATCAGGCAACATTATGGGCAGAGCAGGATACAATGAGCTTATTAAGGCATACTAAGGCCCGGCCAGGAGCCTAAACCAGTGCAAGTATCCATCCATGCCGTGGTTCTATATCATTCCATCGAGTTCTCTACATGGCAGGAGAGTTCCTCACCTTTTTCTTTTTCTTTTAGGACATTTTGCCACAAATGTATGCAGGGGGTGAAGCCCCCCCCTAAACCCCTCCCCATGTCCCCTCAAAAAATGTTATTACCCTAACCCACCACCCCACATACATTTGCGACAACACTCGATGAAAAAGATCCGATGAATTCTCTGTCAATGGAAAATCCATCGATGGAACCTCCCCACCCCCATAGAGTAACATGTGAAGTATCAGTATATTAATGCCAGTCATGTTGTGCATGACTGGCACACGAAATGACTATTGACTATTTCCCTTTACAAATGGTGTATCCTCCTACTGTGATGGCGTAGGGATGCGGAGGAAAATACGCAACTACGGCCTGTGACTACAGATTGGCATCGTAGACAACTCAACCTTTGCTCTTTTTGTCTATCAGATATCACTCGAACCCCGTTGGAGGATTGTGTTGTATTTTATTGTATCATGCTTTTTTTGTAAAGCAGGCATACAGCCCACAATGGGTTTTCTTGGTGCGAAAGCTGAGAAAAGGCAGAAAGAAAAGAAATCAGAAAAGACCTGGCTGAAATACGGTAAGGATCTGTTTTGCACTGAGGATATGAATAGGAACTGTGTAAGCAACTCTTATATGAGGCGGTCAGGCAACAAGGGCCCTGTAGAGGAAGTAACATTGGAGGAGGTGATGTCTGTTCTTTCAAGACAGAAAATGCTGAAATTGTCGGGAATCAATGGTGTCGCAAATAATGTATTGTGCTCTATGCCGGATATTTGGGGACCATTTTTGGTACAGATGTTCAACGCCAGCATCCTGACGGAATAAATCGTCCCAATTTACAAAAAGAGCAGTAAATCCTCATCTTCTTCATACAGAACTGTTACCCTATTAGATGGGACAGTAAAGTTGTCTTTGGTATTGCTTTGAAACGCCGGGAGCTTTGACCGGCAGAAAACAGCATCCTTTTGGATACCCAATAAGCCTTTCAACCAGGTACCGGACGATACACCAGTGCCAAAACCTCTAAATTATTCTGGTAAAACAGGTATTATCCCATCTACGTGATTATCTGGATATTATATGATATCATAGGTTATTTATAACACGCTCAATACCCAGAGGTTTCTAAGCGTGAACCCGGGGATCGAACCCGTGTTGCTACGTGTCGCCTTGCTTCCAAGGTGAGCACGTTGCCCCTGAGCTATCCTCCTGAGACAACATCTTTGTTTGGCCTTAGATCATGGGTATAGGAGACTTTTCTGGAAAACACTAGGTGATTTAGGTATTCTACGCCCTCTGATAGGGATGCTGGAGTCCCTCCATGAAAACTCAAGGTTCTGTGTGCGCTATGGTGTGGATGGAGAATTGACTGCATAGTGGTAAGGAACGGGGACTGCCAAGGATGTGTCCTTACACGCCTACTTTTTAATGTATATGTTAACTCTCTTGCCCCCTATTTAGCCTCTCATGTTAACATTGATATTCTCCGGTGTGGTGACAGGAGACTGCCAGTGCTCGATTATGCTGATGACGCTGTTCACATGGCGAAGATCCCTAGATCACTGCAGGTTCTAATAACAGCGTATGAGAAATATAAGAGGGACCGGGGCTTACGAGTTAACTGAAAGGGTCATACACGTGTGTCTCCCCAAGGCCTACGCAGTGCCTGCCGATGTTTCTAGAAGGAAACCATTTGGAATGCCGCTCCTCTATTGACTCACTAGGTATAAGACTTAATAATAGACTGAAATCGGATGACCACACCTTAGAGCTAGGTGTAAAGATGACCCAAATGATAGTTTTTTTTTTTAGATTAGCAACGACCTTGAGACACTCTTATGTGGATCATAATACATATGGCTAGAAGGGCAAGGCAGTCAGTGCAGGCATCTTTGTGTGTGAGATATGGGGGTACGCAAGGGCTGACTGTCTACAAAAGATAGAGAACTGTTTTTAAGAAATTTGTTAATGTCCCCTTTTCCCCCTCAACACCTGTGTAAGCTATGCATTTGGAAATATCCATTACCTATCTCTATGATACAATATGTGGGAGACCAATACTAGCTTGGGCCTCACTATAGGCTGGAGATCGTAGCTCTCTAGCAAAAGATTTTATTGTGAATATTTTAACCTTGGAGGGCCATAATAAAGTAGGCTGGTTAGTCCACATTTAGTCTTTATTACACAAGTTATCCTGGTCAGCATATATTTATTACCCAGAAAGAATGAGAACTGTATCTAAAATGATGGTTAGAACTAGGACTATGCAATATTTTGTCTCATTGAGGGAAGAATAAATTATGCAAAAATCACAAGTGAGGGCCTATTTACCGCTCACTCCCTTAAATGGCCTGCAGAATTTCTCCAACTGGTGCTGACGAAGGCCACATTCAGAGGGTAATTCATAGATTTCAGCGCAGATGCAGTGCACGCGAGCAGCACAGAGAGGGAGCGTGCGCCAACGTGCACCAGCCGTGTGCGCTAAACAGCATTCTGGCGCACCGCGTATTCATGGAATTTACAAGCCATTTTGAGCGCTGGCGCAGAGAACATCCCGCAGCGCTAGTTACGCCCCCAAGAAGGCCTCTTGTGCAAGGAAAAGGCAATGAAATCCCGAATGCAGCGCAAAGGGCCGCGCTAACCCTGCACCAGCTTACAGGGCCGGTACACTGTAATCACGTGAAAATACTACACGTACCCCGCTCACGGCAGCCAAAATCGTGAAAATGTACTGGGCACCCCTCGGAATACGCGTACCCCGCTCGCGCCAGGTAAATTGCCTAGAAAAAGCACCCCCTGTGGCGTGGGCTGCCTGTGGGGCATGCCCAGGGTGGATGGGGTGCCTGCATGCATGTTGGGGGTGCGTGGGAAGTTTCAAACGCGATAGGCCTTGTGGGAGCGTGGTACGTGTATTTCAGGGGTGCGTGTGGAGTTTAACACGTGATAGGCCTTGTGGGAGTGGGGTACATGTATTTGGGGGGTGCGAGGGAAGTGTCACACGTGATACGCCTTGTGGGAGCGGGGTACATATATTTGGGGGGTGCGCAGGAAGTTTCACACGCGATAGGCCTTGTGGGAGCGGGGTACATGTATTTGGGGGGTGCGCGGGAGGTTTAACATGTGATAGGCCTTGTGGGAGCGGGGTACGTGTATTTGGGGGGTGCGTGGGAAGTTTCACACGCGATAGGCCTTGTGGGAGCGGGGTACGTGTATTTGGGGGGTGCACGGGAAGTTTAACATGCGATAGGCCTTGTGGGAGCGGGGTATGTGTATTTGGGGGGTGCGCGGGAAGTTTCACACACGATACTCCAGGCGAGAGCGTCGTACGTGTATTTTGGGGGTGTGCATGGAGTTTAAGACACAATAGGCCCTGTGTGAGCGGGGTATATGTATTTGGGGGGTGAACAGGGATTTTCACACGCGATAGGCCTTGTGCGAGCGGGGTACGTGTATTTGGGGGGTGCGCGGGGAGTTTCACACGCGATACTCCAGGTGAGAGCGTGGTACGTGTATTTGGGGGGAGCGCGGGGAGTTTAACACGCGATAGGCCCTGTGCAAGCGGGGTACGTGTATTTGGGGAGGGGGCAGGGAGTTTCCCACACGATAGGCCTTGTGCGAGCGGGGTACGTGTATTTGGAGGGTGTGCGGGGAGTTTCACACGCGATAGGCCTTGTGCGAGCAGGGTACGTGTATTTGGGGGGTGCGCGGGGAGTTTCAGATGTGATTTTGCATTGTGGGCCCTCCCGGGTGTGTGGTTCCCCCCCCATGCCCTGCAGGCAGCCCACACCACAGGGGACTACCCTACAACCCTCACCATGCCCTGCAGGCAGCCCACACCACAGGGGACTACCCTACAACCCTCACCATGCCCTACAGGCAGCCCACACCACAGGGGACTACCCTACAACCCTCACCATGCCCAGCAGGCAGCTCACATGGTACCATGCACTTGTGAGCACATTTGTGAGGCCTCTTGTGCAAGGAAAAGGCAATGAAATCCCGAATGCAGCGCAAAGGGCCGCGCTAACCCTGCACCAGCTTACAGGGCCGGTACACTGTAATCACGTGAAAATACTACACGTACCCCGCTCACGGCAGCCAAAATCGTGAAAATGTACTGGCGCACCCCTCGGAATACGCGTACCCCGCTCGCGCCAGGTAAATTGCCTAGAAAAAGCACCCCCTGTGGCGTGGTCTGCATGTGGGGCATGCCCAGGGTGGATGGCCTGCCTGTGGGGGATAGGGAGGGTGAGTGGGCTGCCTGTGGGGCATGCCCAGGGTGGATGGGGTGCCTGCATGCATGTTGGGGGTGCGTGGGAAGTTTCACACGCAATGGGCCTTGTGGGAGCGTGTTACGTGTATTTCACGTGATAGGCCTTGTGGGAGAGGGGTACGTGTATTTGGGGGGTGCGAGGGAAGTGTCACACGTGATACGCCTTGTGGGAGCGGGGTACATATATTTGGGGGGTGCGCAGGAAGTTTCACACGCGATAGGCCTTGTGGGAGCGGGGTACGTGTATTTGGGGGGTGCGTGGGAAGTTTCACACGCGATAGGCCTTGTGGGAGCGGGGGTACGTGTATTTGGGGGGTGCACGGGAAGTTTAACATGCAATAGGCCTTGTGGGTGCGGGGTATGTGTATTTGGGGGGTGCGCAGGAAGTTTCACACACGATACTCCAGACGAGAGCGTCGTACGTGTATTTTGGGGGTGTGCATGGAGTTTAAGACACAATAGGCCCTGTGTGAGCGGGGTATATGTATTTGGGGGGTGAACAGGGATTTTCATACGCGATAGGCCTTGTGCGAGCGGGGTACGTGTATTTGGGGGGTGCGTGGGGAGTTTCACACGCGATACTCCAGGGGAGAGCGTGGTACGTGTATTTGGGGGGAGCGCGGGGAGTTTAACACGCGATAGGCCCTGTGCAAGCGGGGTACGTGTATTTGGGGAGGGGGCAGGGAGTTTCCCACACGATAGGCCTTGTGCGAGCGGGATACGTGTATTTGGAGGGTGTGCGGGGAGTTTCACACGCGATAGGCCTTGTGCGAGCAGGGTACGTGTATTTGGGGGGTGCGTGGGGAGTTTCAGATGTGATTTTGCATTGTGGGCCCTCCCGGGTGTGTGGTTCCCCCCCCATGACCTGCAGGCAGCCCACACCACAGGGGACTACCCTACAACCCTCACCATGCCCTGCAGGCAGCCCACACCACAGGGGACTACCCTACAACCCTCGCCATGCCTTGCAGGCAGCCCACACCACAGGGGACTACCCTACAACCCTCACCATGCCCAGCAGGCAGCTCACATGGTACCATGCACTTGTGAGCACATTTGTGAGCCCTGACTCATGCCCCCTGCACCCCCACCCACCCAGCAGTGACGGGCACCTGCCAGCAGGCCCCGACTCATGTCCCGCCACCCACTCACCCACCCAGCAGTGACGGGCAACTGCCAGCAGGCCCCGAATCATGTCCCCCCACCCAGCAGTGACGGGCACCTGCCAGCAGGCCCCGACTCATGTCCCCCCACCCACTCACCCACCCAGCAGTGACGGGCACCTGCCAGCAGGCCCCGACTCATGTCCCCACCCCAACAAGTCATCACGATCCACACTCATGGCCCTTATGGCCACCCAAATCCCACCCCATGCCACCCCAGTCCAAACACCCAAACAAGTATTCCATCCACCCCACATTGAAATCCCCATGTCATGATAGATCCCAAATGGCAAGTATGCACATCAATACATGTCCGTCACACACACACAATGGGTGCAATTGAATGAGAAAACCCACATCGTGACATGCATGAAACGAATGACAGAATACCACACAAATGAAGCATGAAACCAAAATGTATTAAATACAAAAGCAAGGGAATGAAAGAAAATCACACAATAATAGAAATAATAAACAAAAGGCTGCATGTCCAATATAAATGAAATAAAACATATGAATGCTGCATCAAAATAAATCCAAATGAAAATGTCTCCAAAGGGTTCGTCCATTAAACAAAATCAAATTAAAAAATAAATCCAAAAAATGAAGTTCAATCCAGCCTTCAACTATATACAATTTTCAAATCCTGGGTCCATGAGCCCAACAATCCAAATGAAACCTACCAAAAACCCTACCTAATAAACAACTATATACAAAAAGGTGGGGCATAGTCCATGCGCCCCAAATGAAATGAAAAAACAAAGGAAACCTAACACTAATTAACTATATGCAATGGTGGCGGGCAAGTCCTACGGCTCACTTGTTGATTTCCCGACCCAGGGCATCATCGAACTCCTGTTCTAAGTTCTGAGGCGGGCCTGTTCCCTGGCCCGAGGTCTCGCAGGGATAATGCCATGTATAGCTCCAACTTCCTGCAAATTTCCTCGAGGCACTTAGCCGCCTCAGCGCCCTGCGCATGGAGTTCTCTGCCCTGACCATAGTGAGCCGTACCTCTTCCGCCCGCCACCGCTCCGCTTCTATTTGCTGGCCCAAACGCTGCCACACAGAAGACACTCCCAATCCAGGGTCCTCCTGCCCCCCGGCCGATGCCTGCCCCTCTGATGTTGATGGCCCCGAGCCATCATCGCTCCCACCTTGAGCCTGCTGCTGCCATGCACATGCTCTGCCTGTTGATGCCTGCATGTCCTCCTCCTGCTGGGGTCCAGTTGTTGTGGTGGCCATCCCTGCTGGACCTCCGACTCCCGACTGTGGCAGGGATGTGTCCTCCACCAGGCTGGCCGCTGGATCAGAGGCAGCTCCACAGGGTACCCAGGTGATACTTGGGCCGGAAGATGGCACGGAGGACGACTGGTTCATAGGGGGTCCAGTTGAGGAGGGGGTCAATACAAGTTCCAGCAGACTGAGGAACCCAGCACTAGTGACCCGTCCTAGTAGGTCGAGGCAGTCAATGAGGCATCCCAAATAACGTGCAGAGTCCTCACGAAAACTCTGCATGTCATCCTGGATGCCCCGTTGACGCAACGCCACCCCAGCCAGGACAGGCTCAACCCCAGATTGCCACATCCGCAGGGAGAGGAAGGCCAGTTGTTGTTCGCGCATCCCTTCCCTGCGAACGGTTCTGGACGAAGGCATCCCTGCTGGTGCGGGATGATGCAGTCACAGGATATGGGACAGGATTACACACAGGCACCTCCGCGGCGGCCTGTGCTGCCTCCTGTCCCTGCCCCTGGACTGCACCACTAGTACCAGTGGAATCCCCACTCCAGACCCCGTGTGTGGCCCTTCCACGGCCTCCTCCTCAACCAAACCCTCCACCAACCTGGATGACTCGGTGCCATCGTCCTGCACAGGCCCCTGTGTGGTCTCAGCTACCACTTCTGCTGCCGAGGAGTCCACCTCCGACCTCCGCCTCTGGACCTACCCTTGGCAGCTGCGGCTGCAGGCGTGGCACCAGACCCCTCACTCCCCGACGAGATGACAACATGGGAGGGGGCCTGGGCCTTGCGTGTCCGGCTGGCGGTGGGATCCCTGCCGCTGTGCCCCACAGCACCGTCTCCGCCCTCTTCATCAGTTGACGCTGCAGACAGGGAGAGACAGAACACAGGCATCAGGGCACTGTACAATGGTCTGATACACACATGACAGTTGCGCATGAGTGGCAGTCTCAAACTTCACACATGGCATCACACTCCCCAACACACATATCATTTGAACCCACACACATGCGCAAATCAACAGGAATGTTGCAGCAGGCAGCACCATCCATACACATGCAACAGCATGAGCATCCGAAGGTTAGCCTGACATCACATGCAACACAGGGAGTGTCGGACACATGCACACACGTCACCAGACATACATGCATCTGTACATCTCCACCACCTGTCGCAGTGAAATCATCGGCATCCATGTCACATCTGCCAATCAACCTCCTACATGTTGCTGTCACATGCATCCATGGTGTATCACAGTGGCACACATGTCAAATACACACACACGCACATGTACATTGTACACATACATGAAGGTGGAACCAGCATCCATGTGTCACACCACAACCATGCCACATTACATACACATGAATTTAAACATGTGTGCACCGACGCATGCAGTTGTGCACCATGCATTTGAACACATACACCCTTGATGTGCCTCACACATGACAAGACTCACATGCGACAGGCTCATGTTCCTGTACATACACATCCATGCATGGCCCTCCCAAGACATATGTGCAACCTGCACACTCCTGCCACACCTCAACATGCACAGCGTCCAATCAGTACGCATGGAAACTTACCGCTCGACTCCGGACGGGTCTGCCTCTGAAGGATCTGGAGGTGGAGCTCTGGGTGTATGCATTCCAGGACCCTCATCTGGATGTTGGTAAGATGGACCCGGCACCCCTCTGCATGCTTTGCCTTCAAGAGGCGCCGGGCCTTGCTGAGGGTCCTGGACCTGAAGTCCTCCCAGCGCTTCCGGACGTGTTGCATGTCGTTCCCTCCATGTTGATGGCAGCCACGATGCCCTTCCAGATCCCCTTCTGTCCTTCATTGTCGGCGTGTGAACTTCCAAAAAGAGCATCATAATGCCCCAGGACTTGCTCCACCAGGATGCCAACTTCATTGGCAGTGAAGCTGGCACCCCTCTGCCTCTCTGGCTGGGGGTTGCCAGTGGTGTCTGATGGTGTTTGCCCCGACATGGCAACCCCGAGGCTGGTGTGGGTGGGCAATTGGGTCCTGGGTCTGGGCTGTGGAGCGATGGAATACCAGTCGGGAGTCTTCTGTTTCCAGCAGGGATGGTCACAGCAACTGGACCCATAATGATGGCTGACGTGCAGGCACCAAATAGCAGGGCACGTGGCCAGCAGGCAGGCAGGCAGCAGCAGATGGCAGGTAGGAGCGTGATCGGGCCTCTGGGGGGCAGGAAAATGGCCTTCTGGGCAGGAGAATGGTCTTCCGTGCGTTGTCACATGGCCAGCTTTATACAGAGTGATTTGGCACGTGAAAAAACTGCACGTCAGCGTGTAATTCGAGGAAAGGCCCTTAGCACGTAAGCGCGTCTGTGACGTAACGCGCACGGGCGTTTCCCTCAACACGGGTGCATGTTGATTGTACACGTGCACAAACTGCACGTCCAGGTGTCACTGAGTGTAATTGAAGGAAAGGCCCTTAGCGCATACGCGCGTAAGTGACGTCGCACGTGTGGGCTGCCTTAAAAGGTACGCGTAGGATGCCATTTTCTTGTATGTGCTTTTTGTGGAGAGCGAGCGGGTGATTCTTGTACTTCTTGTCCCTTCACACGCGATTACTTCACAACAGTTCCAGTTCGTACTCCTTCTATATACAGACAGCGTTCAATTATTCTTTTGGCGGGGGTGTGCGCGTCTTTTTCACGTTCTTTTTCCAGGCAGACGGTGAATCGGGCACATATTTTTCAACTGTGGTTGCCCCCGGGTGTTGCGTACCCATTCAGAGGTCATTGTAGCCAGTGTGTACCACGCGTATGCTTATTTCTGCTAAGCCCTGAGGAGCGAAGGGCTGATAAGGAGTGCTGTTGGGCTGTTTGGTGAGTGGTGGAGTGCACTAGTTGACAGTGTTCATCATGAGTACGACGGACAAAGTACAACTCGCTCAATCGAAAGGTACAAATTGTCAATTGATGTTGAAAACGCGTGCACAAAAGCGACGCGATGGTAATGAAAATAACACAACTATCCCCGGGTCACAGCACACTCGGACTAGAAAAGTAAGCAATTTTTATTCGTGTTCCTCTATAAGTGAGGCTCAGAGTGAATTGGCTGCTCCATCTTCACTGCCTTCATTGCCACACATACACAATTCTGCGACTTCCTTGTCACCACTTTCACAGCTAGAGGGAGATAATGTGCTTGACGATGTGTTCGTTAGAGTGACTCCATCTAAAAATGACAATTATTTTTCCTTGCATGATTCATCGATAAAAAGCAATGCTGGACGTATACAAAATACGCATACACAAATTGAGCTTGACCCTGGTGAGGTTATGTCTACATCTTACAATAATACCCAAAAGTCCCCATCCAAAGAAGTGGCATTGATTCAATGCGGACCGACAAATCCGTTACAAACATTATCAAAGTCCAACTTCGCGACGGCTCAAACACCGGAACGTGGAAGCTTACCGCTTGAGCGCGGCGGCGCTCTTGGCGTGGAGCTGGTGGTGATGGGTGTGGGGTGCCCTGTGGAGTCCGGGGGGTTGCCGCGGGCGGTTGTGGGGGTGCGGAGACTGGGGAGACTGGGAGTGCTGCGGCTGGGCCTGTGGATGCTGGATCTCCGTTGCTGTTGTACGAGCAGCCGAGGCGGGTGGTCGCAGCCGCGCATTGGGAGAGATTGACGATTCAGACCAAGGTAGTCGAGAGCGGCGCAATTGATGCCGAATCTTGTGCTGAGTATCCGCTAGGGGCTAGCTCACCGGGAGTCGACATTCAAGTGGCCCAATGCCAACTTGCTGATACGGAGTCATCTGTTAGGACATCTGATGACCTGGAACGAATAATCAAGCCTAATTACAATACTACCAATGGTGAAGAATGGTGCGAAGAAATTGTCGCTGCCCCAAACAAAGGGACGCCACCTGACTCCTTACCTTCAGTAAGGCCTAACATGCGACGTGATTCATTGGAAATCGCCAATAATGTCTTGCAGACATTACTTGGATTGCCTAAGGGCAGCAAGAATAGCGTAAGTATGGCTACACCCTTAATCAATGAAGATTGTTCAAAAACATCAGTGAAGCGTACCAATAACGTCTTAATTGATCCGGGTGAGATTAGTTTGGATGATGTGCCTCACAAACGTGCAAAAATGTCAAAAATAGAGGCATTGACTTCATACGCATATGACATTTCAGGTTTACCCATACCATCCCAGAAAAGGCTGCACATTAGTAAACAACGTGACTCACTTGGTAGTCCAAGTAACGCAAACAGACTCTTGATTTCTAACGATGATGACTCTGAGATAAATGAGACAACTAACTCGTCCTTCATGGAACGACCGTTCCCTAAAATCAGGAGAAAAAGAGGCAGATTAGATAAATCACCCGAGTGTATAAAAACCTTGGCACAAGGTCCCGAATCAAGTACTGCTATGCCCCCGTTAGACTTACAGCTATATCTCTGGCCCCATGCATGAAATTATATGAACATTTAAACGAAGCGACCAGAGATTTAACCACAGTGGTGGCTTTGTTAAACTCAAAAGTGGTAAAACTGGAACAAATCTGTGCCAATACTAACAGCACAACACATGAGGGTTTTGAAAAGTGGAACGAATGGCATAAGCTGTTACGGGAACAAAAAAAGAATGATACAATCGACAAAAGACTGTTCGCTGAAGTCGCAAAAGAAGCTCTTGCCCTGTTTAAAAAAGACACATGTAGTCTTCAAAAAGGGGAGCCTAGTGAGATATCTGAGGACAGTGTACAGTCGGCCTTTAATAGTAATATGCAAAGAATGGAGACCTTGAATCTTATAAACGTTGTACCCAATCCTGAGCCACAACTCGAAGGTCCACTGCTAAAAGATAACATTATGTAACTGAAGGGACTGCTCAAAAAAGTGGTAGGGCTTTATAGAGCTGAACTGTATAGGAACAAAGGAGAGGGCGTCCTACCACATTAATTTATATTAAACAATCCCTGCATTCCTTATTTACTGCAGAAATAAGCTCCATTCTGACATACTAAGTATCAACAAGTTTGTGAACTCATAATTAGACGAGAAATAAATACACATAGAATGATGAAATTGACTTTTAGGCTGCTTAATTCAACTAAAATGTCAAAGAAAAGGAATGGAATGAATTCAATCAACCATAACATTTAATAGTTTTATATGAACAACACATGCCCACTTATTTTGCAAACATAATCAAATAGTAGCAAAGCAAAAAATAGATTGGAAACATAATTCAATTAGTTGCCATTCCGATTTGCAATAACATAACATGAAAACTAAACAATTACTCCATGAATTGTCATTAAAGAAAAAACGTGAAATCGTGGGTGATAAACCAAGATGGGTTTTTTACAGATACACATATAACAAAATATTCTGCGGGAGGTAACCAAGTCTATGGCCCTACGTCTAGATGTTAATCAAACAAGAAAAAAGGGACAGACTGTTGAAATCCAGGTGGTAAGTGGTCCCAGGACGTTTCGGCGGCGAGCGCCTTTTTCAAGGGTAATGACCCAGTCTCCCTATGGGGAAAAATGATATGTAAAAAATATCAATGTCGTGTTGTGCAGCAAAACTGATCTTAGTATCTCATAAAAACAGTATATTTTTTTATTAAAAAACAATTATATTAAAAAGGCAGGGGTGCAAAAAGTACAGTGCCCCAACCAACACCAAAATGTGTTCCAACCCAAAACTGACCTGCGTGGGATGAAATTGAAGGTAAGGATTCAGGTTCCTTTATTATGAGGATGAAATGAGGACTCTGTAGCCAGTATAAATATGGCTTGTATTGTCTTCATGTGCAATACCTAATTGTAGAAAGGGGATAAAGACCATAAAAAATATGGTAAATACTAGTGCTGAGAAAGACCAAAGCTAAAGACCAGGCGCTTTGGTTAGCGCTTCTTTTGGGGAAGCAAGGCCTTAGAGACTAACGGCAAAAACCTCAAATGAAATTACCTGATAGTGAAGACGTAATTCATAAGGCAGGCTCTGTACAAGGGGTGCTCTTATAAATCTTCAGCAGAGCGTTAATGAATTCATATATTGGAAGTGGCGAACAATCGTAATGTGACCCCGGCGTGAAGGAGGAGTTCTGTGCAAGAAAGAAGAAGATACACATGTACCAGTGGCCTAAGATTATAAAAAGCCCTAACTGGTAAAATGTATGGAAACTAGGCGGACAGGAAAATAAGTTACCTGTGGGTGGACGAACTTCGAACAGCTTAAATAATGCTGCAAGAGTGGCAGAATGTTTTTCTATTTCAACTGCGAACCGGCACCAAATGCCTCGTTAAACCCAGATTCAATGGTGTTTGAAAATGAGCTATATGCACCGGAAACGGTCAACGCGCATGTGCATGGAACAGCCAGATAGTCGCGCGCATGCGTCACAGAAAAGCGTGTTGAGCTCTGCGCATGCGTAGAGTAGATGATCATGATGTATCCAAAGGAAATATGTTGGACACCGCGGTGGCCATGGAGACTACAAAAACGTCACTGTTATTGAACCGTGTCGTGACGAGAGGCATTATTTGAGATATTCAGCTAATTATTAAAAACGTGTATGACACGGGAAACGGTCATGCACATGCGGGCACAGGGAAGCACTAATGATAGTCCCATAGATGTTAGAAAACTATGTAAATATAAATGTCTTAATATTGCGTGGTAAATATCTGGAAGATGAACGTGCAGAGTGACAGTAGATCAGTCCTTAAATGATTCAGAGGAGCTGGTATGACTGATAAATAAATTTCCACACGTTGGGGGGCTCCAAGAGAGAGTCACAATGAGGAGGTCTGATACTCAGCTAAATGTCATAGGTGCCATTTCATTTAGGCCCCTGGTGGTGGTTTGTAATTTAAAAATCCACCAAGCCTCTTTGTAATTAAGGGCATTGGTGGTATTGGTGTTGTTGATAATGACATCAACAACCCACCATCTCATGTCATCTGCACCATGTTGATGTTCAATGTAGTGGGAGACCAGGGGTGCTGTTTGTATCTTGCAACGGATGCGGGACCTGTGTTCCCCTATACGTTTATGCACTGGTCGTTTGGTCTGACCCACATACCGCATTTGGCATGGGCATTCAATAATGTAAATCACATTAGCAGTTTTACAATTGGAAAAATGTTTTATTTTCCAGTCTTGTTTCTCAATTTTAAAGGATGTGATTTTTTTCGTTAGCTTGCACACATTGCAAGTTCCACATGGATAGTGGCCTGTGATCTCTCTTAGACTCCACAAATCAGACCTTTGTGATTTTTTGGTTAGTCTAGAATGTGTGAGTATGTCTTTTAGATTTTTTCCCCGTTTTAGTGCCATCCAAGGTAGGGGTTCATCTGGGAGGCTAATTTGTATCAGTGGCCAGAACTTTTTGATGTTGGCCTTAATGTGGGTGGTGTCAGGGCAAAATGTGGTAACACAGGTCATCTGTTGTTCCATAGTTAGGTCCTGTGTTTTTGGTGAAAGGAGAGTTTCACGTGGTATATATTGGACTCTTTTCCTCGTGTTATTAATTAATTTCTTGGGGTATCCTCTGTTCCTCAACTTTGTCTGTAATATCAAGGCATTTGTCTTGTATTGTTCTAGTTCTGTGCAGTTCCGTCTCACTCTCAAGAATTGTCCAAATGGTAAATTGTTTCTGAGGTGACCAGGATGAAAGCTTCTATAATGGAGGAGGGTATTCCGATCAGTCTCCTTTCTGAACATGGAGCAGATTAGTTTGTCCTCTTTTGCTGTGATAGTTAAGTCCAAAAAAATAATGCTTTGATTACTTTTCTCTAGTGTAAATTGGATTTCATTCATTTGGTCATTAGCCCATTTCAAAAAGTTGTCTAAGGATGTTTCATTCTCCTGCCAGATGAAAATAATGTCACCAATATACCGGAACCATCGTGTGATTTTATCATGGAACGGGTTGTTAGTGTTAAGAATGAACTGTTGTTCATATTCTGACATAAAAATGATTGCCATGCTGGGTGCAAAGGCAGCGCCCATAGCGGTTCCGCTTATCTGGAGGTAAAATGTTTCATCAAACAGGAAGAAGTTATTCCGTAGAGCAAGTTCAAGTAGCTCTACTATGAAATTTGTTGGTACTCGTGTCTGATTCATATTGTGCGTAAGATGGTGTCTTATGCATTCTATGGCAGAGTCTTGTGGTATACTTGTATAAAGGCTGGTGATATCCATTGTCACTAGTAGTTCCTCTGTTTGAGAGAAAGAATGGTTCTCAAAAATAGATATAGTAGCCATTGTGTCACGTAGGTAGGTAGGAGTTACCTGACTTAATGGTTTAAGAAAATAATCAACAAACTTGCTGATAGGTTCGAGTACCGAGCCACACCCTGATACAATCGGTCTTCCTGGTGGTTGGTGTTGGTTCTTATGAATTTTAGGTAAAGCATAGAAGGCAGGTGTTCTGCCTTCTGATGTAGTAAGAAACATTGCTTCTTTATCAGTGATCCAACCATGTTCTGCAGCAAAGCTGACGGTTTCCTGGATTTTATTTTTTATTTCCATGGTGGGATCTTTTTTCAAATTCCTGTAATTTGTGGGGACGTCCAGGAGATCTTTAACCATGTTTTTGTACTGTTCCAAGTTTTGGATGACTATACCTCCTCCTTTATCTGCTGTTTTTATAACAATCTGTTTATTAGCGGAAAGGTTTTTTAACGCTATATGTTCCTCTGGTGTTAGATTGGATCTTTTTTGTTTCTGTAATGTTTGAAGTTTAGTCATTTCTCTCCTAATGCATTTCTCAAAGGTAACAATAGAAGGTGATATTTCATTTTCTCTAGGGTTGAAATTGGAGGGTAACCTAAGCCCTGAGTCTTCGTATCGATCTACTGATTCTTTATCCTTGAAATAAAATTTGCGTCTAATTGTTCTGAAAAAAGTTGACAATTCCTGATCGAGAACGAACCAGTTTGTTTTATTTGATGGTACGAAGGAGAGACCTTTGGCAAGTATGGTGGTCTCAGCCCTGGAGAGTTCTATGCCAGATATGTTGAAAATTGGGATACTATCTAGTGTCTCCATTGGTTGCGTCGTCTCCGCATTGGATGGCCCCTTTGTTGGTAATTGGGGGGGTAAAAAGGCATTGACATTGGTGGTGGTGGACCCCAGTATCGCCCTCTGGGGCCCCCTCGTCCTAAAAAAGGAACCTGAGGGGGTGGTGGACCAAATTGTCCTTCATATTGTTGTCTCCCTTGGATCATCTCATCGGAAGATCCAGAACTGGAGGTATCTGAAAATGTGACCCTCTTCCTTCTTCCTTTACTGGGACCAGCCGAACTAGCTGCTTTTTCCCGATCTTTTTTATCCTTGTAATCTGGTGCTAGGTAGGGATAAACATTTTCAATTTTGAAGTTCCGGATGTCTTTGGCTAATTTTTTGTGCTTTTTTTCTAATGTTAAGGCCATAAATTGGTCGAAGCTTGTGTTAATCTCTTTCAGTTTTTCCCGAGCGTTCTGTAGATCTTCATTCGCTAGGAATTTTTCTTCTTCTATTGCTAAGTCCCTTTTAATTTTTACATGAATTCTTTGCGCTGTACTAATGGTTAGTAC
Source organism: Ambystoma mexicanum (assembly GCF_040938575.1). Taxonomy (NCBI): domain Eukaryota; kingdom Metazoa; phylum Chordata; class Amphibia; order Caudata; family Ambystomatidae; genus Ambystoma; species Ambystoma mexicanum. Next base: position 218,940,708 of record NC_090935.1, on the reverse strand, counting down.
CATAAGGTCTCTTGAACATTTGGTAGATATTTTGCTGAAACTAAGCATGTATTCTTTATCCTCTAAGAACAAAGCCGGTTCATTTCGGACAATCAGTCCCAATGGGACCATATTTACTCTTAAATATTCTCTTAAAAAGTGGCCATGGACCTCAGTCCGAAAACACTTCTTTTTAAATTTAAGTAAATCGTCGCCAGATGCTGTAGTAGCTATATGTTGTTGTGCTCCATCCAGATTAAAAAGGGTGGGGCCCTGGATAATCTCAGAGGTTTCTTCCTCCGTGAAGCTAAGTACTTGTTCCATGTTAAATTAAAGAGAAGTGTGTTTGGGTGTGAGGCTAGTTAGAACACAGTGTGGGGGAGGTGGGGGTGTCTAAACCCTAAGAAAAAGTCAAGAACTTAAAAGGACAAGTCTAGGTGTCCCTATTATAGCAATAGCTATATCTGAAGTTACGTAACTGAAGGGACTGCTCAAAAAAGTGGTAGGGCTTTATAGAGCTGAACTGTATAGGAACAAAGGAGAGGGCGTCCTACCACATTAATTTATATTAAACAATCCCTGCATTCCTTATTTACTGCAGAGATAAGCTCCATTCTGACATACTAAGTATCAACAAGTTTGTGAACTCATAATTAGACGAGAAATAAATACACATAGAATGATGAAATTGACTTTTAGGCTGCTTAATTCAACTAAAATGTCAAAGAAAAGGAATGGAATGAATTCAATCAACCATAACATTTAATAGTTTTATATGAACAACACATGCCCACTTATTTTGCAAACATAATCAAATAGGAGCAAAGCAAAAAATAGATTGGAAACATAATTCAATTAGTTGCCATTCCGATTTGCAATAACATAACATGAAAACTAAACAATTACTCCATGAATTGTCATTAAAGAAAAAACGTGAAATCGTGGGTGATAAACCAAGATGGGTTTTTTACAGATACACATATAACAAAATATTCTGCGGGAGGTAACCAAGTCTATGGCCCTACGTCTAGATGTTAATCAAACAAGAAAAAAGGGACAGACTGTTGAAATCCAGGTGGTAAGTGGTCCCAGGACATTTCGGCGGCGAGCGCCTTTTTCAAGGGTAATGACCCAGTCTCCCTATGGGGAAAAATGATATGTAAAAAATATCAATGTCGTGTTGTGCAGCAAAACTGATCTTAGTATCTCATAAAAACAGTATATTTTTTTATTAAAAAACAATTATATTAAAAAGGCAGGGGTGCAAAAAGTACAGTGCCCCAACCAACACCAAAATGTGTTCCAACCCAAAACTGACCTGCGTGGGATGAAATTGAAGGTAAGGATTCAGGTTCCTTTATTATGAGGATGAAATGAGGACTCTGTAGCCAGTATAAATATGGCTTGTATTGTCTTCATGTGCAATACCTAATTGTAGAAAGGGGATAAAGACCATAAAAAATATGGTAAATACTAGTGCTGAGAAAGACCAAAGCTAAAGACCAGGCGCTTTGGTTAGCGCTTCTTTTGGGGAAGCAAGGCCTTAGAGACTAACGGCAAAAACCTCAAATGAAATTACCTGATAGTGAAGACGTAATTCATAAGGCAGGCTCTGTACAAGGGGTGCTCTTATAAATCTTCAGCAGAGCGTTAATGAATTCATATATTGGAAGTGGCGAACAATCGTAATGTGACCCCGGCGTGAAGGAGGAGTTCTGTGCAAGAAAGAAGAAGATACACATGTACCAGTGGCCTAAGATTATAAAAAGCCCTAACTGGTAAAATGTATGGAAACTAGGCGGACAGGAAAATAAGTTACCTGTGGGTGGACGAACTTCGAACAGCTTAAATAATGCTGCAAGAGTGGCAGAATGTTTTTCTATTTCAACTGCGAACCGGCACCAAATGCCTCGTTAAAGCCAGTTCCGCTTATCTGGAGGTAAAATGTTTCATCAAACAGGAAGAAGTTATTCCGTAGAGCAAGTTCAAGTAGCTCTACTATGAAATTTGTTGGTACTCGTGTCTGATTCATATTGTGCGTAAGATGGTGTCTTATGCATTCTATGGCAGAGTCTTGTGGTATACTTGTATAAAGGCTGGTGATATCCATTGTCACTAGTAGTTCCTCTGTTTGAGAGAAAGAATGGTTCTCAAATAATGCCTCTCGTCACGACACGGTTCAATAACAGTGACGTTTTTGTAGTCTCCATGGCCACCGCGGTGTCCAACATATTTCCTTTGGATACATCATGATCATCTACTCTACGCATGCGCAGAGCTCAACACGCTTTTCTGTGACGCATGCGCGCGACTATCTGGCTGTTCCATGCACATGCGCGGTGACCGTTTCCGGTGCATATAGCTCATTTTCAAACACCATTGAATCTGGCTTTAACGAGGCATTTGGTGCCGGTTCGCAGTTGAAATAGAAAAACATTCTGCCACTCTTGCAGCATTATTTAAGCTGTTCGAAGTTCGTCCACCCACAGGTAACTTATTTTCCTGTCCGCCTAGTTTCCATACATTTTACCAGTTAGGGCTTTTTATAATCTTAGGCCACTGGTACATGTGTATCTTCTTCTTTCTTGCACAGAACTCCTCCTTCACGCCGGGGTCACATTACGATTGTTCGCCACTTCCAATATATGAATTCATTAACGCTCTGCTGAAGATTTATAAGAGCACCCCTTGTACAGAGCCTGCCTTATGAATTACGTCTTCACTATCAGGTAATTTCATTTGAGGTTTTTGCCGTTAGTCTCTAAGGCCTTGCTTCCCCAAAAGAAGCGCTAACCAAAGCGCCTGGTCTTTAGCTTTGGTCTTTCTCAGCACTAGTATTTACCATATTTTTTATGGTCTTTATCCCCTTTCTACAATTAGGTATTGCACATGAAGACAATACAAGCCATATTTATACTGGCTACAGAGTCCTCATTTCATCCTCATAATAAAGGAACCTGAATCCTTACCTTCAATTTCATCTCACGCAGGTCAGTTTTGGGTTGGAACACATTTTGGTGTTGGTTGGGGCACTGTACTTTTTGCACCCCTGCCTTTTTAATATAATTGTTTTTTAATAAAAAAATATACTGTTTTTATGAGATACTAAGATCAGTTTTGCTGCACAACACGACATTGATATTTTTTACATATCATTTTTCCCCATAGGGAGACTGGGTCATTACCCTTGAAAAAGGCGCTCGCCGCCGAAACGTCCTGGGACCACTTACCACCTGGATTTCAACAGTCTGTCCCTTTTTTCTTGTTTGATTAACATCTAGACGTAGGGCCATAGACTTGGTTACCTCCCGCAGAATATTTTGTTATATGTGTATCTGTAAAAAACCCATCTTGGTTTATCACCCACGATTTCACGTTTTTTCTTTAATGACAATTCATGGAGTAATTGTTTAGTTTTCATGTTATGTTATTGCAAATCGGAATGGCAACTAATTGAATTATGTTTCCAATCTATTTTTTGCTTTGCTCCTATTTGATTATGTTTGCAAAATAAGTGGGCATGTGTTGTTCATATAAAACTATTAAATGTTATGGTTGATTGAATTCATTCCATTCCTTTTCTTTGACATTTTAGTTGAATTAAGCAGCCTAAAAGTCAATTTCATCATTCTATGTGTATTTATTTCTCGTCTAATTATGAGTTCACAAACTTGTTGATACTTAGTATGTCAGAATGGAGCTTATCTCTGCAGTAAATAAGGAATGCAGGGATTGTTTAATATAAATTAATGTGGTAGGACGCCCTCTCCTTTGTTCCTATAAAAGATAACATTATGGCTGTTAATAAATGTGTACCAAATTCTTCTTTACAAACTGTAAATATCGTGACTCAGGATAATAAATCAGAGTCCGAGGGTGCAAGATTTAACCTTCAAAAGTTGCCTATTGTGCACTTGGCTCCGATTACAACTACTAATGAACCAGAGGATTGCTCAACAAGGGTTCCTACAAGGCTGAAAAGTACAGGAAATTTGGGTCCTGTGATCTTGCCGATTGTGGAAATTGTAGATGTGTCTTTTCATACTGCGTTTGAGCAAGCGCGTAGTTTGGCAAATCCAGCACTTGAAGTCATTCAAGATGAATCTACGTCCAATAGTAATGTTGAACGCAATGGAGTTGGCTACTGTGACAAAAAAATTACTCCAAAACCAGTGATAAAACTATTTCCACTATTTAATAAAGAAGCTGCTAAACCACCAAGTATGGGCCCTGTAAAACAGCAGAAAGTTCAGCAGTGTAAAAAAACAAAAAACCTACCGGCTAAAAAGGGGAAAAAAATGACCGGGGCCCGAAAGTTTTTAAGGAATATTAAGGTGGTTCACGTGCTCGCTAACGAAAAAATTGCCCTTGCCCCTATTGCACTTAAAAAGCCACTCGTTGAACCGCTTAGTGAAAGTGAATCCAAAGGAGGATTAAGTGATAACGCCTTAGAGGAGACTGAATTATCGTCTGAGTTGTTAAATATGACAACTCATGACGACCCTGAATACGAAGATATTGTGGAGTCAGCTATTTCTGTTAGTGAAGTTCAAAGTAACAGTGATGTTAGTCCTAATGTCTTGATTATGAGAAATGATCAGATAGACGGCAGAATTGTCACTTTGGAAAAAGAAATACCGAAGGTACGTGTAGCTGTGACATGCCAGGTCGAAGCAGCACAGTTCCTTGAAAGTTCCTCTCATATCCATGAAATGGTAACTCAAACAGTGTCTACGACTGAGAAATTAAGCAGTCCAATATTCCAGACTTTACAAGAAAAACGAAATAAGTTAAATGGAATTCGCTTAGAGCGCACGCTCGCTGCCCAGGCGAAACCAGTACAGTTGCTTGAAAGTTTGACTACCAACCATGAAGTGAAAACTGCATTAGTGCCTACAAGCGAAAAGTTAAAGAACTCGACTTTCCTGACTATGCAGGAAAAAAGAAATAGGAAAACGGGAACCTGTTCTGCAAACCCTGTAAGGAGGGGGATTGACGACTGGATGGATATTGAACTGCATGAGAATCAGACTTGTAGACGAGTTAAATTTTAAGAAACACAGCATGTAAAGCAAATCGATATGCATAAGAACGATCAAATAAAACAAACATCAAATGAATTTGATGCTGGCTTAAAGAGTATAGTCCCCAAAGCCAATGGACTGGTACCTCTGGTCAGATTGTTGGTCGAGAGGTTAAATTCGTCTGACAAGCTGATCTTAAACAGGCGTAACATCATTAAGTTACGTCACCACGTACCTAGTTTACGTGCAGTTACCACTGAGGATTTAAAGATTGTGGAATTTCCAGATGAGCGGAGAAATGATAAAGTGGTCTTATATGTCATTTCGCCGTTAATAGCCACTTCTATTTTGGAGGCAAATGTGTCTCTTTTTTCATTGGGCTTTGACGTCTATAAATTAGACAATGGTGACCTCTGATCTCCCTGTAAGGCTAGGAAGGAGATGGACCTTCAAGCACCATGTATATCAACCTTACTTAAACCATCAGAATCATCAACTGAGTTAGTCCATACATGCCTGATTGGTCTAGCTACGACAACATGCAACATGCCTTGTGAACCTGGTGCTAAAAACAGGACCGTGCATCACAGAAAAAAATGCGTCGCTATGGATGAAGATACAAAATCTGTACCTGAAGATGAGAGCGAGAGACTCACCATAACTATACAAGGCAAAATGCAACAAGGCGTTTTAGCGCCTAATTTTCCTACAAACATTCACAATCAGGGCGTAACACATGAATGGCAATGGTTGGCCGGTACGTTAAATAACAGCTCTGACCGATAATGCCAGGAGGCTGACGTCTTGCAGAATTGTGTACTAGGATCTTGGAACACCCGTGTCTTCACTCATTTGATGAACACTGAGTGGTTGGGAGGTTTGGACATAGTTTGCTTGCAAGAGACCTAGTTAAGCAGCAGCCCTGTTGCATTAGACTTTGAGATAGCATTAAATCCTGCCATAAAATTGGCGAAAGGTCGTCCAATGGCTGGTCTTATAACCTTAGTAAGACGATCATCCGGATACAGCATTAAAAAGTCTGTAAATCATTCGCCTTTCATCCAAGAGTCAACGATTGTCAAATTGGCCAAACATTCCCACAATAAAGAACAAATGACCATTCTGAATTTATATTGGAATCATGCGAGGGCTGGAACCAATGTGTTCATTGATGAGGTCTCAAGCATTATAGATCGCCTATTGGTTGACCAAGAAGGAGCAAACATAATTTTATGTGGCGATTTGAACATAGATTGTTTCCAGCCTAAATCAGTTCAGATAAAAAATTTGGCAACTGAATGGATGAAAGAAATGGGCGTAAGAAATTTGCAGGTGCTCAATGGATGTACGCCAGGGGATATACCGCCGGCTTTGACGTGGAACCGAGTAAATCAGGGATCCACCATTGACTATATATTTGTTACTGCCGACTTCCATCAATGTGTAACATAGCTAAAAGTGCAGCAAAATTCAAACAGCGACCACGGCATATTGATGATGGAATTCAAAAGTAACAATGTAGATGTTAAACCAAAATGGCAGGTGAAGATTGACGTGGGAGCAAGTAGGGTCCGCCTACGTCTAGCTGAAAGAGACGTCGAACTGATGGCAAAGAACTTTAACAGGGATGTGCGAGGTTAGAATATGCTCAGTTACTGGCAAACTTTAAAACCAAGAATGATGGCTCAAAACACATGATGTTGAAACGAACGCATTGCTTTGACCTGGCTATATTACAACAGAAACGGCTTATGAGGAGTATAATCCGGCAAGCACGAACTGATGCGCCAGACACGCGTAGTCTGAAGATAAGAGGGGCAAAGCAACGCTACAAAAACTGGCTCAAATCACATAAAGAGCTTATGTTTCAAGGTGACTCGGAATGCATGTTAAAAAACCTGAACTACAAGAAGTCCTGAGATTTCTGGAAGATTATTAACGACACACAAGCACCTCAATTAGCTCTACAAGCTCCTATGGTATCTGAAGCAGCATGGATTGCCCATTTTGAAGATCTATATAAGGATAGTGGAAGTTCCTTCAACCTAGATGATCATTGTGTTGCAAGTTGGTCATTGACATTCCCTAGAGAGGAGATTGTGAGTATAATTAGTAAAGCCAAAAATTCAAGAGCTCCCGGGCCTGATGGCCTGACTAATTTCACGATCAAGCAACACCCAGGGCTATGGGCAGACTTTTGTGTGGATCTCTTCAAGAGAGTGAATCTTCAGCGACAGACACCACAATCTTGGAAATCCGCAGTGATTGTACCTATATTCAAAAAGGGGGATAGAACATGCCCTAAAAATTATCGCCTATCACCTTGCTTGATGTCTTGGGGAAAGTGTATGCGACCATGTTGCAGCACAAGTTAGTCAAATGGGCAACTCAATCAAAACATGTAGATGTAAGACAAACTGGTTTTGTCAAGCAGGTTGGCTGCTCGTTGAATTTATTGTTATTGAATCTACTTAAAATGGAGGCAATAAGAACTCAAACTGTGGTTTACCTTGCTTTCATTGACTTTTCCCATGCATTTGACACAATAGATCGTGCACGTCTATGGAACAAAATGAATGGATGGGGCTGCCCGAAAGATCTAGTTGCCGCAATAAAAGAATTGCATACAGGAACTTCAATCGGGGTTCGTCTGGACTAAACGGGTGCGCTGTCTCAACCAATTAACACTTTCAAGGGGGTTAAGCAAGGCTGCCCGCTAGCAGCGGCGATATTCGGCCTGTTTATTTCTGACATTGGGAATTCTTTTGAGAGGTTAAACATCTTTCCTCCAAAGATGCATAAATCCCGGCTAAGTTGGCTGCTTTATGCAGACGATCTCATATTGCTGGACTTAACACCCATTGGTTTACAGAGGAAAATCAATGCAATCCAGCAATATGTGGTTGAAAACCACCTGTTTATTAACACAAAGAAGTGTGAAATATTGGTTTTTAAAGATCTGAGAAGTGGCAAAACAAAGCTTGCAAAAAATCTAACATGGTCATTGAATCAAGAAAAACTGATGATCTCGCCTAGTGTGAAATATCTTGGAATGATGATCAGCTCCAGCCTCAATGACGAACCATGGATAACATAGACTAAACGTAAATGCAAACAGTTGGCGTGTCAAGCGCAGGTGATAAACAATAAATATGGGAAATTCTCTCTGAAGGCAGTTTTACGATTCTACGAGCAAAAGGTCATACCTATACTTACGTATTGGGCAGAAAATGCATTGGGCTGTTCATGGGAGCTATGGTCTACTCTTGAGAATATCTTTTGGTCCAAAGTTCTCAATTTACCAAAAGGAACAGCTATGACTTCCATAAAATACGAACTATCATTAATTTCAATCCATGCGAGAGTTTGTTGGAATTTGTTATCTCTCTACCGCAAAACAAAAACATGCGAACAAATTCCACAATTTGGAGTTCTCCATGGTGCGATTTCTTCCGGACCAGAGGTGTTGTCAATGTGGATAAAACGCTGTGAAGGTTTAATGTTCGAGTATAAAATCAAGCCGAGACTCTCCAAGGGAATCCGAATGCAGCAAAAATAAAAATATGGCGAGAGGATTGGGATTTAACATGCTCCAAAAGATTGTCCTCTAAATCAATGGGTGAGGCCCCACTCGAAGCTCGGGCGTACAACAGCATACAAAAATACATTGAGTTATTTCCAGATCTGCATGCCCGCAGACTGTTCATGTGTCTTAGGCTAAATGGGTTCAAAACCAAAGAGCGGTTACGGGCATGGTCAACATATGCAAAACTGGATCCGATGTGTCGCTGCTGTTCGCAAGGACCTGAAACTTTGAAGCATTTGGTGCTATTCTGCGTTGGGCTAAGAACGGAAAGAACTCGCCTTTGGGGCCCTTGGAGTGACTCCCACCCGTCGCTGGACGCTGAAGACTGGTGGCAACAAATGTTCAATGGGAGAGACATGAAATTAGTCTTGCCTTTAACACATTTTTTAGCAATAATTGAAAACCGATTGTTGTTCCCAAATGTATCCCTAAACAATTGAGGACGTGTAATATTCCTTGATATGTTGAGAAACTCCTTCTTTAACGCGAGGAGTTAGAAAATGGATGAAATGGATGAATGTTGTTTGTCTTGTAATGTTTTATGTATTTTAAAGGTTTGATTGTAAACCAATAACATTAAAAAAAAAAAAAATCTGTGTTTCTGGGTGCCACAGCATAGTGCAGGTTCTTTATTCCATGCACGTGGTCTACCAGGGGTCTGTGTGTACGTTAAATTTTGTTTTCGGGGTGCCTGAGCGTTGCATGACCCGTCATCTTCCCCCAGGGGTCACAGATGTCACAGACAGCCTTGCTAGAGCACTAGGGTACGTATTCCATCTAGCACCCTACCCCTTTCACCCCAATTGCCCAGGACAATTGTTTACTGCACCTCCCATTCGCACAACAACATCAGTGCCATGGTTGGGAGGCGACCAAGCACTAAGGGAGGCAAAGGTGGCTGACCTCAAAGAGGTAGGGGACCTGGCCAGGATGTGCAGGGTGGCCCAAGAGGCCAGTGTGTGGAGGACCAATCAGGGACACCTATGCCCACCCCCAATGGGTGTGGGCATAGGTGGGGGACACCATCCCAGCTCAGGCCTTGTTAACCCGGCCCATATTGTCAACCAAACCGGCACAGGATGACTCCCAGGCTGACTTCCGTGTCACCAAGTCAAAGCCACGTGTGGGTGAGGAGGCTGCAGGGGCAGCTGCAGCTCAATCCACCCCAGCTCGGAGTCTCCCAGCCGGGACAGTGTTGGTCCAAGTCTATCACACTGAGGTTGGTCCTGCCAACATCACCCAGCAGCCAATGCCTTCAGTGAGACCTTTGGTCATCGTGCCTTTGGCTACTTCCAGTGCCCAGTCCACCTGCGCTTCAGCCCCGACCAACCAGAGCGGCATAAGCCACTCAGGGTCTGCACCATCTTCCAAGAGGAAGAAGGGTGCTCTTGCGGTACAGGCTGGGACCCCAGACACAGCTACCCACTCCGGCACATCAAGGAAGCGTAGTTTCAATGATGAAGAACTAGACACACTTGTGGGCTACGTGTCGGCCCATGGCCGTGAAATGCTGGTGACTGCAGGGTGCAAGACTACGACTGTTCAACGTAGGGCCCACTGGCAGTGCATCGCGGACCACATTAGTTCCCTTGGATTTGTGAGGCGCACAGCTGATGATTGCTCTAAGCGGTGGAATGACCTGAAACGCAGAGCAAAGAACAAGCTGGCTTCCATGTATGCCTCTACTCTGGTGACTGGCAGTGGGTCTCCACCAGAGGAGGATGAACTAACAGAACATGAGGCAATCGCTGGAGAGTTCATCGCAGAGGATCAGATCCAAGACATGGGAGACCTACCAGATCTTGAGGCAATGTCCGATGAGTGGCCATGCATGTGTGTGCAAACCATGTGTATGTTGCTTGGGTGATGTGCTGTGATTGAGTGCCAGGTGAGGCTGTGTAGTCATGACTGCTATGGTTCACCCATGTGGCGCCTCCAAACCATACCCCAGCCTTGGGTTAGGGTTTTCAAGTATCCCTTCTTACCACATTAGACAATTTGCACCACATTACTGCACTTGCCCTTCAACTGTCATCTTGCCACAACATTGTTCATACTGTTTTCCTGTTCATTCTGCCTGATTGATGAAATCCTTAGCATTTTTACCACACATTTTTGTGCCGTACTGCCCCAAATGTAACATACTTCAGTCATAGATTACACCCCACAATGGCCCACATTTGTTACCTTATTATGGGAATGATTTCACCAATCAGGCTGATTGAGTAATGTGCGCCTATACATGGCCTGCACACAATCATTTTGGGGCCCTGTTTGAATGTCCAACATGACAATTGTCTTCTGTCATGTCGAAGTGACCAACCATTGATGTATCCATGTGCCTGCCATCACTGCATCAGTGAACACTGGCTTTGTTGCAGCATGTGGCACATGCGTGTTTTGTCACACTATTTTGCATGTTCAATTTCATGATGTCCATCTCATATGGATGGGTGACAGTACTGATTTGCCACCATCCGGGTGTCCTTGTCAAATCTGCCATGGCTATGCTATGTGCCATCTGTGTGCTGGCACGTGTCATGTATGTGGATTGTCCATGCCACTCACAGGCTAATGTGTGATGCCAGTGCTATCAAGCATGCAGCACATGTGTCTGCTTTTTACCTCCCTTCCAACTCATTGACAGTGCATGCATGCCAGAGTTATTGTCATGTGTGACACGTGTCATTTATGTGCTGGATGTCTGCCTCGTCATGCCTATGTGTGTGGGCTATGGTGCTCATGCCTGTTTTCATTACTTTTCTGTTATGTTTTTGCAGGTGATGAGGCACTTGATGCTGTTGAGGAGGAGGAGATGGCGCAGAGCCAGGTATACTCACAGCCACAACCGGGCACCAGTGGAGGACGTGGGGTGGTGGTGGGTGAAAACCCATTACTCCTTCAGACCATACTGTCCACGGGTGTCTCTGGGTACACCTCCGGAGACCTCTATGAATCAGGTGCTGAATCGGACATTGAGACATATGTCCCGTCGCAGGTGAGTGTTTCTGGCAGGGATGCTGTTCTGTCCAACCCACCTGCACTGGGGGTAGATCCCTCTATGGGGCATTCAGTGTTGGAAAGTCCGCCTGTGGCGGTTACAGATGCAGGGTCACACTCCACAATATTTGCTCCTGTCCCTGGGCCAGCAGATCAAAGGAGGAATGCAGTCCTGCAGCCTCAGGCAGTGCCAGCACAGCAAGGTGCACATCACCTTGCCCCAAACAGGTGTGGTGCCCGCCAACGCGGTGGCTGTGCGCCACCAGGCAATACTGTGCGGGAGAACTCCATCTACACTATAGTAGCACAACAGGGGGCATCGTGTGAGATGATGGCTCAGGCCATGGATAGGGTGGCCACTTCCATTCTCCCCCCTAAAAGGCAGGTGGAGCTCCAGCAGCAGGCAACAGAGTCCATTTGCCACTCACACAGGGAGGACATGTTGGCGTCCGACAGGGACCGACGGGCTGGACTGGAGACTCTGCGCACAGCCATATCTGCAGAGTCACAGGCCCACAGGGATGCCCTGAGGTTAGAACACACGTCCCTCAGAGATACTCTGTGTGAACTTCAGGTGTCCCGGAGTACAAGGTCAGAACAGCAGCTGGAGCAGCTGACACGCACACTCTCAGCTGAGCTCCAGGCAACCCATCGGGAGATCCGGGCATCACGCGAGGCCATGCAGGCAGAAATGCGTGCTACCCATGAGGTGCTGCATGGGGATCTCCGTACCATCATCCTGCAGAACCAAACCTTTCACACCCGCATGCTTGCTGCCATGGAGGAGCATGCCAGGGCTTTGCGTGGTCTGCCTCCCACATCACGCCCACTTTCTGATGTAGCACCAGAGGGTGATGACAGCGACGGCAGTTCTCCCACTGTAGCGTAGCCGTGCAGGCCATGAGCCCATGGAGGTTTTTTTTTTCATCAACATCCACGCATGTGGGTGTTGGGGTGCACCCTGTACCTCGTCCCTCCTGGGTGGCCTCTCCCCCACCCCCTGGGCAACACATGGCCATTTTTTATTTTATTTTATTGATTTTTTTAACATTTCATTCCAATTTGCACAATGTAATAGTATTCAATTCATTTGTTATCTTTATTTCTTCTTCTTGTTTTTTCTATTTTTTATTTTCATTTTATTTTCAATCTTGATTTCTTATTTTCATTTTCATACATTTATTTTTATTTGGTTATGCTTCTGATTTTTACTTTATTATTCTAATTTGTTTGTTTTACTTTACATTTACTTTTGCTTTTTCTATATTTCATTTGCATTTACATTTATTTTCATAACCATTTCCTTTAAGATTGTGAATTAATGTTACAGTGTGTTGCTTTGTGTGGCTCCCGTAGGCATCCACTGTGTATTCCAGCTCGGCACATGCAGGCTTGTCCTGTGTTTGGGTTAGAAACTTGGGTTCCTGATACACACACCCCTCCTGCTACCCCTTTCCATGGGCTCGCAAAGGATGTGACCAAGTGACAGTAACTTACACAGAGACATTGGGCTCCCATAAGTTGTGTGGGCAGTCTGTAGTCCAAACTGTGTATACATCCCTAGTCGGGATTGTTGTTCATTTCTCCACTGCATGGTGGATTTATATATGGTTTTACATCCAGGACTTTTTCCTTATATGCATGTAGCTTGTTCTTGTCTTTACAAGCCCATCTCCTTTGTAGATGCAGTTCATGTTGTATGCAGTACACTGCCACATTTGCCTACCAGCAACACTCTGCACTTGGAAGGGGTCGATGTGCTGCCTTAGTCAGGTTGTGCCATTTGCACTACTTTCATTTTTTACAGTCATATGTTGCCACTGTTGGATCCTGTACTGATGTTTTGTCTTGCTGGTAAGTAATAATTCATGTGTGTTGTTTTTTATTAATTACTGGGAGGAAATTGTCTCTGGCCTGTTTCCATTTGGGACAGTGTATTTTGTGACACTTGTGCCATGGGTTGTGCATTCATTTGGTTGCTTTCACATTGCATGCCATGCAATGGTGTGTTGGGTAGCTGAGATGGGGAGGGGTTGGGTGACATGCCACTATTTGGAATTGATATTTTGCAAGGGGGTACTCCTTCATGCTGCATGAATGTGTGCCTTTTACTGACACAGAATTGGTTGTCTTTAAGTAGCTAGGGATGCACACAATGTAGCACTTCCAGGTGAACAATCTCAGGGTGGGATGGTTGTGACAGTTGATTGTCCCTTTTGTCATCATCATTGATTGTCAGCTGGTATGTGCCAGGCCTGTGTGCACTTCGCAGGGGTGGGATTTTAGGTGAAGTAATTTGCCACAAGCAGGGTACGGGCTGTCTCACCACATGCCCTTTCACCTCCCATGCTCAGCGGCCATGCGTGCATGTGGTTAGGGATGTGGGGGCAGCACCATGTCCACCGCCACGCCCCGCCGGGTTGCAACGCTGTGCAGGACACATGCTGCCACTATGATCCTGCACACTACAGGGGTTGCATATAGCAGCTGCCCACCAGAGCGGTCAAGGGAGCGAAAGCGTGACTTCAGCACTCCGAATGTGGGCTCCACTAAGCCCCGGGTTGCAATATGGGCTGTGTTGTATCTTACCTCGGGTGGTGTGGTGGGGTTCCGAATTGGCGTCATCATGTAGGTTCTCAGAGGGTAGGCACTGTCCCCTCGGGAGGTGATAATTGTTGTCATTAGTGGGGTTTTCACATTTCTCAGTGTCTGACATGCATGCATGTGCAAAGGCATTTATACTCACCAATTAGCCATGTGTCGCCATGCCGCCCAGCTTCCAGGTCCCGATTTAGGGGTGACATTCTGAATTTGAAACTATCATGGCTGGACCCTGGATAGTTGTCATATAATGAGGTGATGATTCCCTTGGCATCACATACAACCTGCACGTTGATGGAATGCCAGTGCTTGCGGTTTCGATAGATGTGCTCAGTGGCCCTGGGAGGACGTAGAGCCACATGGGTGCAATCAATGGCACCTAGCACTTTGGGGAAGTGTGCCACACCATAAAAGTCCTGGACGATGGCATGCCTTTCTGCAGGTGTTCTGTGCATGTATATGTGCCTGCAGACTGAGGGCGTGCAGTCATGATCGCCAACACCTGGTGTAGGCAGCGTGACTGCGTGGACTGTGAGACACCCCCAACTATGGCACTTGTCCGCTGAAATGACCCAGTAGCCAAGAAGTGCAGTACATTGAGCACCTTTTTCAAGCGGCTCAGTGCTTGGGAGCACAGGGTGGGTGATGTGAGGTCATCCTCCCGCTCCCTGACCAGTTCTAGGATTATTAGTGGTGGAAACCTGTACCTCCCATACACCTGGTCATCAGGAATCCCAAAAAGGGTGGTCCTGGGTAAAGAAATGTGTGGCCTGGCTATCCTCCTCCTCCTGCGGTGTCCCACGACCACTGCTGCGAGGAACGGTATATTCATTTTAGCGTATGAGCTTGTTTGTTGTTTGCGCGCACTTTTATGCTGCACGGGGCCGCTTATGCCTGCTTCCTGCTGGCGTACGTGTTTCTGGATTAGCGCGTCTTTTTTGGCACACGGCTTTCCCCTGTTCGATTTCAAGAATATGTGTTGTTAGCGCGCGTGTGGGCGTTGCAAGCATTTACCTCCTGTACTTCTCCTGTAACGCCCACATTTTCGTAAGCGTTGTTCCCCATTCCGCGTGTTACACCCCGTGTTACACCCACTTTTCTTGTGTGCGCTACACGATGTGCACTTTCCCTGTGCGTGTCGCGCATGCTGTTTAGTGACGTGTGCGCCCGTGTGCGCCACCCACAGATTTGGCGCACATCCCAGGTTTTACAAGCGCAGCGCATTCCATGAATCGATGAACGGCTGTGTGCGTGGCTTTAGCACGCATGCGCTGCGAATTTCATGCTTACCCTCCCCTTTTCGACGGCCATTTATTCCATGAATTACCCTGTCAATATATTGCTAATTGGGACAGTATAGCAGACCTGGTTTAAAGGAAATGAGGGGGGCACAGACTATAATAAAGTGTGGAGGTTTTGAGACGTTATCCCATTTTATTCTACTCTGTCCATTGTTTCATCATATACGAGTAAATTGTTAAATGAATATACTCCTATGTTTTCACTGCGCGTCATTGATGTTTCCCTTAATTTCATGGAAGCCAGCGGTTACATTTGCCCCTTGCATGTCTCCTACAAAGAGGCTGGCGGAGAGGCTCCATTTTATCAGGGGTTCAGGGAGATATGGCCAAAAGCTGTTTGAGGGACTACTTTTTGCCTAATACAACCGATTCTGCAGCGCAGGATGTAGCTGAAGTTTCTAGCAATGCTGTATAATTTTAATTGTGTTTTGAAGGCTGCAATTTGATTGCGATTTTATAAATTGTGATTATTGTGTTGATTTTGTCCACACCTGAAAGCTATGTTTATTTCGATAATTCAGAGGTAAATTCAATGATAAGTTGTTTGGCTTTCCTTTTAAGAACACTTTCCTGAAAGGTCTGACGGGTACTCCAGGAAGTCACGTACACAACAGTATCAGGGTGGAAGAGTCCCCAAAGAATTGAACGCAATATACTGCAATCAAACATCTTTGCTTCAACTTAAATAATTTCAAGATCATCAACATATCCTTTCCGATATCCCCTTTTTATACGCTTTCTGAAATGCCAAAAATCGTTTAGGCTAGGCTTGGAAAATAAATTCATTCATAGTGTGCGCACCCTGGTCCATATTACATAAATGATGCATTCCAGAAGTGCAGTTCGTACCCCAGTTCAACGGCCACTTGCTACGGATAATATGTTATGCAGGCCACAAGTTTTACAATGCTTAAGGCCAGCGCTAACATCAATGTTGCTGGATCTGGTTAAAAACAACTGAACACTGACCACAGCCTATATAAACAAAATGTATCATTCTCCTCCATCACACCAGGTTAAGAAGACAGACCGTAAACACTGAGAAACATGGGCTAAAGGTTCTGCTATAGAATCAGCCATTTTGTAGAAGCCTCCCTCCAAATGAATAAGTTGCAATTAGGTAAGTAGTAAAATGTTCCTAAGCATAAATTCAGTTTTTAGCCATGTAAATGATTTCTAAACTGCTCTAAACTTACACAATTTCCAAAAAGAACTCTGAGCATTTTTGCCAAAAGTCAATGAAACCTAATTTCTGAAGCAGGAGCAAACATGAGAGTGTCACCCCAAAAATGTTGTGCAGCCCAACCATAAGTTGGATAGGTGCACAGATCTGCAAGATCAGTGCCGTCTAGAGAGAGCCATGGTCCAAATTATGCTTGGCAATGAAGTCAAAGATACAAATGCTGGATGCAAAAGTTTATAGTATAGTAAGAAACAGGAATGCCGACACGTGTTTCGACCCAGAACAACGGGTCTTTTTCAAGGCAAAGCTGTTCATAATAACAAAATTCACACATTTTTGCAAGCGCATAATATATGCGAAAATAAATGGAAAACATCAAAAGCAATCACAAAATATAGTGAGATGTTTCATGCAGGATGGGACCAGAAAGCATAGAAAAAAACCACAAAATAAAATATGCAAGTGGAACATAAAATGCAAAAGGATAAGATGCCATTTGGTCACAAATGAAATAAAGTAAAATATTACCACAAATTATAACACATTCAACCGCCAGTATCCAACGATATGGTATCCCATGTATAGTACATGAAAAGAAAAAAAAAGTGTAGAGTAAACAATAAGCTGAACATTCTGATAATCAACATTATACAAATGAATTACATAGGATGGATAACCAATTTGAGAAAAAATTATTAAAGAGACACTCTTAGCAATGTCAAAAAAGTGATTCCTATTTCCCAAGTGCCGTCTAACACCTGAGAGCGGAAAAGTGAAATAATTACAGAAGGTCAGTGCCAGAGTAAGATAAAAGAAAGTGTTGTTCAATATCTACACTTCTACCACGTCCATTCCCTCATAATCACCAATCATGCAGTGAGATAACATTACGCGAAAAATGTATATCCCACGATGCAACACTGGGCGGTTTAGAAACTCGGTAATTACCGTGACGATGCTGGGAGAAAAATAAAGATGAACAGAATTCCTATGGTGCAAGCGATTGCACAAAGTGGTAGAGCACAATTAGGTAGATGGCCTCATTGGCAATAAGAATCTAAGCAACACGACGCAGTGGTAACTGCACGTTCTGTTAGGAGTAAAACCAAATATGAAATGTGTCAGAAATGAAATACATTATGGTGAAAGTGGGAAGGATAAAGTGCTGACCATGAGTGTCATACCTGTGCTAATAGGAACGGTTAAATAACCTGCAAGCGAAGTAATGGGGTCAGTCCCATACGTGTTCACAAAATCCAAGACTGCAGACAAAATAAAAGCATGTGCAGATAATGACATCTATCGGAAGCGCATAATAAACTCACAAAATGTATGGCTAACAAGTCATTATGCTCTCTACTAAAAATAAAAATAATGAGGGCTACCTGAAATACTGGGGTTAGATCCCCGATGAATGCAGAATCTACCGACGGCAAGGTTCTAACAAGACGCGGCTGGGTACTTCCGCGTTTGTAAAAAAAAGAGGACCTTAGCACACGTCACGTGACTAAGTCACGTGCGCGTGTATTGTTATGACGGCGCTAGGGTAAAAAGGAAAAATGTCCTACTAGTTACTCCTTTGTGCAGCAGCCCCCTCTTTTTCACAAATTTGTGCCTTGATAACATAGAAATTGCAGTTTTTGCATCACCATCTACGTAGTCCCAGCGCCTCCCACGTACGGCATTCCTCAATTCAGTCTTATAGTTAACTTTGCCGGTGAGGCTTGCAGGGTGTTTACAACACTATATCAAACTAACTCTTTGTCTTCCTGCTTAATCTAAGTTCCTTAATGGCCGAATATATTCTTAATCATGAAAGAGATAGAGTAGCTTTATTCTCCCCCAAAGGCAGCATGAGCAATGATTTTGCCAGCCATGGACAAGCAACCGAAACACTTTCCAATAAATGTGTGCGACTAGAACGTCTCTCTAAGCGAGAAATCAACAAGTACTGGGAAAAAGTCTCACTTATCAATTACATTGAACACAATATGATTCCTAGGGGTCTCCGTATTCTCCTTTTTCTAGACTTCACTCACGATGACGACCAGGACCTTGCCCAGGATTGGGAAGAGAACCTTACTCTTAGTTCCAAAAAAAATGCTCAAACTTTTGTTTACACATGCAGAACGTGAGCATGCACGAGTCTCCACACAAATATACATACTCCGAAAAGAAATAGAGGAATTGAACAATCCTAGTGCTGTCAAGGATAAGAATTATGACAAAATGCATGCTCTTCTCAAAGACTACCAGGACGAAGTAAAGATAGGCAAATTTCGTGAATTTTTCAGAGACAAAAGGGATTATAACAATGATACGGTTCACACCTTTCAAGCTAAATATGATTATGACAATATTAAACCTACAATAAAAACCCCTACTACTACTCCGGTTTCTTCGGAAATTGAATCTGAGGAGGAACAACCTACTACTGCCAGAAAAGGGGAGGGTAGTCTTACTCCCTCACTCACTCATCAACGACGAGGGTTCTTGGCTGAAATCAAGCGCTACAAAAAGGGTAACATTCTGAATCTCACAGCACAGACAAATAAAACTGTACGGTTGAATGTCCCTTTAGGGCGGATTACCACAACTCCCACCACATCCTCCGAGGAGGAAGAGGATCAAGGGCCAGACAAAGGGAAAAACGCAAACAAGCGGCAAACTCGCTCCAGTCTCAAGAATCAAATGACATGGACGTGGTAGAAGTGTAGATATTGAACAACACTTTCTTTTATCTTACTCTGGCACTGACCTTTTGCAATCATTTCACTTTTGGCTCCTCTGCGAAAGCAGTGTCCAGAACCCTGAAGGTAGTAGAAAGTGTCCTGGCTTGCTCCTTCTGCAGTCTCCTATGCTACTAATCCCCTTTTTCGCACTGTGTTTTAGATTTGAGCAAAGTACCTCTAATGGACAGTTTTAACAATAACTGTAGCAAACAGCGAAGGCGCGTCTTATTTGTCTGCTAAGTGTTAATGTTAATAGACTGAGGTGCAAACATTGTGCACGTTATACATAACAACAAGATGATTGCCTTTGTCACATAGGCTCTTATGGGGTGTGTCTAAGCCCTGAACGTGTTGGAAATCTCAAGTTGTCTAATGTCAGGTGTGAAACAACCAAACATTCCGCAGCTTTACGCGTAAATCAGATTGCATTCTGGTACTTGTAGGACTGTATTTACAAAGTGTAAAGGAATGGAAAATAAAATATGCTAAAAATACTCAGAATTACAGAACGCGTTTTTAGAGTTCTGTGTTTGCATAATTGTAAGAATCAATCGTGCCACGGCAGTAGTGATGTTTAGTGAGAAAAGCGGGCAGTGATGTGCCCGCAATACCAGCTCTAGTAGGCTTTTGACTTTTCACATTGAGCAACCACTTTCATGCATTTGTTAAAATGTGAGCTTCTCCTCTACTGAGAATGTGCACGGCTTAAATGGCCGTCTCTGTGGGACGGCACCCATTCGGGAGGATCTACTATCAGGTTTGAGCCCACTTTGCGTCAGCAGGAGAGGGAACCATTTCAATGACACTCTGGCCCTTCCTCACGGACGGACCACAACCAAAATGCTATGCAATTCTCTTCTGAGCAAGAGTACCAACAGCAACCCCAGAACACATCTGTCAGTTTCCAGTCACTTGCGTGTAGTTTACTGTCCTTCTGCAGAAGGGAAACCATTCACTTCTGCCAATCAAGGGGGATCATCGTGGGGCCAGGTACATGATATGATATGTTATTTATAACGCGCTTAATACCCAGAGGTGTCGTCTTGCTTCCAAGGTGAGCACGTTGCCACTGAGCTATCCTCTCGAGTCATATACATGCTGATCTCCAGAGATCGTTGTACAACCGCACCCGTGTGGGAATTGTGGCCGGGACGTCTCTTTATGCAGTTAAATAATGAACATCATTAAGTTAGGCAATAGAAACAATTGTTATTCACAGACACTCACTGTGGTGCAATGAAGCTCACCTTATTGGCCAGGTAGTCTCTAAATGGTAGTGATGTCAGGGCCAAGCATGGGATCCTAGGGAGATGGCTGGGTAGTTCGTGCTCCCTTCTTTGGGTACCCACTGGGAGGGGCAGATTCTTCTAGGAAATATGACTTTTCCATTGTTCAGTCCACACCTCCCCCGCTCCTACCCTGCTGGATAATCCCCTGATGCAATGCTAAGCAAAAGCATGACATCTCCCGAAAAAGCAGACAAATGGCTGGTAATGAAACCTCTTATAGGATCGACATTTTATATAAGCTGGGGTACCGTGGAGGGCGGAGAGCAGGTATTCAGGGAGGAGAATTGTAGAATGTTACGTCATAAGTTAAGGTAAAAAATAGGCTCTATGTGATCCTATCGAAAAATGTTAATTGAAGCAGATTTCATCGCTTTTTTTTTTACTGGTCATTTTGCTGCAAATATATGCGGGGGAGACCCCCGGCATCCCCCTTTAACACCCCTGCATTAATTATTTGACTAAACCCAACCCCCACATAGATTTGTAAAATATTCGACAAATTCTACTTCAACCAATTCTGAGTTTCTGAGTAGTACATATACTTTTCTTCAAAAAAAAATATAAAACCATTTTGGAGCATGTGCATTCTTCCCCCAGGCGCAGTGTGAAAACTAGATCATATTATTAGGTATAGCTAGAGAAAGCCTTCCCACTCTCACAGGGCTACTGCAGAAGTGTCTTGCTCCTTGATGCAGGAAGTCCTTTTGATTGGACCACTTCATCAAGCTCCACCCTCCCATTCATACCTCCGTGGTCGTCCCCTGTCCTGGTAGATGTGAGAGATGCACGCTCTGTCCAGCTAGCCTCCCCTTTCCCCGCTCTGCTCCTTTGCCTCTTATTGCGTCCTTCTGCACAGCAAATTCGACCTCCAAAGGCCAGTGTTAGTCTTTTCCTTGTCCTTATGAGTACTTCTTCTGCTTCCTGCATTCTGGAGGCACTCTTCAAATTAAAATGATGATTTGTATAAATATGTTAGCCTTTTAAAAACCAGCATGTACATGATGTAAACAGCGTCCTTACAGAGTGTTGTTTTCCAGTGCTTCTCTAAAACGTTCTAGTTGCCGTGTAAGGTGAATATTGCCCAACCAATTTAAACTAAAGTTCCAGGGGCCATGATTCCCATGATCCTGAGGCCCTCGGTAGTCCTGGCCTCCACTTATCCACCAATCAGTGACTAGGTTATGGTATAAACACTCTCCCCCCTAGGTCCATTCCTCTTTCTTTTTGCTGCCATACTACAGATAAGTTCTATTTACTTGATTCATGTACATGTTTATGGTTCAACTGATTTCTTTCAGAGGATATGATTATATTTAGGGTTTGACCGTACCAGCGCTTATATCGATTTACATTTCTTGTGCAGTATATATATTTTGTGTTTAGCAGCGTTTCAAATGCTGACGTGATTTATAAAAGCGCAAGTGCGAGCGATATTAGCAGTACCTGCATTCCTGGTGTTTTTCTTTCATCCGCGCAATTCGTTAGGAGAGGCGGGGCGGAGCCGCAAGCAAAGCTGCTCGCTTTAGGCAGCCGCCCCGCTCACAGCGTGTGTGGGAATTCGGCTTGCGTCTTCGCCGCCGAACACAGAGGGCTTTAGGACTCTGAGGTGCAGAAGCCTCGGAATCTTCCCGGCATCTTCTGCGAGGCGCTAATGTTCGTTTTCTCACAGAAATATTGCGAAACGGAGCGGAGAGACGTGGTATTGAGATCTTGAGGAATTTTTTGAAAAAAAAAGATTTATATACGTTCTATATTTACCAGTGAACGTTGGCTTTAATTTACATAAGCCACAGCTAGAAAGGTGCAGAGCTCAGTTAAGACTAACTCTGCTACAGAGCCACTGCTATTAGCTGACTCCCAAGAAGTTAGCTCTGCTAACACTACGCAATGGCTCAATCATCGTACCCCAGAGAATCACAATCCACCACACCAGAGTGGAGTGAGCAAGAGTGGGAGGAAGAACCCCCCTGGCAAGACACAGATCTGTCCCTCAGTTTCAAGAGGGTACTGGGAGATTCACTGACACAAGCTGTCTCTCAGAGGGTGCAACCTTTGACACAAAGGTTAGAAATGCAAGAAGCATGCATGGCTGAGCAGCAGGAACAGCTAGAAGCCAGGAAAAGATGGGCAGACAGCCCTGGGGAAGGGATGTCAGCTGGACACCCACAGAAAGGGGATAAAAAAAAAGGGGTGTAAAAAGGCCCAAAAGAGCGCAGACTCTTTGACCCCCTTGGGCACAAAGGAAAGGGTTAACTCTGTTCCCCAAAGTCAGAGCGACCCTGTCGCCAGATTGAAAGAAGCCTTTCTAGTTAAAATGGCGGATGGCCATAACAGATCCCCTGCCCCAGGGGTGGACAATTTAGGGGATTATGAAGAAGGATATGCCCCCGACGACAAAGGTGGCAAAGAAGAAGATATTCACCAGCCCATTCCACAGAATGTTCCCAAAGAGGAAGCCAACATAATAGATATGTTTGACCCAGAGGCCATTAGGCACCCAAAGTCATCTGAATGGGTGCCCTCGGCTAGAGTGGCGTTATATATGTCGCAGCATATTAGGAAGCCTCTGGACAGAGATTATGGATTTGGTAGAGAAGGTGAAAGACACTGGTACCCCAGAAGATACTCAAGCTTTAGGTAACTGGACACAAATGGCAGTATGCCTCTTGGGAAACGCCAACTGTGCCCTCTCTTTAGAGAGGAGAAGAGGCGTCCTCCTGAAGATCGACAGCAAGCTCAACGACCTAGCCACTTATGAGGCAGGTGAAGATGCCAAAGGTCTTCTTTTCGTGGAAGCCTTTGCGAAGGAGATGTCCCCGTTTGTGGGGACATACTCAGCGCTCGAAAAAGCCCAGAGTTCCATAAGAAAGATATTTCTGGGACGTGTTTTTGCTGGGACCGGACGCTTCAGAGGTCGCTTGTCCGGTCGCTTCAATTACCAAAGAAGGCCTCAAGGTCCACGCGCGCAATATTGGGAAGGCCGCCAACAGGACACCTTTTTCCCAGCCAGAGGGAGGCATCCAAGAGGCCGCAGAGGGAGAGGCTCCTTCCGTCACCCCAGTGCATCAGGCGGCGAGTACACCAAATGTTCCTATCGTAGGGGGAACTCTCCACTTTCTGAAAGAATGGCAAGCTTTATCAAGCGATGTTTGGGTTTTTTTAAGCAGTAGCGGGCCTTCAGCTAGATTTCATAGGCATTCCAAGGCAGGAGAGAGAGCCTCCCCCCATCTGCATGCCGCAAGAGGAGAAAGTGCTTTTGCACAACGAGTTAGACAATTTAGTAAAAAAGAATGCGATAGAGTGTGACATCCTAACGAGTCAAGGTTTTATCAGCAATATGTTTCTAGTGTGCAGAGGAGAAAAGATTCGTCCAGTCATAAATCTGAAAGACTTAAACAGCTGGCTAGAATACAACCATTTCAAGATGGAGGGCATCCACCTCCTCCAAGACCTGTTGCGTTCAGGAGCTTGGCTAGCACGCCTAGATCTCAAAGATGCTTATCTAACGGTTCTCATAGCGACCGCATTTCGGCAGTATCTTCGGTTCCGATGGAAAGGACAGATTTGGTGCTTCACGTGCCTTCCGTTCGGTCTGGCATCAGCCCCTTGGGCTTTCACGAAAGGGATGAAACCAGTAGCTGCAGCTATCAGGGAGAGAGGTATTTGCATGTTCATCTACCTGGACGATATCCTAGTGATGGGATCCAGCAAAGAGACACTCACGAGGAACGTACAGAGGATTTTCCAGTTCCTATCCTCTCTGGGGTTCTTGGTGAACTTAGAAAAATCTCAGCTAACACCAGTTCAGAAGGTGGAATTTTTAGGCTTCACCATAGATACTGTGAAAGCGATTTTAGAGCTCCCAAGTCACAAAGTGAGAGCGATAAAGAAGGAGCTCAGGACAGTGATAGCAAAGCAAACTATTTCACTTCGGAATCTTGCCAGAGTAGTGGGTCTGCTAGCAGCCTCCATACAAGCCATCTTTCCGGGACCGTTGCATTATTGAGCATTACAGAGGCTCACAATCAAGCATCTCCATGGAGGTTTAGGATACCATCAGCTAGTGAACCAAGATCAGGAAGCCATTACAGAGCTCCATTGGTGGCTGGAAAATATGGAAACCTGGAACGGACAAGCGATTTTCGGCGACGTTCCACAGCTGGTCATAGAATCAGATGCAAGCAGGTCAGGTTGGGGAGCCAGGTGCGAACAGATCCAGATAGGAGGGAAATGGTCAGACGAAGACTTGAGTTTGCACATAAATTGCCCCAAAATGGACAGCATCTCAGCAGTCCGCTACATCAACAAGTTAGGGGGCACAAAATCCAAAATGCTGGCAGAACTAGCAAAAGGATTTCTGGCATCATTGCCTCCAGAACAATATTGCAGTGACCCGAGAATACCTTCCCGGGTGTCAGAACAGTATAGCAGACTGGAACTCTCGATATCTTGTAGACTCCAGCGATTGGAAGCTACACCCTTGGATTTTTGAATGCCTTCAAAAAATATGGGGACCTCTAGACATAGATCTGTTTGCGTCCAGACTGAACACGCAAACCCAGAAGTACTACAGCTGGAGGATAGACCCGGAAGCAGCGGGTACGGATGCCTTTCTGCAGTCACGGAGCGGGACAGTCCACTACGCCTTGCTGCCATTTGTAATGATCACGAGACCTCAAGCGAAAGTCCGCAGAGACAAAGCCGAACTAGTGATGGTGCTGCCTTTTTGGAAAACACAGGCCTGGTTTCCAGTAGCGATGGAACTTTCTATGGATTTCCTGAGGATAGTTCCGAATCTCCCGGACCTTCTACTCGACCCGACCGGTCGAGTCCATCCGCTGATAGGAGTCGGCTCCTTGCAGTTGATTGCCTGCAGGGTTTCAGGAGAAGATGGTAGTTCCCAGGAATTTCGGACCTCGCTGCAGACTGTATCCGAGATTCATGGGCACCTTCCACTGTTAGGAGCTATAACTCTGCATGGAACAGTTGGACGCGGTGGTGCACAGAGCACAGTTTGGATCCCGTTTCAGCACCTCTAGTGCACATCCTAAATTTCTACGCTTCAAGGTTTCAAGAAGGTTGTGCCTTCAGAACAGTAGGAGTTTACAGGTCAGCAATTTCAGCAGGACACGACAAATTGGAAGGTAGTGCTGTGGGAGACACCCGGCAGTTCTGCGTCTCCTCAAGGGCATTAAATTGAGAAGATCGCCAGAACAGAAGTTTGTGGTTTTATGGGACTTCAGAGATGTCTTTCACCTATTTCTTAGGTGGCCGGAGAATGAATCCTTGTCCTGATCACAATTGTCAGGCAAACTAGCTATGCTCCTATGCATGGTAGCGTGCCGGAGAATATCGGACGTGAAAGCATTAGAGATTGATAGAAAGATATTTTATCCAGAAGGAGTAGCATTTACTATCGCCAAAAGAACAAAGACCGACTCCAGAATAATTTCCTACCCGTACTTTACAGATAATATGAAGCTATGTGTGTCACAGTGCATTAAAGATTATGAAGCAGTGACAGCACAGCTTAGACCGCGCAGCGTAACTCAGTTGCTTATAGCGCGTAGGAAGCCCCACCATGCAGTAGCAACAGCGACCATTGCAAGATGGTTTAAGAGAGGTAATGCAATGGGCAGGGATAGACTTACCCTTATTTGGTGCACATTCCACTAGAGGAGCGATGGCTTCTAGAGCGTTTGGGACAGGTGTTTCTCTGCAAGATATTATGAAGTCAGCAGATTGGTCCTCTGAGTCTACCTTTAAGACGTTTTATTTAAAGCCAGTATCTGATATACCGAATAGAGTGATAGCAAGCTTTGAACAAGCATAATGCGAGCCTCCTGTCTTGTCATAGAATAAAGATTGCCCACGCTAACAGCTCAGGAAAGTCTTCATTCTATTAAAGACAAGGAGGCGAGCATTATATACCGCCCAAAATGACAAAAGGGATAGGTATTTGTGCCATCTTTTGTTCATTCCCGCCCTCATGTGAATTTTTCTGTTCTCACAGACGATGACCAGAAGGCGTCGTGAAGAGAATTACACGATGAAAAAGTGATGTAGTGGCAAGTTGTTCCCGTTGGACCGATCAGTTATGCCAGCTGCGGATCGATACAGACCTTATGGATTGTGTTGGACATATATTGGATTTGTTGTGGATCTAGAACTCTAATGGCAAAGAAAGAGGAAAGGACTTAGGGGGGAGAGTTTTATACCCCGACCTAGTTACTGATTGGTGGATAAGTGGAGGCCAGGACTACAGTGGGCCTCAGGATCATGGGAATCGTGGTCCCTGGAACTTTAGTTTAAATTGGTTGGGATGTTGAACTTGTAACTTACTGATTTGTTTTTCCGAATGACATGCAAAGAAAAACTAAAACATAAAGTTAAAGTTGAAGTTTTGAAGTGCTGATATGGCACTATTAAAGGAAGATAAAGCATAATGCTCGCCTCCTTGTCTTTAATAGAATGAAGACTTTCCTGAGCTGTTAACGTGGGCAATCTTTATTAGCATAGTCTTTTGTGAAATTCTTACCCAAACTGGCCATGAAATAACAGGTAACCTTGGTTAAAAACTTGTAAAAGTAACATTTGCCAGGAATGTAAACTATTGATATTTTGACAGAGTTTGCTGACTTTTCTAGTTATAGGTCTCATTAAGAAAGGGAGGAAATAATAATAATTTGATACTAATATAGCAGTTTTATCCACAGCGCTTTACATAGCACATAGTTCCTTACATTATTATCCCATCAAAATTGGTACTAATTGCAGGTCACAGGGTTTGAACCTGTGACCTGCTGATCAAACACAGATCACAGCAACAAGCGCTTAACCCGCTGAGCCATCTTACCAGCTACAATGATTGTTTAAAGATGCAAGAAGACTAATCCAACAACTTGTATTCCCTGGGAGAAGTTTGGACCTGCTTAGTAGCAAAGTAAACACATTGCAATCAAAAGAACTTATTTTGTTTCTTCTGTATGGTCTAAGCCCATACCACACCATGTGACTGTGATATTCAGTGTAAACATACCACTTTTCATAACCCAGGCAGAATGAGCTACAAATAGTACACATATTTTAAAGAGCCCCATGTCCAGTGTTGGATTTGATTTGAACAAAACGGTATCATTGTGAATAGAAATGACTTACAAAGTAGGTAATAACAGTCCTAGAGTAAGGTGCCTTTACATAAGAGCATTGCGGGGTTGAATGACGTATATCGGGCAGAACAGGGATTGGTAGACATTACAGTATTTTTAGAATGAGAGCCGAGGCCAGCATTTACATGTTTACATATTACAGAGTAATCCTGATGGCAGAAGGGTGGGCTGTCGGGTAGCTAAGATCAGATGGTGCAGGATGTTGGGGTGGCTCTTCCATTGCTTTCAGGTGGAGTTTGAAGAGTTCCATTTCCGAGATGTTTGCCAGAGGGAAAGCATTCCAGTGGAGTGACACTAGTAGGAACGAGTAGAAAATGTAGGAGGAGGCACAGTGTGTGGGGGGCTGACATGTTGTGAAGAGACAAGGAGTGGGGGAAAGACGTGGGATGGATTTGTAAGTAAGCAGCAGGAAATTAAAGTTAGAGTCAGGGAGTCAGGAAACACAAACACAGGAGCCCAGAGGCAAATTCTTGCGTCTTTGGGGCAGGCCTCACACATGCATTTATTGAGTCAGGGGCTCAGGAAACCCACATATGGGAGCACGCAGGCGGAAACGCATAAAAGTAAATACAGTGCAATGATGGGAGAAAAATCTTGCAGACCTACAAATTCGCACAAGATCACTGACCTGCTAATCTCGGCAGCCATCTTTCCTGAAGCCACATATTAAAAGCATGCCGAGCATGAGCTCAGGGCATTGCAACTGGGGAGTTCATTGAGAAAGGCAGGGTTCCAGAGAGACTTAGGTTTGTGAGTATATCTCCTGCCTTTTGGAGTTAAGAACAACAATGAAAATCAATGAAGGGATTGTGTGTAACTACTAAAGCAGGTTTGAGAAACATAATTATTTAATGAGCAAATATAAGAATCTCGTGGCGTGAAATAACAACCACTGACATTATCAAACAGTGAGTTCACTCTCAGTCATCAGTGAGCTCCTACTGGAGGGTGCAGGGAACTTCACAATAAGTGGGAGAGTCACATTGCTCCTGCGGCTCTGGCATGCAGTCCCGCCTGTTATGTGGTGACAGAGTGGGAATCCCTCGAATCCTCAGTCACCCGAGCGTTGTGGAGCTTGCTGATCCTTCAGTCAAGGAGCGCTATGCCAAGCACTGGGGGCTTCATCTGGCAGCTTCCTGCATGGCATTGAAGGAGGAGGATGGGAGACCGGGGAAGAGGAGATGGGGGAGTGGAGGGAAGAGAGTGAGGGGGGGGGGCAGGTGGAGCCCCTGGGAAAGAGAGGAAGAACAGTATGGGGGAGGAGCAGGAGCGGCGTGAGCATGCTACGCCAGGAGAGATGGGGAGGTGTCCACAGTCGAAATGGTCCTAGGCAACCAACAAGTGAAATACAAATCAGACATGGGCCTAGGCAATCTGACGGTGCATTTTAAAACAAAATCACAGTGTCCTAGGCAACCAAACAGTTCCATTTAACAATATTAAAAATCAAAGGAATTCGGTCCTCATGTCCTGTCAGAACTCAATGGGATACACGTACCTCACATGGAACAAGCAGCGAGATCTGAGAACAAGAGCTAATTAATTGACAAATATTATCCAATGGGAGAAGAAGTAAAGAACATTACACATATTACGTTATTGGCTAAACACGCACACATGAAACTAGCCAAAACTATTGGCTTTGCCAATGTGTGCTTAGTTTGCTAGAGTGATGACTTACTGAAGTGGAAGTGGGAATCCCTTTGTTCTGTTTCATGTGTGCATAGAGCATGCAAGCATAATGTGCAAATGGGCACAGGATGCATTCATCATACGCACTGTTCTAGACTATGCATACGTACAGAACTGCATTATTCACATGCATATGCACTGTACCTAGTGTTCTGCACTCTTACTAATGCACGTGTTATACAGCCAAATGAGAAATCACACGTATTTTGCATGAATGCATATGTCAAATATATGTTATGGGTAGTTCCAAAAATGCATTCATATTTCACAAAATGGATCATTTGCATACATTCTACATGCTTTTAATTGTAATACTTTTATAGGTGCACACCTGACCCCCATAGGTCAACAGAGCACTAAACAAACAGAGTAATGCACATAAAAGCATAACACATTAATACACATAGATTTAAAAACACTATGAAAAAAGCAATTGAAGTTCCCTGAGACACCACAAGGACTAGCTTGGATGAGATTTCCAAAATTCATGTGAAAATGCAAGCAGTACAGCAATCATTTCCTGGCACAGTATAGAAAGCTTTTCAATGATTTCCTAAAAGAGAGCAAGGATGGACGAAGGCTGCTTACTGCTAGGGAATCCCAACATATGGAAGCATAGTAGGAAAACCTTTGTTGACAGCTCTGCTCTCTCGTTACCCCAGGAATTTCAAGTTGCACTATATCAGCTCTGTGCTTAGTGCACGAGCCTCCAGAAGTCTGATAATTTTCTATCAGAGACGTAAGTGGCAGTTTTAATCAAGATTGAGTATACCTGCCACTTTAAAAAGAATACGTGATGTGTGAGGAAATGACTTCCGCTGTGCAGGAATATAAGGATGAGTAGAAGTAAAACGGCCAACTCTGCCCTCACGTCTACAAAGCAATCATGGAGGTAAAACAGACACAGTTAAGAGCTATACCTCCTCTGCCTTTAGTGGCAACGTGGGCTAACTCAAGGCTTTGCTCTTAAGAGGGGTGGGAATGAGATTCAGTAGCAATACAAACAGCAAAGCAAAACCATCCAAAATAAAGGGAATGTCCAATCCAAGTTCTATACAAATATATTTACTTTAATTAAACACAACATCTACAAGAAAATGAAAAAGAAAACTACACAAAAAGGCATGCCTTTGGAAAGGACACAAACTGCAAGAAAGTGATAGCTCTCTGGTTAGTGAGACTGGGGTGAAAGGCAATTCAATTACCACAATGTTCTTTTAAAAGGATATGTCTTTAATGAAAAAGATGCACAAAATGGACCAAGGGGGCAATTGTGGGTCAAGTCAAGTACCTTCTTGACAGTTCAACATGGTTCAAGAATGCATGATCGAAAAGAGGATGTGTTTGAACAGCTCGAAGACAGAGTTGATGATCTTCGGGACCAGCCAAGCCAGAAATAAGCTGGACCAACCCTATGTAAACTTCACAATAGACACCTGCTTCATAAAGGTGGTAGAGAAAGTCAAAACACTGGGTACAGTATTAGAGGCATCCCTAAATGCAGACACCCATGTTAACAACATAAATAAGAATGCTCATTACTATCTCAAAGTACTGAGACAAACCCTCTAGTGTCACATAAGAACTGTGAAAGTCTGGTTTGCACCATGATTATGCTCCAGCTAGACTATTGTAACGCCCTACTGTGTGGAGCCAGCAAGATGAATATCCAAAAGCTGCAAACTATACAAAACGATGCCATTAGAATCATTTTTAACGTCACAAGAAGAGAGCATTTCTCACAATATAGAAAGGAGCTTCATTGGCTGCCCGTGGAGAAACGGATCCAGTTTAAGACATTGGCTTTGGTCCATAAATGCTTCTATGGAGAAGCACCAGACTACCTAAAACTAACCCTGACAAAATACTCTCCTAACAGAACATTACACTCAAGTGATGCACTCCTCCTCCTTGTACCACAAATAAAACGAACTAGAGGAAAGGGTAGATAGTTTCCTTAAAAAGAAGCTAGTAGCTGGAACAAGCTGGCCACATCTATGTGATCTGCGGAAAGCTACAGCACTTTCCGTAAAAACCTTAAAACAGCTCTATTTGAGTAGCCGAACTGTCATCTACCAGCTGTAACTGATTACGTTTTCCACGCTGTCCGCTGAGTGCCCTGATGCCTGCGGGCTAGGGCGCAGTAAAGATAAATAAATAAAATAAATAACAGCGTCATATAAGGCTTCGAGCTATTGTGCGATTGGCTCAAGCTCAGTTTGAGTATGGCTGATTGTGTTGGCCCAAGCAGCAAGTGTGTGTTGAGTTGGTTCGAATGCAGTAGCTCAGAGCAGTTCTAGAGCAGCGTTCTATCATGCAGGTGGGGCGCTCACCAGGATCTGTTTGGGATCCTACTGGTTTGAGATTGAGCCAGGTCGAGTAGTTGATTAATGGCTGGTTCAAGTCAATGCATGATACTCCATTGTTTCAAGTTGGCTCCATCAATGAGCAGTTGATTTGAGTTGAGCAGGTGACAGCTCGAGCTGGTTTGTAGTTGCAAGCAGAGTGGTCCGCAGGCTTGGTGGAATGCCAAAGTCAGCATCAGCAGATCCCGAAGTTTGAAATGTGCAGTACCTGGTTCAAAGGCAGTTCAAGCGGGTTGATGTGATAAAGAACAGGTGTCTTAGCTGTCTTTGCTCTCAGGATGCTGGGAGTCCACCCATGGGGTCTCAGGGAAAAGTGTGTTCCTAGTTCTGTTGCTCCCAGCAATGGAAGCTCCCCCACTAAATCCGGAGTTTTTCACAACTATAGGGTCCTGAGCAGCAGCGGGGTTGTCAGAGAAGCACATGTTCTTCCAGCAGCAAGAGTCACTCCCAATGTGACCTAGGAGGGAATAGGGAACAGATATTGCCTCGGTCTTGGACACTCAATTTTCACCTCACGGGGGCTCTGGAAAGTCAACTCTCCCAACAGAGGTCCAAAGGATTCTTCCTTCTGTGTTTGTTCCAAAGTGAATCTGAGAAGGAGTGGGAGACCCCATCTTTTAAAGGAAAAGTCTACAGGTTATTGGCCAAAAGCAACCCTCTTTAGAGGTCCAACTCATGTCCTTGGAATAAGCAGACTTTGCCTTCTGACATCACACCCAAAGTGCTTTGTGCTATAGGAAGTGGAGAGGGCAGGAAGGAAAGATAGAGCCAGAGAGAAACAAGATGGTGGAACCTTCCTCTAGCTGTAAGGAGCTGCCTCCCTCTGTCTACACCAGGGGTCCCCAACCTTTTGTGCGCAATGAGCAAAATTGGCATATCAAATTAAATGGTGAGCAACATCCATTTTTCGACGGAATATATCGGCGCACAGTTGGCGGACAAATTGGAAATCTAACAAAATTAAAACTGCATATTGAACATTTAATTTGCAGTACTTAATAGTTATATAGACCACGTGTTATTCTAGTCAAGGAAATGTGCAAGGCCTTTAACTTCATTTGACGTTAAGTGGTTGTTTACAAGGGATGTTGAGGAAATTGAGTGGTCAGTAGTCCATTTTATAGACATATAGGACCAGTCCAGCTGTTCAAAAATAGAGTAGGAGTAAATAAACATTACCAGGGGTTTCAGGTTCCCGAGCAAAATATTAGTGCAAATGTATGGACAGTAAAAATGGCCACAAACAGAGCCTGAGATTCTGCCTAGGATTTTTTGGGATCTTTAATGGCAAATCATGCATTCCTAAGCATGCAAGATCGGCAATACTGTTCCACAGTCATTGATGACTGTATTGTGGATGTTTTTTTTCTTCAGGAATGTTATGAAATGTTACATTTCTTATTGATCAAAGAGTAAACACAATCCTCTTGAGTTCATTTTCCAATGGCCAGGGTAGGCACCACGAAGAAGATATCTGACAGCCAGAGAAGCTGGTTGGCGATGCCTACGCTCGAAAAGGAGGCATTGGAAAGAATTACTAATTCACAAGAAATTAACATATTCTCTTAAAACTGTTGAACAGTTCAGAGGCCACAAAGGAAAGCGTCAGTTTGTCTGAGTGTATAGGAGAAACTATCCAGGAGAGAGCTATTGGCAAGGGATGCACCATGGTTCGATGCAGAATGTAGAATCTCGAAAAGAAAACTGAACCATGATTTAATGAGGGGTGTGTACACTGCTGGTCAGATTTATAGTTTCAAAATGGCATAAAAAATCACGTTAAAAAGAATTTGAGAAAAAAATGTGAGCTTTTTTGAAGGACACCAAATCGTTTTATGTTTATTGCTGTTGTCAAGACAGGCATTATGCCATCCCCTTAGACAAGTATTTCTTGGACCACCAGCCCCTCAAGGTTATAGGCCAATTCCCTTACTGGACATTGGGGCTTATTATGAGTTTGGTGGTATCTCAACGGTACTGTTACTTCCACTTGGTCCAGCGGTATCACTGCCAGATTCCAAGTGGTGGTTTGGCGGTGTTAGTCCCCAATTATGGAGTCCGTAGCACTCCATGGTGGATTTCATCAGTATTTGATTGATAGAAACATAATGTGGCAGAATTTACATTTTATTGGAGTCGGTGACAAATCTGTGGATGCTGTCAATTCTCCCCTATGGGGGAGACCATTCCCATGCGGCCGCGCGGTATGTCCTCGGTACAATAGTTCCCCTGAGGGTGGTGCACAGGGAGAGAATCACATGGGAGAGGAAACCCCTCCTGGGACTAGGAACAATCCTACCCTGAGAACGCAATATACTCGCCAATCACTAGACCATAGGACCCCCCCATTCTTATGACCCAAAGAACAACCCCTTCCCTAGATAAGTACTGGGACTATGAAGAGCACAACTGACCCAAGGAAGATCAAGGTTAGAAATACTGAGACGAGGAAGAATGGGGAAGAGTTGAAAGATATGTTATTGACAACCACTGAGACAAATAAGATGCATGGAGGAATATAGAGTGTTCTGCATAACCAACATGAGCATTCTAGACAACTTGGAATAAGTACTGGGATGAAGAGGAGCAGCGGAGGTATGAAGAGTTCTCCTAAGAACCACATTGAGAAGTCTAGTTGTTGCTGGTGCTCATTAGTCAATGCATAGTAGAAAAGGATGAGGGACTCAGGAAGAAGTTGTCTAGTCCTCCATGAAGGAGCTGCAGGAGCCAGCACGGTGCAGGAAAGTGCAAGGAAGCACACCAGGATGCCAAGAGAGGAGCTGGAAGGACAAGGGCCAGTCCACAGTGGAAGGACCGAATGGCGAGCTGGCAGATAGAAGCTCCGGTGTTCCTGCAGACAGGGAAGTTCGTGAAAGGAAGACCACGTTGTCCTGGGAAAGATTGACACTGCAGTGTTCCTGGGTAGACCAGAGCCCACTACAAAGGGGAGCACTCAGGCTGGCTGGTGGGAAACTAAGACGGTGCAGTCAGCATCTTAATAGTCACAGTACCTGGCAGGCATGTGAACCATGTCTGTCCCCCAACAAGAGAAATTTAAGGGTCTGGGTCCCACCAAACGAAAGCAACTTGAGTCCTCTATCTTGTGGAGGTACTTGGGGGAAAGGGCTCCAAGTACCCACACACAAAGAAGGTGTCTGGGACCCACTACATGAGAACCACACAAGTCCTCTTCCTCGTGGTGGTACTTGGGAGAAGAGGGCTCCCAGTTCCCAAACATAAAGAGGGGTCTGGGGCACAATCCCATGAGAAGAAGGGAAACCACAGAGTAATTTACTAAGCACCATACTTGGCAAGGAAGTGAACCAAGTTGGCCCAAGCAGAAAGAGAGATGGGCAGAGATCTAGGACCTACAAGAGAAGGAACCAGGGCAAAGGAGTCATTGCCCCTGGTTGTGGTCCAATAAATAGAGAGTTGCCAAGAGAAGGAACCAGGACAAGGGAGTGGTTGCCCCTGGTTGCTACAAAGTTTGTGCAACAGAGAAATATCTAAGAACTTTATGGAACTTTGTTTTACATTTAAGAACTTTGGGTTTGGAACCTGTCCTATTTGGAACTCTTTGATTGGATCTACAACCTATTCTTCTGAATTAAGAAGACATTTTTTTTTATAGGTTAGTAAATAGTGTGAGGGATGGAGATAGGCTTCGGACTTGTGACAGTGGACTATTTACTTTAGACACAACATACTGGCAGTTTCCTTAGTTTTGGTTGAGGAAGGGAAACCCCTCTTAGCTTTAGGGAAAGGCAGGAGTTTCCCCAGTCCCCCACCCTTTTACTTTCAATAAAAGTATATGTCAATCAACATGAGCCCACTGTGTCCGAGTCCTACTTCTACATTCTTACAGGTCACTAATAGTATTTTAAGTCTTATCCAACGTGATACACAGACATGTCAACATCTGTCCAATATACAAGATTGTGGAATTATACATTGTTTTCCAACACCAATAAAGGTGGCAAGCAGGGATGTCAGTTGGTCCCAAAGTATTCCTTTTGGATGTTGATTCTAGTACTTCTCTTAGGAAAGTTAATCCACCCTCCACCTGAAGGGTTCATTTTATAGCATGCTTCCTTATGCAGAAGACACAGCTATT
Source organism: Ambystoma mexicanum (assembly GCF_040938575.1). Lineage (NCBI taxonomy): Eukaryota > Metazoa > Chordata > Amphibia > Caudata > Ambystomatidae > Ambystoma > Ambystoma mexicanum. The sequence continues at coordinate 218,904,672 of NC_090935.1, read as the reverse complement.
TTGGACTTGCCCCCAGCAGGTCTCCAACAGGGCCTGCTAAACACAAGTTACTATTTTGGGAATTACAGTTTGAAATTAAATATAATAAAAACAAAAATGATGGTGTTCAGGCAAAGGGTGAAACCTTGTAGATCGTTTTTAAATGAATGTAGAGATGAGGGGGCAGTCTCATATTTATCTGAGCCTACTCTTCTGAAAGAGCAGTGCTTGCGTCAGTCATTTTAAGAAGATAGCTGAAAAGGCATCATTAATGATTAAATGGCTTTTTATGTTGTTATTTCAGGTTTGCTGCATTCTTATTGGAGAAGTTGGTCTGCTCCATGATTTTAAGGCCGCAAAATCTAGGGTGGTTAGAACTGTCATTTCCTGGAGGGGTTGCAAAATAAATTCCTGTGCCAAATAGCAGGTCTCTCTGCAGATACACCTGCTAGCCCCTTGTGAGCCGAATTGGGGTGTTCAATTTGAAAGTGTCAGGCCAGTTAAGAATGTTCCTTATTTTTTAAAAGCACATCTAGGATTTTCTGCTAATCATAAAGTGAATTTCAGTGCAAGTGCGATTGTAGCCTCTCCTGGTGAAAAGAAATACTTGTGGTTATGGGCGGTTGTAAGACACTGTCCATTTGGATAGGGATGCAATATAACTACATTTGGTGCATTAAGCCACCTCAAAATAGCTCAAAAGCAAGAGCTTGTCCGATGGAAAAAGAGTCAGATGTCCAAAATATGCATAGGCTGCCCACTTTAGCCTTATATACAGACGTACGTACACATATAAGATGGCAAGGAGAAATCTGTCAAATAAGATCCCCAAAATGCAGGAGGCTGGTGGTAATGGTGGTAATGGTACGTTTAAATGTACCCACTCCCTAATAAATTAAGAAAGTGTGCAGGAGGAAGCACAAAGTGCGCTTGCAAAATAGGAGTCAAAGATTTGGTTCATTTTCTGTTCATTTGCTGTTGTTTCTCTGTTTTGCATAAGCGTGGAATGCATGGGAGCATGTTATATATAATTAATTGTAATGTTCAGACTTGTATATATAGCAAGTTTGATTATGTTAAAGTTGTTTTTTTATTTTGGGCTTGTTCTGTGTGAATTGTATGAAAAATATGAAACATGTTTTCAAATGTTGCTGACTCAATGGAGAAATACGATTAAATGTGAATTAGTACTTCAGGTCATTACATGGTAGCCTTTAAAGATCACCTCATTGGGCCTTTGGAGGTTACCTCCCGAGAATTATTTGGGAATGTTATGGCAAATGGTGTGTATTAAAGCTCCAGAAGGCTGTTGCATTGGTGAAAAAGTGGTTGGGAATAAAAATAATACCTTTCTCAATTATTTGGAGCCTATTTACTCTGCCCAAAAGGGATTTTACACAAGACTTAGTGGCAAACATTGGTCAAATCTTTGAGCATTTGATGACCACTTTATAGAGGGGAGTGGTGGTGTTAACTGAGTATTTGAATCAATTAATTGACTTGTTAGTTTAAACCTATTAACAATAAATTAATTGTATTGGAATACAGGGCAAATTAATTATGAAAAATGTGGCATGCATTTACCGTATCTGCCCATTAACCATGTGCTAGATGGGCAGGTTATCAAACGAAGACCATTTTTCTGCTGGGACACTATGTAATAATAAATACAGGAGACACCAAAATGAATGTCGATAAATATACATGGTGGCATCAAACACAAACCTCACTTGTACAGAAAGTGTGCATGCACATTATTTAATAAAGGAAAGTTGGGTATGCATACCACCTCCTTGTCCATTATGCTCATACTAGTTGTACCAAAGAACAGAATATGCCAATTTTCTCCATGACACAAACATGGTTAAAATATTGTACTCATTAATACATTTGTTAGCTGGGCAAAGTAACTGGAGATGACAGGGTTTTAGCAATGACACTACCATAACAAGTAAGGACATTTAATGAAGAATTATGTGCATGGTGGCACCAAACAAATCTTGCATGTATAAAAATAATCCAGCTGGAAACACAGCGGCTCATTGGCCAACATTCTTGCACAGTCCAGGACTCTGTCCTGACTACAGTGCTACTGAGGTCCGATCCATTCAGCACCTCCTTCTAGTACTTCACACCATAGTCCAGGGCAACTGGCGAGCAACAATTTAGGGTGCCGTGAGCAACATGTTGCTCCCGAGCTACATGTTGGGGATCCCTGGTCTACACCAACCCCACCCCTTCCCCGTTCAATAGAATAAAAAGGCCCTTTCGGTATGCGGCATCCTGGTGTGAGGCTATTCCTTTTGTGAATGGATGTGCCCTTTGATTCCTGATACCGGGAGAACTTTTTGTGCAAGGGCTACAGTCTTGCTGGCAGCAGAAAGACAGCCTGGCTGGGGGAATTCACATAACCCTTCCAAATATGAGCTGAGCTCTCAGGTCTGACACAACTTTGGCTTCGGCATAAATCACTGTTTTTACAGGAACCAACACAGCGTTGGTGACCCACAGGAAGAGTGCATCCCCTGCGTCATAGTGGCTGAGAACCATTGCCGGCACAACCCCTCGCGCCACCTGACTCGCTAGATACCGTCCGCCCCTCTCCCACCACCATCTTGTACAGCTGTACCCCTCCTCTGTGACCCTCTATATCCTACCCCCGCTGTATATATATTCTGTTGTTAACTCGGAAAAGGGCTCTGTTATGTATCTCTATTGTTGAGTACCTCTGTAAAGGGCTCTGTTATGTATCTCTATTGTTGAGTACCTCTGTAAAGGGCGCTGTTGCTTCGCGGAGCCAGGTCCATGCTCAATAAATACACTAATAATAATAATAATAATAATAATAATAATAATAATAATAATAATAATAATAATAATAATAACAACAGAGTGGAATTCATGTGATAGGAGTAAAGGTTTAATTTTCCACATCAAGTTGGTTTGAAAATACATATCTCACACCCTTTTCCCTGCGTGAATCTTGAAATGTAAGGACTTTATCTCACAAACACATGCACATGTGAGAGTTTAAATAACTGCCCCATGGTTCAGCATCACAAAGGCTAATGAGAGATCCAGCAGTACCAATTTTCAGGCTTCATCCTCATCCAGCATTTTGAGTGCATAGCACACCACCTGGAAGGTTGCTGTTTCAATTCAGCACAAAGGGCATATCCTGAGTAATAGCGCTGAATTAGCTCACCCGGGTCTAAATGCCACTTTAGTTGATTAGCCAATGGTCTTTCGATTCTTTTTTCAAAAGATGGAAAGTGGTTAATTGGCCCAAAAGTATTAAACACATTTCAAAAGTTGTAGAAACCTATAAGTTTATAAACTAATAGGAAATACACTCTGCTGCTAAAATGCATTGATTGTTTATAAACAAGCATTGGCAAAGCCAATAGTTTTGGCAGTTACTGCTGTCCATGGCTTTTTTGCATTTATAGGCAGCAGAGTGGAAGGAGAAGAGTGCAAAGTTTCAAGGGAGGATGAGAGAAGGGATGCAGGTGTGCCTGAGAAGGGGATGGGGAAGGGGAGAAAGCCATTGAGAGAGGGTTCCATAAATGATGAGCAACAGAATATGTGAGTGAGAAAAGATGAGAGTGGGAAAGTAATAACAACATTGAGATTGTGAGAGGAAGGGCTTGGAGCAAACATGAGAGTTGGAGAAGATGGAATGAGGTTGCAAGAGGGGATATCTTTGTGGGTTCCAGGTTGAGAGGGGGTAAGGCACAAGGAGGAAAGCTGCAAAGAGAGAGTGACAGGATAGGGTGAGAGAGTGTTGCTGCGCAAGGTGAAAGATTGTGATAGCTCTAGGATAGAGAGAGTGGCAGATCACAGAGAGTGGAAAGAAAGTGACAGCACATGGAGAGAGTGCCAACACATGGACAAAGAGAGTGGCCGTGCATGGAGAGAGAGAGAGAGAGATAGAAGGGGAGAGAGAGAGAGAGAGAGAGAGAGAGAGAGAGAGAGAGAGAGCGCACATGGGGAGAGTTCTGCTGCACTCCCTGCACAATATGCAAATCTCTGGGGCATGGAACGGCTGGTGAGATTATACATCTGCCCGTCAAATCAAGTGATATGGGTCTGTGAGAGGGCCATTGTAACTATAATGCAATTTTAGGTGACAGCATTCGGGGCCTCTAACGTAGGACCATGAGGGTACACCATTGGGTCCCTAAAATCATGAAGTCTGTGCTACTGTTAAAAGATGCCAGCCCAACCGCTGGCGACCCTCACCCTGTACAGGTCCCTGTGCTGTGGAACTAGACCCACTCTAGAAATAATAAAACAATAAATAATCTGCCCCATTGATAGAGCATCACTTTCCATTTATTGCATTTTTAATTGCAAATTGCAGAGCATTCTTCAAACCTTTGAAAATTCCATATATGTGCAGAAACCCATCACTGAGCCATTGGTAGCTGCTGGCTCTGCAATTTGCTTTTGTATTTGTTATTATGTAGTGTGACTCTAATCTCTTATCAGGACTCCAACGTGTGTAGTTAAATCCGAGTGAGACTAGATACTTGCCAGGGTCGCACACTCTGTCCACAAAGTGAAGCAGGGAGAAAACCCACTCTGCAATTTTGACCACACACATTCCAAGCTCCACTTGATTCAAATATTTCTCACATCCGGAAAGAAAACTATAAGTTCCAGAATGGAAAACAATGCAAGCCCAAACCATCTCCTATTTAACACCCTTGTAAACATGGTCATAAACGATGGTGGCTATGGGGACTCTTACCACAAGCTTCCTGCTCGTTCTTCTGCATGGTGGTAAGATTATTTGACTATGGTTATGCATCTGACTTTCCACATAAGCAAACTATTTTGCTCAAGCATGTAAACATCATTGGTCTAAGCGAATGTGTAATAGCGGGCTAAGTGCCAGGCTATTATGCAAGTCTATGCAAAAAGGACGAGCATACTCATCCTTGGCACTTAATGCGTTAACTCGTTTTGAAGTGGACAAAGATTTGCTCAATGACTGGTGATGTTTCAGGTCTTTAATTGGAAATATCACACCAATTATGCTAGAGTACCTGGTCTCATACCTGGACTGCATGCTTTCATCCATAGATTGGGTGAAAGCATGCAGTCCAGGTATGAGAAAGGCTCTGATAATAACCAGGATTGTGTTTGTGAGATTGTTAAGGTACCTAGCGCCCCACCACCGACCTCCAAAATGGAAAATCAGAGTCATTTTCTATATGCCAAACACCATTTAAGGAGTGGTGGGTGTAGATATATATGATATTTTGTTTTAAGTACTTATTTGAAGCCCTTCCAGATGAGAAATGGCTGAGTAGATTCTGCCCAATGTAAGCACGGCATAGTAGCTGAACCTACAGAGCTATCCCCTTCACGACTGGCACTCCCCCCCGCTTGCCAGTCAAGGGAAGGGTTGCGCAATGTGGCATAGGCTGAAGTCATACAGGACAAGGAGAGTGGGGCTGTTGTGAGGGTGGGTGAAAGCATGCAGCTCTCGTCACTGTAATCGTCGGTCACCTGCGCCACATGCGGTTCAGCTGTGTGCTAGAGGTGTACATCGCAATGTATCGGTCGCATTTGCATGGCAGAAACCGTTACGGGCACAGAATAGGGTTCTGTGTGGGGTAACACGCAAATCCGAGACAATCTTTACATTGATCTTCACCTGCAACGAATGTTTAGATGAATAGCACAGCACACACTTTAATTGGCCAAATCTAAAGGTGCTGCGTATTTTGTTGAATTGAAATGGTCCATCAATTTTGCTCGCCTCCTCCCACTTACTACCCCCATGCACGCTACATCACTACGTAAAAGTAAAACGCTGTGCATGAAATTACATCACTGCAACAATCCCTTATTTATTTATTTTGTGCACTGTTTCCTGAAACATCTCACTGCACGAAATGCATAACTCCAGTAAATGTGTAAGAACTAGCCATGCTCAAACCATTTAAACGTCCCACTATGAGGGTCTTATGTCCCTGAAGCCGCACATGAAAACAGCCATTGAATAGCCCATCCCAACGTCACACCAGCATGCAATACTGCAGCGAAAAATAAAACTGATGCCGGTACCTGCATGAGCTGGTGGGTGAAGACCCTGGTTCTCATTGCGTGGCAGCACAGCGTCCACAATGCTGCTTTATGCCTTGACCTTGCTTGGGCAGAATAAGTCAATCTAACACACAAAGAGCACCGAAATTTACTTGCATGAAACGAGTTCAGTGCCCAGTATTGTCAAAGGGGCTTGCGGGTAGAGACGTGCCCACAAAGCCAAAGGGAGAAAAGTACACAAGAAGCAGGAGTGCAAGGATTTCTGTCTGCAGACAAGACATGATAGGCAACAAATGCAGTGCACAGAAATGGGCTGGAGTACAAGTTAAAAAAACACATTAGTTGCGCTCTTGGGGTGTACGCAGAATGGGGGAACAGTTTCCCACAGAACCAGGGAAACTCCAGCCTTCTGAGCAGGTTACTATTACAGGGCCCCACTCTGAATGCTCATGGAGAGGAGCAGCAGCAGTGGGTGTCTGTGTCTGGATTCTAAGGCATGAACAAGGAAACAGTACTCACAAGACTGAAACCTGTACGAATCCAGCAGGAACTGAACAATGACTGGCTCCTGCAACAGTAACCAGCACACCGTTAACAATGACACAAGGTACAATACTGAAAAGCAACAAAGGAAAGGGACAGAGATTGCCTGCTGAAAAGCCAGCAGCCAAACTCTGAACAATGGTATTACACAAGGTACAAGTGAAGACAAGAACTGTGACAGAAATATCCAGGGGAAAAAGGAAGTCAAAGTAACCAAGGTTCAGGACAGAGAACTGGAGGAAAGAAGAAAAGCAAGAAAAAGTGAATCTAAGTGCAAGGGTAAGGAGACTGGAAACTGCAGACTGGTAACAAGGAACAGTAACTCTGGACTGGAATGACAAGGTCAGAACTGCAGGCAGATGACAAGGAACTGTAGCTCTGGGGTGGGATAACAAAGGCAGGACTGAAGAATCAAGGAAGCTATACCCAGGTAACATGGGCAATAGGCACAAAACAGGGAACTGCAGACAGGGAACAAGATAATTAGTGCTAGAGAGCAAGGGACTGTATACAGGGAACAGTGGACTACAAGCAGGAGAGCAGGGCTGCATTATAGGAAGCACAGAGGTGCAGGGAAAAAGGCAGGGGAGTGAAGGCAGAGGAGCAGGGCTGCAAGGAAGGGAGCACAGGCTGTGGAACAGGAGCAGGTGTTGGAAACAGCAGGACACAGCGGAAATCCAAAGATCAAAGTAACAAAGGGCTGGAAGCGAGCTCAATGCAAGAGACTTCTGCTCCTGCAGGCAGCTGCTTAAATACTGACCCACCCTGTGCTGAAGCAGGCTAATTAGCAGCACCTGGAGCAGCACACTTAAAGGCAATTGGCCTTCTCCCTCTCTGATCCTGGGAAAGTGAAAGCAGCACTGATCTCTAAGTTTTCTGGGGATTGTAATTCTAAGACTGCTGCAAGGTGCATTATGGGACATGTAGTTTGTGAAGTTAAATAAGGAAGTTCCAAAGTCTTGCAAACGGAAAGCAAATACAAAAATTGTAATAGATATTGTCCGGGATGGTTTGGCATAGTCACTCTTCCCCCATGAATACGCAGTATCGCCCCTGCTGGGGCCAAACATGTATAGGATCTCACTCACCAGTGCAGAGATCAGGTCATGCTGGTAGGCACGGGAACCACAAAGGCTGCCTTCCCCAACAATGCAGACCCCTCTCTTCTCCTCTTAACAGTCAAAACCAAGATCACCTAGGCTAGAGGCAAGCCATTTCCATCCAATCACGACCTACACTGTCGAAATGAAAGAAAGACTAGCACTTAAAGGAACTGCCTTATGAGTGCTCTCTGGCATGCATAACGAACAGCCATTCCGGAATGCCCTACTAACAATTTACAGCAGTAAAAAATACTGACAATACAAATAGAAATATACTACGAAAATGACACAAGCGCACCACTTTATAAAACGTGAAGGATATCGGTACTTCTGATTGTAAAAAATATATAAATTATATGATATTAGCTACCTACAAATCATATCAAATACAAGTTTAAAAAAAAGCCTATCTTTCCATTGTGGAGTTTGCCTTTGTCCTTTAAGTCTTCAATTTGTGTCTTGAGTTCAATCAGAGCCGTTTCCGTACTGTGCTTGGGTCTGAAGCCTGACTGCCAGAGACCAAGAAGATTGTTAGTTTCTAGATGTTGTTGAATCTGCATGTATGCTGCGCGGTCCATAATTTTCAATAAAAAGGTTATAGTGGTGATTGGTCTATAATTCTTCGGTACAATTGGGTCTAAGGTAGGCTATTTTAGTAGTGGCAAAACCAATGCATCTTTTAAGTTGTTAGGGCATATGTTTGTTTCAAATGAGGCGTTGATTAGGGAGGTGCTGAATGGAGCCAGCTCCTTGGCTGCTTCTTTGATGAGTGGAGCAGGGTAAATGTCTCCCTGTCATTTTGAAGGTTTAAGTTTAGTGATTATGTCCTCAACTTCTTTAGATAGGTGAGAAGTTAAATGGTTTGCGAGTGTTCGGTTGTGGCGTAGATGAGGTGGAATGAGATGAGGCAGCAAGGAGACTATGTTTTTTGTATTCTATTTTACTTTGTAGCATCGTTATTTTATCCAATAATGCTTTCTGAATATTGGTGCACAAGGTAGTATCATTAGAGCAGGTAACTGGTGGTGGGGCAGGGGATTGTAACTCTCTGACTATATTGAAAAGTTCTTTGGTGCTGGATTTGGCTTGAGTGATACAGTCATTTTATGTATCTTTTTTTAACTGGAGGATAGCCTCTATATGTAGTTGAGGTATGCTATTATGAATTTGTCTTTGTTGGAGGCTGACGGAAGACTCTTCCAGAGATTTTCTGAATTAATTTTGGGTTTGCCTAGTAATCTAAGGTGTGGAGTGAACCGCGAGTTAAGAGGTGCGCAAGGTTTGGCTTTACCCAGTTTTAGCAGTGCTATTGAGTTAATGGCATTGAGTAAGGTGTGGTTGTATATGACGGTGGGGTCAGTTTAAATAGTGGTGGGGTTGATGATCGACTGAAGTAGGGGCAGTAGTTTCTCAATTGTCATGTTGCGATTATTCCTGGTGCATGCTGGTGGAGATAGTTCCTAATGGATGAGCTGATTGCCTTCCTTAAGAGATGAGGTGATGGTCCGACCAGGCACAATGGGAGTTGGACAGGTTATTTATGTTACAGTTGAGGTCGTCCAACCAATCTAAGGTCCTTCACTTATTGGCTGTGGGCTCAGTGATGCGATGGAGAAAGCCAAGTTCTGATATTGTGTTAGCAAGGACTAGCGCCTTGAGATCTTTTGGGTCCTGATCACCCATTAGGATGATTTGTGATCCTGGTTCAGTGTTAGCAGTGAGGAGGAGAGAAATGTCTTCTTCGAAGGTGGATAGAGGCCCAGGAGGTCCATGTATGAGGTGGATGGTGATTGTTTGTGATGCTGATATTGGAAGCTTAATGGACAGTAGTTCTGCTGATGGAAAGGAATGGCTTGGCATAGGCCTCAGGTCTGGGGTGGTTTTCGCAATAAAGAAAACATCCCCGCCTTTGGTTTGATTAGATTCTGTGTCAAGACGGATGATGAAATAGTCATCAAGGATGGCACGAGAGAGTGAAGGCCATGCCGCAGCATGAAGCCAGGTCTCTGTGATTGCTAAAAAGTCAAGGTCATGTGATGTTATGACGTCGGCAATATCTAATGCGTGAGCAGACAAGGATCTGGCATTAATGAGTGCACATTTAATCTGAGTGGTAGTATTGATCAGCTGTGGGAAGTCTTTTCCCTGGGTAAAGTAACATTGTTTACTGTGTTCTTTGCAGTGTCGACTACTTAGATAGTGTTTTGGCGTTGGGTGATGAGTGTGCTGACGTGAATCAAAATCTGTAACCTAGTCTTGTGATCCTATTTTACATTGAGCAAGGTTGGTTGGGTGTAGGTCTTGTGAGAAATTGATTGATCCATTGGGCTGGAGAAATGGGATTGGGATTGTTTACCATAGCTGGTGTGGTGAGCAAGGGGGTGGATGCTGTTTGAATGCAGGAAGGTAAGAATCCTGAAGGTGGAATGCAATCAGATGTAGGTATTCTCGATGAAATGAATAGAGAGACGCTGTGAGTCCTAGATGTAGAGTTGAGGTCATGTTTGGTGGGCAAAGGGTGGTTCCTAACATCATTGTTGGTCATGGTAGACATCTCATGGTCCTGTTAAGTGACTTCAATTCAGCATTCCAACTAAGTCAATGCTGAGTCTGGGATGCCCAAGGGAAGCCCTTAATTATATATTTTTATGACAAGTTCATAGATCTGGATGATAAACCCTTGTATAACGCCCCTCTCTTTGAATCCCCCTGACCTCACTGAGCCAAGAAGTAGGTTTGTTTTGCATATTAAAATATTTATTTGAGAAATTAAACACGATATATATCACATTTTTATAAATAAATTAATATTTGATAGCACACTTATGAATATTACAGTGATCAACAATGGATAATATTACACTAGCACACTTTGTTAATGACTTAGGAGTTGGCATAGAGAGGATAAAGTAGCTGAGAATGCTTTTATGGTTTCAAGGAAATGCAATGATGGAAAAGAATGCAGCACAGAAATAAACTGAGATGGTTTCCACAAGAGATAATATGATCACTTTTTCTTTTGACAATTCACACCCCCCCTATGCAATATAAGGAGATGGAAGGCGAGCACACAATTTTCAGGAATACAATCGAATGCAATACCAATTCAGTTCCCCCCTAGCAAGCTTAGAGCAACCGGTATGCTTTTAAAACATGCAGAACTACTTTTAATATGATTTACAATGAAGTGAAAATATGCTAAAAATTATTTTAATTCCCTTTAGGAGATTCAGGGTAGGTGACAGCTACTTTGAATTAGTCCAGTTCAACACTAGCAATGATTCAGGAGGGATTATCAGGTTGAAAACGAATTTCAGCAATGCAAGCAAGAGACAGCTATTTTTTTAACGTGTGGTGAGATTGAGCTAGTTTTCAATTTGCGGCACTTTTTCCGAGTGCGTAAAGCGAACTATTCTGTTTAGGGCTTGTTGGAAAGCTGAGGATCTCAGCTTTAAAATGAAAATTAAATCTCGTTCCTAGCCCGTGCGGTTCAAAAGATACGGACAATTTAGTGGAGGTAGATTCTCAAAATTAAAGCTCAGAATGACAAATGACACTTTCACAGGTTTGAAATCACAGAATGGACACACGATTTCTATGATGCAGTTTTAAATAGGTGGAAATGGTTTGAATTAGATTATTTTAAACTAAGAGATTGGTTTTGCACATCTCGGGCTGGATACTCACTCCTAATTTTGGAAGGAATGGGCCTCGTCACAGATCTGGTCAACAGGTTTAGCTGCAGTTCTCTCTGCTCTGCTGGTCTGGATCTCTGGTTCTGGCAAAAGTTCTGGCACTGCACAGCGGTCTGGTCTGGGTCTGGTCTTCTATCGACACTGCACGGCGGTCTGGATACAGCTCTGCTTTCTGGGTTCTGGCACTGGCACCGCGGTCTGGTCTGGGTCTCTGGTTCCGGCAAAGGTTCTAGCCAGAAGCGAACAGCACAGCCCATCTGTTGAATAGTTTGGTTAGGTGGCTGGATTCTGAGGCCTGCTGAGAAGGATTCAGCTTTTGGTACAGGCCTCTCTGCTTCAAGTTCTGGAGTCTATCTGGAGTCTATGGTCCTTCTGGATATTGTCTGGTCCGGCAAAGTGCTTCGCAAGAAAGTGGAAAGTGCAGTCCCCCTACTTGGGTCTCAGTGGCTCTTTTTATGTCTTTTGAAAGTGGGTGGGAAGGCTGACTTTCTATGCCCAACCCTCTGAGGATCCTGATAGGCTATAGGATTCTCTGTTGCCTGACTGGGGAACTGAATTGTGAGTCATCCGGCATCCTTTTTATGGCATACAGAAAGAACACTCTCCTTGTCACTTTGCACACAAATCTATTTTTGACTTAAATGCATATTTATCTATGTACAATTTTTCTGATATTATATGTCCAGTTAACATATTTTCTGTAGCACCAAACTATCCGACCCCTGTCTTTGTAAGATGTTGTGTTCACTTCTGACAGAATTCTGCCCTTTTCATCCAGAACACAACCTTTAAACTTTTCCAGAATTTATACAAATGTGCGCAAGGAATATGGGCATCAGATGATGAAGTGTCAGATTTTTAACATACCTACATTTGGAGTAATACCCTATTTTCCGCTACTACCCCCCAGAACATACCACAGAGTCCTAACACCTCTTAAAATGTGCACAGGAAAATCACAGGAATCATGAGATTATTGATATAATTTTGACAATGATGTACTATGAATTATCCATCTTTCTAAAATTATGCTCTGGCCCAGAAGGGTGTGGTTTCCCAAAGCACATGGGGGAATTTCTGGTTTGTCCACTTCCTCCAAGCTCAGCTGGCTCACAGAGGCAGTGTCCCTCCCATTTCCTTCCAAGAGGAAGCCATTTACGACCCCCTGATTTAACATTTGCCTGAGCCAAGGAAAGTTCATTGTTCTGTTTCCTGCAGTCCCAGGTACTCCTCCCCTGATTCAATCAGAGAGGTGTGATCTCCTTTTGGTGGGGCAGCAGAAGGGAGGCCAGGCCTGTGAATATAGTTGCTGGGCAAGTTTCATCTCCTGTCGGGGGTACTTGCTGGGCAGAATTCAGTCCCTTTAAGCCAGGCTTCAGCCAAAGGTCACTTTTGTTCCCATTTTTCTTCATTCAAATCAAACTTACAATTTTGGACACATGCAGATAGAACGCTGATTCTAAGTTCAAAACTATGACATTTAAACGGTTGCAACCTATGTGACACTCAAAAGTAGGTCACTCATTTATTTTAAACATTTCGATTTTAGTGGCTTTAAATCCCATTTCACTTAAGCTGCTGACATCCACAGCTCAGCCAGTTTTGTTATGAACATTATTTTAGGCTCTTCATCTTTTCAGATTTGGTATGCACACAAGACTTCATTCTACCAGACGTCTGCTGGTGTTCAGTAAGATTTTTGAATATCTTGCAATGTTTGAAATAGGTATTTTGAGCTTGCATTTAGAGAAACAAAGGTGATCTTAAAGCGCTTTTTGAGCTAACAGGCACTGCTATTTTTCCTTTGGCACCACGTTTCACTCATGGCGCTTCTCGCCCATCATGCTCGCACTGGTGGGTGGCAGGTCAGGCGAACATTTTGGTGTGCGCAAAAACTGCGCAGTTTTCCTGGATTCTGGCGCCAATGCGGGCTTTTCGGCCATCTTGGATTTTCTAAGCCCACAGCACCAAATGTTGCAGCATAATAACTTGAACGTAGGTCGATACACCTAACAGTCCTGAGCAGGAGTAGAAGAAGTGATAACATTAGGAGGTGCATGAGCATGATAAGGCAACTTCAGGGTTATGCCAAGGGTCTGGTGAGAGGCTTGGCTAATTATTAGTTTGAGTAAGATATAGCTGGTCAGAGTGCGGTAATCAATATTTCTAGGTAGATAGGGTGTGGCAATCAATATTTTACGCAAATATTCAGGGTGCAGCAATCAATAATTCTGGGCAGCTAGGGTGCGACACTCAATATTTTGCCCAAAATGCAGGGTGCAGCAATCAATATTTTATCGGCCGGTCAAGATGTGGCCGTCTATATAAAAGGGCGAGGGGTAGTAGTCCATAATGCTAGCGCTTGGTATGAAAGCGTATTGGTCAGGCAGAGGCTTGTAGGTGATTTGCGGTGAGAGTATGCAGCGATGGTGGGAGCACTTAGTCAGGCTGGGTGGTGAGGCAGTTGGTGACCGAGGTGGACAGGTTGCCGCACTATAACGGGCCAGTGCATGTGGAGCCCAATGGGTGATACGTGTGGCAGGGGACGATTGCTGTTGGACGTTGGTGTATACTGGCAGCCCCTGAGTGCGTGTACTCTGGTACACTGTACACAGAGCGTGATGCACTCTGTACAGCAAGTTTGATTTTCATAGATGGTCAGTGTTTTTTGTATTTTATTCAAGTACAAAATTCATCTATATAAGGTTCGCAGATGGCAAGGCGTTTAATGGCGTGGTACTCAACGGTGTGACTTTTACACATGTTAACGTTTGTTAAGCTAATATGCAAAGCAGACGTCGTACAAAGACGATAAAACGGTTTATAAAATGGGGGCATTTGTCGCGCAGCTAATGAGTGCGTTGAACTTCAAGATCAAAGCGCTTCTCGGCACGTAAAAAGCCGGAAACAACAGGCCGTGGTTAAATAAACCTCGACAGTTCTCGTCTCCTGCAGCCACTTTCAGAAATGATGAAAGGCTTCCGTAATGGCCCTCGAGTCTTTCGACAATGGCACAGTAGGTGCCCATTACATAAACAGGAACACGTGAACTCATTATCTTGGGATATTGGGTCTGTTTATACAAATGCATCGACTGGTGATTGTTAAAAAAAAACTTCTTCCATGTTGCTTTCACACACACGGGATCGGGGCGGTGGGAGTGGGGTTGGAGGGGGCTAATTTTAGAACACATGTGCAAGCTGTAACCTAAACGTTGTCAAGTAAAACGGCTCAAATCAAGTATTATTCCCATCAACTCTTCTGGAGTAAAACACTATTGCATTTGGGTTGCATATTACTGGAACACATATGTAAAGATTGCATGCTGCTACTGGATGCTATAGATATTGCACATTGTTGCAACAGTCCACGAACATATCCGGCATGCCTAGATGTGCAATAGCACGTTTTTAATCCAATTGTCAGCCGAAAAGGCTTTTTAGAGCATGCTTGTTTTTTTGCTGGACTAGAAACAGAAGTCTGAGGAAGCTACATTGAAATTGAGCGGAGCAAACAAAGAAAGAGGCTGATTTCATGTACATACCATAAAATCTTACAGGCATGTTTTGTTCACACAATGTATTACATAGAACATGGGACCTTGAGGTAGCGTTCACGATATGGGCAGTGGCTAAGGCCGATTGTGAGATTCGGTTGGACCTATTTTATTTATTTATGTCTGATTTCTATGTTACTAGATGTGGGAACAGCCCCTTCAACACGCTCTCAAAGTAATGGATGTGGAAAGGACACATGGTGAGAAAGCGCAGTGGGTTTTGTGCCTGCTGGTGAGATCTGTGTGTGAGCTGCAGGTCACAGGTTTGAATCTTGGCAGAGTGTACTCAGCTTTTTCTTCTTTGGGGGTTGAAAAATTAGTACCAACTGTGGATGGGTAAAAACCATCTACGTATATAAAAATGAAAATGTGTGGGTTTGTGGCAAAGCACATGCTCCCTATACAATACTACACTGTTTCACCAATCTGCACCACATTTTGCACTGTCACCTGTTAGTACCCCCCGGACATAGTGGCTACATGCCATTTGGAAACCCCACCCCTTCCCTGGATTTCAGCAAAAGGAAAAATGTGTGTGTGTGTTTGCATCTTTGTGAATGTTCCCTATACAACTCCACAGCGTTTCAACAATCTGCACCAAATTGGACACAGTCACCTGTTAGGACCCTCCGGACATTACTGGTTACATGACATTTGGACACCCCATCCCTTTTCCCAGATGTCAGCAAAAGCATTAAGGCAATGGCTTTAAGAATGATGGCAAGGCGCAAACTCTGGTTCCCAGTCAATTTTTCCTGCTGTAGCAATAAATTGTCTTCTCCTCCAAACATTTTGTTGACTCCATCAATCATCAGGGAGGCTGTATTTCTTTTCCTTTTCAGGCGTGTCTAGTTACATTTCCTTTTCAGGTGTTTCAGGTTAATTCACATTGATGTCTCTAAAGGTTCTGGTACTTGTATTCTCACACTTTTTTCAATTGCAGGTGACTGGGAAACAACTCCCTCCAAAGCACAAATCTTACCCTTGATAGGGAGAGGGGGAAACCATGTTTATGGCACTCCATAGTAAGGCATGTTGGCCCTGGTGCTGCAGCCTCTTCAGCCCGGGACTCCTGGAACATAGTGTTAAGAATGATGGCAAGGCGGGCACTCTGGTTCCCAGTCAAGTTTTCCTGCGGTAGCAACAAATTATCTTCTCCTCCAAACGTTTTCTTGACTCCATCAATCATCAGGGAGGCTGTGTTTCTTTTCCTTTTCAGGCGTGTCTAGTTACATTTCCTTTTCAGGTGTTTCAGGTTAATTCACATTGATGTCTCTAAGGATTCTGGTACTTTTATTCTCGCACTTATTTCAATTCCTGTTGTCTGTCTTCCACTGCGGTTCTATGTGAAAATGTCACCTGCAAAAATATTGTCAATGAGGTGATTTTTTTTGGGGATCCCCTAAGAGATTTCACAATATATACAAAAGGTATTCTTCCCTCTTAGTACATGTACATCCCTAAGCGCATACCAAGGGCCACATGCAGTGTAACTATGCCTGAGGAGGAACTCTTGAAATACTGTTTAGGTTTAAAACCTATACTTTGTACACTCAGCTGGCGTTTCAAAAGCCTACATTTTGGAACTGACACTCTTTTGTTATTTAACTTGCTGAGTGTTGTATGTGGTGGTAGCATGTGAGAATGAATGATGTATTTTATACCATGTTGTGCTGCAAAGAAAAACCTGTTCTTTTAAAATAAATTACATTCATATGAGAGTTATATCCCTATCCCTTCTGCAAGTTTTTCTGCTTAATCTCAGTCAACCAGAACCAGCAGAATTGTAAGTGCCATGAAAAGTACAGCAAAGTCCTCCTTTACTTTTTTGCAAATATATTGACGCTCTCATTTAAATATTCTGTATAATTTGCCATCACACTCACCCACTATTTTCTCTGCAGCTCAGGCTGAATCCTTGTCGTTGGTGTTAGCCCACACATCATAAATGTGTGCCAGTTCACCCTTTATAATATCTTGATTAAGTCACAGCAAATGCATATCAGAGTTGTATTTATACTGGTAGGCAAACATGCATTCTGTCCCATGGGAATTTGTAAGCCTTAATTTTGCAGTTGCCACTTCTTTGTGATTTAACATGCTGATTGTTGTATGGGGTGTTAGCATGTGAGAATGCAGCATTTTACATTTTAGATTGCAAACCAAAGCAATATTAATAAAATTCCATTAGCGTCCCTTGCCTTTCCTTTAAGTCTGTTCTGGCAGGCTCTCCGCTAGCCAGAACCAGCAGACTGGTAGTTGCCATTGAAAAAAACAGAGCTGTCTTTCAAAATATTCTGTATAATTAACCTTCAAACCTACCCCACAATTAACCCACCATTTTCTCTGCAACTGAGTTTGAAGCCTTGCCGTTGGTGTTACAGCCCACAAATCATATATTTGTACAAATGCAACGTTTATAATCGCATGCATAATGCCCAAAATATGCATTTGTTCAGATATACATGTTTAATGGTAGTTGAAAATGCATCCTGCCTCTTGGGTACCTATAATTTCCCAAGCACAGGCCCAAGGCCAAGAGCCATCACTATATGAGAACAGGAACTCTTTTAAATGTCAACTTTTAAGTTTAGAACCTGTATTTTGAAGTCTCAGCTGGCATTTTGTCACTTGCGTAATTTAATTTCCTGAGTGTTGTATGTGGTAGCAACATGTGAGAATGTAGCATTGTAAATGATGTTCTACAAAACCAAAGGATTACAAGACCTTTTCTTAAAGTTACTCCTATTGCTTTTTGAGTTAAATAAATCCCCCTTCCTCTAAACCTTTTCTGCTTAACTTCCAAGCTCTCAGCCAGCAGCATGGTAAGTGACTTTAAACAAGCATTGGCAATGTCAATAGCTTTGACTTTTGTGTAGGCATGATAAAGGCATTTGTCAGGCAACACTGTAGTGGTATTAACTTGCCATAGATGGTAGCAACTTCAAAATGGTTTGAGTACCTAGGCACATAATAGCAGTGCCTAGAAAATGCCTTATACCTGCATGTTTACAGTGGCAATTAAGTCATCAACTCTCAGAAGACTGCTTTGAAAAAACACTGGCAGACACTTACAGCACACCGTTTGATGGTAAGGCTTGAATAATCTAGCTCAAAGAGATCCAGTGAGGATGTGTTTGGGCAATGGAGGGGCAGGAAGTGGGTGGGAACTCAATTAGATTTTGAAACACGTCAAATAATCGAAATCCCATTGAATAAGCAATTTGGCCTTGTTCGTTCTATGTAGATGGGCCCCCTCACTTTTTTGTTTCAAGTTAGTGACGTTCCCACAAATGGCGTGGTTGGCACAGCTGTTGGTGTCACACATATTCCCACAAATGGCCCGGATGGCACAGCTGCAAGTGTCACGCGCTGGGGTGGCACTGTATGTTTTGGGCGTGGCCACTTCCTCCCATATGATACATGCCAAAGAAGACTACTAGTCTGTAAAACCCACTGTAGGTATTTTATCAATTATAATCAGTGCAGTTACTACATATGTATGGATCTGCACATGAAGTACATAGTAATATGCATCTGACGACCCCCTGGGAGCAGCAGTCAGAGCACTATAGCATGTGTGCTAAGAGTGCAGTCAGTGTTTCATGTATGAACCCCTTTTAGGAAAAGCCTCACAAAGCTCACCACAGGGACATTGTATGTCATATCGTATACTCGCTCGCTCTGCTGTATTCCCCCACAGCTTGTTTCGCTGGGAGAGGCAGCGTTTTCATCCTGAATCCGAAAACAAACTATGGACTTCTGAACACGCTCTGCCAAAAGCATCACATTTTATTTTATTGGGCATTTGTAAGGCACTTACACATCAAGAAATTGTGTTTCAAAGCGCCCACAGCGCAAAGGGAAGGGAACAAGGGAAGAGCAAGACAACGGAATATGATAATGATGAGCAAAATACAATAGCGGTCCTACTAGGCCGTGTGAACATTTGAAACGGCCAAGTGCAGAGAGAGAGAAGGGACGGGGGGGTAAGTGCTAGATGTTGCACAGAGAGAGGAAACGCCAGAGAGCCAGTTGCAAAGGTAACATGTACATTCCAGGCAGTGACCTCTTGGTGGAAGAGGGCTCCCCGGCCAATACAATACTTGCAGACCTGTAAGACATCACAGGCGGTGGTGCACCGAAGGCAAGTGCAGGGGGAGGTTGGATGCTGCGGGCGATTTGACAGAAGGCCAGGACCCAGAAGGACACATAAGGGCCCAGGCTGCCAATCACAGTGACTGTGGGGGTTTAGTACAGGAGGGAGAGTGAGGAGGAGAAGGAGAAGAGGAAAGCCTTGAGGTGCGTCCAGAATGTGAGGAGATATGGCTCAAGACAGAAAGAAAGGGGGAGGCTGTTCCAGAGGTGGAAAGAGAACGGCCACCCGCCCTCTGCTTAGAGAAGCGCTTGACAAGCAGACAGTTGGACCAAGAGGGTCAAAGGGATCTGGAAGGAGAGCATTTGGTGAGAGCAAGTTGCAGATAGCTTGGACCCTGGCCCCAGACAGCCTTATCGATGATGCAGAGGGATTGAAATGTGATCCTTGCAGCAACCGGGAGCCAGTGCTGAGATTTTAGGGCTGCAGTGATACAGTCCCTGGGCTTGAGACCAATGATAAGTCTCACAGCCCTATTCTGGATTAGCTGGAGGGGGCAGAGAGAAGAAAAAGGTAGATTGAGGAAGTGACTGTTACAACTGTCCAGACTGGAGAGTACCAGAGCTCTCGGGACATTAAGCTTCTTGGGAAAAGTGAGGAAAGGGAGGATGCTTCTGAGGAGGTAGTGTTGGAAATGAGCCTTCTTGGCAAGGTCCAAGATGTGAGGAAAGAAAAAGAGAGAGGAGTCTAAGATAACTCCCAGGTTTCTGGTTTCAGAGGAGGGGGAGAGCCCATAGAGGGTGGCAAGAGTGAAGGGAGAAAAGAGGGAACAGGAGTCCCAACAGGAAGAATCTCAGTCTTGCTGGCATTGAGACAGAGATCATTGGAGGTGCATCAAGACTGGATGGCAGACAGGCCGTCAGGAATGACAGGGGAAGTCTGAAGAGATGCAAAGGGTAGTTTGAAGAAGAGTTGGGTGTCATCTGCATAACACTGGAAGTGTGGGGAGAAAGTGGAGATAAGGTGAGCAAGATAGGAGAGATGGGTGTTAATGAGCCAAGCCGAAAGGATAGAGGCCTGGGAAACGTCGCAGGTGGAGCTAGAACTGAGAGCAGAAACAACCCAGGATGACCTGGAAGGGATGGTCAGTGAGGAAGAAGGTCAGCCAGTACAGTGCCTGCTCCAAGATACCAAGTGTATCATGGAGCCACTTTATGAGGATGGAGTTGTTGTCCATGTCAAAATCAGAGGAGAGATTGGATAGAATGAGAACAGCGGGTGAGCTGGAGTCAAGATATGCAAGCAATTTGTCACGGGTGTTCAGGAGAGCAGTTTCCGTGCCTCTCGATGCTCGGAATCCAGATTGATGGTTGTGCAGGCAACCAACACGCTCAGGATGCTGGGTCAGTTTGGGGAAGATCAAATTCTCCATAACCTTTCTAAGGAAAGGAGTGCAAGAGATGGGGCGGTGGTAAGCTGGACCCGAGGGGTCGGCGGAGGGCTTTTTCAGCAGGGGGCGCACCAGGTAGTGCTTGAGGGAAGAGTGGAAAGACCCAGTGGCCCAGTGGCAAGGGAGTTCAGGGGCAAGGGAGCCAATTATGTCCTTAATAGTTCTGGAAGAAGACAGAGAGGCCTGTTTGGAAGGCACCTTCATAGAGCTGACAACTCTAGTTACAAGTCTAGTTACCTCGTCCGATGTGATAGGAGAGAATGAGGAAAGAGTGGGGGGTTGATGGTGGCAGGGCGATGGGAGGAGGGGTAGGGTAAGGCAGAGGGAGAAACCAGGATGTCCTGAGTTTTAGCAATCAAGTGGGTGGCCAGTGCAGTGCAGAGGGCCTGGAAGGGAAGAGGCGAGGTAGAGACTGCAACTGGATTGGCTAGTTCTTTGCAGAGTTCAGACATGTTATTAGAAGATCCAGAGATGTGGGCGTGGATGTGAGGCCTCTTCTTCTAGCGAATGGAGATGCGATATTGCCTCTCGAGAAGGGGACAGGCCAGTTTATCAGAGGATGATCTTGAGGTCTGCCACTTCCGTTCAGCAGCTCTGCACTTGCGTTTGAGGGCTGCTAGATCAGAATCCTACCAATTGTTACGCTTGGTGACAGGTTTCAGACAGATCCTCATAACAGGGGCAAGAATATTGATAGTGTTAGTGGGAGCGAGATGGAGATGGAGATTGTTCGGAGCAGAGTCAATAGTTGAGTCAGTAGTGGGAGGAGGGGGTGATGAAGGTGGAAGCAAATGCAGCAACTGCCACTCGTTTCATTGGACGGATCCCCGCAAACGAGGCTGGCAGAGCGGGTGGAGGTTTGGGCAGAGGGCCGAGAGGTCCCAGGTGGAAGGAGAGGAGGGAGTGGTCAGACCAGGAGAGAGGGGCGGAGAGGGGAGTAGAGAGAAAAGGATCAGGATGGATGACGGTACCAAGAGCGTGACCAGCTCAATGGGTAAGACCAGATGGGAGAATAGAGAGGGAGAGAGATGTGCAGAGGTCACGAAAGAGAGTGGAGGCTGTGAATGAAGAATCAAGGTGGATGGTAAAATCTCCCGAAAGGAGGAGTTTAGAGGTGAAAGTCAGTAGAGAGGAGGAGAATTCAGCCCATTCTGATAGGAAAGAGGAGATACAGCCCGGGGCCCCATTAGATAGTGGCAATGGTCAGAGAGGAAGTAGGAGAGATGCCAAGCTAGCAGACCAGGCTTTCAAATGATGAGTAGGACTGGATGGGTATGAGGGAAGAAGGGGCCCACTCAGGGTACACCTGTGTTGTGTAAAGGTGACCAGAACACGAGTCAGTGAATCTGCACACACAAGTCACAAACTCTAGCTACCCCCCCATGTTCCCTATTGTTTGCATACTCCAGGCCGCAGTCTGTATTATTGACTGCTCTGTAGTTCTGCAACTCCATGACCACACACTGGCAATTATTAGGTATAGGACACTCCTAAAATCAGGAACCCATGGGACAATGTAAGCACTCTCACTTTTAAAAGAAGTCAATGGTGCAAAATGAAAGTGGTTCTCGGGTAAGCCAAGCCCCAAATCACTATGACATAAATAGTTTGACATAAGGCGGACTAAAAATCTTTTTTTAAAAAACACACTCTCTACTTTTTGCTTGTGGACTACCACTGCCAAACCCCCATAAATTAGACTACCTCTCCCACAATGCACCAAGACTGAAAACTACACCATCCACGATCACCGGTAATAAAACCCTAGAGTTTGGGGGTGGCAGCCTTTACAGAGCTGCAGTCTGCAAGTTAAGGCTGTTACTGGCACCACCAGAAGCCACTAATGGTTCCACGTTAAGTTAGGTTTTCTGGGTGGATAGCTCACAAGCTAAATGCTGGCCTCCGACATGAGAAGTGTGCATTTCCCAAGTCATCAGCAGGGTCGACTCAGCCCTTCATGCGCCTGAAGTCGATAAATTGAGCAGCAAAAAAACAACTTGTTATAACAGCACCGAAATGCATGAAGCACTTCAGGAATACATATCATTCAGTGCACCATCATGGACTGGATATTTCAGAACATTTGTAAAGCGCTTAATGACACAGAGATGGCCTTGAAGCACTTAAGGCAGTCTGGATTCTCATTGTATTATACATGTGCTGATGACTACATAATACGGGCAATTAATTATGACATCAGAGGCAACTATAAAGAATAACCGTTTTGAGAATGATGTCCTGGGTGCCTACTTGGAGTGAGTGACAAGTCGCAACTAATCATTATCCATTAAATCTACAGGTCTACAATAAATTGAAAATAAATACAAAACGCATTTCAAATATTTGCACACATATACATACGCCTTTCTAAAAACAAATTCTATTAGTTTATTGACAAGCCATTCCCGAAACAAATGTCTTCGTTCTAGGTGCATTATGTGTTACAAGTGGATCCAATCGTATGCAGGTGTACACAAAATGGCTTGCTTTTGTATTTGCCACCTGCAGTAATGCATGCTGAGAATCGATTTTCCAAGACATGCGTGTATTTGTCTCCGTGTGTGTGTTTCCCCAAACCATTTCCGCACATGCGAACTGAGAATGAACACTCCCCACAGAGAAAGGCCTCTTGGCATAGGCTGTCACTTCGGCATGGCGGACAGGGGGATTGAGAGGGGCGTAGCCCCCCTCTACTCACAACCCCTCCAGCTTGCTGATCAGTCATGTGGTTATAGAGGCATCGCAGGCAGCCTCTCTGCAAGGTCACACTGCCGATCCAGTGGCTTCCATGCCGGGAAACAAAGGGACAGGGGCAACTGATGTCTGCAAAGTGCTCCTTAACAACCACTGACAGCTTCTCGATGCTCTATGTAACCAGATTTCACTGTCCCAGGACGCTGGCTCTGGTGAACCTCTTCCACAAACATGTCTGCAAAGGCAACAGCGTCCCATTAAGCTACTCTACCGGCCGTAAGGAAAGTAGAGTTCTACCATTAACCGATTAGTAAAAGGAGAGACGTCACCATGACACGTCAGTGATACACGCAGGCGAGCTGCCGAACCCCATGCGCCACACCTTAGAGCTGAGCTCCACTTTTAATATGACTCCTGATTGGACATCACTTTTAACAAACTGCTATTGGTTTATATGGCCGCAGAGAACAAAAAAGTAACAAACAAGGTTGCAGCCTTTTCCTTCCACAAGCGTTGTCAGTTGCCATGACAATGAGGGATTCTGCATCTCAGTTCCCCTTCCCTCTTTCTCTTACCTTTACCAATGGTTTCGGCAATTTGGTGGCACAAATGCCACCAGAACGTTCCAGAACCAAAACTATAGAGATGTCTTCCTTTGCTTTTTTGCAAATATATTGACTCCCTTTCAAATATTGTAGGTAGTATGCCTTCACACTCTCCCCCACCGTTTTCTCTGTGACGCAGGTTAAAGCTTTGGTCTTGGCATACATTAAAAAAGCGTGCTAATTTACCCTTTATGTGAACTTGTCTAATGCCCGGCAAAGATGTATGACCATGGGCCAGAATGTCTTACATCTGGGCCATAGTTCCAAATGATCTTCTGCTGCCTCAAAACAGTTTTTGTAATTTTATGTTGTTTCATCCAATTTCAGTACGCTTATTTCCATTTCCCATTCAAGCATGAGGACTATTGTAATCTTCTCTACTATGCGTATATTCTGTCTTGTCTCTCTTGTTTAAAAACAATGTTACTTTCCTAATTGTTTGATGGCAAAACTAGCTGTACATTTATAGAATTTTAAGGGACCACTCCAAAATCACCTGCTAACAAATGCATCCACTTTGACACTTCAGCTGGTGAAATGTTTCCCTGCAAATTAACCACGGAATTTTAAGTTGTCCATGTTCAATTCCTTTGCTAAGTGGGATAGTGCTCGTATTTATTATTTATTTATGTATTTATTTATTACATTTGGTAATGCGCCCAAACTCTCGGGTATCGCAGCATAGGTTTCAAGAGTATGTTCAGTTCGGTCCAATTTAATCGATTGTTTTGCATTTCATAAATTCATATTCCCTGTTAGGAGTTTGCATTTGATTAGGTTATCATCAGCCGATAACTGTATCAAAAGCATGATTACTTATTTCTGTTTGTATTATTTTAAAGGAGCCATATTTAAAAATGCAACTTAGATCTGTATGATATTCACATATCTGGTGACCCATCTTATATTACCATTTACTGGGCATCTATCAATCCTTCCCACAGCAGTCCTACCTTATTATGGGAAACAGGAAAAAGAGGGCCCCTGTTTTAATCTTCAATTATTTAATATATTGTATGATCCTGGGGATAACATATGGAACACAAACTTGATATTCAATTATGTAATTTATTTCATAAAATGTATAAAGTGTAGTAGAAAATTAACCAATATTCAAGTTACCTGTGTACATTCTGACAAAGGGGACAGAACAAATACTTCGATTTTAATTATAATTAAAATCGAGGATTGTTATCCCCAGGACCATGCAATATATTAAAATATTGAAGATTAAAACAGGGGCCCTATTTTTCCCTATTGTCTTGACCTCCTTTGTGTTGTTGCCACCCTATTAGCACAGATCAGGAATAGAAGCTCAGGTAGCTGCGGTGGACAATGGGCGTTACATTTTCCAGCTACAATGAATGTACCTGAGGGCTAGACATTCTTCTATTAATTCAATAGGTCCGTTACTTCTTCTTTACCACTCCTGTTGACAGCCATGTTTCGAAGATCATATACATTAATTATTTATGTTTAAAAAGGCTATTATAGAAAATAAATATACATGGCAATAAATATTCATTCAGAATGTGTGAATATGCGACAAATGTATGAAAGAAACATAACAGAGCAACTTGTAAACAAATATTTGGCATATATTCAAGCCAGGTGTGCATAACTAATTGGTTGCAGTAGCTTGAACATTTTTAAAATATGAAGGGTGGGTGACACTACATTGACAGACAAACGAATAATGGACAAGACAAAACAGGAAATGACACCCACAGGAGGGAAGAAGGGAATGGGATGAGGGGGAATGTGGTAATCATGGCAAATTATACTTGACCTTAATGAGAATCAGCATTGGATAAGAAGTCAAGAAGGGGTTGCCATTTCAATTGATGCTTACATCAGATCAGTGGAGAATGCAATGCTATTTTCGAATCTATCAATATTACAGATATTGTTACAACATACATTGTAATGAACATGATTTAAGTTTTTCCAATTAGTAATAGGTTGTATTGCAACCATTACACATACATGCAAGATAAAGTTTGCATATCTGTTAGCTGGAATAGCATGTAAAAGGGAAATTCCCCAAAAAAACAAAAGTCTTGATGAAACTTAAAAATAGATTTCATAGTATGCCGTACAAAGTTTCAGAAAGGTTGAACATGTTGACACTCCACAAACATATGCTTAAAAGAACCCTGGACGTGTAAACAGCTCCAACAAAAGTCATTAGGTAATAGTCCATATTTAACGAGAGAAGCGTGGATGGTGGAAGAAGAAAAAGGTTTGGGTTAGGCTAGCTGATGCATTTCCACTGTGGGGGCCAGCATAGTTGAAGATCCGATAGCGTACAATCATTCTTCCAACCACTCTGAAGGATGTCAACTGTCAGAGTGGAAGATTTTAACGCCAGTGTTTTATAATAAGCAGGGGCAGTAACATTAGAGTTCAGCATGTATAATGATAGCCTTTGCGCATCAGGAATATTGGAATTATGTATAAGTAATCCACACTTTTCAAAAATAGCAGCAACAATGTCCAAATATTGTTTGAGGAAAAAGTCAGGCATATGGTACTTGATAGCAAAGTAATTAAAGGTAATGGGAGCATTTTGCAAAAAAGGTTGATTACAAAATGTAATAACTCTAGAGAGCCATGGTCTCCAAAAAATAGATTTACCTTTAATTTTAATTAGATGATTATGTCAAATGAAAGGAGAGGTGAACAAGGACAGTTTGGTTAAGGAGGGGAACATATACATCTTGAGACAGATAGGCGAATACAGGAATATTTAGTAAATTTATTCTTACCTTTAATAGGGTAAATATCTGCCAGGGACATTGGGGAAACCATGTCTCTCTCTAGACTTACCCAATTAGGTATACCCATTAATTCCTCTTGGGTGAACCACATCTGTGCTTGTTTAATGACGGAGGCCATGTGATATTTCCTAAAATCAGGGAAGTTGACACCATCTAAAGAGCAGGACTTTTTTAATTTACTCAGCGAAATTCTATGCTTTTTCTTTCCCCATAGAAATCTAATCAAGCAGGAGTCTATGGATTTGAAAAAGGAAAGGGGAAGGGAGATAGGAAGCATATATAGGAGATATAGGATGATGGGGGATATCATCATCTTACTAGATTCTAGGCGGCCCCACCATGAGAGAAAAAGGGGTGACCATGAGGTTACTAGTCCTTTGATTCTGGCTAGTATAATTTCCAAATTCTGTTTGCGAATGTTACTGATAGAGCCTGAGATATGGATCCCAAGATATTTGAAACCTTTGGGACACCGTTTCATTCCCAGGGAACACTTCAAAATGATATCAAGTAGATTTTGGGCACTTTGCTCTGGATTCTTTAGGAAAAGCAGAACATGATCTGAATATGCTACCATTTTAATATACCGATGTTTGTGTTGAACACCAAAAATATTCTCATTCTGCCCTAATGGCTTCTAGAAAGTGTTCAATTATGATATGATATGATATGGCATTTGTACTAAAATAAAAAGAATTGGAGAGAGATGGCAGCCTTGACGTGTCTCTCTTGATAATGGGAAAAAAGGAGATACTTGTCCATTTACAAAGATTGCAGTTTTGGGCTTAGAATAGAGGACATTAATCATAGGTACAAAGAGGGGACAAAGCCATGCCATTTAAGAGTTTTAAATAAAAAATCCCATTCAACTGTATTGAATGCTTTTTTGCATCAAGAGCTATTGCAGCGTGGGGGTCTTTCGAATTGTGAATTAGATCCATGACATCTAAAAAAAATGTCTAATGTTGGAGGAGAACACTCTGCCCTTGATATATTCAACTTGATCTTGTTTAAGGAGATTGGGTAAAAAGGAATGAGTCTACTGGCCAGGATTTTAGCATATATTTTGCAGTCAGTATTAATAAGGGAAATATGACGATAGTTTTGAGGACGTTCAGGATCTTTATTAGGCTTGAGAAAAACAATAAGCATGGCTTCAAGAATTTAGCCTTGAGCTTTTTGTTCTGAAATTAAGTGCGAGTAACGTTCACTGAGTTTGGGGACTAATAGGTTGGAAAAATGGGCAAATAAAACAGTGAGGAGGCCATACGGTCCTGGAGCTTTGCCTTTTTTAAGATGGTTAATAGCTAGAAGTATTTCAGAGGGAATCATTTGAGTATTGAGTGATTGAAGATCTATTGAAGGGTAAGAGTCCCTGGATATATTGTGTAAGAAGTCATCAATAAAAGAATTGTTGAGAGGGGCTTTGGAGGTGTACAAATTAGAATAACATTTTGAAAAGATTTCAATACGTTTTTATTATGGGGATTACATTGAAGCATATGATTTATTAGTTGTCGGCAAAAGTTAGGGTCAGGAGATGATGGGCCATAGATATTAAGTACAGAGTATTTTTTGGAATCAATCTATATCTTGAGCAAAATCCATCTTCCCAGGTCATCAGA
Source organism: Ambystoma mexicanum (assembly GCF_040938575.1). Classification (NCBI taxonomy): domain Eukaryota; kingdom Metazoa; phylum Chordata; class Amphibia; order Caudata; family Ambystomatidae; genus Ambystoma; species Ambystoma mexicanum. The sequence goes on along the minus strand of NC_090935.1, from coordinate 218,876,489 downwards.
TTCACTGGATAATACTTTACATTTGAAGGCTTTATTAATTAGTATAATAACTCAATTTTCTTTTACCATTAGCAGCACTAGAGAAGACATGGCCCACCCAATGTCATTTAAGTTGTATTGCTTCCTCATTAGAAAGATTTGACTCTTGAATCCAGGTGATTGAGGGCTTCAGTGTATTAAGGTGGGATAGTACGTTTTGTCTTTTGATTGGGTTATATAATCCTTTAATATTCCAAGAGACTATGTTATTTGACATGGGTATGAGAAATGAAACCATAGATTATCAGATGTACATAAAAAGAGGAAGTTACAATACTACCCAAATTAAGATACCAATTGAATGAAATAACAGAGCATATTGGCAAAGGATATAACAATGTACACAGAATAACAAATGAAGACATAAAGGGGAAGACACATAAGGGAGGAGGAATGACAAACAGTAAAAACATGGAACTTGGTAAGAATACGATAAATCTAAGAGTTATAAGAAAAAAGTGGCAAACAGGAACCTGCCACACCAGTCCATGATGTAGAAATAATAAAAGGAGGGAGGAGAGACAAACGATGAGAAAGGCTCACCAAAACCCCACTCCGCTGGAGAAAAACAGAATTCAGGAATAAGAAGTAAGTAGCTTCAGTGAGGTGCCAGTCATCTTTCAGGTGATAGGGTTTGATGTATCCGTATCATTGCATTTATGGGACTGAATATTCTGTCTTAAATCCGGCGAGTTCTGGAATGTCGAAGCATGGCCATTTAGGGTAACTTTTAAGATGGCTAGATGAATAATACCACATCTGGCATTCAGATGCCTTAGGGTTGGTCTAAAGACAAGAGCACTTCCTTCTTGCTGCAGTTGCTTTGGAAACGTCTTGGATGATGAAAATTCTCTTTTCCTCCCATGTCAGATTTTTGATTTGCTTTACCTTTGCCATGATGAGGCTAACTAGGATAAATTCTAGTAGTGCAAGTATAAGGGTTCCAGGTAAGTCAGGTGAACTTCGCGAGGATCTGATGGGACCAATTCGATACGCCGTTCTTAGGTTGAGCTGCACAGAAGTTGGTAAATTAAGAATTTGAGGTAGAAATTCATATTTGAAGGCAGTGGGATTATCCTTTTTAATTCCTTCCGGAAGGCCAATAACACAAAGGTTATTCCTCCTATTCCTGTTTTAGAGATTCTCAGCTTGTTGTTGGAGAACTTCAACTGTACTTTCTAAATTGGTTACTTTGTTAGAGATATCTTCCTCGTTACCAATCCGCCTCTCCACTTCATTTATTCGAGCATCAAAGATGGTCCACTTGCTATCAGGTTGCTGCAGTTTAGCATTGGTGGGTTTAAGGACCCTTATCTCTGATAGAATTGTTTACATGACACGATCAGTCGCATCTTCTTTAGGTGTAGGAGATTCACTTTTTTGTCTTTTGAGGGCAGTAGGGGATGACAGGGGAATTTCCTTTGCCTGTACCTTTTTTGAGGTCATCACATAATCAGAGAGTATGTATATGTAGTCAATTTTTCTTTCCTCTCCTCTTTCTTTTCTCCCTTCCTTCCTTCCTTCCTTCCTTCCTTCCTTCCTTCCTTCCTTCCTTCCTTCCTTCCTTCCTTCCTTCCTTCCTTCCTTCCTTCCTTCCTTCCTTCCTTCCTTCTTTCTTTCTTTCTTTCTTTCTTTCTTTCTTTCTTTCTTTCTTTCTTTCTTTCTTTCTTTCTTTCTTTCTTTCTTTCTTTCTTTCTTTCTTTCCCCTTCCCTTAAGTACTTACTCCTCTTTTTTCTTCACCTTCTTTTCTTCACTTTATACTTCTCTCCTTTTCCCTTCTTCTCCCCTTTTTTACCCCTTTCCTCCTTTCTTTCGCCTTTCTTTTCCTTCTCTCTTTTCCTCCTTTTCTCTCTCCTCCTCCTCTCTTTTCTCTTTCTCTCTTTGTTTCTCTCCTTTCCCTGTGCTCTCGCTCTCGATTTCCTCCCTCTTTCTTTGTTCTTCTCTCCCCTCTTCCTCCTCTTATTTAGCCGGGACAACCAAAACGATATCGAGTATTTGAGGGAAGGCCAGTGGAGTGATTTTGGAGGACTGACCAAGAATTATATTATTTGAGGCGAAATGTATAAATATTTTGTGAAGCAAGACAGAGCAGAAGAGAAGCAGCAGTGTTTTTAAAGGTAGTTAATATATGAGTTAGTTTTCTGTCAGAAGAATAAAAAAAAACAACAAAGATTTACAGGCAAGCCTTGAAAAGTATTTAATATTCCTTAAAAATAAGAGAAATCCTGGTTTGGAAAGGCTTATTTATATAATGGGCCGGTAGTATGAAGGAAACGTATTACCAAGTGTACGACGGGTCCCCATGTTGGTGCACTCGGACAGCTGACAGGAGATGCTGGCCGCACCGCGATCGGGATGACACAGCTTCAGGCGAAGCCTCCGGATGTTTCGTGCAGAGATACTTTGTCACAACGCTTTATCACCGAAGCAGCTCGAGACATCCAGAAAGCCCAGATGAGGACACACAGGTTATTGGGGATGCTAAATAGGCTGTAAGGAAAGAGAAATAAAGGTATAAAAGCTCTGGAGCTGAGCGCAAAAGCTTTGTGGCCATTCTCTATGGTGCCAAGCCACGCCCCACCATATAAATTAATTATTGACATGGGTACTTCAACAATATTTCCTTTTATATAAATATGCAGAGTAGTAAAATTAGAAGATTGATTTTTTTTTATTAAATCATGTTAAATCATGTTATTGTGTAAATAATGTTAAACAATGTTATATTTTATTCATTTATATCAGCAACTATCAGACCTGCTTTTGGTCGTAACTTGGGGCCTTTTATTGCTGACATACAACATCTTGAATAGGCATAGATCTTCAAAGGGTGGTCCGCAAACCTTCCTGGGTTAGTATAATGCCCTGTGCATACATACATTTACTACAACTGCTCCTCGCCAACAAATGATTACGACCTTTGGAATGTTACGGTATTATTATCAACATTTGCAAGGCTTTGTTGGGAGTGCGGCCTCCTCATTGGCTGAAGTGCCTGTGGCTACCAGCACCAATCATCGTCTTCGGTAATCTGTTTTGATGTTTCTTCTTTTAAGATTACACGATGTTTATTTTTAATGGCATGGCGCAAAGGCTTCCTATCATGCATTATCTCAATTTGATTCTTTCCAAGCAGCGATAATGCATCCCAAACAAAACATGTACTCTTAAACTACATGTCCCATAAGCCCCTTTTGAGACCTGTGGTCTTGTGACTAATCACATTCGCATTCCAGACACGCTTTAGTGTCCTGGTAGAGTTTGTTTATGTTTGTTTGTTTATTTTTTATAATGCGACACATACCCAGGGATAACAGGGCGCAACAGTTACAAGTATATGCAAAGCTTGGTTGCACAGGGATATATACAAATTACATGCAGGTAGAAATTACACAGTGTATATACAAAGAGGGCAAATTTACAGGCATAGTGAGCATCAGGGGAAAGAGTGGGCTGTTCCCAAAAAGGTATATACAAATAGAGTCAGGTGCAGGGATAATTACAGGGATACTGTTAAAGCAGAAGGCATGTTAGGTCATGTGGTGGTTACCAGGGTGAAAAGCCGATCAGTTGCTGGATGGTGGTTATGAATGCGGGTTATTGGATTTCAGCCATGTAATGGTATTGGATCTTAACTTATGGTAAGTTTGGTCTGTTCTTAGACTAGGGGGCAGCGTATTCCATATTTTGTTCGCTTTCACCGGGAAGCTGTTGCCTCCAATAGTGACTCGTTTAAAGCTTGGAATGGAGAGTCGATCTCTGTTGGCAAGTCTTACTGTTCTCGTGGAGGTTTGCTTATGAAATCTCTCAGCCAGGTAGATGGGTGCGGCATTATTGAGGGATTTGTGAGTCAGCGATAGAGTTTTAAGGAGGACTTTGTCGTAGGTAGGGAGCCAATTATTCTGTCAACAAGTCTCTGAAATGTGGTCTCTTCTGGATATGCCTAAGGGAAACCTGAAATAAATATGGAGAAACTTGGTGTAAATTAATACTGAACCATCAGCTGATTATGCTTAATGGATACGCTAAAGGAGACGCTAAGAGAGGTATCACTAGAGCAGGTTGGGGCAGTTTATCTACAATTGACTACATTATTGTAAATGAAAAGGCTAACAGCTTTATCATAGATATGGCGGTAGGAAGTCGAGAAGAAAGTGACCACTTTCCACTTATTGTAATGCTGGAATATCCGAACGTGGAGGCAGAATATCATATGGCAGGGAACATAAAAGTAAATAATGCCGCTAATCGGATCTCATGGAATCCCACTAAACTTGAAAAAGTTAATGTAGTAGCCGTTAATGAGCTACAAAAGTGGTGGGATACTATAGATGATAGACAAATAGTTACCCATAGGGAAATTATTGGGGAATATGAAGATGTCATAAGTAAAATCAAAGAAGCTGCCTCCCAAAAACGGAAGTATTCCAGCAGTGGTGAAAAATTGAATCTGTCGCACGGCAAACATAATGCATATGATCCGGTAATCAACAAAGCGAAAACTGCTCTGAGAAAAGCCATCAAATATGCTGCCGAGACCAAGGGTAGTGATGCCTCCACACAGATAAAATGGTTAAAAAAACAACATAGAAAGTGGATGCGCTATCATAAAAGAAACACACTATACGAAACATGGTTAAAAATTGCTGCCCAAGCGAGAAGTAACAATCAACAAGGGATGTGGAGAGTAATAAATGAGACAAAAAAACGAAATCTCCCAATCACTAGTGTTCCAGAAAAAGAGTGGATTAAGCATGAAAAAAACACCCTTGGCTCTGGTGAGACCGTAAAAACTGGGCTTATGTCAAAGCGGGCAATATGGATGGGAAATTTCTCAGAACTCTCTCTAGTTAATATGATTGAGAAATTACACACCTCTAGAGCCACTGGCCCTGATGGGACTTGCAATGCCCTTTTACGCTTAGCCCCGGAAATATGGGCAAAAGTACTTAATCTCCTGTTCCGATGGATTGGCATGAATGGGTGTATTCCTAAAACATGGCATGAGAGGGTAATACTCCCGATCTACAAAAAGGGTGAATGGAAAGACCCTAAAAATTACCGAATGCTAGCGATGCTGGATATTCCTGCCAAAATATTCGCAAAAGTATTACTGGATGAACTAAACATATGGATAGAGGCTAATAAGATCCTGCCTATATATCAAGCTGGGTTTCGAGCAAAATCTTCCACCACCCATAATATAATCAACCTAGTATCAGCAATAGAATATTCGTGGAATGTGCGTAATTTGCCAGTATATGTGGCGTTTATTGATTTTTCTGCCGCATTTGATACGGTAATAAGAGAAAAACTATGGGACAAACTGAAGTTTAGGAGGATACCAGAAGGGCTACTATATATGATACACTTATTGTACTCTGACACTTCAGTTAGAGTACGCCTAGACGGTGAAGGACGGCTCTCCCAATCAATCCCCACTGTATGTGGAGTAAAATAAGGTTGTCGGCTTGCAGCGACATTGTTTAATCTTTATTTGGCCGATTGTATGAATGAGTTAGACGAAAGAATGGTCAATTCAGTGAAGCTGGGTTCGATAGACCTTCCTTGGCTAGGATACACTGATGATCTGGTCTTGTTAGACTACACATCGTTAGGGCTACAAATAAGAATAAACTGTCTTTTGAAATTCTCTGAAAAGAATGGATTAAAGATTAATATTGCTAAAACTAAGGTAATGTCCTTTCTAGGAAAAACGAAACAATCATGGTCTAACAAATTTATATGGATGGTGAATGCAGAGAAACTTGAAAAAGTTGAATACTATCGATATTTAGGAGTCATAATAGACACGAAGCTGATGTGGAAACAGCATTGGGAGGCAACTAAACTTTTATGTTTCAAAAATACTGACGCAATCAGTACATTTATTGGGAAACAAGGTAGCATTTCAGTAAACACCATCTTACTACTATATACTAGTAAAATAATAAGTTGTCTACTTTATGGAGCCGAGATTTGGGGAGGTATATTTGAGAACGAAATGTGTACATTTGAAGGAAAAATTATAAAACTATTGTTTAGATTACCAATTACAATATCATGTGAATATATTTTATTAGAGGGTGATTTTAGATTTGCTAAGGACATATTAGAATACAAATCTGCAATGCGTTATGCAAAGCTAAGTATGTTATCCATTAGCACCTTTGTAGTTGAATTGATTAGTAATTTTACTAAGAGTGGTCTTAAAAAACATTTTAAATCTTTGACCAGATTACATATGGTATATGCAAAATGGGCAACTACTAATGAAAAGAGCTGGTTACTCTTAAAACAAGCTAAGATCAAAAAACTATTACAAGGAGTAATATATAGCCATGCTAAGGAACGTGACATGATCTCCTTGGCCACGAAATCAACCAGTGGCCTATTTTTAGAACATTGGTCTCTAGAATCAACGAAACCGAAATATTTGTATGCCTTTCCATCTGCTACCATCGTTAGACAGTATTTTATGTTTAAATTCAATCGTTGTGATACGATGGAGATCCTAGGTGCCAAATTGGGAATAAAGAAAACCAGAAGATTTTGTAGATTATGTGGTATGGAAAATATTGAAACTGCTAAACATCTGTTATGTCACTGCGAGAGTCTTGTAAACCTTTGTGTAAAGTATTTTTTACGTTACAAAAACTCCAGTCTATTAGAAGATATAGAAATTAGTTGGAAAAGACTGATGGAAGGGAATGACATGAATTTGATATATCACATGATGAAATTTTATGAATTAATTTAAAAAATTTGAAAGGATCTATCAGAGGATATTTTTGTATGTAAATTTTAAACCTTGAAGAATGTGTGATGATGTGTTTTAAATTTAAGTTTGTATATGTAAAGCCATCTTTGGCTGTGTACATATTATTATAAATAAATAGGATATGCCTAAGGCCACTCTAAGAGCATTATTTTGTAGCGTTTGGATTCTTTTGATGGTGGCTTTGGACGATCCTAGGTAAAGGCTATTACAGTAGTCCAGGTGTGACAAGATGAGGGCTCTGGCCAGTGTAATGCAGTTGCTATCCGAGAGGAATGGCTTGCCAGTGCCAGAGTATTTGCATTGATCAGAGAACCTGACAGCATATTGGTGTTCCTGTTTTGGGATAGATTTGATAAATTGGAGATGACAGGGGAGTGTTTTTGAGTTTGGTGAATCACTGGGAACTCATTTCTCTTTACAGCAATGACCTGATAAACTAATTTTGCTGATGTGCTTTCTCTCCTTTAGGAGGATGAAGGACCTTAGAGCATTGAGTTTTCTGATTTTCCTAGGATTTTTGTGTGACCAGGTCCCTATTGGTCTACAGGTATAAATAGCCTTTTTAAGAATGTCCAATGATTCTTATATTCTGTCCCGTAAGCGTTCCCATTTCCTAGTCTCTTCTCCTATTTTGGCCAGGTGGGTTAGGTGGGTCATGGAAGCCGCAGGTGTTAATGTTTTGACGCTGATTCTATTAGAGGAACCATGGGCCTCATTACGAGTCTGGCGGTAGCCGTGCCGGAAAAACCGGCAGGCTGCTGCCGGACCCGTAATACCATTCTGCCACCCTGATTCCTAGAATCACCGGGGCATTACAACCCCGGTGACCCGGTTAATCCGGAGGCGGAATTCTGTAAATCCCCATTCCCATGGAGTCCTGTAGGACTCCATGGGGATGGGGACCTTGGAAACACTGGTTCCGTCTATGACAGAGCCGGTGTTTCCAGCCGGTGTTTCCCGCCCACCTGGTGCCTTCCTGTTTGCCGCTCCTTTTTCCTACTTAAGGAGCCCTCCAGCCTCTTTTCCTTGGCAGATGGGGAGCTGGTGCAAGTGGATCTAGGTCACCTGGCCTAAGCCCCGCCCACCTGGTGCCTTCCTGCCTACCGCTCTTTTTCACCACTTAGCAAGTCCCTCCCTCCTGGTGCCTTCCTGTTTGCCGCTCTTTTTCCCTACTTAAGGAGCCCTCCAGCCTCTTTTCCTTTGCAGATGGGGAGCAGGTGCAAGTGGATCCAGGTCACCTGGCCTAAGCCCCGCCCACCTGGTGCCTTCCTGTTTGCCGCTCTTTTTCCCTACTTAAGGAGCCCTCCAGCCTCTTTTCCTTTGCAGATGGGGAGCAGGGGCAAGTGGCTCTAGGTCACCTGGCCTAAGCCCCGCCCACCTGGTGCCTTCCTGTTTGCCGCTCTTTTTCACCACTTCACAAGCCCCGCCCACCTGGTCCCTTCGTGTTTGCTGCTCTTTTTCACCACTTAGCAAGCCCCACCCACCTGGTGCCTTCCTGTTTGCCGCTCCTTTTTCCTACTTAAGGAGCCCTCCAGCCTCTTTTCCTTTGCAGATGGGGAGCAGGTGCAAGTGGATCTAGGTCACCTGGCCTAAGCCCCACCCACCTGGTGCCTTCCTGTTTGCTGCTCTTTTTTCACCACTTAGCAAGCCCCGCCTTCCTGGTGCCTTCCTGTTTGACGCTCTTTTTCACCACTTAGCAAGCACCACCCACCTTCTTAGCCCTGCCGCTTCCTTCCTGCTCCTAACTATTAGATCAAGGGTGTCTCTCGCCCGGGCGTACTAAGCGAAGGGTTGACGAAGAAAAGGGGAATTCCTGTTTGGACCTGTTCGGACCAGGAGAACCCAGGGCCCGACCCCCTGCTCAGACAGCAGGTAGGCATGCACCAGCATGTGTTACTCCCTTTGGTCCCCCTGCGATGTTCCCTTGTGACCCGCCCCATTCTCGCCCACAGGTGTTGCCTGTTTTGCTTGATTCTTCTACCCTGCTCCCCCCTCACCCCGCTCAAGCCTACTTCTGCAGGAGTATCTCCTGATACATTCTGGTTTCACCATCACCGTCTTGTGGACAATGCTGGATTTGACTTTTATGGACTTCTTTCATTCACGGTGCGTCACCCTTTCTCAACTCTCATGCTGAACTTCTTTTGCATCTTGTACTCATGGTGGCCCTGAATCATGCTGTTCCCATCTTCATCTTATATCCTGGCTTGCAACATTATGTGTTACTACTGACTTCTGCAATTGTATTCACTCTCCCCTCTTGCTTCTCCACTCTTTTGACTGCTAACTCTCTGTTCATTCCCCCTTTCCCTTCTCCCTTTTCCTATCTCCTCCCCTTACTTTCTTCTATGCACTTACTATATCAGAATTGTCCCTGGACCTAGTATGATAGCAACCTCGTCTGTCTCCTCCTCCCTCCCCTTACTGGTTTTTTCCTCCCCAAACCCCCTCCAGCACTATCTGAAATGTCGTCAGGCCTAATATGATAGTTGCTTGTTTTGTTCCTCCCCTACCTTTCTGAACCCCTCTCCCTCACCTCTTGTTTTTTTTTCCGGCTCTACCAGAAATGTCGTCAGGCCTAGTACGGTAGTCGCCTGTCTGTTTCCATTTCCTTCCCACTCTCCCCCTCCATTCCTTATCTATGTTTTAGCTCTTGCACTATCTGAAATGTCGTCAGGCTGAGTACGATAGTTAATTTCACATCCTTACTGTTCATGGCCTGTAAGAATGTCATTGTTTTTTCCCTTGTTCCCTCTCTTGCCTTGAAGCGCTTTGAAACACATTGTATATAGGCGCTATATAAATAAACTATCATATCATATCATGTCAGCCTGCAGGCGGGTGGTGTTAATCCCACCAGGTCAGACCTGGCAGGAGTGACCCCTCCCGCCTGCAGGACTCTGAATCAGCCGGTCCGGAAACAACAGTGGCAGCGGTTTTACCGGCACCGTTCTTTCCGGACCAGCAGGGTCGTAATGAGGCCCCATGTTTTTTAAGGCCTTTTGGGCTCGGAATTGGCCTCTGTGCCATGCCATAGAATGTCCCTTTCTTGTAGTGCTATGACAGAGAGTTGGGATTCTGTTATAGGCATGCAAGCGAGTATTATCCTACCTACTAATGTCTCCCTTTAAATGAGTTGCAGGAACCAGTGGTGAGCTCTATTCAGGTCAGCAGTTCTTCTGAAGTCACATGCATTGGAGCGATGGGATGGAGAAGACTTTGGGAGATCCTGACGTTTTTGCTGTTCTTACTAAGAGCAGCAGCATTGTATTCTACGCAGTTCGAATAGAGGAAGAGCCATTACGCATGGGTGCCTTTATAGGGGGTAATTGGAGTGTGATTGGTCAAGAGATCACAGGACTTGAAAGGGGCTCATGCAATATGGAGTTTAAGAGTACAAGTTTGGTTTGGTGACATTTCTTACGTCTTGGCACAGATAATGAAGCGATAATATACAATACTCGCCTTCTGCCTATACAGTAGAATCCCATCTCTCCATCATATCACTAGGAACAAGGGAGTTTTTGTTAACAGAATTTGTGACACTCTCTTTCCCAGGTTCGCAGCTGTACTTCATTTGTGAAACTGAAATACTTTTATTTTTGTTAAATCTTTTTATTAAAGTTTTTTTGTAAACATTTAAATCATTACAGTCGATTAAAGGCGGTGTGCATATGGCACAGTAAGCAGTTTACTTTTGCTGCGGTTAAGGCCTCCACATTTTCAGAATGAAGGTAGTCATATTGTTCTGAAGCTGTATGCATGTCCATTACAATCGCACATACTTAACCCCCTCCTCCTAAAACCCCTTCCCCAACAATCCTCCTTTCATCGCCAGCTCATTCTATCGGCCTGTGGCAAGTCTTTTCTATCACCAACAGTTCTCATGATCAGTAGTATTTCGTATATGGTATTAGGTTGCATAGGGTCTACCATCAGGTCACGGGTCGCCAGCCAGCCTTCTTTGTTTGATTTGTTTGGCACCCCCCTCTTCGGTGGTGAGTGTTGAGATTATGGTCTCCATTCCTGTATAATCGGGTCCCTCCCACACTGTTATAAGTGCCATTCATGGTGTACATAGAAAACAAAGGTAGGTTGCGGGCCCCATCTATATGTGTCAGCTCCGTGGGTGGTCTACTTGTTTTATCCCCCAGCCCTTATGTCAACTCTGGGTGGTGTATTATTAGGATACGCCCGGCCATTGTTTGTGGTGAGATTTTGATTAATGCTGAGGTTAAATAAACGGGTCGGCTAGTTCCCAGAGGCGTGTGGCCTGTGTTGACCTCGACAGGTGTTGAATAGCGTTATGTTCCATAGAGCAGAGTTGGACATCTCTATTTGAAACGCTCAGTGATACCGCCGGTACGGCCTCAAACAAAAAGTATATGTCGCCGGGTCGCTAAGAGGTGGGTATGATGTTATGTTTTGTTCCATTTCAAGTTCACCTGATGTCGGAGACGGCTGTTGGGTCTGATGTGTGGTGCGTTTGCGAATTACTGATAGGAGGGCCCTATATTGGAGCCACTCTGCCTACCTAGTCTGAGAACCTGCTGTGCTTCCGTACAGCTAATCAGGGAGTTTTCTCTGTGTAGGCCCATTACCCGGCTGTGTGGCCATGTCTTGTGTTGGTTATGGTGGAGTTTAAAGTTTAGTCCATAAGACAAGATCACCTTCACACTGGTCCATATTGGTGCTGCTTGGGTTGAAGAGCCAAGTATGGATCGTAATCGGTGGCACTGCGTGAGCATTGGCCCTGCTATTGGGTGGTTCTTGATCATATTGGGTAGCTTAGTTGGTGGGATCGCCAGGACTTCGGAGGGTGTGAGAGGCGCCAGCAGAGACAGCTCCATAGATTTCCAACTGGTCTGATCCTCTGCATTCAACCAGCATTTGGCCCAGCAAACTTGAGTGGCTAAGTAGTACGCCTGCCATGGTGGTAGCGCCAAACTACCATGGGCCTTAGAGGCCTGAGGTTTCTGTAGTTTAAGCTCCACTTTCTATATGAATCTGAAGATACTAATATGTAGTTCTTTGAACATTAGCTTTCTCGGGGCCAGGGGTAGCAACAGTGCTAAATAGTTCAGCTTGGGTAGCACATTATTTTTGAAGGCGTTTATTCTACCGCTGAGGAATAGGAGTAGTGAGTTCCACCGGAGGAGGTTGGATTTAATTTTCTGCTGGACTCGGGGGTTGTTAAATCCGAGGATCTCTTTAATGGCGGCCAGATTTTTACACCGAAATGTGTGATAAATTTAGCTGTAATTTAAATGAGGTCACCCCTTCCTGGATCCCAGGGGATGTCGGGTCTCAAGCGGAGGATCTCTGACTTCACCGAATGAATTACGTGGCCGGCCATGGGCCCAATATCCTGTAGCAGTTGGCATAGTCTGGGTAGTGAGGACTTGTACTTGCTAATGTATATTAACAGATCATCTGCATATAGGGATATTCGATGTTCTTCTGTGCCTTGTAGAATGCCCGTCTATCCTGGGTCAGCACGTAGTTTTACTGCCAGGGGTTCTATGGTTAGGGCATAGTGGAGGAGGGATAAGGGGCATCCCTGTCGTGTGCCTGAGTGTAGAGAGAAGGGAGTCGATGTGGCACCATTAGTGACCAATGATGCTATCGGGTTGGTGTACAGGAGTTTTGCTATCCTAATGCATGCGGTCGGGAAACAGGATTTATTTATTTATTTTATTTATTGTTGGCTTGTTAGGTGCTTATACAATAATAATATACTGTTTCTAAGCACCGACAGGGGAGCGAGGGAGGGATATAGGGAAATACATTACAATATTATAGCACAATATTTAAGAGCAGAGGGGAAAAGAGGGGATGGCAATTAACCTATTATGCCTTGTCAGTATTCAGAAGATGCAAGTGCAGAACTCGAAACATAATGTTCCATTGAGCTTTGTCGAAAGTCTTTTCAGCAGCAAGCGTTAGGAACCCTTCTTCGGGGTCAGACCCTCCAGCTATACCATGTAGTAATTGGCGGACATTGTCGTTGGAATGTCTGCCGCGGATAAAAAGCCTCTTTGGTCCCTATGGATGACGCGCAAGATCAAGCTTTCGATGCGTTGCGCTAGGCATTTCGCCAGGATGTTAGCATCAGAATTTATGAGGGAGATGGGGCGGTAGGACTCACAGTCTCTTGGGTCACATCCTTTCTTGTGGAATACTATTATATTGGCCGTTAGCATGGAGTGTGGTAATTGTCCGCTGGTCTCCGCCCCCTCAAACACCGGCTCGAGAGTGGGTGCAAGCCGGTCAGTCAGTGCCTTGTAAAAGTCGATGGGGAGCCCATCTGGGGTGGCTGCCTTCCCCGCCGATAAGTATTGGAATTCGCGGGCTATCTCGTTCGCGGTAACCAGTGTGGCGAGGCTGTCAACCTGGGTTGGGTCTATTTTTGGTTAGTTCAATGGTTGCCAGGAAGTCATCAATGCAGTGCGGGGCAATTGGGGATTGTTTTGTGTAAAGTGTGCCGTAGAATTGTGCAAACCATGAATGATGCATTCCTCCCCTTCCACTATGTCCCCATTTTGAACCCAGGTGGAGTCGATGATCTATGCTCCTTGCCTGCTGTGCTGGGCCAGCGCCATAAGGCGCAGGAGTCTATCTCCCTCACAGTAATAGGTTTGTGACCAGCTTGGGAAGGACCTCTGGGCATGGGAGGAGGTTACCCATTTCAAGTGTGTTCTGAGCCCCTTGGGTTTTGTGTACGTTTGTTTGTCGTGGGTGCGTTTATGGCTTTTTTCTGCAGCCCATATGTGTGTCATCAGTTGTTTTTCTTGTTCCCTCCACTTCTTTAACTTATGAGCCCATCTTGATATATATTGTCCCCTCATGAATGCCTTCTTCCTAGGGTATTCCGGGATAGGTTTGTTTGCCAGAACATGTCTGTATCCCCCTCCAGGTGCTCACGAGAGTCTGGGTATCTCAAGGCCCTTAAATTAAGGTGCCAGGTCGATCTCCTTTGTGGGACCTCTGGCAATTCGATGCTAAGTAGGACGGGCGAGTAGTCTGAGAGAGTAGAGGCCAGTATGTCACACTTATGGATGGGTTGCGTAGTGTTAGATGGGATATGATATGATATGGCATTTATAACGCGCCTATACACAAGTGTTTCAAGGCGCGAGAGAGGAGGAGCCAATAGTCTAGCCTGGAGTAGCTGGCATGTCTTGTAGAGTAAAAGGTGTAGTCCCTCAGATGTTTGTGGGTTACTACCCATGCTTCTTTGAATCTAAGTTCAGTGAGCAAAGACTGGATGGTGGTGAGCTTCCATGGGTTGGGTTATGGTGTTGTGGGACAGCTCTGCCGATCCATGGTTTACGTTTGTACAATTGCGCACAATTCAGTTTCCATTACACACAAATTATCCATGCATGTCATAATGTTTTTAGTGACTATCAGGTTTATTAAGTGTATTTTAGCACATGTTGTCTTAAATGCAACTATAAACTTAATAGAGTCTATGTCTGATGTTTTGACCACTCGCAATATTGGTATTCCATGCAATGGAGATTGTTTTTAACTTCTATTCAAATTTAATGAGCCCCTGTTCCACAAGCAGGGTTTACATTATTACTACTGTTGAGCACTTTCTGTTCACAATCATGTGCCTCGTGCTGCTGCACAACCTTACTAAACTGATCTGTGTTTCTTAGTCCATTAATCGTATCTCCCATGTCTTTCCTTTGGGATATTACAACCTTCTCTGGTGAGGTTTTGTACAGCTGCTGTTCCCAAATGTCTCTGTTATCAATCTGGGTACTGGTCCTCATATGATTACTGCATATCATGAAAGGTTTGTTCCCTGTTGTACTCGCATGAGACTTTAAAACAGGTTAAGTCTTTACATGAGTATATTTCTTTACTTTTCTCTTCTCATATTTTCAGTATCAAATCTGACATTTTATGTTGTTGTGGACGTTATTGTTGTACTGGGAGCATCTATTACAGTGTCATCTTGAGTCTTATTTATCATCCGTGATCTTAAATCCATACATTCCTCATCTCATTTTCATTTTCAAATGACTTTTCCAAATCTTGCGAAAGCAAGAAAGGAGAAATAGTAAGGTTGGCCTCTATGATCAACCTGGGAGCTAAGGTATCAAGCCTTCACTGCGAGTGTCTGTTAGATACCCATGGTGTGCTTGGGTCTTGGACTCTGGGGATCGATGAAAACTGTGCACCCCGAATTCAAGAGGAGTCCCTGATTGGCCAGTCACAGAAGCAAAGAGGAAATGCGTACCGGGCCATGTCATTCATAAGAGACAGAAAACCTATGGCAAAGTTAGTCTCCATATCCAGCTCTCTGGTTCGCCTTCATGAGGCGCGCCCCCTTGTGGTTGCATTAGCCAAAGTCCCCTTACTGAGAACAGGTTTTAAAGAATCTACCTTCTCTCTTATAGCAAAAGCCAGCCACCGGGACGACATACTACAATCACATGAAGATGGACTGGTTGGGAGAGAGGGAAACAATGTGGATGGAGACTGTATAGCTATCACTTGTTCTGCTTTCTCTATTACATAAAGGATTTTGCATTTAAGAAGGAGGAATGAAGGCCATAACAATCCCCCACCCTTGTAATTTGGTGGATTATTTTTACAAGCCTGAAGTGACCTCCAATCTAGGTCGTCAAAATACTTTCAGCATTAACCTGGAGTCTAATTTACCAACCTTCCAGAATCTTCTACCCACAAACATGTCTTTCAGGAGTTGTGTGATTCACAATTTCCAATGGAAGGGACGAGTGATCAGTTTAGAACAGCTATGATCCTCTAAGTGAACTGGAGAATATGGACTGACATACTGATCACCATTTGGTACATTTCAATGAATTCACCCTTAAGTCGATACAAGTCAATGGGCAAGGCCATTGCTCCAAGGAATTCCAATGTGAAGACTAAAAATGGTGGAGAGTACCACAGCTTTGATTTTGTGTTTAGACTGTTCCATGTACATCACCAAAGATGACGTAGCCAGAAGAGAGATAAATCCTACAAAGGGTACGTGTTAAAATGTTGTTCCTGCGACCGACGGAACCTATATTACTGAACGCAAACATGACATAGCTTGTAGAGTCACAATCTCTATGACTTGATAGCTCCCAGGCACATATCCAGCAAAGAATGAAGAGAACCTGGGTGACAGTAGAGCAGAGCTAGATTTGGAGGCCTTCAATAGGATTAGCAGCAGATGCCTCCACTCATTTCGGATGATCTATGGGGAAGCTCTAATGCATAATGCCAGTGAACATATTCTTACATTACAAGTGTCATGTACAGATATAGGGCTTTTGGTATTCATACATTTTTACAATGATTCGAGGAGTCACTAGGTGTCCAAAGACGATTTTTAAAAAGCATTGTTCTTGTATTTTAAAATACAACCCTAAAACATTATTAATTATTATAGGCATTTGCAAGTGTTTCTAGGTGCGAGAAGACAAGGAGTAGTCAACAAAGGAAGGAGAAAACAAATATCTCACTAGGCCTTGTGTCATTCAGATCGCACAAGCGCATGGAGGGGCGAGGGGAGAAGTGCAAAAGGAGGAGTGGGATTGAGAAGTGCAAAAAGGAAGGGCAGAGGGAGAAGTGCATGTAATAGAGTGCAGCCAACAGGTGGCTAAGTGCCCATAATCAGTGGGTGCAGCCAGCGGGTGGCTAATAAGTGCAGCGAGAGGGTGCACTGAAGGGCTACAGATGCAGACCACAAGTTCTAGAGGGGCCAAGAGGCAGTGCAGGTGCAACTGGACAGGCAGGGACCTGGACCCAAATTCAGAGGGTGGCCAGGTGACCAGGTACGTGGAACATACGGGTCATCAGCTGGGGAGAGGAAGAGAGACGTTGAAGTGAAGACGAAGGCCTTGAGTTGCTTCCGGAACCTAAGATGGTTTTGCTCAAGCTTGAGAGAGGCAGGGAGGCTGTTCCAGAGGGAGGCCCCAGCCGAAGAAAGAGATCTACCCCCAACTCTCTGCTTGGAAGAGTGACAGCCCCTCAGAGAGTTGGAGGTGGATGAGCGGAGAGCTTGAGAAGGGAGAAACTTAGGAAGAGAGAGTTGGAGGTAGTGCAGACTCAGGCCCCAGAAAGACTTGCGGACAATGCAGAGGGTCTTGAACTTGATCCTTGCCACCACTGGTAGCCAATATAGAGATTTCAGAGCTGGAGAGATGCGATCCCTGGGCTCGAGGCCAAGGGCAAGTCTTGTAGTCCTGTTATGGATAAGTTGTAGGGGACGGAGAGTAGCGGCAGGCAGATTTAGAAAGAGGCTGTTGCAGTAGTCCAGACTTGAGAGGACCAGAGCTCTGGAGACAGTGAGCTGGAAAAAGATGATCTCATAATGAATTTGACTCAGAAGAAGATAAAGCATGGGGCATTCCACGTATCGAGTGAATTTTTCATTTTTTAAATAAATACAAGAAAAGGAAACGATGTAGAAAAACTGCTTGGAGACCGCTCCAAGCAGTCTTTCCAAATCTAACTGTCAGCCCCTGCGACAAACACAAGAGCATGCAGGAGCTGACAGGCTCGACCTGGTCAAAAGAGGAGAGATGCTGGTGCCCTAGGTAAGTATTTTTTGGTGTGTGAGAATGAGAGTGAGTATCTGTGTGTGTCTGTAGGGGAGGAGGGGAAATGTGTGTGTGGCGGGTAAAAGCCAGAGGGAGGGGGAGTGGGTAAACGTGAGTGTGTATGCATGTTTGTGTGTATGGGTCAGTGTGCCTGGGGTGGGACTTGACAGGAGTACAGCTTCCTGAAGGGTGAAACACCCCTCACCCCAGTTGTGTGCTATTTCCGGTTTTATAGGCTGCACACAAAACAGCTGAAATAAATCCGTCTTTTTGAAGTGGAGCCTTAAGCAGAAATATCACAGAATCACATTCCTTTTCTGGATACAACAAAACTCCAAATCCCTCCCAACGGTTGTATATTTAATATTTTTCTTGTGGAACATAGGTTGCAGGTAATATATGGGAGGGTTCTCTCTGACACTCGACCAAGAGAAGAATCTATAGGTCACTGTGGTACTTCTATACAGGATTATTTTTTGAGGATCCCTTCGGCACAGAATAGCAGACATACAAGTCTAACATCGGGAAGAGAACAATCACATGCTCTTAAGGCTGGAATGTCACTTACTAATCAAAGACAGTTCATATTTTTAGTGTTTAAAGAGATCCTTCTCCTTACATTGCAAAAGGATTTGTTCGGATAAGATTGATATAAAATCCTTCTATGATCACGATCTGAGGGGAGCTAGATGTTTCATTTTAGATCACATAAAAGAAGAATAAGTGCCAAGTAAGTTTACTTTAGGTTACGAGGAATCAGTACAGGTTATGGCAAAAGGGCTGTCAAAAAAGGTGGCCAAGAAAAAGGTCCAATGGGCTAACAGCCAGTAATAATAATTGCAAAGATGCTAGGAAGCAGCTTTGGGATGCTCTTAGGGTTCAACCTAGAGGTTGTATGTTGGTCTTAGAGAAAATAAACGAATACAAGAGGGTAGGTCTCATTCGTAAGCAAAGATTAACATTTAAGGCTTGGGAGGAGCTCTTGGTGGTCGTCGAAAGAAACGACTTCAGGGGGTTTTCGTGGCAAAAGCATCTAATCCCGGTGTACAATGTTCATTGAGTCTAATGTACAAACCGCTTCCGAGAGCCTTGTACATTAGGCTCAATGATCGGAATTGTTTTCCGTACGCACAAGCTTTATTTGGGCTGCATGGGAATTTGGCGGTCTCTTTTCCCCATGTAGATGTCATCAAGGCAATACAATCACAAAAGCTAAATAAGTCTCCCCTCTGATTTTATATTTTGACTTTTATAGATGTAATGAAATCTCAAGGAGCTGTGCAGACCCTGAATCATGGCACAGGACAGGAATTACATGGATAAGGGTTCTGTAAAGGGTCATCTCCCTCACAAATATATTAGCATTAACTTTTACTACCCCGTATGCGTGGCCTATATAAATTTCCTATATAGACTCCATAGGTTGCGAATTACTATGGTGTTAATTACATCAATGGGGCATACCTGAGGGTCTCTTACGCATGACTGTTGCCCTTCATGAAAACACAGAGGTAGCAGTCGGGTTAAACTCTGTTTAACGTATACTATGATCATCTTAACATGGCATTACTCATCTCCACCGTATACACCCCTAGAATTGGCAATATGAAGCTGCAATGGCTCGGCTATGCCGATGATATTGCTCTCGTAGACTGCAATTCTGCAGGTGTTCAGAAACAGCTTAATGCACTACAACAATATTGTGGTGAACAGCTCTTGGCCATTAATACAAAAAAACAAGCATAATGATATTTTAAAATACTAGCAACAAATGGCCCCTTAATCAAACCACGACCTACACATTTCTCGGTGTCTATATCGATAATAATTCAAATTGGAATTACCACTTGGACCATGTTCAGCGTGCAGCCAAACAATAGCTTTTGCTACTAGGAATTGTGGGGAGACGCCGAAGCAACCTTTAATAGATATCTATACATCACAATTGATATCCGATATATGGTATAGAGATTTTTTTTGGCTTAAGTAAGCAGAGGTCATTGCATACTCTCGACAGTTATTGCATCAAGAAATGATTATAGCGTGTTGTAATATTCAGATAAAAAAGTATTTAGTGGTTATAGTGAAAGAACAGATTATTACTGATCTAGCAGCAAAAGCAGACTCTGTGAATATTTAATCTCAATTACCACTTTAGTGCACGGATTCCCCAATAAAAATGGAGATTGTTGCCTGGTATAAAAAGTCTATTGAAAATTGAAGATGTGGAATATGTAAGAATGAAGGGATTGGGACCATTACACATCTGGTATTCTATTGCAGAAGTGTGGACAGCTTAAGAATGAGGCACCTAAGCGAATACTACACAATGCTTATGGCTGATAGTGTTAAGATCTGGATTATAAATATCGAGGGCAATAAATATCGAGGGCAATGAGTGTTTCCTTCTTCACACTCTTATACGTCCTGTCAAGAAAGTTTTTATTTTCTGTGAATGTGTAAACCTATTGTAATGTTCTTGTTACCTCTTGTCTTGTATCAATGTAATCATTTTGTCACTTTTTGTATGATATTTCGATTCAATTATTGTAATAAAAAGCTATGATTCATGTTATAGTTGTTTCATACAATAAAATACACATACATAAAAGGGAGAGGAATTCTCAACAAATTCTCATCGCCCAATCCACTTTTGGATGCATCCTCTACTATGGGGAGCATTATACAACGGTACCTAATGGACTGGATGACTTCAAAGAAGATTTTTGGCGATGCCCAATTGGAGTTCAGGGAAGGATTCGGCACACTAAATCAGACCCTGAATATTTTTATTTTGACTTCTAAATACACTGTCGTAAAGGAAAAAAGTATTTCTTTGACTTTTGTGGATCTGGCCACCACCTTTAGTTTGGTCGACAGAGACCAGTTATGAGCAATTCTTTCTGATATGGGAAATCCTAGAAGGACTCTTAAGGCTTATAGGCCCTTATTATGAGACTGACAGTAACCTGTCTACCAGCGGGTTACCGGCAGTCTCACTTACCATTACCAGACTCCAATATCCTAGTGTTGCCAGGATATGACGGGCCCTGGAGTTCCCACAATACCTGGCAGGAGAAGATCGAGCGACTGTCCTGACCAGTCAGGCCATCGAGGAGGCAGAAAACTTCAGCGACCAGACTAGCAGACAAGCAGCCTACGTAACCGAAACACGAGCAGCAACTGCACCCAGCCCTTAGTGCACACACCTCTCAGCAATATGGCCACCCAAAAGGATTGGAATGTTACCTGATACCGGACAGCAGAGCAGTCAAGTGGTGAATTCAGCACCCCTTGTGCACAGGCGAGCCCTTGCATGGACTGAGACATTGAAAATGTTCATTGCTACAGTGGGCTCCCATTGCTCAAACCCGGCGGACATGCGTATCAGGAAGGGGTAGCACTTACAGCTACATTTATGCTTTCCCTCACCTGTAACACATCCAGGGGTATAAGAGGTCAGTGGCTGGACTAGGGAACCAGGTGAGGTAAGTAGCAGATGGAGTGTGAAGTGGGAGGATGGTAAGAGGGCAAGGAAATAGGAAGGTGTGGATTATTTGGATGAGGTCGAGTAAGGAAAAGGATTAGGTTCAAGAGTCCAGGCAAAGGAAAGATGGTTGAGAGATGCATGGAAGAGAATTACTTAAGGAGTCTTCAAGGTGAGGTATTGGTTAGAAAAAAGCTGTACTTGGTTGTGACTGTGCATGGAAGGTGTGAGAGTGAGTCTGATAGAGAAGGTACTGCATGGGAATGTGAGAGTATGAATTAATGGAGGGTGAGTGTAGCAGAGGTGTGGGAAGAGAGTAGTTGTGTGGAGGAGGGAGTAGTAGTAGAGTGGAGACAGTGGTAGTAGTATGGAGAGGGGGTTGACACTGTAGGGAAGTAGGGATGATAGTAGTAGTGTGGCCAGGAGAGCATCGCAGTGGGGTGTAACGTAGTAGGAGAAAGATCTGAGGGGGGGGGGGGTAGACAGTAGGAATGATAAGAGAGAGGATCATTGGAGTAAGAGATTAGAGAAAGTGGGTGGAGTAGGAGGAAGGAGAGAAGCAGGAGATTAGGACAAGAGAATGAAAGAGATAGGGAGAAGAACTGGAATGTGTGGAAATGAGAGACCCAGTGGAGCCTGCATGACTGAAAGGCACCTATCATAGCCAACTACCTTTGGGGGCCTTATGCCTGGGACCACCTAGATTTTACCAAGAGGTAGTTAGAGAGATAAGATATTTGCCTTAAGGCATTGCCATAGGTCACAGAGTTATTGGATAGTAAGCTCTAGTGGCAGCCAGGGAATTGAGGGACACCTGGGCTAAGGTAGGGCTGCCCATTCATAGGTCAGGTAGAAAGGGACTGCCCTTAGAGAGCCCTATAGATGACGAATCATATAAAAACTCTTGAACTGTCTTCGAGAGTTGGTGTGCTCTTAAGTAAATCTGCAACAGTAGTCTATGCTACTCTGCACTTGTTTGCTTGAAATACCATGAGCTCAATAAATGAGTAACATTTTAAAACAGACCGCATAGTCATAAAATGTAGGGCGTTATACTGATCTATTACTAGACTGTCCAACTATTAATATCTGGAAAGGTCAGATATTTAAACTCCTGGTCATCCACTGATATCTACTAGCTGGAAACTCTTTCAAACTCTGATACAGATACCTAAACTGTGGTCCATACGCCTTTAGTCAAGCACTTGCTTGTTTGAATTTGATTCAAGTGACTGTTCATGACATAGTAGAGGAGCATAAAAAATGTCGACAAACCATTGTAAACAATATTTATGTTCTCCATCTAATAATCTATTCCTCTTCTGATTAAATCCCCTAGAACCTTCGAGTATCGAGTAAAAGCATGCCCAGCCCTTTAGTGACATGGGGCTCTTTGTGGTGGGAACATTTGTGCTCTATTCATACTACTAAATGAGAAATGTTGTAATGTGCTGTTGTGTGTGTGTGTGGTTGTCGTAAGGAAAAGAGATGTGTTGTAAAGTGCTTCTCCTGGTATGTATAAGTTGAGAGAATGTTGATGTGAGTCAGTGGAATGTTCAGTAATGTGTGTCATGTTAAGGGTCCACCCAGTGTCAGTTGGAAGGAGTCAGCCTGGGTGATGGGACCCAGTGGTTCCCCTATGTAACAGCTTGAAGTAACTGACAAGAAAGCTTATATGTTGACGAAAAGAGAGGTCCACTTTCTACATTGGCGACGAGGAAACTAAGAACACGCCTGCAAAGAAAAGAAAGAAGAGGAAAAGTCTGCTGAGCGGGAGCAGCGGAAAAGGAGAGGAACCACTGCCCCCCAAAGAGAAAGGAGTAAGTCCCATCACCCAGGGAAAAAGTGTGGAAGCATCACCCGGGGCAATACATAAGCAGAAGCTTGGGCGCACCACCAAAGGGGGTTAATAAGTGACGATAAAGCCCTGCCTGGCACCCACGGGAACAAGAAGGGGAGGAAGAGGACCAGAGAGCATAGCAAAAGCCCAGAGAAGACCCCAGGGTGGAACAGAGAAGAAGCAGTAGTGCAGTTTAAAGAAACACAAGGAGCACAAACGTTGCACTCCATCAGTGGGTAAAAGAACGCAGGGGTGTGCCCCTGTGAGGTCCCGAGGGGAGAAAAGAGGCAGACGTCCCTGCAGAGCAGTGTCCAGAGGTGAAGAGGGGGAATGCAAGCAGACAATCAGTACCAAGTAGCGGAAATGTATCAGAAGGGGGCTTGTAAGCGAGTTACAAACAGCACTTCGATGGAAGTTAAGTAGCGTTCACACCCCGTGTACGGTTTATGAAGCTACACCATTGAGGAAGTCCACGACAGTTGGAGCTGTAGATAGCCCGACGGCCACTGTTGTTGTGGTGACGTCACAGGGTACGTCTGGGTGATGGTGATTGATTGGAATGTAAAGCAGAGTTTGCATTCCGGAGCCGTTGCACTGTCCTGCTATACTGGTGTAACTCTAAAGGAACAGGAAGTAGCCGCAGAGAAAACCACCCTACAACGATGATCTGACTTGATCAGGAAGTCAGACGTTGATTAGCTCATAAGAGGACATGGACACCATGAAGGAGAGCCGGAGGAAAGGGGCGATTTCGTGGGATAAAGGAGCCAGTCAGCTCGTTGCCCCGCTGGGTCCATGGTACGTGGAAGTAACGTTGTGCGACCGGGAAAAATTAGTGAAGCAAAAAGAACTGATAAAGATGGTTCGCAAAGAAGCAGCGGGTTACAGGGTGCTTACGGTAAATAGTGGTGGCAAGGACAGTGGGGCTGCGCAACGTTGCGAAAAGTGAAAGCGTTCTGACACAGAAGAAGAGGCGTGCCGGAATCGAGAGGCTGCGTAAAAAGAAGTCTGTGTCTGTTTTGAAGAAGGTGTGCAGCAGGGGAGAAGTCATGTGTGGAATGTGACGTACCCGCTTGGAGATAAACATGCATGGAATGCATGCGAGAGCAGCGAAACGTTTAGTTATGTGTGTCATGTTAAGGCCCCACCCAGTGTCAGTTGGAAGGAGTCAGCCTGGGTGATGGGACCCAGTGGGTCCCCTGTGTGACAGTTTGAAGTAACTGACGATAAAGCTTATATGTTGACGAATAGAGAGGTCCACTTTCTACAAAAAACAACTGTGAAAATACTTGTAAGTGTGGTTGTGAGCAGTTGTGCAAATATGATATGGTTGGAAATGTTCTTTACCAAAGGTACTCTTTCAGCTTTTCAGACATTATCATATAAAAGTGAATAATTTCTGCTGCTGCCGGAAGTGGTGCTCCGATGTGGATGTGGTGGTGTGCATGGGGCTGAATGATGGTGATGTGAGAGATTGCAGGCTCCTTAAGTGATGGTGTGTATGCTATGTGTTTGAAATCATGCGTGGAGCGATGCAAGTCCAGGCATGGTTGAAGGTTTTAATCTGCTCGTGCCCCGTAAATGCATTTGTCACAACACACTTTTAGTCTCTTCTCTCTTGTTGTCCTATCCCACCAGTTCTGCTCCCACCACTAAATCACCCCACACTCAAAGTATCTTGTCTCTCTGCCTCTGAATAATCGTTCAGCAAAACAGTGCAGTCACACCCAATTGTATGCCATACTCCTGCCTGTTGCAGGCTGCACCAAATTGGCATAAAAAAAGCATCCTTTTTTGGTCCGGCCTTCAACAAGAGGGATTATGATATAGAACCCAGTAAACACCATGAACCGGAGAACAAACTCTGCAAATCTTTGTCTACGCAAGAGCTTTCACATGTGGGTACCAAGCTCCAAATGAAGTGGGCCTCGAGTTACCCTCATATAACAGCTCCGATTGTTCACCAGGTCAGATTATCATGATTTCGAGTGTTTCAGATCCAGACCTCTCTGGAAGCCACTTCTACACCGTACCCCCACGTTTTTCCTCCATAGAGGACTGCACCCCTTTCTTCCATGCCACAAATATTGTGCCCGCTCCCCAACTCCACTCACACACACGCAAACACTTACCTGGTTGCCAATGACTTCCCTCTTCTAAGCCACACCTATCAGACCCTGAGCGCACGCCTGTGTGGCGTGCAGTGGGGCTTGGCATGCTGGCTGGCTTGCATGCTTAGGTAGTACCTCTTTTTTGCCCATGATCAGTAGATTGTGGGTAAAAGACATAATACCATCTGGTTTTCAGAAATGTTCATAGTAGCAATTGAAACCATTATTCAGGTACCAAAAGAATGTGCTCTATGTAGATGTTAGGTGGTGATTTCCTGGCATGAGAGGGAAACCTTTACCTGCTAAGAGATCATTTTACATCCCTCAATTTCTTATACCATGAACCTTATTTAAACAAACGGGCCTCTTGTTGACCTATCTAATGGTCTAGGATTGACTATTAAATCCTTGCATTAGTTGAGCTCTATAAGAGGGTGGTGCTTTATGAACCCATGATCCGCCTAGTAACCTGGCCTGGTGCAACAAGGAACAATCATTTATGCCATTTCTCTCTTTCTATACTCTAAGACAATAGTTTCGCTTATACATGGCGCTTAAATAGTCCAAACTAAACATGAGTGGAATTATTTCTAATAAAAGGTATCAAAACTTGGATTTTGAGAGTTACAGAAGGAACAAACTGGCCCTTGACAAAAATGAGGCTAAGTGAGTGGCACTTGAAAACTATAGCTCGACATGGGAGTGCACAGGCTGCCTGCTTTCTGTAAATTAGAATCGTCCTTCTAGCGGGTGCATTGCTAGTGTCGTGAGTTACATCAGCAGCAGTAGGATAACCACACTATAAAACCTAAAACTGTGCGGGGCGACCGGCAATGGTGAAGGACTAAAATTCTGCATATTCACTGTAATGGAAAAAGAAGAAAGACAACAATAGCTTTACCCCCAAGAATATACACACAACAGCAAAACATTGCCAGACACACAAATAGACATATAGCTAGAATATGATTATATCTGAGTTTTCTTCTCTAGCAGCCACTTTAGGGTTCCGGCACCCATTTGAGATGAATTGTTAGTAGAGTGAAATATAAAGCTCTTTTGGAGATTAGGGGCTTTTTGCAAAGTCCCAGGATACAATAATGGAGTCAGGAGAAGCCTTAGTCCTGTACAGCTGCTTGCGTTTAGCAGATTGTTTTTGCGCTTTTCAACTGATTTGGCTAGTGATGTCATCTGTAACCCAAACTGTACTCTCTCTTATGAATGCATTTGTGAAAATGTAATTTGCAATATGTGAAAAGTCTTGGGATTGTGTAGCTATCCATTATATCCATGTTTTCATTCGGTTGTCTATCAGGGATCAAGTCCTAAAACTAAAGTGGGGGGACTCATCAACAAATGCAATGGGATGTGACGTCGCCACAGATTAGCATATGAAGGTGAAATATACACATTTCATTAAATTGCTTTGCATAACCACCCAAATTGCACAGGACGAATGGCATTTGCCTTTCATGAAATTAACACACACATAAAACCAAGAGAGGATATTTTCTTCTAATAGCGTTTTTTAAAAAGGTGTGCATGTTTTAAACTTCAAGAACCAATACAAATGTTTTCCCTGCAGCTTGCAGTACCGAAATGGGACATTTCACCTTTAGTTGTTTGTTATTTTTCATCAGGTTATATAGTTTAGTTGTGAGTGTCAGTCCTGTAAAGCTGACGACCGCCATTCGATCCACGATTTTGCTTTTAATTCGTAAATTCAAAGAGGACATTCAATGTTTCTCCTTTTAGCTGGGGGTTGGGACTGAGTCCACCCTCTCGACTTGAGCCCTGGTTGTCTTCTGGATTTATGTGTGATGATCAGAAGCATCAGTCGTGTGCAGCTGGCCACGTTTTGCGTCTTCTGAACCCAAGAATTGGGTGTGAAAGGTTAAATTATCACTGTGGTCGTTTCTGATGATAAAACAGATGACATCAGACTGGGCCCCACGTGCAAAGAACTGCTGGCGATGTCAGTAATGACTTCAGGAGTGCAAATAGGACACTGGGTAAGAGAACATACAGAAGATTACCATGTGTACCCAAAAGTATCAATAAAAGGTGAGCCACAACGTTTTGTGGAAACACTGAGTTACAGTTGTGTGTCAATGTAACATTCACATCTCTTGCTATAGCACTGTGAGCTGGATCAAGTATAGGAGTGATTGGCTGATGTGCTACTGCTAAGAGCGGAGGTGCTGATGTACTAGGGCAGATGTGGCCGGGCTGAAAGACTCATGTGCAGATGTGCTGTTGTATAGCGGATGGCGGCTGGTGTGGCAGTGCTAGGCAAGTGAAACCTGTTCTGCCTGCGATGGAGGATTATTGAGGGAGAACACCAGGCGTGCCAGTAGGTGTACTGTTAGAGGAAACGTGGGCTAGGGGGTCACAACTACTGTGGGTGTAGGTGAGCCCATGAAGGACTGATATTGTGTGCTTTTTGAGTAGACGTTGAAGCCTCTGGCATGTCAGGGAGACGGGCGGTTCTGTGGCAGACGAGCTTGTGAGGATATGGGGCAGCGCAATGAGGGACGCAATGAGCACATCTGCTGAGGGAGGATGAGGGTGATATGATGGGGCCGATGTCTTATGTGGAGTTCTGAGGCGGATGCCCTTGTGAGGTGTAAGGATAGTCTGGCAGCTGATGTCTTACAGGGGCCTTCATATAAATGGGTTAGAAATCCGATGGCAATGTGCAGATGGGGGAGAGGGTGATGATCAGAGGACAGGGTCAGGTGACACGATACGCTAAAGTCACTTGTTAAATGTTAAAGGTATTTATATTGCGCATAGTCACCAACAAAGTTGGTCCCCAGGCACTCAGGCGGATCTGTAAACAAGAAGACCCCTGGGTTAGGTTAGTTGGGTGAAGAGGGAGCAGAGATTGAGAGAGGTTGTGTGCTGTAACTGTTGGCGGCTTCAGTCTATTTTTTCACCATGCGCTGAGCTTTGGTGTGAGTATCGGACCAGATCGAGACCTAGTGTACTGTTGGTGCAGTTTATGTGGTGTGTTGTTTGTTGTTGCAGTGTGGTGAAGTGCATGAGGTTTGCTGGGCGAGAAATGGTTGTGTGGATTTTTGGGTGAATTAAGTATGCAGATATTTGAAGTTGGGTTAGTGGGTTGTACATCCTGGTTCTAGCCGATCTTGTTCTTTTTGACTAGCATTTCTGTGGATAGGCTTAGTTGCTACTTTCCTTTCTTGACCGTCTAACTGTTGTGGGTGATGGCCCAGCGTGTTCCTGGCTGTATTGTGTTTGAACTAGCTATAATGGGTCGGGGTATGTCTAGACTAGACAGTGTAGTCCCCCCTCTAGGGTTGGTGCTGTCGATTGGCTGTCCCCTATTCCCACGCTATCTATTTGGATGGTGGTCTGTTGGAACTTGGGTGTAATTCGGGGGGCAGGGTGCTATTGATGAATCATCCTTGTCCTTCCGTCTTGGTCTAACTATGAATTCAGTCTTTAGTGTCATCCTAGCATAGCTATCTCTCAGTTTGTAGTTTGGTATGTCGTAGAATGTCTACCTTAGATTCTGTTCATAGTTGATAGCTTGGTGGGGTTCGGGGTCGGTATCTTCACTTGGTGAACACCTTGATTGGTTTATTTGTGTGTGGGGAGAGGATCGAAGTTTGCAGCGTACCGCGTGTTGAGGTTGCTGTTAATTTGGTGGAACGCAAGGGGATTTTTTTAGTTCAGACAGACATAGGCATACTTGGGGTTAGTAGGAGATTCTGAGCTGATGTGCCCCAGGACTACGTTTAATGTGTGTACAGTGCAAAGTCATCTGTGCATGGGAATGTTGGGGCATGCATGTGGCCAGTGTGAATGTGTGCACATGTATGCCTGTGAGAGTGGTCAAGAGGTTTGGTATGCTAGTTCATGTGTGTGGGGTGGCATGCTATGTGCACATGCATGTATTTATGGGGCGGTCGAATGTCGTTGGGGGACCAAGTCTGAAGTATGCATGCGTGTGTGTATGTTTAACAGATGCAAGTCTAAGTGTCTCCAGGGGTGTTTGTGTGTGCGATTGAGCAGGGGTTGGGTGTGCATTGTGTGAAAGAGGGCAAGCATGTGTTTACCCCGTCTTGAAATAGCAATGCTAGCGAGTGGGTGGTATTAGGGATACAATATGCCTTTCTCAGTGCGTTTGTTTTATGAAAACACGAAGAAGAATCTACATATTTAATTATGCACGAATTGGCACGATATAGCACCCAGATAGTCTGCGTTGGGCTAGACCCCACCATAACTCTTACCCAACAAGCAGGAAGCATTGCTGCCAAAGAATGCAAATGGGCCGCTGCCTGGGCAAGAAAAAGCAGCTATTAGCCCCGGCAATACCCTGCTTCTTAAAGAAGGCCCTGTTACCTAGAGTTGGTGAATGTAAATAAAGGACGCGGCCACCGGAGGATGTGGACAGACGTCTCTCTTTATTAACTAACTTCTACAAACTGGAAACTTCCTTTCGTAAGTCCTCCTTTTCCTCCCACCTTCGTTCTTCTCCGATCCGTCTCATGTCTCTCCCTTAAAGAGGCAGAGACATGTAACAGCCCCTGTGCTAGTTCCAAAGCCACTCTTTCATAGAAGCAGACATGCACACTTCCTGGTTTTTATGTAATTTCTACAGGCATGTGCAAGAACGAATGCGTGGAGGGAGCTTGTTGGATTTAAAGCATATCGACAAAGCCTAGCAGCCATTCTAGGTGTGTGCCTGTGCTTTGCTTGCTACGTTTGTAAGTGTATTTGTGGGTGTCTGTGAGCGTTAGCCGGTGAATATAATTGTGCATGTTCTAGGCTTGTGTGTGTGGGTGCTTATCTGTGTTCTTTGTGTGCATATTTGCATTTACGCGTGTGTGAGCGTGTGTGTGTGTAAAAATCTGTGTTTGAGTGTTTCTCCGTGTGTCTTTGCACCCGCGAGTGCAATATATGTGTCTACACGTGTGTTCATGTGCGTGTATCTGTGATTGAATCTGTGTGTCTGGCAGTGCATCCAGGCGAGTGCAGGTATGTATGTGTGTGAGAGAGAGGGGGAAAGAGAGTTGGGTATGTGTTTATGTATGTGTTAGGGTTCTCCCCACAAAATGTAATTTCCCCTGCCCTCACGCTGATTTCTTGATTGTGTTTTAGCGGGATGGATTGCCCGGGGTTCTGTAATGCTGCCAAGAATCCAAATAAAGTGCGATCCATATTTGACCATCATCTTCATTTTCTCATTTGCTGCAACCTCTGATGGGCCCAGCACCCAAACTTTAGCTTTTATCGAGTGACATTTACAGGTACCTGGAGCCTGCACATTTCCCTTCACTGCCAGACAGCGCGGGGCTCCCCCGCTAACATAAACCATCGGACAGTGTAACTTATTTTCCTACTACGAAGGCAGCCCTGGAATGATGAGCGGATAATTCCCAGGCCTTAATCACTGCAGCAAAGCACAGATAAATCAAGACAGCACACATCTGTGCTAGCTGCCATGCATGCGTCCTGTCTCCCATGGAGAGGATGGGGACTGGTTCCCCTCTTCTATGAAGCACATTGGTTTGCACCAGCATTTTACAATAGAATGCAATCTGCAACTTTCCTGGCCCAAGGACACGGCCATTTTGTAAAAGCACAGTAATTGCAACATTCCCAGAGTCCTGGGCCTCCGCCTGCAGTCTGATTCTAACAATCCAAGTTATGCCTCTGAAAACCGTATGACCCTCCACTGGCGCCTTTAAAAAAAAGCCCCAGGCGGGGGCGTGGCAGAACGCCGAGAGGAATGGACGTGTAGCTGCACTGCTCCGTCCCACCACTATATAACGTAGCACCAAAACTAACTATTTTTCTCTCACTTTTCGTTACCTTTGAGCATTTAATGACTTCAGGCTTGCTCCGCGAATGATTGCCCTATTTCCGGCGCTGTTCCACTTGATAGGAGCTTCCTGGGCGGTCCGACGCCACTACACCGACAGCTGCTCCCGGATAAGACCGCCCGTCATGAGGAGACGCTCAGCGTCACTCCTACGGTGACATGGCGGTCTTGGCCCCGGCGGCCCCTCCTTCCCAACAACGCCACCTCTGGTACAGCGAAACAGTTGCACAAGCATTGTTTTGGGAGTAAGCTTTTCTCATTTTTACACGCTTCATCTACTTATTTAAATACTTAAATGCTTTGCTTGTCGGATACCTTAAATACAAGTCCCTCTGGGGCACCATCTCTTCTCACAACATTTTTCAACAGAAGGATCTTTTATAATGCTGTGTGTGTTTTAATAATTATATTACCTTCTACCACTTCAACCATTTGAAGCAACAATTCAAGATAAGTAACTTTCTTGCTGGCTACCTATGAAACTCTGGTCACGTTATATTGTGCTAAGGAGCAAATCTTTCAACTTCTGTTACTGGATGCATTATTGATGTTCATGACCTATAAAGCTGCTGTGCCTTTCACTTTAATCGACCACCACTGAATCTACCTGGATTTTGGTGCTTATTTACACAAATATACATCATAGATGTCTCTGCTACATTAGCACAGTGGTTCAGCGCTTTACTGGTTCATTTTAATTGGTGGTATTACTCATCTTTATCTTTTGTTTGCTCCTTATTATTATCTGTCTATTCCATTTGCTCTCCCTTTACAGGAGGTAGACAAACTAAATAATATGGACATCAACATTGCAAACTAATTGATGAACTACCTTACTATTAACCACCATGTGACTCTGCCAATATTGGTTATGTCATCTCATATCATCAACAGGAATACCTTTTACTTCAAGCAGAAGTGGCTCCGGTTCTCTTTGGATCATAGACTTGTCTGGTCTTCAAGCTTAAGGACTTTTTTTTGCTTCTGTTTTAACTCTGAATATAGCTCTGCCCCTAACAGGGGATATAATAGGCTACTAGGTAAAACAATAAAAAAAATGTATCAACTACGAAAGATTCTGCTACTTCTACTTCTACCCTTAAATTACCTAAAAGTGATTCGCCACCCCCATTAGGTATTTCTGATCCAGCTATTGAAACCATACTGTCAGAGCTTACAGCTCACAAACCTTTCATTGAGACCACGAATATAAAACTACAATAATTAGATTAGGTGGATTGGCTTCGAAAATAGAATGGAAGAGGTGGAGAGAAGGGTTGGTCTGGCGGAGGATGTTTTCCCCCAGAGTGGCACAACTTGAGAGGTCCGTCAAAGATCTTCAGAAACACAACGAAGATGAAATAATTAGCGAATTTGTGGTCCCCCTGAGTGGTCTGAAGGAACCAACCCCATTGCATTCTTGCAAAAATTCTTGCCAGCCTTACTTCACCTTCCTTTGGAAACTGGATTCAACATACAACATGCTCATCGTATTGGTAATCCTTCAGCTTCTTATACCCCTCGTCCCTCCCCCAGAACATATATCTTCTACCTTCTTGAATATTCCCAGCTTCGACTTATCTTATCTACGGCCAAAGATCGCAAATCCCTCATCTGGCATGGAAACAAGTTATTTATATCGCAAGATGTTGTCAAAAGTACAGCTCAATGCAGAAAGGTATTCCTATCCTTTCGCCCGGCTCTGAAGCAGCTCAACATTCGTTATGGGTTATACCATCCATGTTCCTTTAAAGTTACATACGAAGGCCACACTGCTGTGTTTGATGAGCCTGATGGGCTGAGAACTTGCATACGCTCCATTAAAACCGAAGGCATGAACATATCATCTCTCTCCTTGTGCCTCCACTTCGCTCATTACTTAAAAGTGATATTTTTCTACTTGCTTGTTGTTACTCACTTGATGCTACAATTCATCTTTTGTCATAATTTGGTGGGACGGGCATAGCTGCTGCATCCTTCTTCTACTGCTTGTCTTTCTTTTTCCTTTTGACGACTCATCAGGCGTCACTTGTCCCTTGTCACTTGTCCCTTGTCACTTGTCATTCACTTCTCCCCTTAATTTCCTGTGTCCTGGTCTGATCTCTTTCTTTATGTTTGCTATATATATATATATATATATATATATATATATATATATATATATATAATGATCAGACTCTCCACTCCCTGTCCCTATCCCCTTTGTGTTCTCCTCACGTGTCTTTCCCTTGATTTATGTGATTACAATTGCACCTCTACAATGTATAATCATAGTTCTCTCTTCAGTATCAGACTTTACTTCCATACTTTCTCAAATAGTTAATTGATTTTTCAATGTGTTACGTGGAATATTAAGGGCTACAATAACCCTATTAAAAGAAGTAAAAGTCTATCTCACTTGAACAAATTTAATCCATCTGTAGCCTGTTTACAAGAGACACATCTATCAAGTATGGAAGCTATGAAACTTAAATCCCATTGGGTTAAAGAAGTCATTTCCAGCCCAGCTGTTGGTAGGAAAAATTGAGTGGCCATATTAATTAGCAAGAAAGTACCATTCAAAATCTTAGATCAGGGCGGTTACACAAATGGAAGATGGTCATGGGTCAAACTCTTGATTGAATCTACACAGGTTTCCTTTCTTAACATTTACGGCCCTACCCTACCTGATCCTAATTTGTGGACCTCTGTCGAACAAATGATACTCAATAACAGCTTCTCAACTTACTCATGTGTGGCGATGTCAATCGGGTCCTTGACCCATTCCTAGATCGGAAATCCAGCTGTGCGTTTAAAT
Source organism: Ambystoma mexicanum (assembly GCF_040938575.1). Lineage (NCBI taxonomy): Eukaryota > Metazoa > Chordata > Amphibia > Caudata > Ambystomatidae > Ambystoma > Ambystoma mexicanum. Next base: position 218,843,005 of record NC_090935.1, on the reverse strand, counting down.
CTACCAAGTCTCACAAGTAATTTCTAAAATGCCTAGCTGAAACCAGTCTTGTTGATTCTTCGAGACTCTCCCATCCGATGCAACTCGACCATACCTTCCACTGACTCCCTCATAACACACTCTCACGCCTGGATTACATTTTTTCCACTATAACCCTCACAAGGTCCATTGTTGACTTCAAAATCGCAAACAAATCTGATCACGCCCCTTTATGCACCTCTTTCCGTCTCTCTGATGTTATCAAACCCTCATCTTGTTGGAGACTAAATCATTTCTTATTACATGATCCACAGCTCCTTCAATCTGCCCATTCCTTTGTCCATCAATTCTTTGCCAACAACCAAGACTGTCATACTTCTGTTGTGAATAATTGGGATGCATTCAAAGCTGCTTTGAGAGGTCATATCATGGCCTACTCTGGAGGGAAAAAAAGCATTACATAAAAAACATCTGGATTATCTTTATGCCCAGCTCACTCAAGCTGAACAACATTATAATAACAACACTAATTCAGATAATCTCCATCAGGTCATGGCTCTACGCTTCCAAATCAACAAAGAGATTACTGATTTAGCTGCAGGAACCATTCTCAAATACTTAACAAAAATTTGTCAGACATCCAATAGAGCTGGCAAGGCGCTAGCCTCCTACTTGAAAACAAAAAAGGGAAAACATTACATATCCCTCATTAAAGATTCATCAGGCACCTCATTTCATCAACCCAATGATATTTTAAGATGTTTTAAAAAGTTCTATGAAGATTTATATACTTCTGACAATTCTATTTCTCAGAATAATATTGCTTTATTTCTCAAGAACATCAATAGATCATCATACCCTGAAACTGATCTTTCCCACTTAGATAATGAGATTACATTGCATGAGATTTCCCGAGCCATTAGAGTATTGGGTAAAGGAAAAGCCCCAGGTCCTGACGGCTTCGCCACTGAATTTTACGACTGCCTTTCTCAACCCCTTAAACCTAAACTTAAAACCATTTTTTCCTACTTCATATCTCAAAACTCCTCCTCTGGTTCATTCTCCGAAGCTCTACTTATATTATTTCCCAAATCTGATAAAGACCCTACACTCCCCAATAATTACCGGCCCATCTCCCTTATTAATGTTGAAAGCAAAATCTTTGCAAAAATATTAGCCAACAGGATTGAATCCTCCCTCCCGGCCCTGATCAAAGCAGACCAAGTTGGCTATGTTAAAGGTAAAGGAGGTAACATATCCTCCAATGCAAGGCTACTATTGGATGCCATTCACTCAGTAGCAAAAGATAAAAAAGATAAACAGGGATATGTGGCCATTGCATTACATGCTGAAAAAGCTTTTGATCACGTCAATTGGGACTTTATGTTTCAATCTTTATAATGACATGGTTGTGGTGACAGATTTATTTCTCTTGTTAGACTTCTCTACTCATCCCCGAAATCCTCAATATGTATGAACGGTCAATCCTCCCCCTTCTTCCCTCTATGTAGAAGTACTAGACAGGACTGCCCTTTCTCCGCAATCCTTTATATTCTTTCATTGGAGCCATTGTTAGAATCTATTAGATCCAATAAAAATATTCACGGAATCCCCGGGGGTACTTCTTTTTTTTAAATCGCAGCATATGCCGATGACATCCTTATTTTTTATTAAGAATCCTAAACTTCACCTCCCCAACCTAATCAATTCTCTATATCAATTCGGCCAAGTATCAGTATATAAACTTAATAAAGACAAGTCCGAAATCCTGCCCCTAAATCCCTGTTGTCTTAAACATGAAATTGATCCCTATGGCTTCAAATGGTGTAAAGACTCTATCAAATATTTAGGTATTCGCTTTGCTTCAACGATTCATTACACTATCAAAATTAACACTCAATGACCTCACGTCTATGTGGTCCCCCCTTTATCTCTCATGGTGGGGATGTCTGGATACAATTAAAATGATACTTTCCCCTACTATATTATATCATCTGCAGCTTCTTTCTGTTCATCTACCTTCCTCTTTTTTTAAATCTGTCTACTCTATTTTGCTTAACTTTCTCTGGGGAATTGAGAAACGTAAAAGGATCATCATTGCCAAGCTTAAAGGACTTTATGAAATGGGGGGGTAAGATGCCCTGACTTCAAATCATATCACTCGACTTTCTTTCTAAAACAATCGTGCTACTGGTTTGCATGTCTGGAAATATCTGATATCCCCTTATGCTGTAGTTTAGAGAAACAGACGGTTCATCCCTTTGAAATCACTGACCTCATCTACATATTCAATGATTCCTCCATGGCAATCTCTGATCCCATTAAAGCCTCCATTTCTGCCCTACAAAATGTTCTCTTTCTGCATACTAATACCCCCTTTGCTTTGGCATAATAAGGATATAAAGATTAACAATAGGGTCTTGAATCAGAGATTCTGGTTGAATAAAGGCATCAGATTCATTCAACACATTATGCATGGCCCCTCTATTCTTTCTTTTCAACAAATACAACTCCAATTCTCCATTCCCAATGCAGACTTCAATTACTACAACAATCTTGTCAATTCTTGCCTTGATGCTCTACATCACTCCTCAAATGTTATTCGCTCACCAGCTGTTTCTAGATTGCTACTGTTTACCACAATCTCCGATGTCAGAGCCTCAAAATTATATGATATCCTTGCCTCAACCACCGCTGTTTGCTCGGTGCGCCTCAAATGGGAAAATGATTTTGGGTGCACTATTGATGATCACACATGGTGTCATCTATTTTCTAAAATTAAATATAACTCGGTGTCAGCTAACATCACACAACACTTTTTCTTCTTTCTTCACAGAGCGTCCATCACTCCTGTAAAGCTAGCTAAATGTAAGATTGACTGTGGTGAAAAATGCTGGTCCTGTGGTCATGTTCCTGCTTCTTATGCACATATGTTTTTTAATTGCCCTTTTATTTTCAGGTTTTGGCAAGACATATGGAAATACCTTAAACATATATTCCTTGTTGATGTTCCACTCTCTTATCTGAATATCTTTTAGGAAGCTTAGCTGTTAATGCCAATCTTTCATTTGACTCTGCTAAGCTATGTGATCTACTTATTGTCATCGCCGTGAAACTCATTACAGCCAATTGGAAACATTTTACCTCTCTTTTCGTCAGGAGCTGGTGGAACAATGTTTGCCACATACACAGAATGGAACTATGCATAGCAAACAATCTCAATTCTATGTCTAAGTATAATGCTAAATGTTTTTTTTTCATTCGCTACCTGAACTGCTTTAGTGTATCTACGCATGGCACTTGAACATTCATCTGTATTTTCAATGTGTCATGTGTTATGCTAATTGCTCTTCTGTTCGGTTACGCTTGATACTGCAACTACTGTATTCACAGAACTATGATTATACTATTGCCTTCACACACCCCCACCCTCCTTTCCCTTTTTTCTTCTTGTTCGTACTTTGTATTTCCCCCTGTCTGTCCCCCTTTTTCTGCCGATTACATATGCAGAATTTTTTCTACTAAAATTGTTCCATAAGACATTAATTCTATCCGTCAATTTCAATCCAATTGCTGGTTGAACGTATGCTATTTATATTGTTATGGCATAGTGAACATCCTGTTCTTTCTTTCATGTTCTCAGCCCTTATTGACTTCTGCATTGAGTTAACATCTGTACTGTTGTTATATTAAAATTCGAATAAAAACCCAGTCAGACCTATGGGAAGCAAATCACGTCTCAGTTTGAGCATTCTGCAAGAATACCTATGGAGCCAAGTTCAATTACTGCTTGGAACGCCGAGACCGGCACACCAATGCATATCTTATACCCCAAAACAGGCAGCATCCGCAGGCTTCTCAGTGACCCTTGCACATGTGGGAAATGTGGATCAAAATCAATGGAGAAGAAACCCTACATTTCGCGAATGAGCACATCATGAAAAAGACAAGGTTCCAACATGTAAATGCACTTTTATTGCCCATGCTGGTGTGAGAGCTGAATCCGGGTCAGCTGCACGCGGTGCACACCCATGTGTACAGGCCCTAGCCTCCGCTCCAGACACCTCCCATGCCCGGTGTGTCCTTCTGTGGGTAGCGCTCATGATATGCTCAGCCCTTCCAGTCTGCTTGGTTTCCGTGCTCCCTCACGGCTAGGCCCACGGCGCAGTGGATGATGATGTTGCTGCTGCTGTCAGATACGCGGTCACAGCTTCTGATGGGGGCAGCAAGGCTCAGTTGCATCAGCTGAGTTGGTGCGTGTCCTGCCTTTTGTCCTGTCATGGTGCAAGAGCCCAAACTCTGGCACTGGCATGAACCCAGCCGTACAGCAGAGGAGACGGTGGCCGCAGAAAGAGGCGCGAGCGCAGACAATATGAATTAATGACTTCACACAGTGGGTATAAAGTGAGTTAATTCAAAAAATCAGAAACATCAGGTGGTACTTTTGACCAATTTTACACAACTGTAAGCTTGCAGAATCTCAGCACAGCGGGATGTTCGTTACGCTGTGTTGCCGAAGCAATAAAGCAGTGCAGTGGGGTAACACAAAATGTGTGGGCTCCCTGCGAGCCATGCTGAGGCCCCCCCCCTTACTCAGCAACAAATCATGTGTCGTGCCACACTCTGGGCCAGCCTAGATTATCACGCTTGCACAATACGCACAAACGTGCTGCTGAAGGGGTATTGCGTGCACTATACTAGGAGAAAGATATACATATGTGTTTTAATGCAATATACAGCACATTTTCTAAGAATAATTGGCTAAAAAGCCAGAGTGTTTGCAATTATTTTGTAGGGTAACACGAATCCAATACACGCAAGTCATCAACAGTGCAGAGGAACATTAATGCTTTGCTATTAGAAATGCCATGCCACATTGAAAACATGTCCCATTTGCTGCATGATGTAGACCAGTGTAGACACGTAATAACATTACAGTAAAGCATGCAGGGCCACATTTAGACATACCTAGACTGGTTGCACCAAAATGCCAGTCGAAGCAATAACACTCATCAAGAAGAGAGCACACATTCAAGCCCGGGTCTCGCGGCCTCTGACAACATGGCCAGACTCTTTAAAATCTGCAAGGAAATGGTCAATCCTGTTGCAGTCTCTACCTCTCCTGTTCCCTCCCAGGCCCTCTGTATAACTCTAGCCTCTCACTTGTCTGCTAAAACTCAGGATATCTTGTCCTCTATCTCCTCTTCCTCTCCCTCTACCTCTCTCGACCCCCTTTTGGCCATCTATCTCTCCTCCTCCTTTCTCCTCTTTCTCTCCGACAACACCTGACAAGGTTTCTAGACAAGTCTGATCTATGAAAGTGTTGTCCAAACAGGTGCTCCCCTGCTCCTCCACAACCATCATGGACTATATTGACACCCCTGCCCCTGATTTCCCTCTCTCACTCTGGCCGCCCACCTTGGGCCCTCTTCCTTTGTCTTCCTGCGAGGCAAAAAATCCTTGGTGTCATCTTCAACTCGACTCTCTCTTTCTCTCCTCACATCTCGGACATTGCCAAGAAATGCCACTACCAGCTGCTGCTCCTCAGACGGACTCTTCCCTTTCTCACTTTCCCCCAGAACCTCACTGTCTCCATAGCCCTGTTTCTCTCTAGGCTGGACTATTGCAACATCCTATTTTTCAATCTGCATTCCTCTACTCTCCGCCCTCTGCAACTAATCCAGAACAGGACTGCAAGACTCATCCTTTGCCTCAAGCCCAGGGATCGTATCTCTCAGCCTTGAAATCTCTCCATTGGCTCTCGTGGCTGCAAGGATCAAGTTCAAGATCCTTTGCATGGTCCACAAGGGTTTCTGGGGTCACGGCCCACACTACATCCAACCCTCTCTTCCAAAATACCTTCCTTCTCTGGCCCTTCCCCCAACTACCTCCAACTCTCTAAGGTTTAGATGCTTCTCCAGGCAGAGAGTGGGGGGGTCGATCTCTTTCCTCTGCAAGTGACTCCCTCTGAAATGGCCTCCTTTCCACTCTGAAACTTGAGCAGACCCCCTGAAGTTGCAGAAGCAGCTCAAAACATTCCTCTTCTCCTCTGCTTTCTCTCTCTCCCTCCCATGCTGACCTACCTGTCTGATGTACTAACTGGTTGATTGGCTACCCTCAGAGTCTCACTGAGTCTAGGCTCTTTACTGATCAGTCACCCTTGCACTGCCCATGGGCCTACCACGCATTTAGGGCTGTAACTCTAACCCTACAGTCTCTGGTTCTCCTTGCACTACCCAGAGATGTGCTGCCCTGGCTGCACTTACTCAGAGCATTACTGCCCTGTTCCCCCCTCTTCCTTGCACTTCCCCACCTCCCTTTCCACTTGCATTTCTCGTTCTCGCATTTGCACAATCTGAATGACACAAGGCCTAGTAAGATTGTTTGTCTTGTCCTCCCTTCGTCTTCCCTCCCTTGTCTTGTCACGCCTCGAAACAATTGTGTACAGGTGTGTTATAAATTACCTATATCATATCATATATCATTTTATCACAGATGCCCAAATAAATATACAATGCTGCAGTAAAAAAAGGCTAGACTGGCAGTACCCAAATGCCAGTCTAGACAGGGAATTACACTTAGCTGGACTGCTTTATCAGAAATGCGCAGTTAAACAAAAATCATACCAAACTGAGGAATGACTAGACTGGCTGTACCAAAATGCCTCTCTGGCCACTATTTCCACATATCATGCCTGCTTACCCTGGACATGGACAACAATTATGATTTAGCACACAATCCCACCCAACACCAATCCCCTCTCCCTACCGCCCTCTACCCCAACCTCCAGATTCAGCTCCTTGGCCCAGAATTACCTTCAAGTCCCTCTTCCTTGTCCCAGAGCTTACGTATGAGGCTCCTTGTCTCATAAGTACTGGGATGAGGAAGAGTGGGACTAGGAGTAATGAAGAGTACAGGTAGTCAAGTCAGGCATTACCTCACCTCCATGTTCCTCTACCACATCCCAGTACTTGTGTATTGCTACAGCCTCTTTCAAAATCTGACTGCTTCTACTCTCCGCCCTCTGCAACTTATCCAGAACAGGACTGCGAGACTTGTCCTTGGCCTCAAGCCCAGGGATCGTATTTCTCCAGCGCTAAAAATCTCTGCACTGGCTCCCAGTGGCTGCGAGGATTAAGTTCAAAACCCTCTGCATCGTCCACAAGGCCTTCTGGGGCTTGGGACCTCAATACCTTCATCTCTCTCTTCCTAAATACCTTCCTTCTCGAGCATTTTGCTCATCCGCCTCCAACTCCCTCTGGGTCAGTCGCTTCTCCAAGCAATGAGGTGGTGGTAGATCTCTTTCCTCTGCTGCTGCCTCCCTCTGGAACAGCCTCCCTGCCTCCCTTAAACTTGAGGAGAACCATCTCTGGTTCCGGAAGCACCGCAAAACCTTTCTCTTTGCTTCTGCTTTTTCTCCTCTTCTCCTCTGCTGACCCCCTAACTAGAACTAGAACTGCACTTGCTACCTTGACACCCTCTGATCTCGGCACCACCTGCACTGGCCATCTGTCAACCCCCGCACGTCGGGACTGTTTCTGTAGCCCTACAGTCCCCCTCCCAGCCCTTGACACCTGTTGTCTGCACTTATCCGTGCACTTGCCACATGCTGGCTGCTACTTCTTTGTTCTTATCTTTGCCATGTACCGCACTGTCCCTGCCCCCTTTCCACGCACTTGCGTGATCTGAATGACACCTGGCTTGTAGGATCGCTGTCCGTCCTCCCTTTGTTCACCTCCCTTGCCTAGTCGCGCCTTGAAACACTTGTGTATAGGTGCGTTATATATGACATATCATATGATGTCATATATCATATATCATACCCTTTCAACATGCAGGCACACACAGGCAGCCACCCATACATTTATGTGTGCACCCTTTCACCATATATGCATGAACGCACACCCAGCCACCCATACATGCGTGTGCACCCTTTCACCATACACTCACAGAGGCAGCCACTTACACATTTAAGTGTACACCGAACCATAACGGAAATAATTTCTTTATGAAGGCAGAGTGACTTCAAAATTAACTATTTCTTTTTGAAGTCACAGGCCTCCCCTGACCCCATGATATGGAGGCCTCCAGCCTGGGGTCTTCCATGTCATGGGGTGGGGGGAGCCCTCAGACTTCAAAAAGAAAGTTTCTTTTTGTAGTCACTCTGCCTTCATAAACACATTATTAAATAATTTCTTTATGAATGCAGAGTGAATTCAAAACGAAACATTTAAAAAAATATTTTTCATTTTTTTTCTCCAAGTAGGGCTCCCTCCAGGACATGTGCTAGCGGCCCCCCCCCCCGCACTGCAGGGGCTGCAGGGACCCTGTTATGCCAGTGAAGCAGAGACCCACACCGACTGCCCGAGTCAAGCCCTCCATACCTCTTTTATTTCCCCAGCTTGATGATACCTACTGCCACAGAATCCTTAGGGCCACACACCATGCAACATCCATTCCTTATCATAAGCCAAAAATAATAACAAAACATACACTTTTTCAGCGGGCTCTGCCACAGTCCACCTCCTACAGCCATTACTATGGAGACGACTCTACATGTAAACAGTGGGTGTGAGGGGAGGAAGGACCTGCGACACACCCATCAGCCATTCCCCAAGCAAACAAGGACAGTGCAGCACAATGTTTTCATGTGGTTCCTCAGTGAATGCAGCTGCCATCTTCAAAAGGAATGGTTGTGACTCACTGCTACGGGTCAGTTTCTAAAGAAAGCGAAATCCTGATAATGAACACACAAATCTTTGCAGCTGTTAACACGTTACAATTTGGAAACATGGTTTAACTTATACATATTCTCCTCAAAAAACTAAAATCTTTTCAAAATCGGTACAAATGATTTCTTAGCACGTAATGAAAGACAAACAACATTATTGTTAAACCCTACATTTCAAAACAAATTACTTGGTTTTGGTGAATCAAGGATTTTCCTCACAAGTTCACAATTAAGTGCATCTCCAATATGGCCGCCAGCATGGAAGAGTTCCCATGTAAAGAACTTGTGGGAGGGCAAAGGCAGAAAGAGGTGGGATTAGCCAATGGGATTAGCAAGGCAATGGGCATGGAATGGGTGGGCCTATAACCAAACAACAGTCTATCCCTCCTGAATGCCATTTCTATGTGCCCCTGTTCAAAAGCTCATCTCCAAAGCACTTCTCCCTATGTACACATGAATCAGATTTTGAATGCAATAATTTGGGCTTTATAGATGTCGCAATATAGCCCAAACGAAAAATTGCATCGTGGACTGGACGGTGTTACCATTCAGATCCCTTACTCTCCTAAATGACTGTTCCAGATGGGAAGTGTTTTTCTAACTATTCAATCTCTCTTTTTCCATGGGGTTATTTCATTCCACCCCTGTTAATAGGCTAAAAAGGTCAAGAAGAATTAATGGAAAGTGTGATATGATTAATTGGTCTACTTAATGTGGCTAATGTACCCACAGAAAACATCCAGCACTTTAAAATACCCTGTTCTATATTTGTTGGTTTAACTTCAGTGGGTTGACTGAGTGAAGTGGAATGACTCAATGGGGTTAAGAAAAGGCATGGGCTATAGAGACAGCTGTCCCATTGGGTACTGGCCTTATATTGGGTTTGTCCCAGGTGATGTCTATAACAGCGAGGAACAGGAGAGTTGCTGATGTAATTTTGATTGTAATCTGATTACCCCGTCTTTACTGCATGAAAAGACTCCTAGAGATATACACTCTTTTTGTACACTCTCTAATTGTATGTGTGGGTGGGGGCGGGTTATGACACTCCTAGAGTTAAAGAGGAGATAGCGAGCTAAAGCATCTGGGTAAGGCTCTCGTAACCAGGAGTAATGTCTGGCAGAGGGACTCCCAGGACCTTCCCTTGTTCATTTATTCCTAGAGTTATTAACACATTTTGTACAATCTCTAATTGTGTAGCGGTAGTGTCTGGCAGGTTTGTGGTTGAGGGGGTAGACATGCCCACTAATGATGTCAATAGTGCACCTGACTAGGCATAGACAATCCTATCCTGGAATATTGCAGGTCACATTTGAAAAATGAGTGATCCAGACTGGTACACATTTCTTACAGGATTCTATTTTTTTCAGGAATCTGAAAACCTGGTTGTTTGCTCCTCTCTCCTCTATATGTATTGGGTCTCTTTATCAATGTACATAACAGGATCTTTTAGGATCTGTATATTGGAATCTGAGCATGTGCACAGTCATTTTGACTGTGAGACTGGGCCTTATGTCGGCACAGGGAAGTTCGCATTATGCCTGATTTACAAAGCGTTTTTCAGTGGGGTTTTCCTATTGAAAAAGGCTTTTAGAAATCAGGCATTCTGTCTCCAGATATACTTTGGACCCCCAGTTGTATGACTGTTGTTTTAGCCATTTCTTCTTCACATCGAAATACTGAGGCTGTCAAAATCAGTGTATACGGTTCAATAACAAATATTTAAATGTGATTGGGAGTGATGTGAAAAATTAAATGAGCACTAAGACCATGTGCTTCATTTACTTAGTGATTAAGATATACAACCTTTTCATCAAAAACATGTTTCTCAAATATAAAGACCTGCAGGCATTCTTATGTTCCTAAAATTCTCTTTGATTTAATATGAGGCAGGCTGGAACCTTTATGCTATTTGTTTGCTCCCTCTTTCTCATCAGGGTATTTTGAAAGAATACAATAGGAGTGTGCCAGACAATGAAGATTCCCCCTGCTAATAGCGCAGGGAGCTCTTGATTCTATTAAAGACAAGGAGGCGAGCATTATGCTTCATCTTCTTATTTATTAGCTCTCAAGCAGTTTCAACACATCAAATAAAATGTCCATCTTTCCGATGACACAAAACATTGTTTTTTTTTTTTTAAACTTCCTTTCAAAACTTCATTTCCCATCAACCTAGGCCCTGTTCCCAGTGTCCTGGTCATGTGACCTAGTCCTTCCTCTTCCTGTAACCTCCTCTTCTTTGACTGTTTTACAACTGCAATCGTAACCATTGCTGAACTGACAACTTGTTCCATAAAGTCTCTGAACTGTAGAACTGCAAAACGATCCCTCGCATTCAAACTTGCGACCTTGATCAATGCTTCCTGTTCTCTTCTTGAACGTACTGAGCCGTTCTTCTGATCTTCTCCTAAGACGGAAAGAACAGTACATGTTAGGGCGGCGGGTACACACCCTATTCTGGGAGACAAACTTGTTATTCATTCAGTACATATCCTAGCATTACATTGTCATCCTTTATCACTCTCCCGTGTATCTAGGGTGGGAAATTAATGCTCGCCTCCTTGTCTTTAATAGAATCAAGAGCTCCCTGCGCTATTAGCAGGGGGGAATCTTCATTCTATGTCAAGACGGAGGCGAGCATTATGCTTGTTCAAAGCTTCTTACCATAGCTTCTGCCAGTGTGTTAATTGGCTTAAAGTAAAACGTTCTGAACGTGTTATCACTCGCCCAATCGGCTGCTTTCAGAATATCCTGTAATGTCGCACCCTGGCGCAGTGCTTTGGATGCCCCTGCTCCTCGCACAGAGTGTGCTCCAAACTTCGCCATGTCTATCCCTGCTAGACTCATAATTTCTCTAACCCATCTCGCTATTGTGGCTGTCGCTACGCCCTTATGCGGCTTGCTGCGCGCTACCAGTAATTGAGTCGTCCCCGGCGGTCTCAGCTCAGCCGTCTTTTTTTTTTACTCTCTTATGCATGCGGCTACGCACCATTTAGGATGATCCTGCATATATGGGTACGCTATTGATGAGGAATCTGTCTTCGTTCTCCTGGCCAGATGGAAAGTCACTCCGTCTGGTCCGTATACCATTCTGTCTACTTCTAATGCTCTGACATCTGCCACTCTTCTACATGAAATCATGCACAGAAGCATTGCTAACTTCTCCGACAGTCTTCCTTACGATAGGTATCTATTACTGGGCCAGTCTGCCAATAATCGAAGCACAACTGTTACGTCCCATAGAGATTTATACCTTGGCTGCATCTTATCCCTTTCAGGAGTCTAATCACTGCCACGTTCTCTCCCATTGGTACTCCTTCAATAAGCATATGACCTGCCGATATTGCATATCTATATACCCCTATCGTGCGGTAGGCTTTGCCGTCCTGCAGAAGTTCTGCTAGGAAAATTCAGAATCTCTACTAGAGGGGCAGAAACGGGATGAAAACCTCTCCTTTTGCACCACCTTGACGATCTGTTCCATTCTGCGTCGTAGCTCCTTCTAGTCGACGGAGCCCATGACTCTGCGATGAGGCTCGCAGCTTGTGCCGAAATTCCCGGGAGATTCCAACGTCTCCTGCTATCCCGCACGCCATAAGCAGCATCGTCCCCTTCACTCTCAGATGGTGATACGACCCAACTGGGTCCGTGAGAAGGTCTTTTCCTTGCGGCAACACTCGTGGGTAGTCGGCTATCAGTTCCATCAATGCTGGAAACCAGACTTGCGACTTCCATATCGGGACTATTATTATCAGATTCGCTGCCTCCCTGCGAACTTTCGTTAAAGCTCTGCTTATCATTATAAAAGGAGGAAACGCATACAGTGTCTGTCCTCTCCAATCTTGCAGAAAGGCATCTGTCCCTGCTGCTGCTGGGTCTAGCCTCCAGCTGAAAAATCTGCTCTTCTGAGCTTTCAGTCTGGACGCAAATAGATCTGCGTGAGTCGGCCCCCAGAGCTTCTCTATCTGTTGGAAGGTTGCTCTGTCCAGCCTCCAGTCGCTGGAGTCTGTTAGATGTCTGGAGTTCCAGTCTGCCACTACATTCTGGGCGCCTGGTAGATACTCTGCCGTCACTGCTGTTCCTGACTCCAGACAGGAGTGCCAGAAGTCCTTGGCTATCTCCGCTAACAATCTGGACTTCGTCCCACCCTAAGTGATTTATGTATCTGACTGCTGAGATGTTGTCCATCTTCAGTAGTATACATGAATTTACTTTGTCCTTGGTGAAGGCCTTGATCGCAAAAGAGCCGGGCAAAAGTTCCAGGCAGTTTATGTGCAGCTTGAGCTCCTCCGAGCTCCATCCGCCTCCCGTTTGGAGTTCTCCACATCGAGCTCCCCAGCCTGCTCTGCTGGCATCCGATTCTATTACCACGTCCGGCCGCGCCGCTAGCAGGCCCACAATCCTTGCGATCGTTCGCAGCGATGCGGTCGGACTGGTGAGGCAGTTCCTTATTTCTCTTCGAATATCCCGGATCTTCCTGTTCGGCAGCTCCAGGGTCGCAGACCTGGTATCTATGATAAAGCCTAGGAATTCTATCCTCCTGGATGGTACAGTCTCCGACTTCTCTTGGTTCACTAGGAATCCCAGAGAGGCCAATAGGTTTGCAACCCATCTGGTCTGGTATCGAAGCACATTTTGCTGCTTGCCATTATTAGGATATCATCTAGATAGATGATCCGAATTCCTTTCTCCCTGATCGCTGCTGCTACTGGCCTCATCAGTTTAGTAAATGCCCAGGGCGCGGACGCTAGTCCGAACGGCATTGTGGCAAACTGCCATAAATGCCCATCCCAGTTGAAGGCCAGGAAAGGCCGGTATTCCTGATCTACTGGGATCATGAGATATGAGTCTTTCAGGTCTATTCTTGCGAGCCAGTCGCCCTGTCTGAGCGTGTCTCTCAGCTGGTGAGTCTCTTCCATCTTGAAGTGGTTGTAAACTACCCACTCGTTCAAGTCCTTCAGATTTATGACTGGCCTCACTTTCTCTTTTCTGTGGACCAGGAACATATTGCTTATGAATTTCGGAGCTACACATGGCTCGATGGCCCGTTTCTCCGCTAGGCTCTGTAGTTCTGTTTGCAACAAGTCTGTCTCTGCTCGCGCTGCTACTATTGATCTGGGGGCCTTGTACTGGATTGGGGTCTGTGTAAATTGTATGTGTAGGCCCCTGACTGACTGAAGCACCCAAGCATCGCTGGAAAGCGCGTGCCAGTTCTCCCAGTACTTCGCTGTCCTCCCCCCTACTGCAGGATAAGCAGATGTTCTCACCTGTGGGGACGTACTGTCCTCTTCCTTGTGCTCTGCCTCGCTTTCCTCTGGGGAAACGACCTCTGGGTTGGAAGAAAGTGTCTGGCTTCTTATCTTCCCAATATTGTGCTCTGTTCGATTGAGGCCTTCTGGACGTCTGATAGCGACCGGTCGCTTGGCCTCTGAACCGACCGGTCCCTCCAAAAACCCTTCCGGGAAAGATCTTTCTTATAGAGGCTTGTGCTTTCTCCAATGAGGTGTAGGTCCCTACGAACCTCCCCATCTCTTTTCCGAACGTCTCACCGAACAGTAGCCCTTGCGCAGCTTCGCCTGCCTCGTAAGAGGACAGGTCTCCCAACTTCTGATCTATTTTGAATAGCAGTCCTCTTCTGCGCTCTGAGGATATCGCACAGTTTGCGTTACCTAGCAGGCATACGGCTCTTTGAGCCCAGTTCGCTAGCACTTCCGGATCAATTTCTTCCCCCGTATCCTTCGCTCATTCTGCCAGGTCCATGATCTTGGCCAGAGGGCCCGCTAGATCCAGGACCTTCTCCTGGCAACTCCTCCAGGAGCGATCGATCCCTTTCCTAGGGTCTCTGTTCGATTTAGCCACAAAAGCTAGCATTTTAGGGTCCAATTCTGGCGCTTCTGCAACCTTTCCTGGGAGTTCAGGTCTGGGGCATTCCGCCCTCATCCTTTGCCTCACTTCCTTTTCCAGAGCCTTGCACAGCCTCTGCGTCATGTATCGTGCCACTCTTGGGGAGGGCACCCATTCCGAGGATCTCGGGTTTCTAATCTCCTCCGGCTGAAACATTTCTGAGGTCCCCTCCTCTATATTGTTCAATTTTCTCAGTCTCTTTTTCGGGGGCGGTAAACTCCCTTCATCTCTGTCCTTATTTCCTTCCTCTTGCGAGGATGTCAGAGATTCCACGGGTTCCTCTTCTTGAGGGACCTCCTCTCCCGTGTCTCCCATATTCTCTTCCCCTGGGTAGGGGGTCATGAGGCTCGGCACCCCGACTTGGACATGAAGGCTTCTTTCAGCCTATTGAAAGCGTCGGTCGCCTCTGGGGCCTTTGGATTCGCCCCGTCAAATTGGCCCAGGGGGTCAGAAGAGTTTGCGCTCTTCCGGGCCTTAATACACCCCTGAGGGCTCTCTGGCGCGGCCCTGGTGGACGTGCTTGCTATTGGTGTGGTGCTTCTGTCTTTTTGACTCAGGAATGTCTCAATCGTCTGCAGGCATTCCTGCAGGGGTCTGACTCCTAGAGCCACTGCCTCTATGAGTGATTCGCCCAGCACGTCTTTGAAGCTTTGAGCCAAATCTTCAGAGTATGTGGCTTCCTGCTCCTCCTCACTCCATTCAAAATCAGCCATGGTATGTGCTGGAAGGTGCCTGATAGTATCTGGACAGGTGTAGTGGCACGTCCACTTCTCACTCTCCTCTCTTGAGGCTGCACCTGGCTGCAAAACAGCTTCTTTATCCTTCAGTGCAAGCACTGAGTTCACAATACGCTCTTATATGAGCTGAGGATGTATTTATGTATTTAAACGTCGTAGAAGCGTGTAATCTGCTTCTCCGGTAATGATTTACGATCTGTCACTGCAGGGAGACCGGGGCGCAATGCCCGCTAAGCGTTTAGCCCCTCCTTCCCAAGGGAGGGGGCCTCGCGCTCCCTCACTCTATTCGCCTTGTTCTTCGGCGTTAAGCCCCGCCCCCGCGGGGGTGGGGGCCGGGTGAGCGTTTCTCCCTCTGACGCTGTACGCGTCTGGGTGCTGACTCCGCCCTCGTGAGGGTGGGGGCTCGCGCTCCTTTGTGCCTGCTGCTCGCGACCGAAGCCGCAGCAGCAGGCTTCTCTGCGTCCCTCGCTCCTCCCCTACGAGGGTGGGGGCTCCTTGCTCACTCGCGAGTGAGCTGCCACGGCCTCAGGCCAGCCCCTGGAGTGCTGATACTGCAGCACGGGGCCACTGACTAACGTTATTAGGATGGATTATCAAATCCTCTCTATGCTGCGCGGTCCCTACGCACTGTCCTAATATTGGGTTATCAGAAACGCTGTTATCTATCCATTTACCACAACAAAAACCCAAGACAAATGCTGACACAATACGCAGCTAAGTGAAAGGGTACTTATCTCTGGAGAGCAGGAAAAGAAGAGGAGGTTACAGGAAGAGGAAGGACTAGGTCACATGACCAGGACACTGGGAACAGGGCCTAGGTTGATGGGAAATGAAGTTTTGAAAGGAAGTTTTAAAAAAAAAAAAATAATGTTTTGTGTCATCGGAAAGATGGACATTTTATTTGATGTGTTGAAATTGCTGGAGAGCTAATAAATAAGAAGATGAAGCATAATGCTCGCCTCCGTCTTGACATAGAATCTATATTGGGAAGAATACTCCCATCAGAAAACAATTCATATCGCTACTTTAGGTTTTGATAATGTGTGTTGCTTAGTAAGACACCTCTAACGTTCTGAGTATGACTAAAACATATGCTGGAAGTGATCATTAGAAATCACCATTTAAAAAGATACACTTACTGCAATTAAACACATTTTCTTTTCTTCTCTACTTAATTCACACAGTAAAAAGGTTTTTATTTGCATTTCGTTAACAACTTACTTTCATAAGGCAAGATCTCTTCTCTTTTGACTGAACAACCAGTTGTTTCATAAGATGTATATTCAGAAAAGATTGCGAAGATATAAGACATAATATTCATATATAAAGTGCAAAGTTTCCATCCTCTCACATTCACTCTATACAAACATTCCTAAATTGCTCGTTTCCTCAGTCACATAAAGTGCATTTGTGTTATAATATGTCCAAAAAACGTCCTGACAGTAACGGAATACCCTCATACAATTAATGAGGTGCACAACTTAGTTATTTAGCGCAATATGTTTCGTTCTGTACAAATATAGAATAAATCACCAAAACTTCATCAGGGTCATCACCCACCAACACACTCATTCTATTGAGAGATTGTGGCCACATTTTCCTGGAATAAACTATTCATGTCCATTGATTAACACGTTAACTTTTACGGCACAGACCACTAGTTCATATGGATTCATGCTGTGATACAATGCAGTTCTACTATCGTGTGCAACTCGTCTTCTCTAATCCCTGACTAGAGCCAATTCAGTGTTCATAACAGGGTGAGGTTGATGACACAGTCTTCATTTGCTTAAATCCTCATCACACACCCTTTACAGGCAATTATCTGTGACCAACCAATACGTCGTTGATTAGTCTTATGTCTGTAATTAATACCAACACTGTGTGTGTGAAGTTAATATTTTAAATACATAACATGCTCTTCATTACTGATGAAATATCTTTAACGTCTGTCAAAGGCTCCAAGAGAGGAGAGTCCAGTGTACTGTTAGCCTAGCCTCTCCCATATGCTCAACCCTAAAATCCCTAGCCAATGGATTGACTCGTAAATAAACATACTCAAAACATTCGGGTAGCGCAATTGCTCTTGAATCTTCTTTAAGCGTGCCCCACGTCCATATTTACTTCCCGTGTAACATTTCCTGTGCATCTTGTCGCTGAAAGATACACCCTACTGTCACTCGTATTGGCACCCACATTCCATCATTACCGGTATCATCTCGACTTAAAAGTGGAATATGTCCGTGCATCTCGCTTGCTCAATGACAGCTTGCTCATAAAATGTGTGCGGGTTACCATTATAACCCTTTCCCTACAATCCAGGTAATGACGTGGTGCCATTCTGGGGTACTTTCCTCTAATCAGAATCACCACATGGCATTCCAATAGGTTAGAACTACTCAGTATTTATATGCTATCATGGTAACATCTCAACGTTATATTCAGATTCTCAATGCTTTCAATAGCTTATACAGTCTATTGCATGATGTAATCTAACATTCGATCTTCAACCGCTAAATGTTCTCAGTCAAACTTCTCTGTCAATTTGTGGAAAAATAAATATCTCTTGCTCTTTTCTCAGCTGCCTTTCTTTATCAGTGGCTGAGTCCCTCTCCTCCCTACACTTTTAGGATTCCAGTTTGGCGATATCTTGGCTCCTGGTGTAGCATTGACCTTTTCATTGACCTTTTCATTTGAGTATGATGGCATCTTGGACGTTAGTGCTTTGTAGGTGGTGCAGGCTGCTCTGAAGGTGATGTGAGCTTGGGGCAGTAATCAGTGTAGATCCTTGGGGGCAGGGGAAATGTGGTCACATTTCCTCAGTCATGCAATGTGGCATGCTGCAGCATTCGGGACAGCTTTGAGAGGGGCCAGAGGAGTGGTTTGGATACCTGCCAGGATGGCCTTGCCACCATCCAGCTGGAAGAGCACAATTGCCTTTTGGACAGATCTGAAGTCTGAGGTGACGATAAAGGATTTGATTTACCACAGGAGTGAGAGATGGTATGCTGTTTGTATTTTCGTTGCAATGCGTTTGCAGAGAGGTTGCAATCAATGGTGAAGCCAGTGGCTTCTCCCTATTGATGGATAGCAAGGGGGAGAAGCAATTGAGACCCATCTGTGGAATCCAGTTTTGAATTTGGGTGCTTTTGGTGGCACCCACAGAAGGATGAACTCTGTTTTTTGTATGGTTGTGTTTCAGGTAGGCACTTGACATGCAGTCTTGTATGGTGAAGCATGCTACCGTTGAGGATCAGCCCGCATTACTGGAAGGAACTGGACAGGCTGATGCAGACCTTTATTTGGGATCACAAACCTCCCAGACTTAACCTGTGGAAACTTCAGCTGCCACTAGATAAATGGGCACGGGGGGTACCTAATGTTCAGAGGGACGATGATAAGTAAGAAATTGATCTTGCATGGGTGGAAATCCAGGGTTGCTCCTTCCACAAATGATTGGGTTGATGAAATGCATAAACTAGCGGATATGGAAAGGACAATTTACAGGAGGGTAAGAAAATTGAGTCTTTTTGATAAAATCTGTGGGAGGTTTTTGGATATGTACTAGCACCATTGCAATTATATTTGATTGGCTGTTTAGGTGACAGGGGGTTTGTTTTTACTGATAATGTTTTATATTTTATCACACTTGTATATAGTTTCATGTGTTATATTGCTTGAAGACACTTTTTCTCTCTCATCTTTTTCTCTCTCCCTCTCTCGCTCCCATTCTTCTTTAACTTACACCAATGTGTTCTGCCATGTGGGATATGGTAATATATTATACCATAGAATGTTTCTTTACTAAATCCCCCAAGAGTTGGACATCAACCATCCACAGAAGGAGACCATAATTAGTTTCATTGAGCCCAGGGTCATTACACATGGTCTATATTTTGCTGACCAGCCTCCATCTCTCTTTCCCTCTTGCGCTCTCTCTCTCTCTGTCTGTCTCATCTCTCTGTCTCTTTCTCTTTCGGAGTTCTGGTAGTACATTGCAGACTGCTTGAGGGAAATTGTGAGAGTGATGAGGTATTGCCGGATTTCCCTAATTGAATATCCAGTACCAACTCTTCTGCTTGGCCCTCATCTATGGGCTGATGTAGGGATAGAAGTTATAGCAGATGCAGCAGGTATAGTAGCTCATGAGTTGCAAAGCACAATGAATAACTGTAAGGTTGTCTTCAGATTGGTGACATTTAAATGGGGTGGAATGGTAGGCGGAGGAGTACAGAGGGGTACACAAAACACTAAAAGTATGCAGTTTAATTGCTTTGTTAACTGCACTCTTGAGTGAAGTTGAGCTTATGGCCCTTGGAACGTGCATCTGTTAATTGATGGGATTACACCAAAATAATTCTGAGTCCAAATAACCAGACATACTCAAGAAGATGACAAGTTACTGTTTTATTAAGAATGATCTAAAACAGGGAGGTTACAATGAACATCAACGGACATACGCTCAGTCTCTCAATGATTTCCACAAAAAATGCACTTCATATACTCCATTATACATCAGAGTGATGTCATACTACGTGGCAATAGTGAAAAACCAATCAAGGGTTCGTATTGGTTAAGGGAAACATCTAGGTATACAATCATACCGGAGCTAGGATTGTTATTGCTGTCCTTTAATAGGTGGACAATTTATGCCTACCTCTTCAAACATGTAATTTAAGAAAAAATAGTTACACTGTGTTTCATTGGTGATCTAAGCTATAAGGTCCTTCGTTATACAGACTAAGCAGCACGTAAACCAAGACCCAGGTGCAGGGAGATAGGACATGAGGCTATGTCACCACCCAATTAGCCCAACATCCTTATGCCATGAAATTGTCTTTGTACTTGGCCTTGCAGAGTAGTCTTGTCCTGGATATGCATGGGAGTGAAGGTACTCGCATTCATGTCCAGAACTCCAAGTTCAAACTCTATTTCCATCCTTGGCTCACGTGACAAGAGACGACGATTTGGTCCATTCTGCAGCTTTTCAATGGTTTAAATGAATTAAAATGTGGCAACCTTTGTGTTCTTTCTTGCACCTTAATGTGAGAGGATTCATCCTCTGCACACACGTTCTCTTCAGAGTAGATAGCTGACCTTGATTTCTAGGATCTTGACTCTAGGCTAGGCAGCCTCACCACGCAGCTTCAGCAACCTGTATCTCTACTGCGACACAGCTTTTCATTTCCCTTTCATGATAACTGGCTTATTTATTTCACTACTCATAGCTAGCCTATACAATGACTTGATCTATCTTCCGTTTCAGAGTCTGTACATTCATTGAACTTCTGTTTTCTGCAGCACCTTGTTAACATGTAATCTTCTTTTCCACTTTGATAGTCTACTTGATTCTTTACTGCATCATTTGTCCTCTAGGAGCAATACATCGTCTTCATTCAGTTTCTCGGGACATCGCGCACACTTTCTTATGACTTCATCACTTCATTTTCTTAGCCCTTTCTCATATTCCTTAAGGGAGTTCCTCCTGTAGGCTGTCATCAACTCGAGGGTACATTCGATAGGGTTGTCTCAATGGATATCTCCTTCCAAATTATCGCTGAGGTATTGGCACGATGGCTGGTATCAGGCAAGGCACGGTCTCATGTCTTCAATACAAAGGAGGTAGGGGTGCAGGATCTCCTGCGGATGTATACATCTGCTCCTCTACAAAGACATTAAGGCCAGACATTATAATCAGTGCCTATTAGCATCCAACACCTCTTGACAAATAGAAATCACCCATATGAAAAGATGTTTAAATGGTGCTTAATGAGCTGCTGCCAATCCTTGCTCTTCCATTGGCCGGTATGGTTCTGCAGGTCCTCCGTGTCTGTGTGCCCGGCACATTGCTCTGATTGGTTGGCAGGAGTAGTCTCCCCCTCCAATGGAGGTTCATGCAGAGCCTAGGTCTTGTCCAATGAGAGAGCTCCACCGTGTCTTTATATGCCGGCCCTCCCATGCTTTGGGCATTGCTTTCTCTTTGAACGTGCGAGCACCCACTTAACGCATCATATCTGGACGAGGTAAGAAAGGAGGGAAGGCCTGTGCTAAGGCCAAGACTCGCTCCTCCTGGGAAGATAGCTCAATGGCAACGTGCTCGCCTTGGAAGCAAAACGACACAGAGCAACACAGGTTCGATCCCCGGGTCCGTGCTTAGAAACCTCTGGGTATTAAGCACGTTATAAATAACTTATCATATCATATCATGTGAGCATCTTGAAAAAGACGAAAGGCGATACCAGGCACTCCATATGGCTTTACCCCACAGCCATCCAGCAAAAGATTGTAATGGTGAGATGAGAGGGATCCCTTAGGGAGGAAATCCAACAACATCATGATGGCAAGTCCACCCACCTTCTATCATCCTATGAAGATGGTTCTGTTACACCTAAAACAGCAGCAAATCATTCCAAAGTAGGGTCAGGTAATTTTGGGATTTACTCTGTGCAAAGAGCCTGAACCTCCACTTCTGTACAACATAACAGATATGTTTTTCTGCTATAGTATTGGTGGGGATCTCTGAGGAGCAGTCGGGGACCTGATGCTGGTGGCTCATTTCATATTGTGGTTTGACAATGGAGTGTTGGTGGAACTCCGTCTCCTGCAGTGCCAATAGTTTTCCCTTGAAATTACCCCTAACAAAGCTCCCAGCCGCTGCATTGTCTTTGACAGTGTCCTAAAACCCCACCACTTTATCACCTCTATTCCTGCCACTGCACGGATTGAGCTAGTAAATATCAGGATGATCCACCTTCTCTCTGCTGACCTCTCTACCAAAACCTTTAGCTCCACTTTAGCACTGAGCGTGATAAACAACTGTCCTATCCTCCTCTCGGGTATACTCCTTTCCCAGCTTGGCAACATTCTTAATTTAGTCAATTGCACTCATTACAACCTCTGATGGTCCTTTCTCATCTCACCACCATCCCCATGCTGGTTGGCTCTCTATGTACAACAGGTTATTCTTCCAAAATATCGACTACCAGTCTTTAAATCAATCTCATCTACCACCACTATCCTCCTTGCAAAATTCTTTCAAGCACCAGTCTTTATCTCTCCATCTCTCGCCTGCCATGATACCGCCATGTTTGCTGATCGAACATCTATTTCATCAGAAAATGCCTCCTGATGCTGGGAAAAACATTTACGGCAAAACCTCAGGCCATGTCACCACAAACAGCCGCTGCTGAAAATGTACCATTTAATGTCATATTTAATAATTGGGATATTGCATCATCACAATTGGCTTGGTGTACATTTGAACCTTTTGTATTACTACCAAACTGTCTTAAATATCTCTGATTGCCTGTCTGCTGTTCAGGAGTGGTGTGCCACCAACGATCTCTGCCTTAATGCCAGCAAGATGGAGATCCTCCTCATTGGCACACCTACACACTCCTTTTCTAGCTCGATCTGGCCAGCCTCCCTTGGCCCTCCTCCTACCCCCCCTGCAAGGCTAAGAACCTCAGTGTCGCTTTCCTTCTCCGCCCACATCCCTGAGGTCTCTAAAAAGTCAAACTTTCAACTGCACCTCCTCAGAGGTACTCTGCCTTTCCTCTCCAGCCCTGAAATCTCTTCATTGGCTCCCAGTGGCTGCAAGGATTACATTCAAGACCCTTTGCCTTGTCCACAAGGCTTTCTGGGGCCTGGGTCCAAAATACCTTCAACTATCCCTCCGTAACTACCTTCCTTCTCAAGCTCTTTGCTGCTCCACCTCAAACTCCCTCAGGTTCAGTCGCTTCTCAAAGAAACAAGCTTGGGGTAGATCTCTGTCTTCGGCTGGGGCCTCCCTCTGGAGCAGCCTCCCTGTCACTCTGAAACTTAAGGAGAACCGTCCCCGTTTCCGGAAGCACCTCAAGACCTTCCACTTTGCTTCAGCCTTCTCTCGTCCTCTCCCCTGCTGATCTACTCTGCTTTGGCATCGTGCACCTGGTTACCCTCTGATTTTGGGCCCAGGTACTTGCCCACCCTGCCACGCACTTGCACTGCCTCCTGCAATTCTTTCACTTGGGTCTCTATCTGTAACCCCAAAGTCCCCCCTTTTTCTGCACTTATCAGACACCCCCTGTCTGTAGCTTAAACCTAGCACTTTGTACTTGCTGGCTGCACTACCACTTGTTGTTGTTGTTATTCACCTTTCACTTCTCCTCTTCCCCCTGCACTTTCCCCCTTCCCTCTCCCCTGCACTTGTACGTTCTTAATGTCACCGGGCTTAATAAGATCGTTGTTTTTGTTCTCCTGTTCCCCTCTCTTGCCTCGTCGCGCTTTGAAACACTTGTGTCTGAGCACGATACAAATAAAATATCAATATCAATGAAACTGAGCACAATATTCATGCCTTACACAATTTGAATTTAACCATGGTGGCGGACGGTCATAACTGAGAGAAACCCGCTTAAATATTACAGACCGCTTTGGATGCCATCACCCTTCCTGTTTTCACTGGGAATTTGATGGAATCATTTTTAGTTGCTGGTGAAGTCATTGGTGCTCTTCCAGATACCTTTGGACTTGCCCAATGTGGCTGTCTTCAAAAGCTCTCGGTCCTCATATTAAGTGGGAAATTGTTGCCTGGATGTCTCTTTCCGGAATTCAACAAATGGCTTTTTCAAATTATTTTTCAAGAGGATATCCAGTCTGTAAACAATTGCTCAAATGCACAATGACTCGTTTGTGTGCTTAAGTATACAGAGTGTTCAACAAATAAACAAATAAGAGGTACAAAAATAAATTTAAGAAGTAGATTTGGCCCGCCTAAGTGGCCAATTAAGTTCAAACTAACATCAATCATCTCCGATCACAGGGAAACTGTAGGGTACCTACGTCAGACTCGCTTGTACAACCGCGACAGAGGGAATAAGTCTGCAAGTATTGTTAAGAATTGATCTGGGTGCCTGCCTGCTTGGCGTCTTGATTGATTGAGAATACTGACACATTATAATAACAACATACATACAATACTAGCAGCAGGAAACTGAATGCTTTTTTACACAGTACCTGCAAGTACATTGAGTTCTGTATCTTTCACTGTAAACATTAGGTTTCTTTTAATACCCAAAGATAATTTATCAACCTCACACGAATGGTGAGGTGCGTTGGCCCTGCTTGGATTAAAACACATGATCTAGTGGGTCAGCAGTAAGCACTTAACTCACTAAGGTATCTGACTGGTCTTTATCAGAGAGATGGTTTATTTTGTACTAGTCTCATCTGGACTGTGAGGGCGTGATCGGACATCCAACTATTTCGGATTTTTTTGGCCATCAGAGGCAGGAAGAAGCTTCATATGAATATTTTCAATATCGGTTTCGGAAACTGAGCACTAAAGGACATCCAAAGGCACCTGCTATCTCACACATGGTCAACCTTAAGAAAAGTGGATAGACAAGCCCACATAGCTTCCAAGTTTCCCAATTCCATGCAGAATCTTTGAACCAGTCCTGTGTGTTTTTTTTCACACTGAATGCTTGTACTTGTAGGTCCACCCTTCCAATTGGAAAAACGAAACTACAAGTTCCAGCATGCAATTGGAAGCAAAAAGCAGGACTGGCTTGAGGTGCCACGCTTGGAACTGGGAAACTTTTGCAGGGAAGAGCCTAATAGACATCTTGAGAAAATCCCCTGTGTCGCCAAACAGATTTCAGCTGATTTGGAAACACATAGCCACAACTTGTGCAAAAATTACCCTTTTGACATCTGTTTTGAGCCTTTGGAAGAAAAAGAATTTCGGCAAAAGAACCTGCACACTAATTAATATGAAACTCAAAGAAAGAGATTCAGCGAGGGTTTTTTTATTACAAATTATGAGGCATTAGCAGGTGCCTGCCTTTTATAGCTGATTTAGTTCAGCACTACCACATTTTGGTATACAATGTTTATATCGAAAATTTTATATCGAATCCCACATATATCTAAACTTATATCTTGACAACCTTTATATCGAATATATTTAGGGTCAGGTAAAGGGTTAATTTTTGGGGGGAAACAGTCGGGATGGATTTTTAGGGGTCAGAAACGGGTTTGCAGGGGACCCCGCCTAAACTATTTTTTTTTTAAACATCCATTCAATATTAAGGTTTTTAAGATATATGTTTTGATATATGGGCATTCGGTATACAATATCTCGGTATAAAGACATGTAACCCCACATTTTAAACCAAAATCCCATGAAAGTTGAACATCCACTCCATTTTCACTCATGTGACAAAAAACAATGTTTACCTTGCAATGTCTGGCAAAATAACCTACAAAAGGCTTCTTGTAGGTTTGCAACAAGGGTAAAACTCCATCACTTCTAAAGGGTAATGTCATTGTGGAGTCCGAAGCTTCCTTTATGCCCTTCCGTACAGTCCTAAAAATGTCTGTAGTGGCAAAAGTTAGCCCTGCTCTCACGCTTAACTACCCTTAACCTCATATTGACTGCTTTCACACTCATCTGTCATATAAATAAATGTCCTTGGACCACATATTGACCACTGGACAGAAGCAGCTATGCTAACCTACAAAACAGCCTATGTCACATTGGCTCAATTATGTCACCTGAACAAGTCAGAGTAGCTTGTCTGTCATAAAATGCACTGCGCAGCTGTTCTCCGTGCAACACGCCCACGCGCCCATGGCAGACATAGCGTGCACCCTATGCCATTGAAATTTTTGGAACCCCACCAGCCAATTTAGGGAATAATCATCAGCTATTAGGTTGAGTCCCATTTGTGCAAAGGTTGCATAACTCTTTTAAATTCAGTGTTTGCTCCCAAATTAACGTCTATTTGATCACCAAATGCATTCTTAAACTGGAAACGGATCTTTGTGCACACTCATGCCCTCGTCATGCCCTCTTTACAAAGCAGCGGTTGGAAATGAAATATAGAAAGTTATATTCAATGTGTGAGAGCTTGCAATGGGCATTCATTAGCCGGTCTTTTTAATCACTACCAAACTGTCTCAAACTGAAATCAATATTCATTACTTAGACAATTTGAGGGTAACCAAGGGTGATGGACGGTCATGGTCTGACCACACCAAACTGTTTAATTAAGTACTTTGCATAACGACCTGAACTCTTGTCAAACCAAGTCAAAGTTCCACTGTAACCACCATGGAACCTGTAAGCATGCCTGCACCTCTATAACCCTGTTTGAGCTAAAGAATGTAACCTAAGAATGTATAATCAATAAGCCGTAAAGAATGTAACCAAAGTATGCAATAAACAAGCCTTCTGTAACAAGCGCTAAGATGCCCTTGGGCCGCTCGGTGCTATACAAAACCAAATAAATAAATAAAATAAATGGTCAGAGAGAAACTTGTGTAAATGATACAGAAGCCCTTGGATGACCTCAGCCTTTCTGCTTCCACAGGAAATGTGCACAAACATTTTGTGTTGCTGTTGAAGTTGTTGGTGGCCTTCCAGATACCTTTGGACTTGCCCAATCAAGCAGTCTTCAAATGTTTTCAATCGCATGTTAAGTGGGAATTTGGTGGCCTGGCTGTCTCTTTCCTGAGTTCAACAAATGGTTGTCACAAATGATTTCCCTAGAGGATATCCTGCCTTCAAACAATTGCTGCAGTTCACATTCGCTCTTTTGTGTAAAAGTAGACACGCTGTACAATAAATATACTGAAAAGACATGTACAAATTGTCTCCCAAACAAATACTTTCTTTGCCAAAGACTGTCATTAAGTTTAAACGAGTAATAATAATCTCTGATCACAAGTGAACAGCAAATTACCTTCTTCAAACTCACTTATACAATCGAGGCAGAGAGAAGCCTTCAGGTAATCACAGATGTTTTCTGTGAAATTACTGCTTGCACCTTTTCTTCTGTTTCTTAGCACTGTAACCAGCATTTGGAGAGTGGCTAGTTGTACCCTCTGTGTGATGAACATTGGCAAAGACGACCTGCCTGGGATTACCCAGGACATAGGGATTTTAACGCTAGAATGAACAGCGGGAGTTCCAGTCTTTTGTTGAACATTGTGTGGCACTTTTGTTGTTCTGTTGTCCATTCAGATTCAGAGTTCGCCGAAGACGTGTTGAGGTCGTGGGCCCGTTTCAAAAGGTTGTTTGGGGGCCCCTTGCCTACGGCTGGGAAAACCAGTCCAAAGGCTCTGAGGCCCATGGGCGTGTAACGCTTTGAAGAATTATAAATACTTAAATAAGGCACCAGTGTGATGTGCTTAGATTATAATGGAGAAGCAAAGAAATGGAGGGAGGGATGAGTAGCTGCAGAATATCAAGGGACAGGTTCATTGTCCTCTGCAAAGAACAAAGAAAGGCAGCCAGCAGGGAGCTGAAACACTAAGGGGGTCATTACAAGATTGGAGGTAGCCAATGGGGCTGTTAACGCCATGGCTACCCCCTTACAGCATACCGGGTCCGGGTTCCCTGAATGGGGAATTACCGGGCCATTCCAACCTTGGAGGACCCGGTATTTCCCCATTCAGGGAACCCATCCACATTCCCATTCGAGCCCCCATAGGGCCTGTTTTTAGCATGCTGGTCCTTTAGCGGCTCCCACTAAGGGCGGCTGGTTTTGACCCGCTAAAGGACCTCGTAATGCGGTGGTACGGGGTTAACGGCACCAGCACAATTAACCCCCCCATTAACCCCTTACCGCCAACCTCGGAATGAGGCTTAAAATGTCCATTGAAAGGTGATTAAGCTCTTGGGCCTCATTCCGAGTGGGGCGGTAAGGGATACCGGGCACCGGTAGGGAGACTGGTGCCGGTAATCCTTCACCGCCCTGCTACAAGGTCCCTTAACGGGTCCCTCCTTTAACGCCTGGTCTGACCTGGCGTTATGGACGGGACCCGTTAAGGGACCAGGGCGCAAATAATGGGCTTGACATACGCGGGCCCGTTATTTGCACCCTCCCCATTCCCATTGAGCCCCCTATGGGGGCTCAATGGGAATGGGGAATGGTTTGGTGAATGGGGACTTACCGGTCTCGCCAGGGTCTGACTAGACCGGTAAATCCCCATTGAACTAGACCGGTGCCGGAACCGTTATTGGTGGCAATCATGGCGCAAATAGCGCCATGTCTAACACCAACCTCGGAATGAGGCCCAAGGTACTCATTTAGTAGAAACCGGAGTAGTGTGTATGGTCAACAAAGGCACCTGTAACCTGTGTGCTGCAAACATCATATTTAATGCACCGAATAAGGCTGTCAGATTGCCCCCTCTCCCACACCCAAGTCTTTAGGCCTAGTTCAACTGAAAGACTTCAGAAACCCTAGCAATTTGGTGAGAGTGACCAAAGAGGGCACTCTCTCTTTTTTGGCAAGTTTATTCTTATAGTAGTTCTTTGCACTGGATACTAATTTGGGACAATATGCATGCTGTTTATTTATGATGTAAACAATATGAAGCCGGGTGTCGATTATTCTTTAAAGCTCCAAAGATTTTCCTCTGAATAGAAGTTCCAACGCGTCCACTTCATAATATTTGCATTTGTATTTGTGTTGCTTCTATAGAGTTTTAGGCCAAGGTGATTTACAAAAATTTAAGAATTGGTACAAGTGCAAAGATTGCAAAATACAACAGGGCTCAAAACAAAGAAGAGTTTACAAAAGAAACCCAGCAAGAAGAAATGACCAGGTAATCGACAAAAATCAGACAAGATGAAAGTTTAGCAACATGGTGAGCTGTCACGAAACAAAAACCAGCCACCCCCAAACAAAAACAAAATAAAAATGAACATTGGGGAAGCAAAATAATAAAATAGCCCAGCACATCTATGGACCCAGATGATGAAAATAACTCATATGGCCTTAAATATAGTCTGAAAAGTTTCCCAAATAATCTGGTCCAGTCAGAATTTGATGCACCGTCCTCAAGGCTCACAGCTGCGGTCAGCACGCCTCATCCACCCTCGCCGTCCGCAGGCCTACCAGACCCCTTGCCAGCCCTCCCAGCAGGCCTCTCAGCTGTCATCACATCTGCCTGACTGCCCTGCTCCTTGCCAAGCTCCCTGTTTGCTCCTCAGCCTTTTTTTTTAATATACTTCAGGAAAAATACTTCTGCTTCATACACGGAATGGTTGCACAACCTTACTTATGACTACTGTGCGGCTTTGGAAACCTTCATGGAAACTACTGCAGGATGGTTGTACACATGTATTTTCTGGAATGTTGTACCTCATAGGCCCAGTGTGCTGGTCCAAGGAGCCATCAGGCCTTCTCCCCAAAAAAGGTGATTTAAAAAAGAAAATGGGAAAACATGCATTTTGAGTTGCACCTGAACATTCAGAGCTCTTTCACACATGTAGCACTCAAACACACATCCATCTGCACAATTCCCTTGCAGCTAAAAACAAACATAAACAAAGAGCAAGTGGCTCTCCCTGGGAATATGCAGAAATGGCATTTAACACATTTGTCTGGGGATTTGCACATCTTTTCTACATTATGCATAATTTGAAGCCACTTGGAGGCGTCTAACACTTTTTACAAGCAGGTGATAACTATACAAGCTGTTCTGAGGTATGCTCAAGGGTGAAAATACTACATGATATGAGGTAGTTTGCAGATATGTCAAGTTGTTCAATGTCAGTTTTGATGTAATAAACCAGTCTTGGGCTTTCGGCTCACACCATATTGTATTCTCAGACATGAAGTCTGTGTTTAAAATGTACACAGGGATGCAGAAAGATCATGTGCTCATAATACCAGGACTTACAGAACACAGTTTGAGAGCTGTGTCTCAGAACCTGTTTAGAATCAATAGTGTGCATGAAGAAGTGATGTTAAGATAGGTGAGAAAAGTGGATTGTAGTTTGTCTACATGACTAGTTGTTGCAGGCTTTATGTTCCACGGTTATTTTGCAAGTGGCAGAAAACTATACATTTACTTCTGCCAATTAAGTGGATTCACACATCTGTAAATTTCAAGCGATCTTTGTGCATCCTCCATGTATTCTGACATGGACGTCTCTTTCTTTCTTTCTTTCTTTCTTTCTTTCCTTCTTTCCTTCTTTCTTTCTTTCTTTCTTTCTTTCTTTCTTTCTTTCTTTCTTTCTTTCTTTCTTTCTTTCTTTCTTTCTTTCTTCGTCACATAGCGGATGCAATAAGAACCATCTGGTACTCACTATGAGGCATTAAGGTTTAATGCCTGCTTTTGGTAGCCTTTTTCAACTGTAGCGGCTTTGCCAGAAAATAGCTTCTGAACTACTATGGATGGCTGCTTAGAGAGTGAGAGATCCAGATTCCCATTACCAATAGAACATTTGACATAGTCTGCCCACTCCCTTCTGACATAGTAGGTACACCCCTGACACAGCTAGGTCTCCTGGGGGTCTCTGATTTCCGACGAGCCACAGCAATGAGTGGAGAATGGGCTCTTGGAGTGACAATTGCATATGCTAAATTGTCCTAGTAAGTGTGAATGTTTGAGTGATTACAGTGCAATGATCACATCTGTGCTAATAGGCCCAGCTAGCCCAAGTTAGTTACCTAATCCTCCTAGACAACACATTAAACCACTATGTAAACCCTCTTTCTATTTCAATTGTTTAGTTTATTTGCATAATATCTGCATGAAGGACATTCAAAAACGATTTGCCTATTTTGTAGAGCTTCAGTTGTTTGTCACATCATACGCAGCAAGTGTCATGGCTTGGTCAGACAATGACTACACGCATGCACCGCCTACAGAATGTGTTTTATTGTTGCGTGTCTTGCAAACTCAGAAGAGTCTTTTGGGGTACTACACATCAATTTGCCTTCTGGTACAATGTGGAGAGCATTTTGTTGAATTGTGTTTTTGGTTGAAAGTATGCATGAGAATATACAGGCTCCAAATTCAGAGTAGTCCGCTAGTTCAAGCTAAATAAAGTGTGAGCAGAGTGTCTGGTGTGCTGGACGGACTCTGTGTTCAGTGCGGTAATCTTTTGGAAGCCTCTTTGGAAATATTTGTTTCATTGTGCGAAACCGGCAGTTGCGAGCCGTCGATATAACAAGGACTACAATCCTCGTAAGGACTACAATCCAAGCAGTGCCTCATTGCCGTTGGATACCAAGCTCCACCTCCGTCTACGCTCGCTGTTGCCATCAAATCTGCCCCCTGAGTGAAGCGTAGCAGAGTGTGAGCAGAGTCTCTGGTGTCCAGTGGCAGGTGTAAGGCGGTAAGCATCGGCTTGAAGGCTTTCCCAAGGATTCCAAGAGCAACGGTAAGCGAGGGCAAGGTTAAGGGAGGTGGATATCTCTATTTACTGAGAGTGGAAGACAGAACCCAGCTCCTCTCTACCAATTGTTCTATTGCCAGCACTGTCGACCTGGATGGAAGAAAGTCAGCCCCTCTCAATGAAAAGGGCTGAGAGGGGAGGCTCTCCAGGGAGCATAATGAGTAAAAGTAACGTATCAACTCCTAGTAAAAAGGCATGCAGCAGCCCTCCAAACACTCGTTGCCCCTTTAACTTCACAGTAGAAGTGGGAGCGAGCACAGCACTCTATACTGACAACTTAGTATACCAGGAATCTTCAGAAGGAACGACTAGCGATGTTCCAGATTTGGTACAAGGAACAAAGGGCTGTGCCAGTAGGGACGAGCAGTGTAGCTCACTTCATCCTGAGCATTTAAAGGAACGGAACCTGCACGAAAAGAGGCAAACAGGACACGAGGCATGGCCACTGGAGGGAATGGCAGAGGCTTCGTTCCAGCAGCTTATAGCGCTCCAGGAACAACAAGTGGCTCCAGATTGGCATGTCCAGAATTGGAGGGAGCGCATCACCAGCACGGCATCAAACGTTTTGACAGAGTCAAGAACTTTAGTGAAAAGGAAAACTTACTCAGATATTTAAGTGAGCAACATGATTGACTGGAACGATCACATGGGGACATCGGCAAAGCCGTAATACCAGCATCTTCAAACCGATGTGGGAATAAAAAAGGACAAGAGACTGAAGTTGAACTCAGATCAGAACGATATCAGTTCCAGGAAGGATGGGGAAGTTGCGTTTTTGGTCTAAAAAGGAAAAATAAATTGGCAAATCCAGCTAAAAATCCATTCAGTCACCCCTCCCGGGATAATAACATTTGGAAACCCCCCAGATTGGCCATAGGGGGTGATCTCATGGGGCTACGATTTTATTTCAATGCAAATCGTTCAACACTTGTCAAAGGTGGGAACGAGAAATCCCCACCTCGAAGCGGTATGAACGGGTTTGAAATACCAAATCAAATTTTATTGGAAAAATCAATTAACATGGAAACTGAACAACTTAAAGCCATCGAACAACAAAATAAAAAAAGGCATCATGTTAATTGTGACCGGAAAAATCGGCTATCAGAAGGAATCAAAAATGAAAGCACACAAACCTCAACTGGAAATAATGGCATCAGTGGTCTGAGGAACAATGGCATATTAATGAAAGCAGCTGCTTCAATGACAACAGAATTACAGACGGAACCGATATACCATACGGAAAATTCAACGATAACGAACATACCAAAGACAAAGAATTTGGGCTAGTTTCAACCTTAAACACTATCTTGTTGCCGTACATGAAACTACACAAGGCTTTGGATGAAACTCTAAAAGACCATACCGTCCACACAAAGATGACCCGTGTAGAACGTTTCATCACTGCCATCAAGAAAAACATGGAGAATAGTTTGGCTGGGGTGGCACAATTACTCCACAATATACTTGTTCCAATTATAAAGGCGAAAACTGAAAGGAAACTGTCACGATTATCTGTTTGAAGGGGCCCTGCACAGTTTGAAGGGGACAGAACCTCTGATCCTTTTGACATAACCATAAAAGATGTTAACCTTGCAGTGCCGGGATACCAAGAACTCCCAGACTCAAACAGAACTTTAAAGTTGGACCCCGCTATTAACCCTATAGAATCGAACCCCGGTTCAAAAGGGAATACAAACGAAACACAGAGAGCAGAAGGAATACCTCCTAATTAGTTTTGGAAAGAACAATGTTTTCAATATCTTAGGAATCAAACAATGAATTTCCAGTAGCATCAGCGGTTTGAGATTCACTGCCAACACTATGCTTATTATGAATACATATTCATTAATATGTGTGATTTTAGCATTAGCATGTAATGTACACTCAATGAACATTCAATCACTGACGTTAATTGAACGTTATAGGTAATGTAATAATTTAATGGACCGCACTGTAGATCGATCAAGGGTCTGTTAAAATGGTATGAAATACTTCAACCGTGAATTATTATTACACTATTGTGGACATATGTGGAAAAAGACATTGGTCAACATAAACCAAACTACCCATATTCCCTAAATATGGCCGCTGCCCTAGACAGTACATCAAAATAGAGATAGGACTTTCAGTAGCCATGGCAATTTTGATAAACACGGACATTCATCATGGCATTCCCAAACCGAATGCAGAGCCGACATGTGAGACTGTGATCCGTAATTTCGAGGTAAGCCCTTGAACATTAGCCGATCCCTCACGAAGTTGGACCAATAGCTATCACTTGTGAGGATAATGCCTATCACTTACTATGATATAGTGATAGAAAATGCTGAGCCACGTATAACACGGAACGGTTGGACCGCGATTGAAACAGCTAGCGCACATAGTACCATTCGACATATACACTAATGAAATATATCGATTGATTGTGGTTTTCACATATTATAGCTCATTCTATTTAAGAACCAGTTTGGATAATGCGCCACTCGGTTAGCCGATAGTATACAAACAGGGAATAGATACCAGCAGATGTCACGGGCAACTGCGGTTCTGAGCATTTTTTACTGGCAGCTAAAAAATCAGGCACTTTTGTATTAGTTACTGTACATAGTACTATGGACTTACCGTCAATGTATATAAACTGATACTATACTTTTTAGGAGGGACTAAACCCATGACCCAGACATCAATACGAAACAAACATGATAGTTGGATAACCAAAAGGGTAAGAGGTGGCAATCACCATTTCCTTTATAATTGAATATACATAGTAAAGAGTAATTAACTATATGCTTTGAGAATTCTAAAACGGAGAGTCTATGTGAAGATTATTAACCTTTTTAGTAGCTAGAATGACACATGTAAACTAAATTAGTAAACGCAAACATGATCAGTGTATGTATTAATACATGAATTAACTATGATATGGATTGGTTTGCTCCCAAAATGTTGTCTTGTGCCTTAACTAATAATGTATTTTTGTTCAACAACAGTTACTATATACAAAAAATTGGCGTAGCCATGCGGGCTAGCTATGCCCCAGCACTTGCCAACATATTCATGCACCAATTTGAGGAACAATTTGCATTCGCTGACAATCCGTTTGTTCAATATATTCATGTCTGGAAACATTATATAGATGACGTGTGTTTGGTTTGGACGGGTACAGTAGATGGTCTCAATGACTTTGTTAACCACTTAAATAACAATGATTGGGGCATCTCATTCACTCATGAATACAGTGCTAGCAGCATCAACTTCCTAGATCTTACCATCACTCTGATAGACAATTCAATTGTTACTAAAACATTTCAAAAGGCAACCGCAGTCAATGCAATTCTACAGGCTTCTAGTTGTCATAAAAATCTGTTATCAGGAATATACCCAAAGGTGAATTTATTCGAGCCCGCAGAAATTGCTCAAATGATACAGACTTTTTACAAGAATGTGCATTCCTATGTGAGAAATTCCAAATGAGAGGCTATGACCACGGTACAGTAACCAAAGCCCAACAAACTGCACAGAACATGAAGAGGGTGGACCTACTCACCCCTCAAGACTAGACATAATTCAATTCATTCGAATAAATTGAAATTCATTACAAGATACAACACAGATAGCTCTAAGCTGCACAAAATTGTTCGCCGCCACTGGCATTTACTTCAGTTAGACCATGAGATCTCACCATGGCTAGATAAAACTCCAAACTTTATCTATAGCAAAGCAAGTAATCTCAAAAATATTCTGTCACCTTCATTTATGTCTAACCGCCAGCCTGCCACATCTTGGCTCTCGCAGAGATCCAATAATGGTTTCCACAAATGTGGAAGATGCACAATGCGTTGTCATGCACTTGAGACTTCTAACATTGATTTTGGTAAACTTGGTATGTTCAAGGTGAATTCTTTCATTAATTGCAATGCTAAATTCTGTGTTTACTGCATTCTTTGCCTGTGTGGAAAATACTACATTGGGAGTACGATTAGACCCCTTAAAATGAGAATACGCAAACACCTATCCACTATTTCAAATCAGGAGTCCAAATATCCACTTGCAACGCATTGGCAAAAATTTCATCAGCTTGATGACAAATCACAGATTACATTTGTGGGTATGGCTAAAGTATCTGTACCACAACGTGGAGGCAACCTTACCCTCTAATTGAGATAATTGAACGCACGGTTAACGTGTCAATACCGAACCGTATACAATGGCCCCAACAGCGACCATGAAATATCTGTGTTTCTCTGAAGTCTGTGTGCTTTGTTGCACCAGACCTGTATGAGGCTCCATACTTGTTTTTAGATACTGATGATAGGAACTGTCGGTTTACACAAGACTGATCACCTTTTAAAATTGGCTCTATTAGTAACTATTCAGTGCAATTACTTCAACTAATTGGCTCTAAAACACGCAGCATCGAGAATCGAGAATTGGGGGACACCCGGCGTCCTAACTATGGCCCATGTCATTTTTCATAATTGCCATCCAGCCTCCAATAACATAAGGTTGCAATAATTGCGCATCCTGTGAACATTACCTGGTTTTCTTAATTTTGTCATTGAGGTACATTGGGCTTAATAAGAACAATTATGGCATATGTTATCATTACTATATGCTAATTAACACAATAAAGGCTGCATTGTTCGTGCCTCGTACAAACATTTCCCATTAATAAAATGTAAAAAATAAAATGTATTAGTTACTTCATGATAAATGGCCTCCTTATTTAGAATTAATTATCGCTTGATCCCAATTCAAATTTGTACGGACCTTCGTGCCTTTAAAACTATAACTTGGGTTCACACCCAATATGGCCGCCAGAGCCCACGTTAGACCTCTAGTTGCTCAAATAGGTGCTGGCCGTATTAAATACGAGCTCATCAACCATGCGCGAGGCTCCATTTCATCAGTTTGGGCGGAAACGCTGGAAAGTGTAGGTCTTTTGCGTCGACCCCTAAGGATATTTCACCCTGGGGGGACACTCATGTGACCGTCTCGCCTTCATGAGTGCTTTTTAAATGACTAATTAGTTCTTTCCCCACCTGTCTCCCCCATTACACGATGCTGCGTGTCTGCTCCAATTCCACCGCATTAGGTTCTTATTGCTCTGGCTGACAGCTACAATTGAATATGCATATGAGGTTTATATAGGTATGATCTTTTATTTTTATTTAATATATTATCTATTCAACGTGTTATTAAATCCCACCATATGCTAAGCGGCTAACTTAGATTTTTGTCCCACTTACAGCGGAGCCGCAATTTATAATTGTCGGATATTTATCTACCTTAATCAGGTAAGATTTTATGCAATTAAACATGGCAATCTTATCTGTAGCGGCTTGCTAAATTTCGGTATGTCTATTGTAAAACAAACACCCTGGTTCTTGTTTTTTGTCTTTTGTTTTTCTAAACTAGTAGTTCTAGTG
This sequence comes from Ambystoma mexicanum, assembly GCF_040938575.1. Classification (NCBI taxonomy): domain Eukaryota; kingdom Metazoa; phylum Chordata; class Amphibia; order Caudata; family Ambystomatidae; genus Ambystoma; species Ambystoma mexicanum. The sequence goes on along the minus strand of NC_090935.1, from coordinate 218,806,042 downwards.
CCAAGCCTCCTCAGGTAAAAACTAATTCACTACCGACTTCCAGCATTTAGATATAAATATGATGAGTCTTGTGTTTACAGGGCAGTTCCCATCACTCACTTTCTTGTATATATTTTTTCCTTTTCTCCTCTATATATGTCACTGACTTGATGGCTCGCCCCACTTCAATGATCAATGGTCTATATATCCTTTCATGTTTATTCTTAACTTTGTCATGATATATCATTATACCTTCCAATGCATAATAACTGGCGCAAATTGTTGGATAACATTGTGACGCCTAATTTTCTTTTCTCGTGCCACCCACATGCTTACTGTATGTTTTTTGGATCTGCATGATGTTTAATTGCTGTTTATTGATTGTTAAAACTGTACATAATTTGGTTAACTTTTTCAGCCTTGGAAGAAGAGCTCTGCTCGAAACACTTGTCGGCTGTTGTTTGATTTGCATTAAATTATCTCCAATTAAGCAACTTAATTTTTGTTGTGTGCGCAATGCTTGGGAGAAAATCAATCCGTATCATAGTTAATTCAGGGTGTTCACACACTGCTCTCAATTGCTGCCCTTTAACCAGCCTTCAAAATCTTTTTTGTCAAATGCGCCAATTCCACTATTGTCCTTTTCTGCCACACTTTTCTCTGTATTAATACATGGGCTTGCTTACAACTGCTCAGTATCACAAATTTGTGTTATTTGTTCCTCTTTTCTGGTTCCACATTTACCTTTGTTTACGTATTTATCCTAATCAATCCCTCCCGACCCCCCCATCACTTTATCTCTGTGGTTTAACGTTTGATAACAAATGTTTCTTTCTACTACTTTGCAACTTTCAAACGTAGTCTTTAATTTGCCGAATATGAAAATGTGGCATACATATTATTTTTGGTTTCTCAGAAAATACAATAGTCTATGCCATGATTGAAAAAGGCACAAGAAATGTCGAATCACGTGTCTCAATAGAGGGCGTTTTCTTTCTTTCTAATTATTGAATAAAACAAGGTTTCTAAAAAATTATTTTCTTATCACTGGTAACTCAATTTGCCAATTACAAACAGTGGCGCAGTGTTGTGTGAAATACCGAACTCAAAACTGCAAAAATACCAAAAATCCAAACAAAAGCTGAACGCAACGCCTCGGGAATTCAAGAAAACATTTGACTCCACCAGTCCCGATCCTTGTCCTGCGATACTCAGGCAACTAAACTTTTTAATTCATTAATATGATCTTCAATGGAACGGGAACGATCGTTCAAGTCAAAACAACACATCCCTTCAACAGCGTTACATCCCAATTTATGCTTCAAAAATAGATAATGAATAGCTGCTGTATTTTGTAAAATAGCTTTCCTAAAATTCTTATCTTCTAACAATAGCTCCTCTAAAGCATGTGAAGTCTCATTAAGCCCTTTAACTACCAGGCAAGCTAATTTAATCATGGTTTTATAACCTCCCGCCGCCAAGCCCCAAATCCTAACTAAGGAAACAGCTAGCACTAAGACTTTAGTCTCAGACAACAGATGAACATCAGAATTACAATCTGGTGATAGGGCGGTGTAGGAGGCGGATCGTGTCGACCGCCGAACAGCAGGGCGTAAGGGGAATAGCATTAATCCAAGGCGTGTAAAAGCACAGGGACCGCCTGAAAATTTTCAGGAATATAGGAATAGGTTTGGTTCCACAGTAGGATAACCAACCCGTAGGGAGTTTCACATGACTCAGGTGGCTAGCAGTTAGAATTATTAAATTACACCATATATTATTAGAAACATCAATACAAGCAGACGTTGGGTGCGCACACAGGCGCTGCTCAAAATCTGTTCTTTTTTCATATTGATTCAAAGTGAGTTGTTGGCATTTGCCGATAAAGTTCGGATCACAAGTTGTTTGATAGCAAACATCAGCAGGAGCAATATTGTGAGTAATAATGCTTGTCATATTTCTCCATTTGCGATCTGTGTCTGCCCAAAACGTACAATATCATACACTGAAAAGGAACCTCGTACATCGGGTTTCTCCACCAAAGAATCCTTATGCAAGACCCCAAATAAATGCTGTAGCACCAGTACAGGTATTGGTATCGCCACCAGGCAGGTGGAAACCAAAGTCACAGAGTCCTGCATATCCGACATACAGAAATGCGAAATGTTCAGCCAGGTACACCCATATATTCTCAGTCTGCATAACAAGGGCGGGATAGTTATTTTGCACCACAGACATAAAAAGTGACGAAAGGGGCAAGGCATCACGCTTCTGTCCCCGCCATTTCCTTAAGGCACTGCGATATGCCGCAATAGATGCATCATCAGGCCTGAAAGTGGTAACCAGCTTGTCAGTCTTAATCCAAATTCCTGACTCCATCGGTAGAATGGAGACACTTGCCACTTCCTCCTCCAGCATGTCCCCTGACCCTCCCGAAGCCACTCCACCGTGCCTCACACAGGCACTCAGCAAACACAGGACCTAAAAATCAGAAATCAAAACAAGTTATCAGCGGAGTACATCACTCACGTAAATAACATATGTCCACTAGGAATACAAGTCCATTTCCTTTGTCCTGGTTCCATTACCAGAACCACCTGATCTTCCCCTGCTCAATCGCATCCACCGGCACGGGTGGACCATTAGGCTTTTTGACCCATACCTTGGCTCCCGGAACCATTGCATCTGATGAGCCATAACCTCTGTCCCCACATATACTTAATACAGTGGGTGGCTCTTCCTTCTTCACCATGGACAATTTTACAGGCACTAATATCAATTGAGCCACTCAATCACCCTTATGTATTGGCAACATAGTCTCTCCAATGTTTATGAGGATAATTTTGATTTCTCCCTTATAATCTGCATCCACAATCCCTCCCAATACTTGAATGCCTTTCAGGGCTAGTCCAGATCTAGGAGCAATTAATCCCATATGTTCTGGCGGAATTTGCACCCCGATTCCCGTATCAATCGCAACAATGCCTCTTGGTTCAAGTCGGATTTCTTCCCTTGCGTGCAAATCCACCCAAGCAGATTCAGGAGTGGCCCGATAAGGAGCTAGCATACAAGGAGACATTTATCAGTATAACAACATTTCCACTGCTCTATTGTGTTCGAATTGTAAGGCTGGTGTCAACATGCGCATCAATAGAGTCTCACCGTTAGCAATTGGACGGTTATTAAGCATCTGGACTACATCGAACACACGTTCCGCCCACCCTTTCAATGTACCCTCACCAGTTTTACGCAGCTGTTGTTTCAATAAGCCATTAACTCTCTCAATTAACCCTGAAGCCTCAGGATGAAATGGGACATGAAAGATCCATTCAATTCCTTTTTCCTGACAATAGTTTAAAACCAACCTTCCCTTGAAATGGGACTCATTGTCGCTTTGAATCTGTAAGGGAACTCCATAATACACAGACACTTGATCTAGTAATTTAATTGTGTTCAATTGGGTGGCTCTTTTGCATGGCAATACCATTAGGTCCACAATGGTACACAATATGTGTCCACAATGGTACACGCGTATTGACATCTTCTGCTAATGGGCATGGGACCAAATCTGTCAGGGCAATTTACCCCACTTAAATGTCCTGTGAATTACATGGGGAATAGGTCTTTGCTTCTGATGTTGACACATGGGATATTGTAAAATTATTGTTTTCACAGTCTCTAATGGAATGCTGTCTCCTCTGGCTTTTGCCCACCTGATAGTAGCCTTCTCTCCGAGGTGTCCATTTTCTGGTGAGCCCATTTAGCAATCCCCTCCAAATGATCTTCCTCAGGCCCCTCGTCCATGATCAAAAACTGCATGTTCGTCTGCAACATAATTGAACCACCGTTCTAATGAATATGTTGCAGAATGTGCATCAACATGATACACAGTTACTGTAGTATGATTTGGCATCTTAGAAATGTCTTGCCACAATTCTTTCCCCCATACTTCTTTAGCATGAATCTTCCATCCATTTTTCTGCCAGGTAGGCAGCCACACCACCAATCCATTCACAACGGACCATGAGTCTGTATAAATGTGATAACTTTCAGGCGTCTCTTGTTTGAAAGCCTGATACATGGCATACAATTCCATGAATTGGCTACTCTTCCCTTTCCCAGAGGTGGTTAACACCTTTTTCAACCGACAGTAAACCAGGCATGTTCGACTTGCTCACCTGATAATTCTCCACATGGGATTCCCCATTTGACTGGAGACTCATCAATGTTCCTTTCCTCCTAGGATTCTATATCCGCTAAGGGAACTCCTGCAACCTGCTCATGTAATTTCGCTATTCCACCCTTTCCTGTTTTGGCACGATCTTGAATGTACCATTTCCATTTGATGATACTGGCCTCTTGTGCATGTCGAATTCTACGTGTTTTGGAGGAGCTCAGTACCCATTGCATGATTGATATTTCCGGTCGGATCAACACATCGTGACCCACCGTCATTTGTTCAGTATCCAATAGCACCCAATAACATGCTAACAATTGCTTTTCAAAGGGAGTATATCTGTCACCAGCTTCAGGCAACTTTCAATTCCAAAATCCTAAAGGCAACTGCTTCCTGTCCTGTTTTTGCCACAGACTCCAGTTGGCATATGTATCTTGTACAGATACGTTTAATTCCACCTCTCCATCCTGCAAAGCTCCATAAATCAAGTATTTTCTGAATAGTGTCTTTGGCTAATTGGAATGCTCTATCTTCCTCCTCACCCCATTCAAAAATGAATTTCTTGCAGGTATAGAGGGGTGCCAAAATCTGGCCCAAATGTGGTATATGTTGTCTCCAGAATCCGTACAGCCCAATAAACTGCTGGGCTTGTTTTTGAGTCCTCAGAGTGGAAAACCTGAGGATCTTTTGTTTGGCTTTTGGCACCATTTCACAATGTCCATTATGCCACTGAATTCCTAGAAACACCACTGTCTCTGCCAAACCTTGGGTTTTAGTCTCATTAATTTCCCACCCTTTCTTCTGTAACCCGGCCCTAATAAGATCTAGGTGCACATGCACACTATGCTCATCTTTCCCTTGAATTAATATATCGTCAATGTAGTGTACCATTTGCACATCCAGTTTACGCAGAATTTTATTCAAATGTTCTGCCACCAGCCGGTGACAGATTGTTGGACTATGCATCTAAGCCATTGGTAAGCGTTGAAATGTATACTGCCTCCCATTCCACGAAAATGCAACCTGCTCTTGGCATTCATCCGCAATCGGTAGAGTGAAGAAGGTATTAGCGAAATCTAACACTGCATACCATGTTCCCTCAAATTTCAGGACATTTTCAATCAAAGTCACTGCATCTGGGACTGCCGGTATTAGCGGAGGAGTATGTTTATTCAACTCGCGATAATCAACAGTCATCCTGTAGCTCTGGTCCATTTTTTTTAATAGTCCAAATTAGATTGTTCCAAGCCGTGGTCATGGGACGTAACACACCAGCTTATACATACCCTTTGATGGTTTCCAAACTCTCCTTTTGCCCCCCGGGAATTCAAAATTGTTTCATGGACACTCTTTTGGTGGCTATCGGTACCTGCACTGGGGGCATCTTCAATTGTCCTACCACCACGGGGGTGCAAGTGAACACATCAACCCCAAATTGATAAAGTTAACCTCCCATCCTAGCGTCAGAATGTCAAATCCGATAATATATTCAGGAATTGGAACTAATACCTGATAAGTGTCCTTTCTCAATCTTTTGATTTTCATATCACGTTTCGTCTGAATGGCAAGGGTCTCTTTGCCCCGTATCCCTGTAATTGTGAAATGTCGTCCCTTAAATTTTGAAGGATTTCCATGTATCAATGAGGTCTCAGCCCGTTTTCAATTAAGGCGTTAACCTCCTGTATGTTTCCTGACTGCCAAAATAATATACTTTTACTTGAGGCCTTCTATTTAACTTTTGGCAGTTGTTACCGGAGTTTGACCATCATCCTATTCGTATTTTGAGTGTGTGTGCCTGCATAAGTTGGCTGTGATTGTGGGGATATACCTAGGGACCCGTCATCTCCCTTATGTGGAGACGATGTAAAAGGATCCTCCTCCCTAGTTGGCTTATGTATTTCTTGGCACTTCACTTTTTTTGTAACGCTCTTTCCCATCTAGACCCCGTTTTTTGTATAATTGATACATTTCCCATGTTTCAATCCCATCAATATCTTCTAGCAGCACTCAATCTTTCAGCAAGGCTAAAAACATATCCTTTCTGGATACACGAGAATCTCGCCTATCAAAACTCTTCCAAAGAGTGTGCCTTTCACTTCCCCCGTCTCTTTCTCTCTCTCGGGGTCGCTCCTGTGTCTTTTCCCATTCTCCTAGATCAGCCAATTGCCTAATAGCATCCGCTACCTCATCCGTGGTTCTACCAGTCATTCCCACAAATAGGGTCATTATGACATTTTTATAAGCCGAGGGTGCAGTTCGTATAATGGTATTTCTGGCAGACACAGACAATGCTACCAACCCCATATGCTCTGGAGTGTCTAAATGAATTGCCTCTTTCATGGCATGCTCACTCACTCTGTGTAGCCTCTTTTAATGTATACCATTTTTTCTCTTCTGTTGGCGAATCTGAGGTGATAGGATATTTACGGTTACACCCTTGGGCTGCCATTTGTAGCAAAGACATTTGCACCTCGCCCCCATCAGCTTCGCGAGGAGGGCCTACACGTAAAATCTTCTGTTTCTGGATTTCCTGCATCAAGGGTAAAAGCCTAGCGCAGTCACATCCTTGTGGAGACCCACCACCTCTCCATCAAATAACCGGACCATCCAGGTCAGCAAGGGTTCACCAGCCCTCTGCTTCAATCGGCTAATGATTTCCCCAATTTCCTGCTGCGAATAATCCTCAAGTGCGGTCATATCAACTATTCCTCCTATGGGATTATTAGGATTATGCCCCATCCTTCTACATATCACGGGTTGAACAATCACCTCTTTCAGGCCAGATTCCGATTTGGGCATCAGATCTGTCTCTGAACCACTCTCGGTACTAGTGCTATCGAATACATCTTCATCCCAAGGATCAGGGTCCCAATCCACCCCTGCAAACGCAATCACGGTTGCCACCTTGCGAGTATTTACTCTACCTCATCTCTTTCTGTATTTGTAGCAAGCAACCATCACAGCAGCTCATTCGGCTACCGCTTGATATTTGTCTGCTTTATCATGATACAATTTCACCTGGAGCTGCTGCATCAGCGCTATTTGTTTTTCATCAGCCAGCTCCTTTTCGAATTTCAGGACATTCGCCTCTAATTCCACATTCTGGTGATGTATTTTTCAGAAGGCATGTAACAATATCCAGCCCCTCCTACCTAGTGCCAAACACTCCTCCCCTTTTTCAACCAATACCTGTTGCAGACAGCCCACCACTTCCGCTGGACTTGCTTCTCCTAAATTAGTATCCCATTCTTCACTCAAGCCCGCACCACATGCCCAAGTCTGTGCAACTTTATCATATGGGCTCTTTGTCCACCCCAGAATAGTCACCTCAGGGCAGTCTGCACCTGCAGATTTTCCTTTATTACTAAATAAGGAATTCATTTTACCGAATGGATATTTCACGTCCCTATCATTAATACCTCAAAACACGGTTCACTATCCAAATTGTTGCCTCTCCGAGTCCATTATCACTTCTATATATCTATCACAGAATCTTTGTCAACCAAGTCAGCACAAAGACACTGCTCACAGCCGAAATTGTTTTGCTTTATCGAGTACACATGGGGAGATCTTGTACTTACACCCCCCGGAACTATGCAAAATTAGTTATTAGACTCAGATAGACAATGAATTACACATAAAACGTTGGTTATAACTATAATATAAATGGCACGTTATAGACCCTTTATTCAATCATAACAAACATAAAGAAAAAAATAAACACAGCCTCATTACACGGTAGGCGGTAAGGGTTTACCGGTACCGGTATTTTACCGGTACCGGTAAATCCTTACCGCCTTACTACGAGGTCCATTTGCGGGTTGGGGATTTTAACGCCTGCTTTTTGCAGGCATTAAAAACCAACCCGCAAAGGGATCCAGGGAGCTAATTACGGTACCGCAATTTGCGGTGCCGTAATTAGCGCCTTCCCCATTCCCATTATGTCCTATGGGGTAAAAATGGGAATGGGGAAGGGCAATGGTGGAAGGGGGAATTACCGCCCCTCCAACCTTGGAATGGGGCAGTAATTCCCCTCTCCACCAAGGCGGTGCCGGTATTTTACCAGCATGACCCATGGCGCTAATTGCGCCATGGTTCACCGCTTACCATGTAATGAGGCCCATAGTCAGTTATAAATAAACATAGAAAAAGATTGTCACTTTTAGGATAGTTGCAGACGACACCTTCATCTCAGCCAGTGCTTAGTCCTAGAGCAGGTTGGCAAAGGGGCAAAGAGGCCCTGAGGGGTCTGGAGCGGAGTGTCCTCTCTCTCAGTGAGACTGCATCACCCAGGGTCTGGATTCTGGGATACCTCTTCTCTTTATGGGGCTACTTTCAATCCCCGCCCCTCATGGGTTACCAGACTGCCCTCGGCCGAAGAGCAGACAATAAGCCAGAGGCGCAAAGAGTGGAATATTCCAGCTAGAAGTGGAAAAAACCCATTTTCTCTCATTGCTTTCGTTTCCAGTACCCCTTATCACTGCACCTGCAGAGCGCACTGTCTCCCTCTCTAACTTGTTCTTCGGCCGACAATACAACAACTATTCTCCAGGGTTTGTCCACCTGACATCAATATGTGACCTTGTCTTCGCTACAGAAATACATGTTTGCTTGCTGATCCCATGAAAACGTAGGCTTTCTTAGCTGTTTCATTGCGGTAAATGGAAGTGAATGTTCAATATGGCCACGCGTCGGCACCATGTTTTTTGGCTCATTTACACATATGCACTACACAGTCTCATCATCATCACTGGTATGGAGGTAGGGTGGGTGGAACGTGTCATACACATCCCAGTGATATCACCACAGGTGGTTCAGTAGGGCTGTGGTATAGTGTAAACGGGTAGCAGAGACTTTCCCCCTCTAAATTGGTTTTGACCCTGGGCACAAGGTGCACTTCACGGATTCAGCCTCTGATGCTGAAACCCCATCCTGCACCTTATAGTAATCCCAGGCCCAAGAGGATGGTGGCAATGGGAGAGCTGTCTCCCTACACTTCTACTACTTTCGTAGGAACTCCTGGGCCTTCTGTGAACCCACTGTAATCGTCATGCCTCCTCCTTACCTTGGCAAAACTGTCTCACCTATGCCACAACCTTGTGGCACTGTCTCTCCCTCTTCTGATTCCCAGTAGAAGGATAAGACATCAATGTTCACTGGATCTAGTATGATGTACCCCTCAGAAAAGAAAAAGAAAAAAAGTTTCTCAGCTAAAATTGCAAGGTTTTCTCTAATACCTGTCACCAAAGGTGGAAACATTTATTTGCACCACGCAATAAGGGCCGGGGCATACGTGCGCCAAACATAAAGTGGGGGAAACATAAGCGGGAGAAACACAACATAGGAAACGGCTGGCCTAGGTTTTTCAGGCACACAATAACGTTATCTAATCAGATATGTTTTCAATTTCTTTTTAAATGAGTCCAATGATTTGGTTTCTCTCAGGTCAGGTGGAATATTGTTCCAAGCTCTTGGTGCTGCAGTGAAGAAGGCACGTGTGTTGACTTGAGTAAGCTTGGATCTTGGCACCACCAACAAATTGGTGTCATTGGTCCTGGGCATCCTTAAAACAGGTTTCTTTTTTAGTGCTTTTATTAAGTACTGTGGGTGGGATACACCCGGCATTTATAGGTAATTAAAAGCAAGCAATATTCTATTCTGGCAGCAATGGGATGCCAATGTCGTTTTTTTGTTGCCTCTGGTGAATGATCTCTTCATTTAAGGCTGACTATGGTGCTGACAGCGCTATTTTGGATTACTTGTAGTCTAGGAAGGTCGCCTTTAGAAACCCCCACCAGGAGACTACTACAATAGTCAACCTGTGTGCTAACTATGGCTCTTGCAACTTTCTCACAGCTGTTCTCCGTAAGAAATGGCCGTATATGTGATAAAGTCTTATATAGTATGGCGATGTGGATACTGGACTGTTAACTTCGGCTCGCATATTAAGGTTTTGGTCCAGGAAAATACCCAGAGTTTTTTTTTGTTGGCAAAGCATATACCCCTATCCTCAAGCAGTTGAAAGAGCGGTACCGTGAAAATATTGTATAAGAATGGTGAGAGGCAGGCACTCTGTGGGACACCATATTGTAAGTGAACTGGGCTTGCTTCTGCATCATTACTGCAGAACCGTATTAGCCTATTTTCCAAGAAGGATTTCACCCGGGCTGTAGCACTGTCCGAAAAGTCCTCCACTTCCTTTAGTCTCTGAACCAGTAGTGCATGGGCCATCAAGTTGCATGCGGCAGAGAAGTTGCGCAACATAAGGACTACTCTTTGTCCTTTGTCAATTGTTTGCAGCATACTAGATTTTAGATCCAATAACGCAAGTTCTGCACCATGACCTGGTATAAAGCCTGATTGCCATTTATTAAGTATGTTATGGCTTGACAAATACTCAAGAATCTGTTTATAGGCCACACAATCTAGAATTTTGAGCAAAGAATGGAGTGTTCGTGATTGGTTTATAGTTAGTCGGTGAAAAAGGATCGAGCTCTGGTTTTTTAGAAGTGGAGAAATCCAGGCGTTTTTCAGGACATCCAGTGAATAATTTTCCTTTAAGGGCAAATTCACAAACTTAGTGAGCGTCCCTATTAACGATGGAACACAAGCCTTGATGATCATTGCAGGACAGATGTCACCCTTGCAGTTTGTGGGTTTGCTTGCTAATGATAGCTGTCAATTCAACTTCCGTAACTGGTAGCTGAACTGTCTGCCTAATTTGACTTTTGTGTTCCTCCCTATACCTTGCGGGATCCTTTCTTTTTCTTATCTTGAAGCATTGGCAGTTCTGTATTTATATTTTGGTTAATTTTGTCTAGCTTGTTCATCATAGCATCTTGGATAGACGTGCACTAGGCAACATCTTTTTTCGGACCATCTGGTTTATTTTTCCAATTCCTTTAAAATCTTGAATATCATAGTCCACATTGGCTTTCCTCCTGCCATACATTGTTATTTATGCTTTGGTCAATGGAGTCACTCGTTATGTTTGCTTTCGCTATCGATGCATACTATTATACTAACAGCTTGTGTCATCTACACGTAGATCTTACATCAGAGGGGAGAACGGGCAACAGGGACTGCTACAGATTGGCTTCTTATGGAATAGTGGACCTGTCAGATGTGTAGGCGTTTAATCTGCATTCTTTGTTCTTTTAGATAATTTAATTGTTTGCATGACTACCTGTATATACTATTAGCTATATATTAAATCCGGATTATGTAAATATATGTATCTTAGATGTTGATGGTTGATGAAATGTATTTTATATACTTTTGATGATTTTACACCGTTTAAAAGTTATCTGATGATGATGATACATGTTAGTGTGTAGTGCACTCAGGCGCACTTGTGCCTCTTTAGCGTTGTATACCATTTTTAAATAAATAAATAAATAAACTTTTGTTCGACACCGAATAGACATGTCTGGTATTTTGATGTACTGTTTTACATTTGTTGTTGCCATCTGCAATTTTATATTGGTACTATTTGGATTTAGGGAATTGTTTTCTGCTGTGATGCAGAGATTTGTCAGTAATGTTAGTGTCACGCCGCCCAACCCGGGCTTTTTCCAGCCCCCTTACCTGATGCGGCGTGCCACGCCTTGGAGGGTTTACCCCCGCTTTCGCCTGGGGGGTACGGGGCGGTCCTGGGTACCGGTTGCTCCTGGATCTTCGGGACGCTTGGTCTCGCGCGTACGCGGTTGGCCGCTCCGGTTCCCGCGCTCTTCCGGGTTCCCCGGACGTGCCGTTCCGCGCATGCGCGGCCGACCCCTTCCCGCTTTCCGCGCATGCGCGGTACACGATGGTCTCGGCTCCCGGCTGGTTTGCGGCCCACGCCTCGCTTTGGGCCTCCCAGCACCTGGGAAACAGCACGGCTTGCGTTCCAAGCCTCCCGGGTGTGGGAGGCCCTACTTAAGGAGCCTGGTGGTTTGATCAAACCGCGTCTCAACGTGGTCTGACCGGATCGTTGTTTTGCTCCTGCCTTGACCTGAGTTCCGCTCTGTCCTGCCTGGTCTTTCCAGTCCCTTCTGTATAGACCAGCCCTTCCTTGCCCGGGTAGGGCGTCTCCCTGGTTCCCTTCTCCTTGCTCCCTTCCTGCTGGGGTGGTTCCCCCCTTCTCAGTTGTTCTCTGTTCTTCCTCTGGGTTCTTGGTCCTCCTTGGTTCCCTTGCCTTCTCGCCTTCCCTTGCATTCTGCTGCCTCCTGGATTCCTGCTCCTGGATTCGACTCGCAACTCTTCTTGCTCCAGTTGTCTGCAGAGAACTTCTAGCCAAAGACTATCAGGCTCCCCCTGTCAGTGCTTGCACTGTCCTGATGCCACATTAATCAGGGGTGAGCTAACCTGTGGCATCGGGAGCTGGTTCACCTCCAGTCCAGTATCCATTTGGACGGGAGTTGGGCTGGTTCCTTGTGTCACTCTCACATCACCACAGAACTTCTGGCATTCTGGCATCGTCTACTAAGCCGACTTCCGGACGAACAGGTACGCTGCGCCCTAGTGTCGCCATCTTTAACAGATTGAGACGCCAGGCTTCAGGCTCTTCGGAATCGAAGATGGATGAGGACACCAGTCTTCGTGATGAGATGCAGGCCTTACGTGCTGAGATGATTGCACTCCGCCAGGAGAACCAAACCCTACGCCAGATGGTAACCCAGAGCTCAAATGTTGTTCCTCCACCTGAGAGCGCTATGGCACACACCACTCCCATCAAGTTCGATGGAGACCCCAGACGTGTGGGGGAATTCTGCAACCAGGCCGGATACATTTCCTGTATCGTTCAGCCCACTTCAATAACGATAAAGCCAAGATTGGATATATTTTGGGCAATTTGTCTGGCAACGCTCTTGCTTGGGTGACACCGCTTCTGGTTTCTAACAGTCCCATTCTCTGCGATTTTGTGGCCTTTGAAAAGGCATTTCTGGCAGTGTTTCAGTGCCCCAATCAGGCTTCAGCAGCACATAACCAGTTAATGGATTTAAAACAAGCCAACACAGACATAATCTCTTATATAGGCCGTTTTCGCCAACTAGCAACTGATTCCCAATGGCCTGAGATAACACAGAAGACCTTGTTTCGCCGTGGGTTAGGAGAAGAGTACAAGGACGAGCTGTTACACATTCCTGAACCCGAAGATCTACAGAAGCTCATTGAACAGGTGCTAAAGATTGATCAGAGATTGGCTGAGAGAAGAGGCGAAAGGCGCCGTTTTGAGAAATCGGACCTCAGACCTCCAATTCCGCCTGCTGGGACACCAGTGTCCTCAAACACCACTCAGGAACCTATGCAGGTAGGCGCCGTAAGGGGCCCTTTGTCTGAGGAAGAAAAGAAGCGGAGGAGAAGCCAACGCCTATGTTTGTACTGCGGAGCCGCAGGTAATTTTCTGGGTACTTGTCCTCTACGACCAATCAAGAAAGGGGGAAACTAGGTGACCTGTCGTGCTCCGACAGGTCTGATTAAACCACCAGTCCTTTCCTGCCCTGAATCTGTGTTTCCACCCATGTTGCCTGCAGTCCTAATGATTCTGAAGGTCAGTCTCAAGTGGCTGAATAAGACAGTCGAGATCCATGGGTTGTTGGATTGTGGGGCCTGTGGGAACTACATCGATGAGCGCTTTGCCATCAACAATGACATACCATTGCTTACCAAAGAAGAAGCAATTCCAGTAGAAGTCATTGATGGAACCCCATTGGCTTCTGGCCCCATACGACTACATGCTGTGGGTATGTTGTTACGCATCAAAGGACATGAAGAGAGAATCGCGCTGGATGTTATAAGGACACCTTCATATCAAGTGGTCTTGGGGCTACCTTGGCTTCAACGACACAACCCCACAATAAACTGGGAGACACGTACTCTGGAGTTCACCTCCTCTTTTTGCCTTCAAGAATGCTGTAGCCCTAACACGTCCTCAGAGACGTCCGTCTCGACAGCCTTAGTCCCAGATAGAGAATCATCTGGTTTGTGTTCCTTGTCTATGATACCGTCTGAATATGCTGACTTGATGTCAGTATTCTCCGAACCAAGGGACATCGCACTGCCGCCTCACAGGCCTTTTGACTGCTCCATAGACTTGGTTTCCGGAGCCGTGATGCCACATGGAAAGGTGTATGCCCTCACCCAATCTGAAAAACAGGTCGTCCGGGATTATCTCGATGATTGCATCAAGAAAGGATACATCGTTCCTTCCAAGTCACCTGCAGGTTTCCCATTGTTTTTTTGTGAAGAAAAAGGAAGGCTCTTTACAGCCTTGTATTGACTACCGCCAACTGAACGACATCACCCTTAAAGACAGGTACCCGTTACCATTGATCCGGAATATCATGGAGTCCTTACGTTCAGCCAGGGTCTTTACTAAATTAGACCTTCGCAGAGCCTATCATCTCGTCAGAATCAATGAGGGAGATGAATGGAAGACGGCTTTCAAGACACCTTTCGGGCACTATGAATACAGGGTAATGCCCTTCGGGCTGTGTAACACCCCGGCTGTCTTCCAACGGTTTATGGACTATGTTTTCTGCGACTTAATTGGCATCTCTATTTGGGTGTATTTAGATGACATCTTGATCTACTCCGACAACCGAGAGGAACACATCTCCCACGTTCGTGTAGTACTACAACGATTGTTACAACATCATCTGTTTGCCAAGGCTGAGAAATGTTCCTTTCATCGGGATGAGATGGAATTCCTGGGATATGTAATCACTGGTACAGGAATTAGCATGGATTCCGCTAAGGTCCGGGCTATTCAGAACTGGAAACAACCACAGGACGTGAGATCACTTCAGCGATTTCTGGGATTCGCAAACTTTTATTGGCGTTTCATTCCGCAATTTTCACGTCTCACAGCTCCATTGACGTGTCTGACCAGTGTGAAGATACCCTACCTCTGGGATACTGAGGCATCAGTGGCGTTCGATGCCTTGAAGTCTGCATTCTGTACTGCACCTGTACTTTGTCACCCCAATGATGAGATGCCTTACATCATTGAAGCCGATGCTTCCAGCTTTGCTGTTGGCGCAGTCCTGTTGCAGAAACATCCCTCTACGGGTGACGAACATCCTGTGGCCTATTACTCACGCAAACTCTCTCCTTGCGAACAGAACTACTCAGTCATAGAAAGAGAGCTATTGGCAATCAAGACAGCGTTTGAGGAATGGAGGCATCATTTGCTTGGTGGTCGCTTTTCAGTAGAAGTCCGCACCGACCACCGCAACCTGCAGTACTTGCAATCTTTGCAGTGTCATACCGCCCGTCAAGCTCGATGGGCCTTTTTTTTCTCCCACTACGATTTCAACATCACGTACATTCCTAGTGCCCGGAACTCAAAAGCCAATGCTTTATCCCGCTCCTTGGAAAGAGAGGTGGAGGAGGTCAACCAACCCATTCCATTGATTTCCCCCAAGCACTTTCTTCTCACGATCTCTCCCCATTTGCAGAAGATCTTCCTAGAGACTCAGACAGACCCAGACCGCACCAATCTACTGAAACGTCCACAAATCACGGAACGTGAAGGTTTTCTTTTCTTCCTACACCGGTTGTACATAGCATCGAGATCTCTTCGCTTGGACATTCTCCATGGGTTCCATGATTCGCAAGTAGGAGGTCATCGTGGCATCAAGGCGACCCAGGAGTTGATTGCCAGGCAGTTCTGGTGGCCGGGTTGGGCTAAGGAAACCAAACTTTATGTGGAGAGCTGCCCAGTTTGCGCCCAGACCAAGACGCCCAGGAGAATACCTTTGGGGTTGCTCAGACCCACTGAACTACCACCCTATCCATGGCATACCATAGCCACTGATTTCATCGTCGAGCTTCCACCATCAGAGGGACACACCTGCATCATGGTGGTGGTGGATTGTTTCACTAAGTCTGCGCATTTCATTCCCTTTTCCAGGATTCCTACTTCCTCTCAAATGGCTTTGGCTTTTCTGCATCACATCTACCGTTTACATGGGTTGCCAGAGAAGATCATTTCGGATCGTGGGTCTCAGTTCCTCTCCTCCTTTTGGTGTCAGTTGTGCAGCCACCTTGGAATACGCAGAGCTCTGAGTTCGGGTTATCACCCGCAAACTAATGGGCAAACCGAAAGAACGAATCAGACCTTGGAGCAATACTTACGTTGCTACGCTAATGCCACCCAATCCAAATGGATGAAGTACCTCGATTTGGCGGAAGTTTCCTACAACAATGCAACCCACGCGGCCACTGGTGTCAGTCCTTGTATTTGCTCTACCGGACAGCATCCTAAGCTGTTTCCCTTTTGTCCTGTGCCACCCAGTGCCGTCCCATCGGCTGACCAGATGGTCCGCGTTATCCAGAAGCAGCATGATTTGGCTCGGAGTGCCCTGGCAGATGCTCAACAGCGCATGAGGGAGCAGGCTAACCGGGGAAGGACCATTGAACCCAGATTTCAGGTGGGAGATCAGGTTTGGTTGTCGTCCAAGAACTTACCTGTACGTAATCTGCCCACTAAACTGGCACCTCGGTTTTTTGGGCCTTTCAGGATTTCCAAGTGCATATCTGAAGTAGCTTTTCGATTGGTATTGCCCCAATCTTGGCGGGTACACCCAGTCTTTCACGTTTCCCACGTTTGGACGTTCCAGCCCACGTCCAGCCTCAATCCAGGTTCAGGGGGTTCCGGAATTCGAAGTGCAGGAGATATGTGACTACCGGATTCGTCGAGATGTGCTCCAGTTTCTGGTAGATTGGAAGGGTTATCCTGCTTGTGATGGTACCTGGGAACCGCACGGTTTCGTGCATGCACCTCGCCTTTTCTGTGACTTTTTTCTCCGGTTTCCTTGGAAGCCTGGAGCCCCGGGTCTTTCTGGGAGGGGGCATGGTGTCACGCCGCCCAACCCAGGCTTGTTCCAGCCCCCTTACCTGATGCGGCGTGCCACGCCTTGGAGGGTTTACCCCCGCTTTCGCCTGGGGGGTACGGGGCGGTCCTGGGTACCGGTTGCTCCTGGATCTTCGGGACGCTTGGTCTCACGCATACGCGGTCGGCCGCTCCGGTTCCCGCGATCTTCCGGGTTCCCGGGGCGTGCCGTTCCGCGCATGCGCGGCCGACCCCTTCCCGCTTTCTGCGCATGCGCGGTACACGATGCTCTCGGCTCCCAGACTGTTTGCGGCCCAAGCCTCGCTTTGGGCCTCCCAGCACCTGGGAAACAGCACGGCTTGCGTTCCAAGCCTCCCGGGATCGTTGTTTTGCTCCTGCCTTGACCTGAGTTCCGCTCTGTCCTGCCTGGTCTTTCCAGTCCCTTCTGTATAGACCTGCCCTTCCTTGCCCGGGTAGGGGGTCTCCCTGGTTCCCTTCTCCTTGCTCCCTTCCTGCTGGGGTGGTTCCCCCCTTCTCAGTTGTTCTCTGTTCTTCCTCTGGTTTCTTGGTCCTCCTTGGTTCCCTTGCATTCCCGCCTTCCCTTGCATTCTGCTGCCTCCTGGATTCCTGCTCCTGGATTCGACTCGCAACTCTTCTTGCTCCAGTTGTCTGCAGAGAACTTATAGCCAAAGACTATCAGGCTCCCCCTGTCAGTGCTTGCACTGTCCTGATGCCACATTAATCAGGGGTGAGCTAACCTGTGGCATCGGGAGCTGGTTCACCTCCAGTCCAGTATCCATTTGGACGGGAGTTGGGCTGGTTCCTTGTGTCACTCTCACATCACCACAGAACTTCTGGCATTCTGGCATCGTCTACTAAGCCGACATCCGGACGAACAGGTACGCTGCGCCCTAGTGACGCCATCTTTAACAGTTAGGCCAGTGTTGGAGGAAGTTTTGAGCTACAGCTAGAGCTTTTCTAGTGGATGTCTTTTGCCTTGAGTAAGGTCTTCAGTGTACTATGATGCAGTTGGTTTGTGCTAGTGATTTTTCTAGTGTGTGCTTCATAGTGTAATATTAGAGTGTGCAGTTGAGGGAGAAGAATCGAGAGCCGAATGCCCATGGATTGTTCAGTGTTCTTGGAATGGTGGCCTACAGGTAGGAGAGGCTTTTGGTGAATGGTTCTGTGTTTATTAATGACTGGGAGATCTGATTTGTGGGTTTGGGCTGGGTAATGCAACATGGTGCATGATGTGATATGATATTTTGTTTATAGCGCGTCTAGACACAAGTGTTAAGATGACCATTCCAGGAGATTGGTAGTAGTGTGTGATATCGGAGATGGGGTAGATGATACAATAAGGTCCAGAATATAGCCTTTGATATCACTGAGAATGGTCTTTTCTTGTGTGAATGTGTATGTACTTAATAAGTTGAGAAGGACTTTTTTATCGTCTCAGTGGTGGCAGGCCCTTGAAGACTAATGCCAATTAGGAAGATGTTGTTTGCATGGGTGAGGAGGTTGAATCCTCTATGAAGGATTTCTTTTGATTGGTATACCAAATGGAAAGAAACTTTCCTTCTCAAGACAGGGTGGAGTGGCAAGCAAGGAGCTAAACAATGGATTGAAGTGACTTCTAGTGCACTTTCTATCTGTGGTTTGTGAGTGTCATTGAGGTTGCGCACGTCAGAGTATCCATGTAATGTGGTGACAGCAGTAGTCTGCTGCCAGGAAGATAGTGTTTGGTTTGATGGTTAGACATGTACTCCCTGTGCATGATGCTGCTGTTGATTTATGTAACGGTCATTAGGTAGAGATTTAAATACACGTATCAGATTTACCCCTACAGTGCTGCTGATTACTTCACAACACGGGGGCAATGTTGCAGCTTCTCACATTCTTTCTGCTCTGCGACCCCAGCTAGCAATTCCCATAGAAGTAGGATCTTAAATCAATGCACTGCCAACATTGTGGTGTAGCATATAAGACGCTACACATTAGGATTGCTGCACTGTTGTAATGGTGATGGAGTTTGTTTTCACTTGATTGCTGATTTCGCCATGGTAATTACTTGCTTACAAAACCTTCATTTCTGTCCTTGTAACACAGAACATTGACAATATCGTTGTGTTTTCTGTTAGGTGGCTGTACATGCAGGTACCTGGCGTGTTAGTATGTGCGGCAATATGACTACTGCTCTGCATGAGTACATGGATAAGTAATGGCAACATGCCCACTCAATCCCACACTACTCCTAAACCAGCAGTGATTCCAATCAGAAAGGTGAAAAGGGTAGAGCCTGAAAGGTTTACCTCCTTCACCTCATTTGGTAGCGTGGGCTGAGGGCAGGCTATACTCTTCAGGGGGTGAGCTGGCACAGAAGCAATTCAAACCACAATGGTAATGTAGTACAAATAAAATGTCCAACAAAGTTTTTATAAAAATAGGGTCTTTAATTAAACAAACAAAAATGTGCACAACTATTAAAAACACTACTGGCACACTCATGTAAGGGAAAACAGAGAATGCAGACTTTAAAATAAAGGGCAATCTGCGTTGAAAGAGAGGGGTGGTCAGGAGAAGGTCTGCAGACAAATGTCAAGTGTGTGAACTTGTCATTTCAAAGGTAGAGAAGGGAGATTAAAATGTACTATGATGCTTTAAGGAGGACAAGGAAGACGGGGCTTCTTCAGACATGTTTTTCTCTTGTCTTTGAGGATCTTTCAGGGTCAAACTGGTTATCGGGGCTCTTTCAGCACCCATACAGGTTTAGAGAGCAGTGGTGATGCTTTCAAACAATGCTGTGACGTTCAGTAGTGGCTATGCCATGGTGGTCAAAGACGTTGGGAATAACTGTTTATGTTGGGTCACGGCTTTGGGAGAATCGGAATCCTCATGTGTGGAGAAGTGGAGACTGGGCTTCAGTGGTAAGCAGGTTTATCTGCCTCAACATAGAATTGGGTAATGGCTTGGAGCTTCAAAAAGCTGCTGACCAGGTGTTGGCAGTGAGATGGGATAGCTAGAAGAGTTGGCAGGTCTCCGCTGCAGAGACAGCAGAGCTTTGGCATCAGCCTCGGGCAAAACTCAGAGATGTGTAGGTGGTCTAGAGTTCAGGTCAAGGATGACTCCATCGGTTCCCTTGCAGCAGCTTGGAAGTTGTCGAAGCTGCTCAATCTGGCATTGGGGAGTTTAGAAATGCATGGAGAGCGAGAGGTCACATCTTCAGGGCTGTTGTTGCTGGGAGACTCATTCTAGGCTTTCAGTTGCAAAGTACATGATTTCTTCTGCTCTTGTCAGTTTTGTAGAAATCACTTGCATTGGCTATGCCACCTCCAGAGGAAGGGTCCTGGGTCTTGGGTACTAGTGCCTCAGTTGCAGTAGGCCTTGCACACACATTTTTAATTAAAATGTGCCTTTAGGTTGGGTAGGGAGGATAACATTTATCTTCCTTGGAAGCTTCTGACATGACCTCTATGGCACAGTACTTTAGGATAGACTGTATCCCTAAAAGATTTACAAGGGAATCCTTTTCAATTTGAAGTCCAATGATGCATCAACTAGGGGATGCTTCCTCCCCTTCTAAAGGCAAAATGCTTCAATGGATTGATCCAAAAGATATGTGTTTTTAGCAGTCTCATCCAGGCTCCTGTAACAATTGTCCTTTGCCTTCTTGTATCATACAAAGAGTGCCTTGGCTTCAGGAATTTGGGCACGGGAGTATCATTGGAGAGCCATAGCCAAGACGATGGATCCCCTCTCTGGTTGAAACCTCTCTTCTCGGATACTGTAATTTGACCCCTTACCTCTGCCTGCTTAGTGCAAAAGGATTCCAGTAATCATTACCCTTGAGAGGGCCTTTGTCATTTCATGACTGTTGCTGAATCACCAGTTCTCAGCGGACCTCTCAGGAGTGTTGCTGTCTCCTGGAGGAAGGTGTTGTTCCGTCAAAGGGGA
Source organism: Ambystoma mexicanum (assembly GCF_040938575.1). Lineage (NCBI taxonomy): Eukaryota > Metazoa > Chordata > Amphibia > Caudata > Ambystomatidae > Ambystoma > Ambystoma mexicanum. Next base: position 218,785,115 of record NC_090935.1, on the reverse strand, counting down.
ATAAAAGAGAAGCTTCTTGAGCAGGGTCCTGCATGGTTGTTATGTGGAGGATAAGGCAAAATGGTGAATACCCTCACAGACCTATCATTTTTGGGTTACCTCACAGAGCTGACAATAATACGATATTCAAATGTGTCTGGCTTTATAATTGTTTAACCTTCGTAGCCACCATGTCATAACCAAACATGGTTTCTATTTAGATTATTGATCCACTGAAAACAGGCTGCCTAGGGGAACACAATTATTGTATTTTGAGGTGCTTGCTGTTAAACACCACATCTGACTGTTAGAGTTTTAGGATGCAGCAGCAGAATTCAGGAATGACATTTGAACCTGGCCTGCTGCCACTGCATACTATGTTTTTTGGAATGGAGCATTTTTATGAAAGTGAGTCTAGCAGAACTATCTGCATCATTATATTACTACAAACATAAACAGCTAAGGCTTTTACAACCTCACAGATGGCATGCCCTCACGATGGAATTCATTTTTGTATGAGCTCTGCTGCATAATTGACCTCCTTTACTATCTATGATGTTCGCACATAGGTCTGTCAATTCCTAGTTGCAGTACACAGAGTTATTGCATGTGCTGATCGTATGTGCCAAGCAATTGTCTGGGTGGAGTGATGGTAATGTTCTGAATTGGGAAAATGCATGTCTGGTCTCATAGAAAACCATAGTAAATACGTATAGGTACCAGTAAATACCTATACGTATTTACTATGGAATATTCATGAGTGATATTCTGTTTCACTACATTACACTAAAAGTCTGATCCCTGTTTAAAAATGTATCTGTCACCTCATCCTCTCTTCCAAATATCTGCCAATGATGGAGGCCATCTGATGCCATCTCACATGTAGAAGCATCAGCCTCCTGTCTGGCTCTGCACATAGGGGGATTTTTGAATTGCGCTCATTACAAGTTTGCTGGTCTGGAAATAAGTTGTCCCAGTAACAACATCACTGGCACCTTTTCTAGACCAGCAAACTGCAAGCCTGCAGGTATGGGCAGTGAACTACGGGAAGGCCTGACCTGCCTGTAGTTTAAGCCCCTACTGGCAGAAAAATCACTTTAGCACTGGCAATGTTACTAATGGTGCCGGTGCTTCTGACATGTATTTTCTAGGTCTGCGCATATTAGCGAAGCATCTGAGCAGCAAACAGACCTTTCATGTTTACTGAAATCCACAGTCTGATGAAAACAGGTTTAAATGCAGGCCGCAAGATTTCCTTTTCCATGTTAAGCACGCCTTTTTGCTAAAATGCAAGTACCTTACAGATTTTTTGCTCATCCGATCTGTGCGCCAATGACCTTGATCCTGGAACAGCACCTTCTGATTGTGTAAACAATGTCTGTTAACCGCTGTATAGGCTCATTCCGGGAAGGAAGCCAATTTACTTGAAAAATACATTAAGCAAACACTGAACTACGGAATACAGTTCTTCTGTAGTTCTCCAATGTCGTTTTAAACAGGAAACTGTTCACTGGCAAGTTCCTGAACATTTCCTAAATTGCTGTTGAAGGACAGAATTATCCTTGACTGGTCATGTGCACTGATATAGACAGGCAGCTAAAAATACAATTTTGGGCAAAATTCCTAAATGCAATTGAAGGACAATTATCCTTGGCTGGTCAAGTGCACTGGTATAGACAGAGTGCTAAAAATGCAATCCTTGGCAAAATCCCTAAATGCCATTGAAGGACAGAGAACTGTCCTTGAGTAGGCTGTGCACCAATACAGTAATATCAGCTCAGAATCCATTATTGGCAAAATTCCTAGCTGCCACTGAAGGACAGAAGCCATGTCTTTTACCATGCTGCACTCGTGGACAATGCAGTCAGCTAAAACCCAATTGTTGGTGAAATTCCTAGTTGCCACTGAAGGATAGGGAGAGTAGGCGTGGAATGGCTTGAAAATAGTGTGGCCCATAGGTATATAGAAGGGTGAGTTCAACCCCAGAAAACTGCTTTTTGGAGCGACAGAGCTGGCAGAAGACAGGGCAGACGGAGATGGCTGGAAGGAGATAAAAGCAAACAGGCTTCCGAATGGAAGGGGTGCTGATCCTATTTTTCGTTTGTTGAAGCCCCTAACTGGGTTCTGGATATTTTGATTTATTTTGAGCAGAACTCAAATTTCATTTGAGCTGCTTGGGGAAAGAATGTTACTTTTACCGAAGACCCCTTATCCAGCTCACAGCCTAAGTGCCTAACAGCAGACACCTCATTCTGGATTTGCTATATGCAGAGCAACAGTGTGTCCAATGGACATTTAATACTTTTAAAATAATTCTATCCTCATTTAATGCATTTGTATAAAAAGTCCATGGTGCATTAATAGGTGTTTTTGTTTTTAAAGATTCCACATTTTCCTATTTTCAATTTTTCATTTTTATTTTGAATTGTGCATTATTTCCCATGCATCCAGCTTTTTCCAGTCCTCTTCAACTCCCTACCTTCTACATTACTGTATATAGAGTAGGGATGTAACGGTATAACGGTATACCTTTAAACATACCGCAAACCACTCAATTGAACAATAATAACCGCCACATTGTTCATACCGGTATACTTTGTATACCGTTAAGTGTGCTTTTCAATCTGATTTGGAAAGCTGCAGTAAGCAAGTGCTGCGCAGTCTTGGTCTTGCACTGTTGGATGTGCCATCTGCCAAGTAGTTTCAGTTGGAGCAGTTTTTAATGCCATTCCATAAACTACACATGCCTGACACAAAATCAATATGTTAGCAATAGGAAGAATAAATACAGTGCCAAGAAGGAAAAGGGTTTACTTTGGGTTGGCGGCTTTGGGGTTTATATATTTATAATGTATGTTTGCTAAATGTATGACAATGGGGGATGTCCCTGGTTCTATCATTGAATTAACATATGATAAGTCACACTGCGAAATTCACTCATCTCTGTGGATATTCCCTGCTGCCATACCAAAGGGTGACATGTCCTTGATTATTGAACACCTTTTGGCCCACAAGTAAACTAAAGGCTGTAACGTAAAGAGAGCATGCGTGTGCGAGTATGCGCACAAGCTTATACTACCATCAGCCTCCATTGATCTGGGGCATGCATGTTATAAATATGGCAACATGTTCATCTTCACCAGTAGCCAGTGGGGGAGCTAAAAGCCTAAATGACCACTTAAGAAAAGCTATTCAGTTTGCTTTGCCAGTCGCAGCAGGGCTCTCCCCCTCCTCCTCTCCACACATTTGTGTGTTTGGTGGAAGCAAGGGGTGGCATTTCAGTGAAAAGTATGTTGAAAAGCCCAATTCTGACTCTGGGTGCCAGGTTTTGTTTGTGATGATAAATCTGACAATTTATGACCTTTTAGAAAATATTTGTTAAGATTGGTTAACTCCACCTGCTATACCGCGATAACCATGATATACCGTCATTTTACAAGAAGGTTATCGTACCGTCATAAAACTAATACCGTGACACCCCTAATATACAGGGCCTCTTTTACCCTGCATTTGATATCACATTGAGAAAGGTATTGAGTAATTGACTATTGATTGGGTCAGAAGCCTCTACGAGATAGTCTATCAGGATTTGGTGAGGCAGGTGCTAGATTGCCTAGCTTATCACAACCTGGTAAGGCAGGTAGTTGTTTTGTAAGCTGACTACGACGGTTGATTTCTTGGAGAAGGTTGATCAGTCTTAGTCTTGATTTGAGGTAGAGCCAAATAACGGTTTATTCCATTTTAAAGTGTGTTTTGCATAGTGATGATATTAATGATGATGTTTCTTTATTACACATTTCTCATAATTAAAACAAACCTCTATGTGAGTGCAAGACACATTCATTGAGTGTTCTTTACTGAGTGATATCAGATGACTTTGAACATGATTATTAAGTGTGGGGCATCTATTTAAACTACTGTGTATTGATGTATTATGCAAGGTACATGCATTTTTTATACACACCAAGGGTTTATGGATGGTGTGAGCAATGGACTATCAGTATAAATATATGTGACATTGGTAAACCTTTGATGTGTTGGCAATTGTGAGTAGCTGCCTACTGCAGGGGTTGATGTCTCCTCTCATCTCTGTTGCACAGTGACAGGTACATACTTTTCCCTACCCCTACCACTTACCACAGCCCCTGTTGTGGTGTGTCATGGACACTCACCTGGGGGTGGAGGCAAGGCTCTGGAGGAAGGGGTGATACAATCATGTCACTTCAGTGTTCCTTTTCCATGGAGTCCTGAGGAACTCCATTGGAATGGGAACTTACTGTTACTCCGCTGCCAGGGCTTTAAGTGGGCTGGGGCCTGCCGGGGCTGGGCCCTGGCAGGCTCCAAAATTTCGTTTTGAGGCGGGGCCCTGCTGGGGCCCACTAATCTCCCCTGGCAGCCCCAGCCACTACACGTAAAGGCTTTTTTCCCCTACAGCCTGAAGCTCTCGCTCATGTGCGAGAGCTTCAGGCTTCAGAAAAAAATGCCTTTCAGCCATAATGCTGGCGCCGCACCTGCGAGGCATCCCTTTAAACAAGGGATCCCTGTGGGCCGGTGCCACCATTATAGAGGAAACTTGAGGCCGCTGGAAGCAGAGGCCTTGCTTTCTAAATACTGAAGCTCCCGCAGATTCGCGTGAGTTTCAGTATTTAGGAAAAAGGCCTCTGCTTCCAGCGGCCTCACCCTTTCAACCTTAATGGTGATGCTGCCCCTCCCCAGCTGGAGAAGGGCAGCACCACCATTAAGGCTGAATAGGCGACGCGCTGTCCCCTGCCAGGCAGCCTATAAAATATAAATGCAGAGATCAGCACCCTCTCTCCTCTGGGAGAGGGTGCTGATCTCTACAAAAGGCTGCCTGGCAGGGGTGCCAGTAGCCCATTGAGGCGGGGCTCGTCAAGGGGGCGTGGCCTAACGGGCCAGCAGGATCCCCGCTGTTTAGGCCACTCCCCCTCGATGAGCCCCGGCTCGATTTGTAGTGCCACTTAAGGCGCTGTCCGCTGCCCATAATATCCCAGCATTATCGGGATATCGGGTGGCAGAAATGATAAGACGAGTCTCCTGGTAATCCGCAGGTAGCACCAGCGTGTTACTGACAGACTCGTACTGAGGGCCAATAAGCTTACGAATATGCTGGTCCAGGAAAAATGCCGGTAAAACAGGCTGTTAGGGGCACTGAACTACCGGCAGGTCTAGCCTACTGGTAGATCAGGTCACTACCAAAAGAAAAATCACTGAAGCACCAGCCCTGTTAACAACTTAACGTTCCGCCGCAACCAGTAATATCCGGGTAATACTGCGATATTGGGTGCCGGAAACGGTAAGCTGAGTTTTCTGGTAAGCTGCCGGTAGTACCAGCAGCTTACCAGCAAACTCATAATGAGGCCCAATGTCCCCTATGGTAAAACTGCTAATTAATTCCACCCTTCCTTCTGTCTTTGATCGTCCAAGAAAGGTACGGCTACATTGTGGTTGAAGAACCTATATTTGTATTTCGATGCTATGAAATTAGCATCCTATTTCAAACCTCCACTATCCAGCCAAACTGCATAAGTGATTGGTCACTAAACAGCTTTAGCAGTTGTTTTCCTTGGAATGTGCTGTATGATCTTTGTCTGGCTAGGTTCAAACCTTATCTAAGGATGATGTCTGTTTTGTTGGCTCTGATATACCATGGCAGACATCTGACAAACATAGTTTCTTGACTGTGATATCTTTAGCTTTATCAGTGGCCTTTGACACCATAGATAACACTATTCTTATCAACTACCCATACAATGTTAGGCTTGGACGGATATCCATGAGTTGGATTTCCTCCTTCTTGCCTAATTGGTCTCCATACTCCGTTCACCAAATCAACGTCATCTCTTGCCTGCAGGCTTCCTCAGGCAATCACACTCATTACACTGTTTTTTGATATTTCTGTGTGACCTGTGGCTACTATTATCAATTTCTTAGGCCTGCAGCTCCTCAAAAATGCAGATGATACTCACATTTTCAAGTGAATTAATGAGTATCTTGTTTCAGACGCTAATATCTAGGATGCTGCCAGACAGCTGAACATCTATTGATGCAGGTCAACTATTCAAGTAAAAAGATAAACAAATAAATATTTGGGTGAGATAGACGCTAATACCTAGGATGCTGCCAGACAGCTGAACATCTATTGATGCAGGTCAACTAGTCAAGTAAAAAGATAAACAAATAAATATTTGGGTGAGACAGTGAACTATGTGTTTGTGCCTCAGGACAGATATTATGGAAATCTTCCCTGTCCCAGTTCTCTGTGTGATGAGTCAGGTTTTCATTTCAACATTACTCTATCCTTCCAAAAACAGCTGGAAACAGTCTCTAATTCATGGCATCTTTAGATACGGGTTCATCTTTGCATTAGTTCCCCAGAATCTATTACAGAGAGTTGCTTCTGCATTGATGTTTTTCATGAATGCTTATGTATTGCCTTCAATTTGCATCAGCATCTTTAGACACAGCTGCCTTTCCTAATCTCTGGAGCTCCTTTTCATCGGCTGTTTATCCAGTTACTGCTAAACTGCATTGGTTGCCGGGAGCGCAAGGAGTAATACGTAAGACTTTTGTATTGTTCATAAATATCTGCATTCGCTCAGTCCTCCATTTTGTTGAAGTGTTGGGGGTTCCGTAAAAATTGATACAGATATACATCCTTTGAGCTCATAGCACCACATTTTGGAACTCTTTTTGAAAGTCTTTCCGACTTGTAGAAAGCCATCTTCTTTTTCAGAAGTAGCTCAAGACATCCTCCTTCCCGAGATTCTCAGTGCCAAGAATCTTTAATTTGCATGAAAGCATTTTACACAATTGCTAGCATATTAGCACAACAAAGAGGCATTTTTTGAGGGTTTGTAGAGAGCATTTCAATGAAAATATGAAGTGTGTGGTGAACGTATAGCAGGATACAGATGTGATGTTACATGTTGACGAAGGGAATAAAAGAACCCAAATGCAAGATCACTGTGATGGGTGTGCATGGTCTTTGTGCACGTCTATCAACAGGAAAACATCTGTGGACATGTTAGGTGAGACACAGAAGCATGTATCCCAAATAGATAGCACAAATGGGTAAGGTTACTGTCCTATTAAAAATGGTGATGTATATTCAGATGGATATAGTCTTCAAGAAAAGGCACGATAGGTGATTAGTATACATTGCCTGTAAAGGTGCAACAATATTATGGTGGAAAAAAACAATGTCAGAGCAATATTTTCTGTGTGTCTGGTTTGAGTAAACCTACCAATTTCGGCAGAACATGAATTCTCCTCCTAATTTCTTTGAATATTAGCTGGGGACATAGTAGGGCTTTGGTGGCTACACAAACAAGTGATGCCGGCCATTGTCACTAGGTCCCATGTTGAAGGATGAGTGTTGGGATTAGGGAGAGATCACGATGGCAGGTTCCAACTCCCACTCCATGATGCAAACAATGGAAAAGGTAGACAGAGGATCTCCCAGGCTCCCCAGTCCATCACCAACCATAAGACTGTAACACACAGTTGAATCCAAGTACAGATCAGATGTGACCGGCTCCAAGACCCTGAAAGGCACAGGACCGCCAAAATAAGGGACTCTTGGGGTAAAAGCTTGGGACCCAAGGCTTCAGTGGAGGTGCAGTATCTGGTAGACAGTGAAAGGAGGACGCCCCCAACGGTAAGTCAAATCCCTTGGGGAAACAGGTCACCTAATTCCCACCGAAGAGACTCCCCATTTACATCAGGAAGAAGCCATCAAGTCGTAAGGGCCTTCTAACCACCACTGGCAGAACATAGTAGTGGAATCCACAGTTCCTGAGTTGTCATGGTAATCTGGGGATAGGACAACTACTTCAGTGAGACCCAATTATGGAGCTAAATGCATGGGTGGAGTCACAAATCAAAATATTCAGCTTTGGTTTGGCAAACAGAGGTGTTAGGTGGTATGCATGGTGCAAGACAGCACTGCGAGCATTGGTCCAAATCACTTGCCAAAACGAGCAGCAAACACCAGAAATGCATCATTAACCCAGCGACACCAGCGGCCTCAGAACTCATAAATGGCAAGGATGGCAAGAAAATGCGAATCAAGATATCAGCAATGCATAATGGGGGACTGGTCAATGGCTCTGCACTGAGCTGGGGAGGTGATGCAGAAGCAGCTGTCACATCAGTTTGAAATGCAGGGATCCAGTCCTCATGTCCACCTCAGAGAGGGAAACATCTGAGCACAGTTCTGCAGGCAGCCACTCGTAAATATAATAACGTTTAGTTAGCAATGGTTGGTGTGGGAGTTAGAAAATGGAGCTTGAAAGGGAGAGGCAGTGAATGCAGGCGTTCTGTAGGTGGCGCAGCAGAGCAAAGCAGAGTGGGGGAGAGCAGGAGAAGAGAGAGAGCGTGGACAAGGTTGGCAAGATTTGCCCCTTCTTCAAAATGTCAAACAACAACCAAATCTATTAAACCAAAGGGACCAAAAAGAATATTGAAAGTAAATTTTAGATAAAATGACCTCCGACCTTCATCTTAATATACCATCTAACATATTCATAATAATAAGTCAAATGGAGCCATCGGCAACTATGATTGTAATCGAGACAAATAGGACAGGACTCCATAATTACACACACAATTATGACCTAATAACTAGCAAACAATATAACTCACACACAAAGATTAACAATAAGTCATAATAACTTGCCTCAGATATTTGTACAAGCATCTCCTGCGTTATTTCATTTTCATTCCCTTTTGGAGACAAAAGACAACCCTGTATCATTTCAGTAGCCTTTTCAATGTGCTAATAGAGTTTCTAGCTTACCTCCTCATTTAAGCTTAGTCACAAATTCCAGAATGATGAATTGTATTTGTGCAACAGTATCTCGGATATTGATTAATGTGAATGTACCTGCTCCTGTACAGGGCTTAGAGCTGGGTTCTTTCCATCGTGGTTTAGCCTTTCGTATTGTCTTCCCAACATAATATATGCCATACCGACATTGTAGCCCATACATCACATTTGTAGTAACAGCTTTGTATAATGTCTCAAATACATCCCTTGTTTTGTATTGGGGTGTGTTAGATTGGAAAGACAACTAAGACGGGTACGTACCAGCTTTCTAAGACGTCAATCGTGTTTTATGTATCACAAGTATCTGAACATATGCTCAAAAAATATATGTTTCTTGTATGTGAACACAGGAACTCTTGGAAACAGTTTAGCAGTAGCATGATCGCGCCCAAGGATATTACGATGTTTCTTGATTATTTGCTTAATACTGTAACTCTGCTGTGAAAAGGGTGCAACATATACCAAACCTGTGATTACCTTACCTCAGAATCCATAGATTGGAGAAATCCTTTTCTATCTAATTTAGTGACTGTTACCATGTCCCCTTGGAGAGTCGTATAAGTATAGCATATTTCTCTGCATTTAGTAAATAAGGCATCTATCTGTTTATCTAGTCCCAAAGGGTCAGATGTTATACTTTTGTATGTCGGACATAGGAGATGGACAAGAGGACATGTTTGGTGGAATTACAAAGCTCTGGCAACGAGGAGTGCCAAATTGCTCATGACATAGTCTAACTCATAAATTAAACAACTGCTGGCGCTTGTGCAAAAAAAAAAAAAAAAAAAAAAGAGATTGTCGCTGTAGAGTTTTATCTTAAAATATTAAAAATATTAAGAGCATTGCTGGAAGCTGATATGATTTACTGTATACAGTCGAAGTGACTCAAGAATGCAAGCCTCACAATGCGGTCGGTGGAATAATGAAAACCCAGATTGCAGCAGTACATGTGTGGAAGATGAGTAGTGTCTACCCACACCCGCGCTACTGCCAAAGACTCCATGATGCTTTATAGAGACGGACAGACAGACTTGCATGAGTGTTTGCTAAAGTTGCAGGAGAATGAACGCTGATTAGGGACATATGAAAGAGCTAAAAGTAAAATAAAGTCACCATCAGCAGATGTCTGGCTACAAATAAAGCATTCATGCCGAGTGAACTGACCGCTCTGAAGTAGGGTTTCAGCGGATCCCTGCCCTCCAAATAAAGAGTGAGTAAAAGAGCGATGCTTGCCAAATGGGCTGAACTGACCGTGCAGACCGTGCATTTCATCTGCTGAGGAGATCTTTCTGGGGTACGAGTAGTCACCTACCTGCATTAGTCATCCAGAAGAAATGCAATTAGGGACATTGATGAAATGTTTGAACTCTTACTTCTCTGGACTCAACTAGTTGTCTTATGGCAACCATGCCCCGCCTGCATAATTGCACTTGGTTTTAAGTGCCTACGGTTTCGTACCTGACTACTCTGCGCTTGCTAGAGTTGCAGGAGAATGAACACTGATTAGGGAGAAATGAGAGTCAAAACATAAAATAAATTCATCATATGTGTACAAAAATAGCAAGCATGCAGAGTGAACTCACTAATGTGGAGTATTTGTTCCGCTGATCATGGCCCCAAAAAAAGTTGGTAAAAGAGTGATGCTTGACCAAAGGGACTGAACTGAGACCATCTCTGGCCCTCATTACAAGTTTGCCGGTATGGTGCTGGAGATTCCCAGGATCCAGTATCACCCTTTCCGGCAACCGTAACCACAGAATCGCTGGCCCATCACAACATCGCGAGAGTGCGCATTTCAGCATGCCGGAAATGGTGAAACCAGCATGACTGAAATAATATCATTGCCTGTAAAAATCGGTGGCACCGCCAGCAGCAATGCCAGTTGCATGGTTTACGTTATGTCACTCACAGAATCACTGCCAATGTATTCACCGGCAATGTATACACCGGCACCAGAAACAACATCACTGCCGGAACTGGAAGCTCACTGGTGGCCATTTTGGAAAACAGAATCCCCTTAAAACCAACCACTTCCTGTAGGCATCTGGACACGCAAACACCAGCATTGCACCAGCAGGCATGGCATCTAGGATCCCAGAAAGATGGCAGCGTAACCCACACTTTACCTAGCAGGAACTAACCATCCTAACAGAGAGCATAATAGAGCATGCTGCAGAGCTGTTTGCCACAGACCACTGGCGCAGTACACAGCTCAGGAAAGATGCAAAATGCAAAATGGCACAGAATGTGTCAACTGTGGGATCTGTGCCCCGCACCGAACACGACTGTCACAAGCGGTGGGATAACCTCCGCCTGAAGGTCTACACTGTACTGTCACCCGACAGTTAAGCATGCCTGGCTACTGGCAGTGGGACTGCCTAACCAATCAAATGAATGCCACTGGAGGATAAATGCAGCAGTGTGCTGCATATGGAAGGGACAGTGTGCATGCATACAAGCCCTACCATAAAACTGTGCAGGACTGGCATGGAAAACATCATGATGGCCAGAACTCCCCAGAGAGTGCACAGGGAAAACATGAAGAATAGGCTGCCACCCATTTTTGCCTATGTTGTGAGCACAGGAGGGCACTGCCTAAAACCACCATTGGGCTACACACACATTAGCCTGAAACCATTGGGAATGGCAATGCTGATTGCCAAAAAAGAAACTCAGAACTGTGGGGAATTCATTTTCTTAATCCCAAAAATGGTTGCATTACCAGTACTCACCACTATCAGAAAGCCGGCGTTTTAAAACCACCAGACTTTTGTGTAAAACTGAACAAATGAAACAAAACCAGACCAAGGAAAGACTTGCTAAGAGGTGGATACAATGTAAAACTATATTCTGAAATGACTTGAAGGAAGTAATTATTTAATGTATATGTAAAAATTGTAAGTGATTTAAACTGGGAACAAAAAGTGACATTTAGCTGAAACCTGGCTTAATGAAACTGAATTCTGCCTGACAACTACCCATGACAGGAGTTGAAACTGGATGCTCAGTCACTCTGCCCCTGGCTAAAAGGAGTTAACACCTCTCTGATTAGATTAGGGGTGGAGCAGCTGGGGACTACAGGGAGTTGAACAAAGGCCTGTCCTGGACTCAGGCAAATGTTATATTGGGGGCGTCGTAAAATAGCTTCCTCTTAGGGGAAACTGGGAGGGGCAGTGCCTCTGCAAGCCAGCTGAGCTTGGGGGAAGTGGATAAACCAGTTATTCCACCCTGTGATGTGGGAAGCCACACCCCTTTTTGACCAGAGCATAATTTTAAAAAGATAGATAACTCATAGTGCGGACTTGACAGAATTATATAAGTAATATCATTATTTTTGTGATTTTTCTGTGGACATTTTAAGAGGCGTTAGGACCCTGTGGTGTATTCTGGGGGGTTGCTAGCGGAAAATAGGGTCTTACTCCAAATGTCTGCATGTTAAAAATCTGACACTTCATCAATTAATATCCATACTCCTTGCGCACATGTGTGTAATTTTGGGTAAATGTCCGATATTGCAAAACCAGTTAAAAAGCGCAAAATGTTGTCATTTCTGAATGCAAGCCCCCAGGAAGATCAGAGGCGGACAAGCATGGACTATAAGGAATATATAATGTGTACATGTAATTTCAACAAATTGTATATCTGGGAAGGATGTATTTGAATCAAATATAGATTTGTGGGAAAACTGACCAGGGGAGGATCCTCTGACCCATAAACAGACTTCATCATGATGACAATCCATTTCCTTCCCCCAATCATGGGAGAGGGGAGAATTGGGCCAATGACAAGTAGAGAGGGGCAGGTTTAGCTAGGCCCATGCACACACCCATTTTCAAAAAACATAAAAAGAGACTGCTGGGACAGGTAGAGACATTCAATTCCATTTGCTGCGGAGTATGCTGACCGACGACTTCACATCCAGAGATCCAGACTTCAAATCCATCAATCTCCAAAGACCAGAACTTTACTTCAGAACTTAAAGCAAGGGCCTAAACCCACAAACTGAGAACTCTTCTCAGCAGGCCTCAGCATCCTTAAAATCATTTGCAAACCATTCCACAGCCGGCGAGCTGTTTGAATTCTTTTGCCAAGAACAATTGCCAGAGACCAGACCAGAGATCCAGAGTGACCCATACCGCTGTGAGCAGAACCAGAGAGCTGACCCAGATCACTGTGAAGTGCCGAGACCAGAACAGGAGTCCAGTCCAAAACCTGACCAGATCCGTGGCGAGGCCTATTTCAAATTTATATTGTGAGTACCTAGCAGAACTGTGCAGAATCAATCTCTTAGTTAAAATAATCTAATACAAACTATTTTAACCTAAGTAGAACAGCCTCCTAGAAATCGTGTCATCTGTCATTTGTAAAGCTGCACGATTGTCACCTGTCAATTCTGAAGCTGCAAGCTGTCACCTGTCATTTTGAGTTTACCTTAAATCCGAAAAACTACCTTTATTTAATCGTCCGTATCTCTGGAACCGTTTGGGCTAGGAACGATATTTAACTTTCCTCTGAAAGATTAGAATCAGAGCTTTCCAACAAGCCTAGAACCAACTTCCTTCTCCTTATACTTTTACCGCAATCGTGATTCACGCACTCACGAAATTTACCGCGATTTGCGATTTTGGCTCAAATTCTCCACTTGTCAAAATAGCAGCTCCATTCTTTCTTTTGTTAAAATCCATTTGCAACTTGGTAATAACTCATAGAGCATTGCTGAAGTGAGCCTGAACTAATACCAACACGCATCTCCCACTCACCCTGAATCTCTAGAGGGAATTAAAATCAGTTGGCACATTTTCCCATCCATTGCCATGACATTTAAAAAGCATTTTGGGCCTGTTTTTCAAACTCCTACCTGTTTCCTCTAAGCCTGCTGGGGGGGAACTGAATTTCGTATTGTATTTGATTGCATTCCTGAGAACTGTGTGCTCCTCTTTACATCTCCTTCCATTTCTTACATTGCATAGAGGAGGGGGGTGAATTGCCAGAGAAAAAGTGATTATCTTATCTTTGGCTAAAATCATATCTAGTATCTCTGTACTGCATTTTATTCCTCATTGCTTTTCCCTTGAAACCATAAAAGTATTTTTGCTACTTTATCCATCCTATACTAACTCCTCATTAATTGTAAAGAAGTGTGCTAGTGCCACATTACCCATTGTTGATCAACATCATATGTCTAAGTGTACTATCAGATATTAATTTATTATAAAGTGTGATATATATATTGTTTAAATTCTCAAGTAAACCTTTTAATTTGCAAAACAAACCTACTTCTTGGCTCAGTGGGGTCAGGGGGATTCTAAGAGGGGGTGTTATACAAGGGTGGTCATCCAGAGTACTAAACTAGACATAAAAATACATTAATAAGGGTTTTCCTCAGCATCCCAGACTAGGCATTGACTTGGCTGTAGTGTTGATTGAATATCGCTTACAGGACAGAGGCTGGTGCAGGGATACCTGGAGAGGGCAGTGAGTACAATGCAACACCAAAACAATGACAGCGTGTATGCAAATGCGGCGCTCAACACACGGACACATGTCCAACTGCACAACAGACCACATCCAACCCATACAGTGGCCAACTAACCATGGCTGTTTGCCAATGTTGCACAAACATTGCCCCCCCCAAAATTCAAAACACGTAAATGCCCACATGAGTACTGGTCATGCGCAGACATTGACAACATGAGAAACAACACATAAACGAGGCACACACCCTCCAAGGCAACATGCATGCACCACAAGCAATCTGCCCCCATGACACACTCGCAGTCATGCACGCATCCAAAGCGCTCTGATCTACCTGGCACTGGCATGGTTGACCGGATACCTGTCAGACCGACACCCACAAGTGCAATAGTGCCCTTCCCACCCCTCCAACTCACTCAGCAACTGTTGCGTCCCTCAGGGCACCATTCAATCCCCATGCCTCCCCAACACCTACATTGCCCCTCTGGCCCACTCGATCACCACCAAAGCACTCCACTCCTAGTGTTCTGCTGATGACACACTGCCCACCTTTAGACTCCCATCCTGTTCTGCCTCAATATCCCCTCTCAAACATGAGTACCTGACACTAATCATGCAACGTGCTCTGCTGACGATCCCTGCCTTAATCCCTGCAGAGAAGCCCCTCATTGTGACGGCTGTGCCCTGTCACCCACCCATTCCCTGACCAACCTGCCTTTGGCCCCTCATGCTTATCCAGAATGGTGCTGCACGAATCAACCTAGACCTCAAGCCCTGGGACTGCTTCCTTCCAGCCCTGGAATCCCTGCACTGGCTCCCTGTAATGGCAACGATCAATAAAAAGATCCCCTACCCCATACACAAGACTGTCTTGAGCCTGGCCCCCATGAGTCACACTGGTGGCAGCCCATCCACGACCAGTCACACTTGCCTTTGGCCACCCTTTCCTGGACTAGCCCGAATCTGGACCATCCCATTCTTTGCACTGTACTCCCCTCCCACGCTTTCACCCATTGCACCTGGCCCTGTTGCTCCCATCAACACATGCTCAGCCCCTGGTGGCCACCACCCCCTGCACTACACCCCCTCCCATCCCGGTACCCTCAGCCCTCTCTCTCCTACTTGCACGGTAACAATGAAACAAGGCCCATTATGGCTGTGTCTCCTAATTTGTCCACCCATACTCGCCACCATCTTGCTGGTGGCGCCTGGTAACACTTGTGTATCTGCGCCATTACCATTTGGCAATGCATGAACCGTAGACACCATGCACAGGCATCATGCCATACGCTGTCTGAACTGCATGTAACAAGGCCGTAGGATGGCACAGAGGTGACTAATGGCATGCCCATCTTGCCCCCACAGCCACGTCATCGGACAGTGATCAAGGTGGACCAAACACCTCACAGAAATTAACATGGAGGAGGAGAGTGATGCCACGTCACACTGCTGCCAAGGAAACACCAGCAGTGACCAAGCAAGGCACAAGCCCAGTGAGCATGCCACATGCCACTGCCCCTGCAGCAACACCTGCTGCCACCACAGAGGCACAGCCTGCAGTCCCTGAAGCAACTCCTGCTTCCCCAACAGAGGCACAGCCTGAAACCCCTCCAGCAACTACTGCGGCCCCAACAGGGGCACCAACAGGATGGCCATTCCCTCCCGCACGTATGAACTGCGATTATTCAATTTAAAATCAGCTTTCCTGCTCTTGCTGAATTATTGCCGCATCTTGTGGGCATTTAAAGCAAATCCCATTGACTGAAACTGGGATTCACTGCCCCAAGATGGCCGCCGCCTCGAGGGCTCCCTGCGCCTGACCCTGTCCATACCTGCTGCCTGACTTCCCTGCCTGCATCCTCCCGCCGATTGGCTGATACTATCTATCTAAACCAATCACACCTCGCCGGCAGGCGAGAGCTGGCCCACTGAGGTAAGGCCACTGAAATAAGGCTCCCAGCTGACAGAGCTGACCGAGCATGCCGTGCTGTGGTCTGCGCCTGGACCCTAAACCCTGCCACCCACCTGGACTTCCTACAGGTACCAGTAACGGTGTACCACAAGACTTTACTGCTTCAGCTTAATCCCCTATGCACTCCCATTACGGAGAGTCACCGCCTTTATCTGAGAGCCACCATATTTGTTTACCATGCTATGAGAAGTATCTACCTCAGCTAGCCTATTAAACACCCCACTGCTACACTACTGCTTGCCTCTAATGTACTGCCCTGACCTACTGCATATTATGGCACTAGCATACTGAGTTGCTAGATTATACAGGTGTCCCAACTGACTTCAGATTAACAAAATGTACTCATGAAGCTATGTTGGCCTGCTCTGTTTATGCTTTTGAATTACCGCCACCCTGGCTCACAATGCTAAAGTTGAATCTAGGTGTGCTCATTTGAATTGCTAAAGTTGAATCCAGGTGTGCTCATTTGAATTGCTAAAGTTGAATCTAGGTGTGCTCATTTGAATTGCTAAAGTTGAATCTAGGTGTGCTCATTTGAATTAGCGCCACTCTGGCTCCCAATGCTAAAGTTGCATTTAGGTGTGCACTGTTTATGCTTTTGTATTAGCCCAAACTAATGTTCATTAAGCCTCAGCCGATTTTGCACCTACTCCATGCATCTTAGCCTAGTCTAACCCAGCACTATATTTGTGATTAACGCCCTACTGCTATCAATGTTAACAGCTGACTGTATGTTGATTATCTATTTAGCCTTACCTACTAAATTTCGATTCTAGGTTGCAGTATATTTGTGCCTTTTAAACTACCCAATATCAGCAAGCTCACGCTAAAGTTGCCCATTATCCTAACAGAATGCAGGCACTGCTAACTATGTTCCCATTCTGCATTATACCTGCACCAGAGGTCATTACATTAAGTTTGACGAAGGGTTAGGCAGACTGAGATGTCCCCGTCACTAGCCTATCCCTTGCCGTACAACTTTCCTTCCCACACTACTCCCGTTTCCCACACTAACCACAACCAAACTACATCCAGCCTCCACTATGTGCACTACACATGATAAGTTGCCCCCTGTGCCTATAGCCTCAACCGCCTCCCCTCCTGACATCTCTAAGCGTAACGAGAGACCAACCAGCAGACTACCGTCCAGCAGGCACTCAGCATTAGAATATTCCCATAAGATCTTACACGCAGTTCGCCCAGGATCCACTTACAATAATCGCAGGCGCCAAAAGAAAAGATGCACATCCCCTCTGAACAACCTAAGGGACATTGGCCCCAGTCCACCAGCAAAGGACCTACAATCACAGCCCACTAAGGGAGCATTACTGAATGTCAGGTCATTGGTAGCACATGCAACTGAGATTGCTGACATGATTGTGAACAATAAACTTGACTTCCTTGTAATGACAGAAACCTGGCTGCATGAGGCAGCAGGCCCCTCTATTGCCCTAGCTGTCCCAGATAATGACTCCATTCTCCATGCAGACAGACCCACGGTTCGCGGAGGAGGAATAGCCATTATCTTTAAAGACACTCTCAACACAAGACTAGCCACCCCTACGCCATTGGCATCATGTGAACTCCTCTCAGTTAAGTTCCAAACCTCACCCAACAGCACTATCACACTACATATCATTAACAGGCCTCCAGGACCTCCGGGGCCCTTTGAAGAAGATATCACAGCCCTAGCAGCCGACACCACCAAACCCACGGCGCAAAATATCATTTTAGGAGATTTCAACCTCGGTTATAAGGACACCAGTGACCCACACACCATCTCTCTAGCCTCTGCACTACTAGAACAAGGCTATACTCAAATTAGCACCAAACCCACACACGAAAAAGGAAGGATACTTGACTGGGTTGCGGTTCTAAATTGCACCATCACCCCACTAGATCCGACTCCACTAGTATGGTCAGACCACCACCTTATCACCTTTGAATTGCATATCAACAACTTGGAAAAGAAAAAGCCTATTATTGCTCCCCCCTGCCTCACAAGGAATAAACGTAACATCACAGCAGATGCTCTAGTTCCTTTGGTAGCCCCCCTACTCAATGCCCTACCGGACACCAATGATCCTAACACTCTAATTAACATCTACAATGAGACCATGACTAAAGCCATTGATGATATTGCCCCGCTAAAACTACGTAAAAGCAAACCCATAGCCCATCTTAACTCGTGGTTCACTCCAGAGCTAAAAACACTCCGCACTGAAAAAAGAAAATGGGAATCACATTGGAAATCATCCCCTACACCTGAAAACAAAACTAACCTAACCACTATCACTGCCACTTACAAAAATAAGATGATCCAGGCCAAAAAAGAAACCTATAATGACAGGATAGCCCAAGTCAGCTCCAGTACTAAAGAATTATTCAACATTCTAAGAGAGCTAGAGAACCCCAATCCACCGCCAGATACATGCACTAAGGATAAAGCCTGGTATACCAGCATTCAAAATGCCCTCTCCAATAAAATCAAAGGACTGCAGACCAAAATAGCTGACAAAAGATCCCAACTAACAGTCACTACACCAGCTCCTACCCTTACCCCTCACATTAACTCAGGTTTCACATTAAAAAAAGTCACCATTCCTGAAGTCCACAAAATCATTGCGTCTCTTAAACCATCTAACTGCAAGGGTGACAGTTGCCCAGCCCAGATATTTAAAAGATGCAGCTAGAGATCTTGCCCCTTTCATTACTAAACTTGTAAACTCCTCCTTCTCTAATAATTCCGTCCCAAGTAACCTCAAACAGTCCTGGGTTCTACCACTATTAAAAAAACAGACCCTTGACCTGGCTATACCCACTAACTATAGACCAATTACGACAGTTCCCTTTCTATTGAAAATTTTGGACAGGATAGCCTACTTGCAAATACAAGATTATCTTGAAGCCCACAAATTACTCGGCACCCGTCAATCTGGCTTCAGACCTCAGCATGGAACAGAAACCGCACTTGTCGACCTCAAAAGCCAGATCGATGAACTGAAAGACAGAGGAAGGATGGCCATCCTACTTCTACTCGACCTCACTGCGGCTTTTGATCTGGTGGATCACTCCATACTTTGTAAGCACCTATCCTCAGCGGCCCATTTCTCCAGCTCTGCAGTTGCCTGGATCCAATCTTTCCGCGCCAACAGAACTATGCGAGTGTTCTCACCTTCAGCAGCTGCTGACCCCATCCCCTTCACCTGCGGAGTCCCTCAAGGATCCTGCGTCTCGCCCACTTTGTACAACATTTTTACAAAGCCACTATTTGACAAATTGGACCGTCTGGGTGTCACCTACACAAATTAAGCGGATGACACCCAGATACTCCTACCGCTCTCAGGAACCTATGATATAGACGTTGCACGGATCAACAAAGTCTACATCATCATTCAGGCATGGATGGCCACACATGGCCTCTGCCTGAATGATGATAAGACTGAATTACTTCTATTCGGATCATCTAACAACCTTCCCAAACTAAGTCCTCACTACACAAATATCGTCATCGATGGGAACAGTATACCCATTGCCAAACATGTAAAAACTTTAGGTTTCTACCTCGATGCCCAGCCTAAACTAACTAAGCAGATTAACATGACCTCATCGGCCACTGCCTACACCGGCAAGTTGATCAGAGCTGGTAGACCTTTACTATCCCCCACTAGCTGCCTTACTCTGGCGAGAGAGCTCATACAATCCAAATTGGATTTTTGCAACAGTCTTTATCTAGGAGCAAACAAAACCATCTTAAATAAACTACAGATCATGCAAAATAATGTGCTCAGAGCCGCCCTGAATATAAGAGAGCATATATCAGAAACCAGAAAGCACCACAGGTGGCTCTCTATACAGGACAAAATTTCCCTCTGAACTATCTGCCTTGTGGGATGTATTTATCCACGCATCCAAGCCCTACCTCAAAACTGTGCAGTACTGACATGGAAAACATCATGATGGCCAGAGCTTCCCAGAAAATGCACAGGGAAATGCATGAAGAATAGGCTGCCACTCATTTTTGCCGATGTTATGGGCACAGAAGGACACTGCCTAAAACCACCAGTGGACTACCCACACAGTAGTCTGAAACCACTGGGAATGGCAATGCTGATTGCCAAAAGCAAACCCATAACTGTTGGGAATTAATTTTCTTAAATCCCAAAAAGGGGTGCAGTACCAGTACTCACCACTATCCAAAAGCCGGCGTTTTAAAACAACACCAGATTTTACTTTTTGTAGAAAACTGAATAAATGAACCCAAAACATGCCAAAGAAAGACATTTTAAGAGGTGGATCCTATGTAAAGTTATATTCTGAAGTGACTTGAAGGTTTATAACAAGACTGGCTGAGCTGTGGATTTCAGCAGTTTAAGTAAATTTGGACTGAAAGACACTACAAATCTAAATGTTTAAAAGAAATGAGTGACCTCCTTTGAGTGTCACATAGGTTGCAATTGTTTAAATGTCATAGTTTTAAACTTAGAATCAGCATCCTAGCTGCATATGTAAAAAAAATGTCTTGACTTAAACTAGGGAACAGAAATGACATGTAGCTAAAAACTGGCTTAAAGAGATTCCAATTTTGCCTGGCAACTACCCCCCATCAGGAGTGAAACTTGAGTCACAGCTGTGTTCCCAGGCCTATCTGCCTTTTGCTGGCCACACTAAGGATATGCCATCTCTCTGATAATTGAATTAAGGGGAGCCCCCACAGAATACAGGAGCTCTGAACAAAGCCCTGTCCTGACCCAGGCAGATGGTTTATTGCAGATGTCGTAAATGTAGCTTCCTCCTGGAAGTAAAGGGGAGGAGCACTGCCTGTGAGAGCAAGATGGCTTGGCAGAACTGGAAAAACCAGAAATTCAACCTTGTGCTGGGGGAAAACCACACCCCTTTGGGGCCAGAACATAACTCTAAAAAGATGAATAACTCATAGTACGGACTTGTGAAAATTATTTAAATGACACCATAATTCTTGTGATTTTTCTGCCCACATTTTAAGAGGTTTTTAGAACCGGTGGCATGTTCAGGGGGGTTTTAGCGGAAAAGAGGATATTACTCAAAATGTGTGCATGTGAAAAATCTGACACTTCATCAACTAATGTCCATTCTCCTTGCGCACATGTGTGTAAATTTGGGTTAATGTCCGGTATTGCAAACCAGTTAAAAAGTGCAAAATATTGCCATTTCTGAATGCAAGCCCCCAGGAAGAGCAGAGTTGGAACAGGGGATACCTCCTGTGATATGTGATGGGTGCATGTAATTTCAAACCACTGTGTAGCTATGAAATATGTATTTGGTTCAAATCTAGATTTGTGTGCAAGTTGACAGGAGGAGTGGACTTTCTGCAGGCTGTAAAATGACATCACTCTGACACAACTTAGCTCCCCCAATCAGGGGAGAAATGAAAGCTTGGCCAATGATAAGTGGAGAGGGGCTGGCTAGTGATGCTGCTCACACACACCCATTTTAAAAACACATAAAAGCAGAGAGACAGGACAGATAGGGACCTTCAAATCCATTTGCAGCTGGAAGCTCTGCCGGGAAAATCCATACTTTACCTCCATCAACCTTCAGAGACCCAGACCAGACCAGCAGAATAGAGCTGACCTGTTAACAGAACCAGAGAGAGCTGACCCAGATCACTGTGAAGTGCAGAGACCAGAGTCCAGTCTAAAACCTGACCAGATCCGTGGCGTGGCCCATTTAATTCAAGAATATAGTGTGAGTACATAGCAAAACTGTGCAGAACCAATCTCTTAGTTAAAATAATATAGTTCAAGCTATTTTAATCTAAGTAGAACTGCCTCCTAACTGTCACCTGTCATTTGTAAAGCTGTCACCTGTGATTTGCTAGTTGCAAGCTGCACTTGTCTTTGTGAACTTTAAAATTTCAAATCTGAAAAACGACCTTTATTTAATCGCTCATATCTCCGTGACCGTTTGTGCTAGAGACTTGCAGTAACTTTCATCTGGAAGCTGAGATCCTAGGCTGTCTTAGGACCCCAAAACGATAGTGATAGTCCTTGTAGTTCCTCTGTAATCGCGTCCGGCGCATTCGCGAATTTTGCCGCGATTTGCAAATTTCTTCACGTGTAAAAATCTGCTGCTGCTTGCCTTCCATTTGCCAGAAATTCGTTTAACCTGCTAATTATCCCTGAATCATTGCTAGTGTGAGCCTGGACTAATATTAACTTGACCACTCACCCTGAACCTCTAGAGGGAATTAAAAGCATTTTAGCATATTTTTTCACTCCATTGCCAGCACATATAAAAGCATTTTGGGCCTGTGTTTTCAACTTCTGTAGTCTAAGTTGCTGGGTGAACTGAATTACATTTGATTGCATTTCTGAGAATTGTGTGCCTTCCTTCCCTTTCCTTGCATTGCATAAAAGGGGGGGTGAATTGTACAAGAAAGTGATTACATTGTTTTTGCTGAAATCCTATCAAGTTATTTTCTGTACTGCATTTCATTCCACATTGCATCCATTTGAAACCATAAAAGTATTGTTGCTATCTTATCCATTTCATGTCAACTCCTTAGTGATTATCAAGAAGTGTGCTAGTGCCAGATTCTCCGTTGTTAATCTTTATCATATCAGATTAAGTGTGCTATTCAATTATTAATTTATTCTAAAGTGTGATATATATACCTATTGTTTAAACTATCAATTAAACCTTTTAACTTGCAAAACAGAACTACTTCTTGGCTCAGTGGGGTCAGGAGGATTCCAAGAGAGGGGTGTTATATAGGGGTAGTCACCCAGAACGCATGAACTGGACATAAAGATATATCAATAAGGGTTTTCATTCAGTATTATAGACTAGGCGTTGACTTAGCTGTAGTGTTGAATTGAATCCTCTTACAAATTGGGGGCTCGTGCCGGACGTTTGGATTAGATCTATCACTTGTGCAGATTAATACAGCGTGCCAGCTGACCAGATACACATATCCGGTCGGAGCACACGCTGTGTTACGCTGTAAAGCACTTCTCAAAGGAACGCTCTAAGAAAAAGGTCTGTTTTGCAAAAATAAAATACAAACTTCTGTAAGTCAGGACAGAGACCAATCTCTAGAATGACGACCTTAGTAGACATGAAAATAGCCAGAGAGCACTTCTTACATAAGTTATTTGTGAGAGGTGAGTGGACTCACCAGGACCAAACAGGCTGGTTGCAGGCCATCACACCCCAAATCACGGAAACAGGGTCAGATAAATGGAGAGACCAGGGTCCCTTACATGCGGCCCTGAGTGAACTATATATGTCCTCTAAGGCCAAGGATGAGCACAACAAGATTGCCAGGGTAGCGGCATATTTATATTTACATATGGGAGCCATACAGGACAAATGTGCTGAAGGCCAAGATTTGGTGAGTAGGCAACTGCTGGCATTACAGAAGGCCCAATCTGATCTGGACTCTTCTGAGCAGAGGCTGCAGAGGAGCCAGGAGTCAGAAAATGATAGTAGGCAGTATATCATTAAAATAAAAGAGGACATGGATATACTGCAACAGGAAAAGGCTGACCAGAATACTAAATTTCTGGCCCTGCAGAAGGAGCACCAAGACAGTTTGGACTCCTTACTGCAGAGCCAGAAAAAGCTGGAGCAACAATTAGACTTTAACAGGGCATGCACGGAGCAGGTAGCCACCCTGCAAAGTCATCTAGATAGAGTGAAGGTAGAGAGCAACAAGCTGATTATGAAAGACCTGGATACCCAGGCAGAGTTTGATGAAGAACACCAGAAAGCTGGTGCCTTCCAAAGGCAAAGGGACGACCTGGCGGCACAAATGCAGGCTCTTAGTCAGGAAAGAGACGCATTAGGCCAGGAAGTCTGCCATTTAAAAAGAAAAATGGAAGAAAATCACCTGGCCCACCAGGGACTGGGTGACCTCCAAAAAGAACACCAGAACTTGTTAGAGCACACCAGGAGGGTGGAGGATGCTCTAGCAAGAAAGGAGCAGGCCAATAGGGACACAGCTCAGGAGGTAACCCTCCTGCAGCAAAGACTGGCCCAGTGCTCCAGGACCAATCAGGAAACACAGAGAGAGAATGAGGCTCTCTGCCAGCACAATGATAGGCTCCAGCAACAGGTAGCGATGCAGGAGAGACTGATAGAGTCTACTAAGGCCTTAACTGAGGAACTGAAGGCACAAATGCAGGCTCTTGCATTGCAACAGGGAGCAGGGGCGGATAGAGATGAGGTTCGCTGGGAAAGGGAAGCTCCGGAGCATAACCTCAGGAGCCCTAGTACCAGAGGCCCTCATACCTCTCAGTCACTGGACTCTGCCACCCCCATATTCCCTGGCGCACATGAGCACCGGGCCACAGGGATGGCAGACTACTATCCAGACAAAAGTATGGGGCTCATAGGCCAGTACCACCCAGGTATGGAGGGGCGGGCATCCGGGTATGGGCACCCCAGCACAGTGCAATTTAATGGGGAACCCCAGGAGAGTAGGCCCATTAAGGGCATCCTGAAAACCTCTGCCCAGTTAGGTCAGTGGAGGGGGTACCCATCAAATGCTGGCAGCAAGGAGGAATCTGAAGACTCCTCTGAACTGCGCAGGACACAGGAGACCAGGTCCCCACATTCTGCCAGCCATTCCCAGGCTCGCAGAATCCGGGAAAACCTGGAAGAGCAGACAGGAACCTCTGGGAGCAGTGCCTCTGAGTCAGAGGATGAATGGACAAGGGTTACCCGAACCAAAAAGGCCAATAAGGCAAAAAGGGCCTTGCTTAAGGACCCCTTAAAGCAGATTAAGGCGATCAGGAGCGTCATCACGCCTTACCATAAGAACGCTAAGTATTCTGTTTGGGAGCACTTAGAGTTGTTTGAGCAAATGATGGAGACTTTCCATTTGAAGGACAGCCAAAGCTGTATTCAATATGTAAAGTGGACCTTCTCCCCGGAATACTCCAGTTTCTTTGCGGGGCTGGAGGACCAAAATCATTTAAGATGGTCCACCTATAAGGCGGCCATCTTGAAACATTTTTCCATTCATAGAAATCCTCAAGAGGCTCGCAAGGCAGCCTACAATTTACAATGTGGGGAGGATCAGGCCCCACAAGAATTTGTGCAGGAGTTAAAGCGTGCTTTTGCGCAGACCACCAGAAGGGTGCGCACAGACAGTAGAGAATTCATTAATACATTTTTTCATGCCTTGCCCAAATACATAATGACCCATCTCGTGAGGGATTTTCTCGAGAAAAGATCTTTAGACTGGGTCATTGAACAGGCTACCCGGATCTATGAGGTGCAGAAACCGGTAGATAGCAAAAGTAATGCCCAGAAAAACCCCAAAGCCAACAGCACCCCTGCTGCTGCCAAGGTGGCAGAGGTAAAGGTCACCCCCGTTTTGGATTTGGAGATGGGGGGGCCTAAAAACCTACCTGCACCTAATAATACTAAGCCCAGAAGGTCCTCGGGCCAGTCACAGACAGGGAGCCAGGGAGGCAGCCCCACAAATGGGGTCCCTCGCTCTCCTGATTATGTAAGTCCCTGTTACAAGGGAAATCGACCCATCCTGGGTTATGTGTGGACTCCTCCAGCCCAAGGGGGGGGATCCAGCCAAGCACCTAACCCAGGGAACTTCCCTCCCAACTTCCCACAGGAGGGCAGAAATTTACCAAACCCTGGGCAGAACTTTTTCCCCAGATATCCACCCGACTTTCAGCCCCAAAACCATCCATCCTTCTTTCCCCAATTCCCTGAGCCCAGACCACTGAATCCGGGAGAGGGGAGGCCAAGGGTGGAGGGGTACTCAAATCTTCCCAACCCGGGGTACTGCCAGAGAAGGGATAGCTACCCTTTCCGGGATCAGCCCAGGGGAGAAAACAGGGCCCCGTATCAGCCTGAGCGGGTTTCCCAGTTAGAGCGCCAGGTTCAAAACATGGCGCGGGATCTGGGTCACATACTGAGGGCTCAGCAGAACCCTCAGATGGGCGTGCCGGCGCAGAACGCACCCAACTCTGGACCTGGTGCTCCGGAACAATGACGGGGGCAGCACCCCGATAACACACCGGTTCCCAGGGAGGAGGCACAAGGGGAAGGGGGGTGTAAAGCCTTGGAGGAAGCTTCCTTCCTCACTTGTAAACAGCCCCTGGAAACCCAGGAACCGGAAACAAAATCTCTTGCCCCTGGAAGTCTGCCTCCTAAGGAGCAGAGGGGGGGTAGGAGAAACAAAAGACCCAAACAGACTCAGTTTGAGGAGGAGGTACAGATCTTCCAATTTGAGGGAGAGGGATCCTCAGAGGATCCTGGGAAAAGGATCTTCTCCTTCAGAGAGGGGGGAACTCCTCCCAAAGAAAAATGGGTCCCTAGGGATGCAAATCCAGACTGGGGAGATGTGGAGACTGAGCTACCGCCGCCCACCATCTCATCCCAGAACCAACAGCAAGAAAATCCCCCCGGTTCAAACCCATCCTGGTGACTGCCTCCAAAAAGGGGGGGGGCGGCCCGGAACCGGAGCCAGGGGAACCCACAATGGCTCTGATCTCCAGTTGCCAAATTTTTCTTTCAGATTCCCAAGGCTCTCCACAGAATTCTGCCCAAATCTCTTCGCTAGCGATGTCCAAAACCAGAAAGTTAGCCCACCAGTTGTCCAAAAATGTGCATTATCTGTGCCCCCTTGAGGAGAAGGAGGGAAGATATTATGCCCGGTACAAGTACAGGGGCAGGGTACGGTTTCAGCGCTGGTGGACACGGGATCTCAAGCTACCCTTCTGTCCAGAAGGGCCTTTGATGAACTGAATGCAGGAAGGGTAGGGAATTACCAAATTCCTCTCACCTCTCTTCCTGGACAACTCCAGAACTTTGACTGGAAGGAAATTCCCGTCGAGGGGACGGCAGACTTGGACATTAAAATTGGGCGACACAAGTTGAAACACCCGGTCATAGTTGTGACCCCAGAGGGCACCCCTTGTTTACTAGGGAATGACCTCCTGAGAAGGTTGTCACCCCTAATAGATTGCGTAAACAAGGTCCTGTGGACCCAGACTAGCCGACCAATAAAATTAAAACAGAGTGTCAACCATGTTAGTTTAAACGGCACCTGCCACATGGTTGAACAAAAACCTGACCAAGTAGAATTTCACTTCCAGAATAGCCAAATTCCAGACGTGACAGTAATAGCAGTAGGACAACAGACTGGTGATGGGGGGTCCTCTCTATTTCTGAAAATCAACCTTCCTTCCAGTTTAAGGTGGTATTCCACACTGGAAGGAAACACCCTGAGATTCTATACTAATCCACAATCAGAAACTCCCACTCCTATAGTCCAGAAAGATGTGAAATCAGCTCAGAGCCTGGCTGATATTCAGCAAATTGGAGAGCAGTTGTTCATCCCTGTTCAGTTAAATGATGGGAAGGACTCTGTTCTCGCTCGAGTGTGTGTGAACAACGGTAAGAGCTTCATCAGCGAAGCCATGCTCCGCCAACTCCCAAAAGATCCAGCCATTCCCACATTCAAACTGATAGACAAATGGGAAATGGACCTGGAAGCGCCTAATTCCAAACATCTCCTGCCAAGCAGGTGTATGCTCAAAATCTCCATTGGCAACAAGAGCATAGTCCACAATTGTTGGGTCGTGCGAGACGTCCCGGCCGCCTTTTACTTAGGCAGTGACATTCTCAATCGCTTTGCCATTAGTTTGGACCTAATAAACTTCAAAGCTTGGTCCCGATTAGCGGATAATCCCATGGGCTTTGATGATCCAGAAAAAGCATTGAGGTCAGCTCAATTGCTACCTTATGCAGTTGAAATTCAGATTAAAGAGGAAGTCACCATCCCAGAAAGGACCCGACAATTCTCCCTGGAAGTGAAAGTCAAAAGAGGACAATATTTGCAAAACCCTGATGCTTACATACATCTAAATGCTTCTCTCCAACAGCAAGGGTTAGGGGTAAACCCAACACCATTAGTCAACATAGAACATGACACCATTCCAATAGAGGTGGATAACAGCGACTTGAAGAGTATTACTGTAGCCGCAGGCACCATTATTGGAATGGCGGTTGATGACCGACATTTTTCCATAGACTTAGGTAATGCACTGTTAGGGCCAATCCCCAAGGACTGCTTTGACAGTGACAGTGATGACAATACAACACCAGACAGGATTTTTACCCGGCATGGGGGGAACTTCCTGGTGTACACTTCTTGCCCTTATGGTAAGGAAGATGTGACTTGTGACTTCAGGAGGGATAAGGTGATTTTCCAAGTCCATGAGGGCTGCCTTTCCCACCTGAAGCCTCCAGTCCAAATCAGCATTCTGACCAGGGACTTCTCCACCCAGCTGGAGGAGGCCGCTGAAATAGCCAAACCAGAAGTCTTTCCAGGCTTCAGGCAGATGGTGGAAGAGAGAGTCAACCTAGCTGATGCCTGTGTGACTCTGGAACAAAAGCAAAAGTTGAAACAAGTTTTCTTGGATTTCCAAGATCTCTTTGCGGTAGACTCATATGACTGTGGTCGCACCGACATCCACACAACAACAATCCCCACGGACCCTGGCATGACTCCTGTGTTTGTGAAGCAATATCGCTTGCCTCTCGCATCCATGGAGTCCCTTACTGAAATAATTAAGAACCTTGAGTCCAGGGGAATAATCCGTCCAGTCCACAGCACCTTCAATAACCCGGTGCTGGGAATATTGAAGCCGAACGGCCAGTGGAGACTCTGCGCCGACCTCAGGGAGCTCAACAAACGGGTCCATACTTCCCGATGGCCTCTGCCCTACATTGACCAAGGGCTGGCCCAGATTCAGGGGTCACAGGTATTCACTGCAATAGACCTGACCAATGGATACTGGACTGTGCCTGTCAGTAGGGAGGACCAATACAAGCTGGCTTTTACCTTTGGGGGCCAGCAGTATACATGGACCCGGACTCCCTTCGGATACCTTAACTCCGGTAATGAGTTCAACATTTTCCTACATAAGGCCATGCCCGACCTGGGTGCGAGGGGTAACCTGGCTTATGTAGATGATGTCCTCATCAAAAGTTCATCTGTGGAGGAACACATAGCGGAGATCCGTTATGTTCTGACCCAGTTGAGGGCCGCCGGAGCAAAACTTTCCTTTCAGAAAGCACAGTGGTGTAGAACCCATGTTAATTTCTTGGGGCATGAGATTACTCCTCAGGGTCTCTGTCCCCAGGAAAAGAAAGTGGAAGCACTTCAGAAACTGAAAGACCCCACAACTCTGCGGGAACTAAGGAGCCTCCTTGGACTGACTAATTACAGCAGAAAGTTCATTGAGGGCTGCGCAGAGATCACCAGACCCCTGATTCATCTCCTGAAGGGGGGGGGTCAAGTGGGAATGGGGTCCAGAACAAGCCGAGGCAGTAAGACAACTCAAGAGAAGCCTCTCACAAGCGCCTTGCCTAGCTTACCCTGTCAGAAACAAGGAGTTCTTCCTGGAGACGGGGTTCTCTGATACGTGCTTGACGGCAGTATTATACCAAAAGCATGACAAGGTCAATAAAGTAATATCCTATGCGAGCAAAACTTTATCCTCTGTGGAGGAAAAATTCAACGATTGTGAGAAGGCACTCCTGGCAACGGTGTGGGCATTGAAGAATTACCGCCCGTTTATCCAGGGGGAACACATCATAGTGGAGACTCCACACCAGCCTCTGCAATATCTCCAAAGTGATAGAATCCGGGCCGGAAATGTGAGTAATTCCCGAATTACTTCCTGGATTCTGTCAATGCAAGGCTTTCCTGTGGAGGTCAGATATGGCCAAAACAAGAAGAGTCCCCTCGCGCAAGGTCTGGCTGACTTGCATGATTGTGCCAGAGAAAACTGTCTCGAGGACGAAAGTCTAAAAATAAAGGACAACATGGAGGCATACCTTAATTCCCCACACAAAGTCTTTGAAGAGGACAAGTGTGAGGGAATGCCCACTGTCTATGTGGATGGATGCTCTTACCATGTTGACAACAACGGGGAGAAAGAACTGGTGGCTGGCGTAGGGAATGCATGGGTGAATGAGTCCCCAGAACCCTCCACTGGATACAAAATTGGTCCCCGAAGTAGTCAGGTGGCAGAATTGATGGCTGTGCATCAGGCCATCCTCACTGCTGTCCAGCATCAACTCCACGAACTGGTCATAATCACAGATTTGGATTATGTACCGAACGGGTTCGTGGAGCACCTGGTTAATTGGAAAACCAGAGGCATGTTATGTGCTAACAACAAACCCTTGAAACATGGGAAGTTGATCCAAAACATTGATGAGCTGGTCACCTCGAAAGGAATGACCATCTATTGGAAGAAGATCAAGGGTCATTCCAAAATAGAGGGACCAGACAAAACTGGAAATGACTTAGCTGATCAGCTGGCCAAAACCGGGGTCATCCAAGGGGATCTAATTGAGATTGAGTCCCTGTTGGGGGAAATCCAGGTCACTGCTATCACTAGGTCCCAGACAAATGCTCACAACGACCTTTCAATTGCACAATGGAGTAAGGAGACCCCTGATGCTGATTTAATTACCGCTCAGAAGGGGGATCCAATAATTGGTAAATTTTACCAGCACCTTGAGGACCCTGAGAACTTTCCCCTGACGGATACCGATTACACTGGGAAAGAGGACCTAAGAGTGTTGGTGAAATGTCCAAAAATGTTCCGGATCCAAGACGGTTTGTTGGTAAGGAAATCCAAAGCTGGCCACGATCAGTGGGTGGTTCCTACCTCATTCCGAAGCCTGATGTTAAGTCACGCCCATGATGCGGCCACCGCCGGTCATAGGGGGTTTCACACAACACTGGAAATCTTAAGAGAGGTTGCATACTGGCCACACATGGGACAGGACCTCGACCAATACTTGAAGGGGTGTCTTGTGTGTGCACAATTTCAGCCATCATCCCTCACGCACCGTGCGCCTCTCCAAAAGAGGGGGATGACACTGCCATGGTCAGATTTACAAATCGACTTTGTAGGCCCCGTGATTCGCTCTGCTAGGGGGAATAAGTACATGTTGACTGTGACATGCTTGTTTACCAAGTGGGTGGAATGTCTCCCAGCCCCAAATTGCAAGGCAGAAACGGCAGCTGCCCTGATGATTAACCACATCTTTTCCCGTTTTGGTCTAACTCAAAGGATTGAGTCAGACAGGGGTAGCCACTTCACCAGTGAAGTAATGACAAAGATGTGGGAGATACTGGGGGTCAAAAGGAAGTTGCATATTGCTTATAGACCAGCTTCTTCTGGGGCAGTAGAGAGATATAACCGAACCATTGTGAGCATATTAAAGAAGTTTGTGGCAGATTCTGGGCCAAGTTGGGATATCCGATTACCTCTGGTCCTAATGGCCATCAGATCTACCCCTTCATCTGCAACCAAAATGTCACCATTTGAGTTGATGACTGGGCGCAAGATGGTGCTTCCGCAGCATTTGCTCTACAGGACCCAAGAGCAGACACTGATAAATGCCTCCACTACTCATGAGTATGTGGAGAATTTAAGGAAACACCTCCAACATGCTTTTGCTTACGCTCAGCGGAATCTAGAAAGATCGGCTGATAGCATGAAGACCCACTATGACCTGAAGACTTCCAGGAAGGAATATCAGGTGGGGGACCGGGTCTATCTATACAACTTCCAAAGAAACCAGGCAAAACAGCGGAAATTCTTGCCTACATGGAAGGGACCCTTTGAGATTATAGACAAAATCTCCCCTGTGGCCTACAAAATCCACATCCCCAAAGGTCATTTGGCAGAGGGGGAAGACAAGTGGGTCCACATAAACCAGTTGAAATGTTGCCATCCCAGGCACACTCTGCAACAACTGGAGGAATCCTCTGGAATCCTAGCGGGTACTGTCTCAGACTAATTCAGTTCCAACCATAAAACATACAACATCTAGTCTCTAAAATATTGTGATTTGCATGAAACTGTCTCTTAGTTATACTGTTTTTTTTTCAAAATAAGAATGTAATGTTTCGTTATGATGAAATGCATATGCTGCCCCACTATCTCAACAGTGGTGGAAAATGTCTATGAATAGGTATTGCCGCTCTTCCTTTGTCGTCCTAGGAGAAAGAAAACCTGGAGACGGGACAAGGAGGACGATCCGGAGACCGGGAGCAGAGACGCAACGGGCCCAGAGTACCGGCCAATATTCCCATCTGGACCGGCGAGGAGAACCGATCGATCAGTACCGGATGGAGGAAAAGATGCTGAACTGTGCCATCTATTGGAAGAAGATGAGGAAACATCCGAGGTCTTGCGAGTCCCATTAGTGAAATAGAATGGCCATCGCAAGAGGGGGGCTTGTGGGATGTATTTATCCACGCATCCAAGCCCTACCTCAAAACTGTGCAGTACTGACATGGAAAACATCATGATGGCCAGAGCTTCCCAGAAAATGCACAGGGAAATGCATGAAGAATAGGCTGCCACTCATTTTTGCCGATGTTATGGGCACAGAAGGACACTGCCTAAAACCACCAGTGGACTACCCACACAGTAGTCTGAAACCACTGGGAATGGCAATGTTGATTGCCAAAAGCAAACCCATAACTCAGTGGTCTTCAAACTTTTTTGGCCAGGGCCCCCCTGAGCAAAATTTGGGCAGGTCGGGACCCCCCAGAAATGCCAAATGGACAGTATATATTGCGCGCCGTCACCTGCTCCCATCAAAGTCGCTGGGCTCCCTCATCCCACTCCTACCCAGTCGCTGGTCTCTCCCCACCCCATCACACACCCAGGGCTCTCCCCACTCTGCTCCCATCACTATCCCATGGTTCCCGCCCATTGTGCTCCCACCATAGTCCCTCGGTTCCCCCATCCCGTTCCCAACACAGTCTGAGGGCCAGTGGCGGCTGGTGAATCTTTTTTAAGTGGAGGGGCATTAAGGGGAGGTTCGGGGGGGTTTCCCCCTGTGAATTTTTTTTTAAATAATAGGTTAAAATGTTGCATTGTAGAGCATACTTTTAACAAAAAATGGGTAAATAGCCAAACAGTTTGCAATTGTTGCTGGGAGTCCAGGGGGCAGGCATTGATATTTTATTTCTATCGCGCTCGTACACAAGTGTTTCAGAGCGTGACAAGGCAAGGGAGGGGAACAGAGGAGAATAAAACAGCGATCTTACTAGGCCCAGTGACATTGAGAACGCGCAAGTGTGAGGGGAAAAGTGCATGGAAGGGGGGAGAAGTGGAAAGTGCGAAGCAGAGGAGAAACAGATAAATAACAATAAATAAATAATAAAGGCAACAAACAGTGGTAGTGCAGCCAGCAATTTGCAAGTGCTACGTTTAAGGCAGCAGACAGGGTAGGTCTGATAAGTGCAGGAAGAAAGATGGTTCTCCTCAAGTTTTAGAGTGGCAGGGCGCTGTTCCAGAGGGAGGCCCCAGCCGAAGATGGAGATCTACCCCCAGCTCGTTTCTTTGATAAACGACTGACCCTGAGGGAGTTGGAGGTAGAGGAGTGAAGAGCTCGAGAGCGGAGGTATTTGCGGAGGAATAGCTGAAGGTATTTTGGACCGAGGCCCCAGAAAGCCTTGTGGACAAGGCAGAGGGTTTTGAATGATAGATGTCCGGTAAAAAGATACCATCCCTGTCCCCTGGGCCCCACTGGTCCTAACACAATGAACATGATTATGTGTATATGCAAGGCGCTGCACATTCATACAGCAATCACTCTATCATTCACATGAGCATCCATCACCATACACTCACTCATAACGCATCCATACACATGTTTAAATAAAAACAATGAACATAAACGTACCTTCTGCATTGGCCTGTGTGTGGGTGCTGCTCCAGCTGCTCTGTCCGTATGTGCGAGGAGGCGCAGGAGCTCCCCCTCGGAAATACAGACATGCAGTGCCCCAGCCAGCATTTCCAATGAGCTTTGCAATGCTGGCGAAGCAAAACGCCCCAGCACTTGCATGGCTCAGTGAGCATGTGCGGCTGGGGAACTAAACTGAACTGTCAAAGGGAAACAGTGTTTCCCTTTGACAGTTCAGCCAGCCCAGGAGCACTCCATTAGCTGGATAAAGCAGCTGAGGGAGTGCTCACTGTTTCACTGGGATGGCTCCTTAGCTCCTCCATAATGGGTGAGGGGCCACTATGCAGTTAGTAATGTTGACCATTGTTGCTGAATATATCACAATTTACTTACATTTTAACACAAAGCACCCCTTTGGGTACTATTGAAACAGTGGGCTTCATAACTACTCTGGCGGTAGCTGTGCCGGTAAAACCGGCACGGCTGCCACTGGAGTTGCATCCGGGTCTGGCACCCGCGAATGGGCAATTACTAGGTCATGCCGAGTTAGGCGGACATGATAATTGCCCTTTCGAAGGTGCCGGTAGATCCCCATTCCCATTTGAGCCCCATATGGCTCAAATGGGAAGGGGGAGCTCGGATGCACCGGCACCGTTAATAACGGTGCCGGTGCATCCGACGAGCTGAGGTCAGACCTGGCGGGGGCTGTCAAGCACCCACGAGCACAACTCTTACTATGGCGGAACGGTAGCAACGGTGCCGGTAGCTTACCAGCACCGTTGTTACTGGTCCGCCATAGTAGTAATGAGGCCCAGTCTGTGACTAAAGGAATGAATATCCATTTACAACTGTGGGCCACTTTTTCATTGTTGCCTGAGACAGTTTCATGCTTCAGCCCGCCCATGTGGGCCACCCCTGCCCATTTCTTCCAATCTAAAAAAAAAAAAAAAAAAAATTTATTTTTTCATGCTGAGCTCTCAGGGCCCCCCTGGGATGCACCCGCGGACCCCTAGGGGGTCGCGACCCACAGTTTGAATACCACTGGCATAACTGTTGGGAATTCATTTTCTTAAATCCCAAAAAGGGGTGCAGTACCAGTACTCACCACTATCCAAAAGCCGGCGTTTTAAAACAACACCAGATTTTACTTTTTGTAGAAAACTGAATAAATGAACCCAAAACATGCCAAAGAAAGACATTTTAAGAGGTGGATCCTATGTAAAGTTATATTCTGAAGTGACTTGAAGGTTTATAACAAGACTGGCTGAGCTGTGGATTTCAGCAGTTTAAGTAAATTTGGACTGAAAGACACTACAAATCTAAATGTTTAAAAGAAATGAGTGACCTACTTTGAGTGTCACATAGGTTGCAATTGTTTAAATGTCATAGTTTTAAACTTAGAATCAGCATCCTAGCTGCATATGTAAAAAAAATGTCTTGACTTAAACTGGGGAACAGAAATGACATGTAGCTAAAAACTGGCTTAAAGAGATTCCAATTTTGCCTGGCAACTACCCCCCATCAGGAGTGAAACTTGAGTCACAGCTGTGTTCCCAGGCCTATCTGCCTTTTTCTGGCCACACTAAGGATATGCCATCTCTCTGATAATTGAATTAAGGGGAGCCCCCACAGAATACAGGAGCTCTGAACAAAGCCCTGTCCTGACCCAGGCAGATGGTTTATTGCAGATGTCGTAAATGTAGTTTCCTCCTGGAAGTAAAGGGGAGGAGCACTGCCTGTGAGAGCAAGCTGGCTTGGCAGAACTGGAAAAAAGAGAAATTCAACCTTGTGCTGGGGGAAAACCACACCCCTTTGGGGCCAGAACATAACTCTAAAAAGATGAATAACTCATAGTACGGACTTGTGAAAATTATTTAAATGACACCATAATTCTTGTGATTTTTCTGCCCACATTTTAAGAGGTTTTTAGAACCGGTGGCATGTTCAGGGGGGTTTTAGCGGAAAAGAGGATATTACTCAAAATGTGTGCATGTGAAAAATCTGACACTTCATCAACTAATGTCCATACTCCTTGCGCACATGTGTGTAAATTTGGGTTAATGTCCGGTATTGCAAACCAGTTAAAAAGTGCAAAATATTGCCATTTCTGAATGCAAGCCCCCAGGAAGAGCAGAGTTGGAACAGGGGATACCTCCTGTGATATGTGATGGGTGCATGTAATTTCAAACCACTGTGTAGCTATGAAATATGTATTTGGTTCAAATCTAGATTTGTGTGCAAGTTGACAGGAGGAGTGGACTTTCTGCAGGCTGTAAAATGACATCACTCTGACACAACTTAGCTCCCCCAATCAGGGGAGAAATGAAAGCTTGGCCAATGATAAGTGGAGAGGGGCTGGCTAGTGATGCTGCTCACACACACCCATTTTAATAACACATAAAAGCAGAGAGACAGGACAGATAGGGACCTTCAAATCCATTTGCAGCTGGAAGCTCTTCCAGGAAAGATCCGTGGCGTGGCCCATTTAATTCAAGAATATAGTGTGAGTACATAGCAAAACTGTGCAGAACCAATCTCTTAGTTAAAATAATATAGTTCAAGCTATTTTAATCTAAGTAGAACTGCCTCCTAACTGTCACCTGTCATTTGTAAAGTTGTCACCTGTGATTTGCTAGTTGCAAGCTGCACTTGTCTTTGTGAACTTTAAAATTTCAAATCTGAAAAACGACCTTTATTTAATCGCTCATATCTCCGTGACCGTTTGTGCTAGAGACTTGCAGTAACTTACATCTGGAAGCTGAGATCCTAGGCTGTCTTAGGACCCCAAAACGATAGTGATTGTCCTTGTAGTTCCTCTGTAATCGCGTCCGGCACATTCGCGAATTTTGCCGCGATTTGCAAATTTCTTCACGTGTAAAAATCTGCTGCTGCTTGCCTTCCATTTGCCAGAAATTCGTTTAACCTGCTAATTATCCCTGAATCATTGCTAGTGTGAGCCTGGACTAATATTAACTTGACCACTCACCCTGAACCTCTATAGGGAATTAAAAGCATTTTAGCATATTTTTTCACTCCATTGCCAGCACATATAAAAGCATTTTGGGCCTGTGTTTTCAACTTCTGTAGTCTAAGTTGCTGGGTGAACTGAATTACATTTGATTGCATTTCTGAGAATTGTGTGCCTTCCTTCCCTTTCCTTGCATTGCATAAAAGGGGGGGTGAATTGTACAAGAAAGTGATTACATTGTTTTTGCTGAAATCCTATCAAGTTATTTTCTGTACTGCATTTCATTCCACATTGCATCCATTTGAAACCATAAAAGTATTGTTGCTATCTTATCCATTTCATGTCAACTCCTTAGTGATTATCAAGAAGTGTGCTAGTGCCAGATTCTCCGTTGTTAATCTTTATCATATCAGATTAAGTGTGCTATTCAATTATTAATTTATTCTAAAGTGTGATATATATACCTATTGTTTAAACTATCAATTAAACCTTTTAACTTGCAAAACAGAACTACTTCTTGGCTCAGTGGGGTCAGGAGGATTCCAAGAGAGGGGTGTTATATAGGGGTAGTCATCCAGAACGCATGAACTGGACATAAAGATATATCAATAAGGGTTTTCATTCAGTATTATAGACTAGGCGTTGACTTAGCTGTAGTGTTGAATTGAATCCTCTTACAGCCTCACTCACAAAGCGCTTAACCACCAAGCCCCCCCTACGTTACAGATAAGTTCACATGGAAGGTATCCAACAGAATCACCAGATCTTCCAGCATACCATGTCTGGTGGTGCCCAGATACAATTTAAATAGAGCCGGAGGTTCTAGCTTCCCAGTATTAGCTGCCCAGCTTTGGAACACTCTCCCTCAGAATATTCAAACCATCCAAACCTTTAACAGTTTCAGAAATCACTTGGATACTAAATAAAACATAAAACAACAGCTCTTGATACCACTAACCTTTAGGTGATCGGCACATACTACTGCTATGACCCAATGTATAATATGTATAATGTTTAATATATATATATGTACCATTGTAACTTTACCGTAAATGTTCAAACTGTATTCATGCATACAACTGTCTATTCTATGCCTTGTAACCACTACTATCCTATAGCGCCCAATTACCTGCGGGTCAGGTGCGCGATATAAATAAAATAAACAAACAAACAAACAAACAAACAGAGGGTGGGACTTGTGCGGTAGCACATAGGGGAGGGTAGGTTGATGCAGGAGGAGACAAGTTTGATCCGGGAGAGTGTGTAGGCCACCGGCCGGCGTTGTGCACATGCCCTGGGCCGATCATCATGCGCAACGGTCCTGCTCGCACAGAGGGTTTGGGAGGGATCGAGGCCATCTCGGCACTGGGTGAAACCCTCACCGTTTACCTGCAGGCAGCACTAGAGTGCAGGGACATGGCAGGTTCTGACCTACTCTAAACAATCACAACACCTGCCAGCTCACAACAGAGCAGCCTGAGGTGCCAATTACTGCTACTGTCAGGCTCTCCACAAAAGGGCAGTTCAGGTGCTAAAAAGCCACAGAAGTGAGTCGGGCACAGACATGAAGTGACACTAATGCTTACTAGAGGGTTTTGTTGGGATGGTGTTTCTGGAGGCTTAGTCAGGGAGGGTCAATTCAGGGGGATTGTTGGAGGGGATGGTTGGGGGATCGTTGGGGTGGGTCAGTTGGGGGGATGGTTGGGGAGGGTCAGTTGGGGGAAGGTTGGAGGAGATAGTTAGGGGGGTGGTGGGCCACATGTTTCTGTTTGTTTGTTCAGGCACAAATACATATTGTTCTGCATAGGAATTCACTTCCCGACATTAAATCTGTGTTGTGGGGTGCTTAATTCTTGTGCAGATTAACATGCAGTGTGTGGCATTGGTCGTGTGCAGATGCTGTGTACTCAGAAGTAGTTCTGTATGAGTTCCTGGTGGGCTGCATGCGAATCCCCATCATCCCTGTGATGGTATATTTGCATGTCTGCAACTGCATCCACTTCGCTGTCATCATCATCGTCCGCCGGCGGCATGTCCATGTCCGGGACAGGGTAATGTTCCACCTGATGCACATATTGTGCAACATGGCACAGACCAGGACTATCTGCCCCACTTTCACTGGTCTGTACATTAGTGCCTCCGCCCTAGAGCAGTGAAGGCAACAACACCATGCCTTCAACAGTCCAAAGGTCTGCTCAATTGTCCCCCTTGTTCTGATGTGGGCATGGTTGTATGCTGTTTCCTGGTGGCTCAGTGGATGTCTCATTTCCTGGTCGCTCTGTGGATGTCTCACAGGGGTCATCAGCCATGGTATTAAGGGGTAGCCGGAATCACCTGCATGGAAAGCGACACAGGGAGGGCCATGTCATTGAGGTGACTGGGCAGTACGTTCATGTTGAGATGTGGATGTGTGACAAAAGCATCTGGGTCTGTGTGCTTGCGGCCAATCATTCACCTTGCTGCACCCTGTGACAGTTACTGCTGGTCAGGTCATTTGTAGGATCAGACTTCCAAGGATGAGTTGGTGGTGGTTGGTGGGGCATAGTGAGGATATGCTGTGTTTTGTGACATGGGAGTGATGCATTCTGATAACCGTGGTGCATTACATGTGCCTGTCCATCTGTGCCCAGATTGTGCTGGTGTGTTCTTCTCTTCTGTGTACTCATCTGGTACACACCATTCATGGGCACCCACTCTTGCATGCAGATTGTGTCCCTCCATTTGCATGTTGCCTGTGGGCCATGCACTGGTGACAGTGAAAATCTCCCCCCACCCCATTCCCCAGTACACATACAATGTGGTTTGTGTTCATCCTTTGACTCACCCAATAGCCAGGTACGCTGTCCACTGTAATGAACCATGTACTCAGGCAGCGTGCTATTGCGCAGGACCATGGACTCGTGTTGATTCCGGGAAGCATGCACAGTACTGTGTGATCATTGGGTCTGCATCACAGACGACCTGCACATTCATTGAGTGGTATAGCTTTCTGCTCCGATACACCTCCTCTGTGATATGGCCGGCCACTGGCTCAATGTGTGTGCAGTTCACTGCTCCCAATACATTAGGCATGCCCTTAAGGGCATGGAAGTGGACCTTGGTGGCGTTCACCTGGGCCTGTGTCATTGGTAGGGTGAAGTACTTTGACACATGACACAGGAGGGCATCCAAGAACTGCACAAGCACTTTTGAAAATCCTGGCTGGGAGAGGCCATGTAGCTCCTCGACTGTCTGCTGGAATGTGCCTGTGGCAAGGGAATGCAGTGAAGAGAACACCTTCAATAGGGGCGGGGGTATTACAGTCAAGATGCCAATGACTCTCTGGATGTCCATTATTGCAAGGATGGTCTCCCTGTTCAGGCGGTAAAGAGTGTGGATCTGCCTGTCAGTCAGGGACCAGGGTGTGGCCCTTGTGCGGGGTACAGGTGCATGCCTCCCGGGAGCTTCTTGCTGCCCATTGTTCCTCTGCATCCTCCTCCTCCTCTTCCTCCTCTGCCTGTTGGCATGTTGCCACTGTTTCACCTCATGCTCCTAAAGCTGCATTCCTGCATGCAGCACTGGCATGTACATGACTGCTGCTACGAGAGGCAGCATGGTTTTGTTGGAAGGTGTGTGTGGTATGGGTGTGGTCCTTTTCAGCAGTCTCTGTGCTCATTATGTGCAGCTGGGTCAATTGGGTGCACCTGTGGCCTGTTCCTACACACTTGTGCCTGGTTACCACCTACTGCGCAGTGCTGGTGTTTCTGGCATGGTTTTTCCAGTGGCACCAGCATTTTAGTGCTGGTGTTTCCGGGAAGTCGACTGTTGTACCACTGCCTTCTTTCTGTGGTGCAGGAGTTTCCAGCACTGGGTCACGAGGGTTCCCCAGTTTCAGTTACATGTGCTCCCAGCAACGGTAGCACAGTGTATGCTGTTACCAGCAACGTTGTTACCGGTATCCCCTCTTGGAGTGTGGCGGTCCGGAATGAGTGGCGGAAATCAGAATTTCTGGTACGTTGTTTCCTGCCTGCCACACCTGTAATGAGGGCTTCTGTGATTCAGACTGTGAATTTCTCATGTTGATATTTCTTTCTGGGGTACAAATCACCTACCTGCTTAAGTCATCGTGAAGGAACGGGATTTGTGACATATTTGAAATGTTTGAACTCAGACTAATGATGTACTTCTCTGCACTCAACTGGTTCTCTTACGGGAACCGTACACTGCCTGATTAATCGTGCCTGGTTTTAGTTTTGTACTGTTTCGTACATGACTACTCGTATATTAAGACTTGTTTAATAACGATATAGCAGAGCAAACAAGATCCTGTGCATTTATCTTTTTAGAGCTGCAACAAAATTATAATGGGAAGCTTTTAAGGTAATCAAGTCCAGAACTCTTAGAGGGTGAATTCCCCCTCGGTGAGCTGCAGAATGCCTGGGTGCTTGTAAACAGTGAGCACAGAGGCATTGAGGACAGTAGGATATTTATGAGCAAGTGCTTCAACATCCATTGAATGATAAGGATATGGACAGCTTATTGCATGGTTGTATCAGCTCTTTATCAGGAGTATTGCGGTGATATGTGTTGAAGAATATACCAAAAAGGAATACATCCAAACATTGCATTCAAGAAGAGTCCAAAATGTTCTCTGTTGCGGAGACGGCATGTTGAGAGTGGTTTTGAGTTTCTTGGACAATTGTCTTCAAAGAAATAATTAGGGCTTACTGAGAGAGCAATCATCTCTTTATATCACAGAAATAAGTATTATAATTATTGTTATAGTAATGAAAATGAGCAGAAAAAAATAGTTATGAGATAATTGATTGGGGGGATGTAACCCTTCTTGGCCCGGAGCACGTTGGCAATGACACGTCCCAAAGCACATATGAATCCACCTTTACCCTAAAGCACCTTCTCACCTGATGGAGATGGCATGCATGACTACGGTTTAATGAGTAGACGTTAAAGTAGTAACACAAAAATAGTTAACACGACAGACAATGCAGAGGATAATGACATTACAG
This sequence comes from Ambystoma mexicanum, assembly GCF_040938575.1. Taxonomy (NCBI): domain Eukaryota; kingdom Metazoa; phylum Chordata; class Amphibia; order Caudata; family Ambystomatidae; genus Ambystoma; species Ambystoma mexicanum. The sequence continues at coordinate 218,743,128 of NC_090935.1, read as the reverse complement.
ATATCTGATGCGAACCAAGAAACATACAGAGTATACACATACACTGAAGAGCAGGCGGGGGAAGGCGGGATGGTCTAATGGGAATAATTAGTTGTTTAGGCTTTGGGTGAAAAGGTGCGTTTTGAGTTGTTTCCGGAAGATCCAAAATTATTCCTGTGCCCTTGATTGGGAGCGGAGGTGAGTTCCAGAGTTTGCTGGCAATAGTGGGGAAACTGCTGCCACCTGCATTTTGGAGCTTAAACCTGGGAGTGGGGGGGAGGAGGGGTCAGTGATAGGCTGCTCTAGTTGGTCTAGTGTGTTGTGTCAGGGTGATACAGTCGGATAGGTAGGCAGGGGCTGTATGGTGAAGGCATTTGTGGGTGAGTGTAAGTGATTTGAACATGATATGTTCATGAACTGTTGGTGTGAATCGCTTGCAGGATGCCATTGTGATGAATCAACTTCTGGAGCACTGGTGTTCCAGAGATGAATATCGGTTCCTAAACCAACTATCAATCCCACACCTCAAGTACACCAGAAGGGATCCGAACAGATTGGAATACAAATGAATTATAAGACCCCCTTGCCCAATTTTGGTAACGTGGATGGAATGGCAGGCTTATCTCCGCAAGGTCGTGGATCGTTGGTTAGTCACAACACAGTGAAAATACAATTATTACCCAATGATAAAAGGGACTGTACAGTCAAGTTTGTATAAAAATATCTACTTTATTATTACTACAAGAGACAGTTCTAGCACACTACAATTGCAACCCACACTGTAGAGGAACACAGAGTGCAGACAGTTACACGAGGGAAAGGGATGCAGTCTGGATACTGACAGGAGGGTAGCTGATGAGGCAATCGTTCTTCTAGTTCAAGATTATTTGGTTTAAACAACAAAGGGGCAAAGGGTCATAACTGTCTCTAGAGGCCTTCAGAGAAGGACCAGGGGGGCAGAACCACAATGTACCTGGTACTGAAGAAGTTGTTGGGGCTCGACAGCATCAAGGCGGTTCCAGGGCGCTCTGCAGCCTATGACACAGAGTTAATGGCAGGTTAGAGCTGCGGGTACTAGGCGGCAGGCAGTTCGGCAAGTGAGGCTGGACGGATGTCTGCAGGCTGTCCGGTGCGGTGGCTCAGGGGGCCAAGAATCGTTGTCTCTGTGCTGGTTGGTCGATCTGGAATACTGATCGAGGTGTCTCGGACGGCTCTGTTGACTGCGGCGTGACAGAGTCAGTGGTGCAGCGGATGCAGTTCGAGGTCTCAACTGTCTCGAAATTTTCCTTAAAAAGATGTACACTAGATGAAACTTGTGTGGCACTCCTCGTAGCTTCTTTGCAGGGCTTGTGTCCTTTCAAGGCGGACAGCCCATAGCTCAGGAGGGTGTTAGCAGGCAATGGCCTTGTCCTTTGTCCAGAGACTGTCCGGCACTTCCCACCTTGGAAGCTTGCTGTCAGAACCTAGCAGGGCAAGCTGTGTGCTGGTTGGCTAATGGTTCTGGAACTGCTGGATGGGTTCGGAATCTCTGTCTGTTCCCTGGGAGATGTTTAAGGGAGGGATCTTGCTTACCTCCTGGAATTCCTGGCCTTCCTTCACTGGCGGAAGATGTAAGGTAGACTGTACCTTCAGCTCGGGTCCAAATGAGTCCTTCTTCTTACGCATTGCAAAGTCTTCAGATGATCTGATCAGTGAGGGGCTCAGCCCTCTTTTAAAGCCAAATGGGCCCCAGTGATTGGTGCAGGCTAAACCCACCTTAATGAACCAATCCTGGGTCCAATCCTGAAACACTTGTGTAGGAGCGCGATATACATAAAATATCAATACCAACAATCCTCAGTGAAGCTTCAGGTCAGAATCAGAGCGCTTGGCAACAGACAGGGGAAGGATGACAACCTATATTTCCTGTCTGTTGTACATCAAAGCGTCTCTTTAATGAACTGATCCTTATCCGGCGCTTGATCACAACATGGGCCTCCTTTGAAGTAGCTGGATGCAGGCAGACTTTCGCCTCCTACAATTCACATACTTTCCTGCTCTGAAAGGAGTGGTTCCAGACAGGACATGCACTGCCCTTTCACACCAAGGAGGGGTGTTAGTATCAAGTTGACACATTGCATTACAAAGAGGTCTTGGTCTCTGGTCTCCATTGTCACTTCCTGCACCCAGGCCTTACCTGAGGCCTTCTAATTAACATTCTTCAGTATTCCCCACCACCATCCAGAACCGGTAACAATGGAGATGAAAATCCATGGGTCCTTGAAATGCTGAACAGGCTGCCCACGGCCAGAGGCTTTGATGTACCTGCAGCTGTCAGTTGTCAGCTACACATGACATGGGAGGGTGGTGCTGCTAAGTGGTGTCCTCTCAGAGTGCATGACTATTTTTCTACTGTGCATGAAATATATCTTCCGGAATGGTCCTACATATTTTCCGGTGGTTTATCTCCCCTCATTCATTCTTTTTAATTAATCAAAAAGCCCAGGCGAGCACACTCTCACTGTGCGGATGGTCAAATTCCTCACAGCCGTATAGAGAGAATTAGTTTATTGAGAATCAGATATTTTTCTGCGAATCAGATATTTTTCAGTAATGTGGAGTCAGTGCTGGAGTAAGTGCTGGAGTAAGTTTTGAGCTAGAGTTTCTTGTGTGTATGGCTCTTTTGCTTTGATTCAGTTTTTCAGTATTCCATGGTGCAGCTGGTTTTCAGAAACATTTATTTTTACTGGCGAATACATCATTTTGTGCTTTTGGAGAGTGCTGATGAGGAAGTGAGTGGATAGTAGATAGCCCATTGGTTAGTCTGTCTGTGTTGTTGCAATGGTGGCCTACAGACAGGAGAGGATTTCAATTAATTGTTCTGTGATTATTGATTGACCAGATCTGATTTGTGAGTTTTGAATGGGTGGTGTGACATGGTGCATCGTCATTAATAGACTGGCAATATGACCTTACTATATGAATGGTACTGACATGTGATACTGGTCATGAGAAAGATGAAATAATAAGGTCCAGAATATAATCTTTAATGTGTCTGAGAATGGTGCTTTCTTGCATGAGGGCCATACTACTTAGTAGGTTGAGTAGGCCTTTGTTCATTGTCTTAGTTGTGGTAGTCCCTTGAAGATGAATGCCAATGAGGATGATGGTGTTTGTATGGCAGAGGTTGGAGTGTCACATGAATGTACAAGTCATCCATTAAGGATTTTTTGTTTGGGCTATTGGGTGTTGCTTGTGATGCCTATAAGCCTAAACTATTGCATTAGAGTATGGTGTGGAACCTGAAGGTGTCTCACCCGCTAGTCCCTGGGGATCTGTCATCCAGTTGGTCAGGGCACGCCCACCGCTTTTGGATCCAGTTCCTGGGGGGGGGCCAGTGCAGGAGGATCACCTGGATGAGGGGTCTTCGGTGAGTGGAAGTGGGGCACCACATAGTGAAATGCAGTATCCCTTTCCCTGTAACACCTTTTCCCTATACAACCTGGTAGGATTCCTAGCTACTCAGCCCCCCCACCATCCTGAAATGAACACTTTTTCATGGACAGCTCACTGTGAGTGACAATGGACTAACACCAGCGCTGTATACCTAACATGTCCCAATACAATGGTCCGGCAAGGTCAGGCAATCACTGATCATTACACACACCTGACTTCCATCAAACTTCCCCACACGGATAAAAGGCAGAGCATGAAAGCACACTGTGAGCGAGGAAAAACACACCAGGAAACAGCAATTCCAATATGGCAGTTTAATATGAGGAGAAAGATGGCGGGAACGGAGAGGGTGCCAAGGAGGGAAGTGCCATTATGATATGAAATTTTATTTATAGTGTGCCCATACACAAGTGTTTCAAAGACCTTTTCAGACTGTTACTTTCGTGCACCTTGGAAAGTAAGAAACCTAAGACCAGGAACTGAAGCTGAACAGACCTGCATTGTGTGTCTGAGGTACCCGGGGCACTGGGGTTAGATCTTTATCCTCTGCAGGTGCCTCCCAGTGGAACAACCTCCCTGCCTCTCTCCACCTTGATCCGGAGCTCCTTAAGTTCCAGAAACTCCTCAAGACTTCCTCTTCTTTTCCTCATTCTCTCTCACTCTCCCCTGCTAACCTCCTCTCTTTTTCTCTCCTGTCTCACTCCTCCTTCTCTCCCCTAACTCTATTCAGCTTTTGCTGACTGGTCGCCTGGTTCACCTCCAGAGCCTCACAGGTCACAGGTCCCCACGCCCCCAGTCTTTGCACTTGCCTCCCGGCCTCTGCACTATGTTCAGCACTAACTACTGCACTTTCAGCATGCGTTAAGTGCAGAGAGGGCTAACCTCTCTGCACTTAACCCAGGGCCCTGTTGGACTGGGCGCACTTGCCCCCCTCTCTCATTTCTGTCTGTACACTTGCATGACCTGAACTTACTTGGCCTAGTAAATTCTGTTTTAAGGGTAAGGGGTAACCTCTCTGCACTTAACCCAGGGCCCTGTTGGACTGGGTGCACTTGCCCCCCTCTCTCACTTCTGTCTGTACACTTGCATGACCTGAATTTACTTGGCCTAGTAAGTTCTGTCTTGTCCCCCCCTCCCTTTGTCTTCCCTCCCTAGATTGGTTGCTCTTAAAACACTTCATGCACTTGTACTCGTTGAAATGCCGTCAGGCCTAGCACTCTTGTTACTTTTTTGTTAGATCATTCAGAAACCTCAAGGCCTAAGAATGACTACTAGAGTCCCTTTCTGCCTTCACACCTTGAAGTGGTTTGAAGCACTTTACTTGTGTATAAGCACTGTACAAATAAAAAATGTACATTTACAATTTGTGTCAATAGCCCAGGCTGGGAGGAGCGTTTGCCGCTGTGGTACTGTCGTTGGCTCCTACAACAAAGCAGCGCCAGTAACGATAGCACAACCGGTGAGTTGGAGAGACTGATACCAAACTAGCCTGTGTTTGAACCAAGGTTGCAAGCATCAACATTGTATGAAGAAATCTAAAGAGAACAGTGTGTGAGACTGATGTGACGAGCAATGCAAATATAATTGAAAACCAAAGGAGTGATTGAAGTTCGGGAGGGAAAGAAAGATACCGTAGACAGAGTGGTCCGTCACCACGTGGGTGCTCATTCAAAACTCTCTGTTAGGCATCCAACTGATGCTAAGTGTTGGAAAAGGAATTTTGAGATCGAAGTGGTACTGCAATGAGTCATGCTAAACCATGTGAATATTCAAAAGTCTTTGATAGTTTAAAGTGAACTGCAATTGGTCCGAACCCGGCTGAGGGAGACTGATTGCGTAAGAGGAAGGATCTGAGCCCGGCTGAGAGGGATCTGAGGTGAACCGTGAGTCACCCGAGGGAGAATATTATCTGAACATTGTAAAAAGGGGATCTGAGCCTGGAAGAGGGGGTCCAGGGTCCAGCACCCAAATTGAATACTTTAAAGAAGAAAAGAACTTTAAATCTTGTTTTATTATTTTTGTATGTCCGGCTCTCTGAAGTAAGACTTTTGAGAGACTTGGACATGGAAGGTCTTGATGCTGATAATGGAACTGTATCCTCGTGCCGTAGAAGCCAGAGTGTGTGCTTTGCTTGAGTGAACGGCCTTGCCCCATTCTGAAAACGTGGGGAAAGTATGCCAACGGCCCGAGCATCCTGACATATCATTTTGTGAACATTCTTTCTTTTTCATGAACACTACCCCACACTATTTGTAATTTAGTGGTAAAGATTGGCAATATTTTTTTTTAGTATAGGCCCTTTCATTTTCACAAGACTCCACTAGGACTGAATTATTATTATTTGATGGTCGTAGCTTGCTCCCATCTGTAGATTTAGAATCAGATTGGCGTTAATCACACCCTTGTGAAAGTTCAATTAACACCCTCGAACTGTGGTCACTTGTGTCTGTCATACTGTTGATTGGGTTACAGAATAAACTGAACCTCTTTCAAAAGTATTGTCAATTGAACAACTTGATGATTAATTCGGCTAAATCGAATATCATAGTCTTTACGACTAAGAGGAAAGCCCATGTTTTTAAGTATAATGCCAACACCAAACCTATTAACATCATGGGCGAGATCACATATCTGGGTTATCAGATATCTAAGAGTATTTCTGTGAGTATTGGGCGAGTAATTTTAGACGCCAATCTAATGCACCTGTCTGCACAGATGAGACTTATTTTCTTCCGCCACTGCAAGTTTTCCATCATGCCCCTGATACACTTCTACTTAATGAAGGTTGAGACTATTTTATTGCACAGTCTGGATGTTTGCTTGTTGAACATGGGTCCAACTTTGAATAAAATCCAGGGAAAAATCTGGAAAAAGGTATTGTGCCTTCCTGGGTACTTACCAAATCCCATTCTGATACATGAATTAGGCCTACATGCATTAGCTGACAAGTATGAATGGCGTATGCTTAACACCTATATGAAAATGTTGTCACCACCTCCCAACTCTCTGTATGAGGATTTTAGGTTTATGCTATCTGATGATGATCCGGCATCTTTTTCCACTTATCAAAAATGCATGATTCAAGTCCTAAACTCTTTGAACATGACAAAGCAAGATCTAATTGATTCCCTTGGGGTGACCAAGAAACGGTTCTTTAGGAACGCATGGGCATTTAATTCTGACTTAATTGCAGGATAGTCATCATTTACCTCCTATGCAAAATTTAGACATGGCTACACCCCACGCATGCGTTACCTTTTGTGCTTCCCCGATAAGAATGCTAGGAAGACCTATATGCGATTTCGTCTCCACCTAATCTACACGGGCTCTCGTATTGGGAACTGGTTTAGTAATCGAGAGTCTGGGATCGGTAAGTCTTGTAGGTTCCGCGCCAATGTGAAGGATCTTGAATCTCTGGAGCACCTATTTATATACTGTGTGCACTTTGAAACTCAAAGACTCAGCTGCCTAGGAACCTATCTGGTAGCTAATACAGGTTGTGAACGTCACATGGTTTGGTTGCGATGTATGTGGGGACGCACCAATTCTATTATTCTGGCGACGGTGAGACTTGTGAGTATAATTGAGGCAGGCTTCAACGAATTAAATGGTGGATTGCTTATGGATAGTGAAGAAGTGTAACCATTCAGGTGAAATGCCCCCATATTTGTGACCACTAGGGCGACGGCTAGGTTTTCCTTTTTTCCTTTCTTATTTGTCCCTCCAAATATTAGAATGCTGGAAAATGATCCCCTCTTTTTATGCAAAAAAAAAAAAACAGCAAGTTGTTTTGGTCTATGAACTCTCTGATCATTTTATAACCAGGTGAGGGTTTTTCTATTCAAGAGATGAAATATGGGATGAAACAAGGGATTTGTTCTATCATTTGTTTTATTATTTGTTTTTCACTTGTACTGATCTTGGATCATTTTAAGTTATGGAATATTGTGATTTGTTCAAATGTAAATTTGTGGTTTTATCCTTGTGAAATATCTTTTGTAAAGGTGTAAATAAATTTTTACTACCAAAAACAAATAAATAAATAAGGAACTGTTGATGCCATGCCTTCCTTACAGTACAGATAGGGAGGAATGGCATATGAGGAGACACACACAGTTTGTGGGTGTTATTTGGTTATTTGCCCACCCACTGACTGCCCATGGCCAAGCTAATCACTTTGACCATTCCCACTCAGTTCCTGCCCTATCCCGCCCAAAACACCTCTTCATGGGAACTCTTTGAGCTCGCTTTAATGAAGCCTTGCCATCCAACTTTGCATTCGAAGTACCTGCGAGTGTTTTTTCAAAGCAGTCTTCTGCGAGTGAATACTTAATTGGAGTTATAAACCTGCTACTTATGTAATAAAAATGTCTTAACCAGGCTGCCTTCAGCCACTCGATTTATAAGCACGCTGCATGTCCTTCACTGAAGTCCTGTTAAAAACAAGTAATGCCAAAGCCAACAGTTTTGGCCTGAGTATAAGTATTAGGCATTTGCCAGGCACTGCTATTAGATGCCCAGGTACTTTCACCATTTTGCACATGCTACCATCACTGACCAGTTAATACCACTATGGCCTGGCAAGTGACTTTCCCATGCCCACGCAAAAGCCCAAACCGTTGGCATTGCCAATGCTCGTCTGTATTTGTTTACCAGATAGAAAGCGACTTTGTTCTGAAGAGAGGGTGAGGTAGTAAATGGTTGACGATACTTGTACTTTAGTTAATATCTAGGTACATTTGTGCCAGACAGAGAGACCACCACGGTTTATGTGTGTTATTGAGGATATGCATGTCCTAGAGTGCATGCATCGCGGTGACAGAACAATGATGCTGCTGGGAAGTTAGTGTTTGGTTGGTTTAGAAGACTGAACGTGCAAGACGTTGCTTAGACATGTATTAGATGTGCACGATGATGCGGTTGCTGTGTTGAGGTCACGAGTAGACCTTTGACGTATCATATTTATCTCGTCAGTGCGGCTGATTACTTCCCAACAAGGGGGCAATAGTGCTTGTTGAGGGTCGGTCAGCACCCCCATGCGTGCCCGTGAGCCCCTCAACCCACAGACTTCACTCGGCACACGTCTGTGCAGTTCGGGCTCCCCGGTCGCTCTGCGGCGGCCGGGAACGCCCCGTTTATTTAAGCCGCACGCGGCGACGTGCAACGTCACGCCGCCGAGTGCGCAGGCCCTCACGGGGCAATGCCACACTCCTCCTTTTTCGGGAGGAACAACAATAACACACACTTCTAAATATTGCACTGCACACAAAACAACAACTGACAACTCAGAGCCCATGCCCCTTTAATAGCAGCCACCCGGGTCCCCTCACTCCGGAATGCACACAATCGGTCCTAGCACATAGTCCCCGAGGTAGGCAGGTTTCCCTCGCCCAGCCCTCTGGGGGTACCTCCCACCTACCTCCACCGCAGGGCTTCCCATCGTTCCAGTCCCTCGATCTGGCGACACCGGGATTACACCCCGGGGTGTGCCTTCATCTGGGAGGTCCACCTCATCCGGGTCCGGTGGGAGCTCAGCTCGAGAGTCACCCAGCTTCTTAAAGAAACTCACATTCCGAGTGACGGCCGATTTCCCATCCGAGGCCGTTACTATAGACCCTTTTACGGCTACCACGTCCAGTGGCTCCGGTTCGTACGGGAGCGAGAGCTTGCCGTGAGGATGTCGATTCCGGATCAGTACCTCGTCACCCGGCTCTAGCCGCTGCGGGCGGAGACCCCGTCGCAGATTCTCCTGATTTGTCCGTGTCTGTCGCTCAGCCTCCACCCATTGATCATCTATCACGCCTGGCTCCTTTTCTTGTACCTCCGGCAGGAGGCCTCGGGGGCATCGTCGGAATATGACTTCAGCTGGGGCAACCCCAGTCGAGGCGTGTGGGGTGGTGCGGTATACCCTCAGGAATTGATATAATGCCCGCTGGAGGGGCTGGCCCTGCCCTTGGGCTATCCGGAATGTTTTATTCAGTGTCCTCATCAGCCGTTCCGCGTCCCGTTCGCACGGGGCCACAGCGGGGAGACCTTCCTGTGTATCACTCCGCAGCTCTCCAGGAACTCCGAGAACCGTGCACTCTGGAAGGGGGACCCATTGTCCGAGCATAGAGTCACTGGAAAACCATGGGTGGCAAAGATCTTCTCCACTGCTCCCACCATGTGCTCAAATGCCACTGACTCAACGAACTCTACTTCGGGGTACCGGGAGTACTCGTCCACTATGGCCAGGAAGTGGGTGCCCACTGCTGTGGATCCAAAATCCGCATGTACGATCTCCCACGGCCGGGTCCCTCGTGGCATCACCTCGATCTCAGGTTCACGCTGCACCGGGGAGGCCGCCTGGCACCACACGCAGGCCGCCACGAAGTCGTCCACCTTCCGCTCTAGCTCGGGTAACCACACCTTCAGCCTCAGCCTCGCCTTCGTCTTGGCGGCTCCTTGGTGTCCCTGGTGTGCCAGATTGATTACATCATTGACTTTGGAACCCGGCACCACATGGCGATCGCCCCGCAGCAGAAGGCCTGACTCCGAGAAGGACAGCTCGTCCTTCACTTTCCAGAGTTGCTCTAGGGTCACTTTGGCCTCTTGAGTGCGCCCCGCCAGCAACTCCAGCACAGACTTCCAGGATCCCGACCGCATCGAGCTCCTCAGTATTCGGAAGCACTCGTCGTCGGCCGCAGCCGCCTCCAGTTCTGGCAGCGGCATCGCGTTGGGAGTGGCACCCTCTACCACCATCCTGATGTGGTCATCGGCTTCTTCGGCGCAGGTGTCTTGCAATGGACCTCCACTCCCTCCCGGGTGTCGGGACAGGTAGTCAGCCGCGTTGTTGGCACCCGGCCGGTATATCAGGGTGACGCTATATTCCAAAAGGGCAAGCATCCACCTCTCGATTCTGGCCGGCGGCTTCGATGATGATCCAGCCATGATCAGGAGCAGCGGCTTATGGTCAGTCACCACCGTTACAGGTCTTCCCAGCACGTACAGACGAAAATGCCTACAGCCCCAGAGGACAGCCAGGACTTCGCGTTCTATCTGGGAATACCTATGTTCTGTTTCGGAGAGGGCTTTGCTGGCGTAGGCCACTGGTCTGATCCTTCCATCTCGGCCCACCTGAGTGAGCACAGCTCCCAGACCGAATGGGCTTGCATCCACAACAATTTCCGACTCAAGAGCCGGGTCGAAGAAAGCCATGGTGTCCTCTGCCGTCAGGGCACCCTTAATGTCCTCAAATGCCGACTGCTCCAACGGACCCCACTGCCAAGCTGTTTCCTTCTTTGTCAGGGCCCTGAGTGGCTCCGACCTCGAGACCAGGTTCTGGATGAAGCGCCCGCAGTATGTCACCATACCCAGGAAGCTTCGCACGTCCGATGCCGATTCAGGCGGTTGTGCCGTCTTGATGTCACAGACTTTCCTCGGGTCCGGTGACACACCGCCCTCCTTGAACACGAACCCAAAAAACTCAATGGTCGGGCGCAGGAACTCGCATTTGTCCTTGTGGAGGGTGAGCCCCAGCGACTGTAGCCTCTCGAGGGTCTTGGCAAGGCGTTTTAGATGTTCCAGCTCAGTCTTAGCGAAGACCAGGATATCGTCACTAATATTGAGGACACCCTCCAGATCTGCGAGGGCGCCTCGAATTATGTTCTGAAACACTTCGGCTGCTGATGATACTCCGAAGCTCAGCCGCTTGTACCGATAGAGTCCCCCGTGAGTGGTGAAGGTCGTGATATAGCGGGACTCCGGGTGGAGGACAACTTCATGGTATCCTGCTCGTAGGTCCAATTTGCCCCCTGAACTTCTGCAATTATGTCATCGATGGTTGGGGTCAGGTGCCGTTCCCTCCTGATGGCCTTGTTGGGCAGCCTCATGTCCACACAGATCCGGACAGAATCTGGCTGTTTCGGTTTCCTCGCAACCACGATGGGGGACACCCAGGGTGTTGGGCCCTCCACCTTCTCGATTATGTCCAGGTTCACCAGGTTGTCTAATTCCTTGTCAACCTGGTCCCTCAGGTGGAAAGGGATCCTCCTGTGCTTCAGAGCCACCGGCTGCACCGACTCATCAATATGGAGCCTCACCGGGTCGCCATTCATCCTTCCAATGCCCTTAAAGATGGAAGCATACTTGTCCAACAGGTCGTTTATGTCTTCTAAGTAAACTGAGTATGCGAAACTCACGATGCCAAGAGCCTCCGCCGCCGCACAACTCAACAGGGTGTTGCTGCTCACTGGAGTCACGTAGAAACGGGCCTTGATCATGGACCCGTCAGGCTCTACCTTTGCAACGAATGCACCGTCCAGCGGTAAGGGCTCCCGCCCACCAAATGCAAAGATGCGGGCCCTCGGCGTCGCCAGACTCGGTGGTGGTTTAAGCGCGGCATAGTGTCCTCTCGCCATTACGTTGACTGATGCCCCAGTGTCGACCAGCACCGGGACAGGCGAGCAGTTCACTTCCACGACGCATCTCGGTTGTCTCCTGCTCTTCCCTTTTAGGACTTCCATGCTGGAGACGAAGAAGATGTTTTCCTCGTCCTCCTCCCCAGCGTCCTCCGCCGGAGCATCCTCTTCCGCTTGCTCCACTTGAGCCACATTGGGCGGCCGATTTTGGCGAGGAGTCCAAGGCCGGGGTTGTCCTCTCGGAGTCAGTACCGGTAGGGCCGCCCGACATACCCTCGAGAAATGGTCGGGTAACCCACAGCGGCCACAGATCTTCCCCATTGCCAGGCATTCAGATGAGTGGGGAGGTCATAGCCGCACTTTTGGCATGACTCCACGGGTCTTCCCGCTCTGTCTCTGGCTGTTCCACGGGGCCTTCGCACCCCTCTACCGCCCCGCCAGACGGCACACACCTCTTCAGGCCGCGCGGCGCGGGATCCGACTTCCAACGGGCCTCGGCTACCTCATGACACCGCCCCAGCTCAAGAATGCGGGGTAGAGTGAGTCCGGGCTCTCTCAGGACCTGTCGCCTCAACTTGCCAGATGAGCAAGCCTGGATTAGCATGGTCCGCATCATGTCCTCAGCATCCCCCCACGCACACCCTTGGGAGAGGCGGCGCAGGCGACCATAAAAGGTGTCCAGAGTTTCATCATCCTTTTGCCTGGCCGACAGCATGACGAATCTCTCATAGTCCACGTTGGCAAGTGGAAGGAAGTGTGCGAGGAGAGCGGCTTTGGCTTGGTCGTAGGAGTTGTCCACCGGAGTCAACGATTCAAATATCTCCTGGACAGAGGCTCCCGCTGAGTATAACATAGTGGCTGTCATACTGTCATTGTCTGTCACTTGGGCGGCCCTGAAATACATGTCCAGGCGTCCGATCCATCTTCTCCACCGGGGGCCCAGGCTGGACGGGGGACCCGTGGTGTCAAATTCTGGAATGGGCTGCAGGGCTGCCTGCGCCCTGGCTTGGGCCATGGCCAGAGGAGTTGGTTGAGCGCCCTGCAAAACCCCAGGTCCTGGCTGATTCGGGGGAGCGGTGGCACCTACCGCGGGTCTCGGCAGTCCAGATGTCGCAGGTAGTGGTGGCTGCTGGGGATTCTGCCGAAATAGATCCGCCAAGCCTTCGTCCTGTGAATCCTCTGAGGTCGTGGCCGACGCACCCTCCAGGGCGCCGATGTCACTCATAGGACCGAGCGCACAGGCACCCTCCTTCCAGTTATGAGGGCCGCAACTCAGTCCCCTCCCCACACTAAGAAAAGTCAGCAGACCGTGCCACGTGGACCCACCAGATCCTTTACTGCCACCACCCTCGTGATGATGAAGGGGTTGAAGAAAAATGCGACAGACAAGAACCGCCGCAGACCTCCTTGATAAGGATGTTTCAAAAATTAAGCTCGAAAAGTTGGAGTGGGCTGAGAAGGCCCAGCCACCTCAGCCCTTCTCCCAGCTATCACACGACGTCAGAGATCCACAACTAACTAGTCAAAACGTCAAAACCCAGGCATGGGCCTGCAGGTTAAGCTGCCCGCAGTCAGCATGTCCAAAAATTGGGCTTGGATCACCTTCCGACTCCAAACCGGAGCTCTTGGAAGTTCCGCAACCCCGTGTGCAAAATGGCCGCCAGCCGCGTGTATGGTCCGCGGCCACGGCGTGAGACGAAACATCCGCGGATGTTCCGACGTATGAAGAAAAATTCCGGGATGGCTCTCACCGCCGGGCCCGGGCATCCAGTACCACTCGTCGCCACTGTTGAGGGTCGGTCAGCACCCCCATGCGTGCCCGTGAGCCCCTCAACCCACAGACTTCACTCGGCACACGTCTGTGCAGTTCGGGCTCCCCGGTCGCTCTGCGGCGGCCGGGAACGCCCCGTTTATTTAAGCCGCACGCGGGGACGTGCAACGTCACGCCGCCGCGTGCGCAGGCCCTCACGGGGCAACGCCACAGTGCTGCCTCCCACATTATTTCTGCTCTGTGACCCCAACAAGCAATTCCTGTAGAGTTGAGGAACTTAAATGAACGCTCTCCCAAAATGGTGGTGTATTCTTCGAGACACTGCAAATTAGAACTGCTACATTGTTTAAATGGTGATGCATTTTGTTGTCACGTTATTGCTGATTTTGCCATGGCAATTAGATTCTAAAGAAAGCCTTCATGTGTGTCCCTGTAACGTGTGAAATTGAAAAGATTGCTGTGTTTCTCTGGTGCGTGAATACACATGCAAATATCAGGCGTGTGTATGTGTGTGGTGACAAAATGACTACCGTTCTCCATTAGGACAGGGTGAGCAGCGTCGAAAGTGCCTACTCTGTCCCTCACTACTACTAAACCAGCAGTGATCCCAGTCATGAGGATGAAAAGGGAATAGCCTGAAACGTACACCTTGTTCTCCTCTTTTTGTAATGTGGGCTGAGGGCAGGGGTTAGTCTTCAGGAGGCCTGTGAACTTGTACAGATGCAATAGTGCTGCTGTGCAAAAATAAAAGAATGTCCAACAAAGTTCTATAAAAATACGATTTTAATTAAACTGAGATGATACATGCCCACAACTAATATAAGAAACACTACTGGACCACCTATTTAAGGGTTAACACAGAGAAAGCAGATTTTAAATTAAAAGGTACTCTGGGTTGGAAGGTAGGGGTGCTCAAGACATTATTTCTGCAGCATTATGTATGCAAAGATAGCATGGTAGTGAAGGGGGCTCACCAATCACTATGGCACTTTAAGATGAACCATTGAGATGGGGCCTCTTCAAAAACCTTATGTTCTTGATTTTGAGACTCATTTGTGACAAGACAGGAATTTTGCTGTTAAACTGGGAGTGTGGGCTCTTTCGATGTCTAGCCAGGATCAAGTCAAAGAACAGTGCTGATGGGTTCCTATCATGCAGTGCTGTTCGGTGGTGGAAATGCATTGTGGGTCAAAGACGCTGGGTGTGGTTCCGCTCTGGAAGAGGGGGGTGCCTCATGTGTGGAGAAGTAAGGTCTGACTATTGTCTGTGACCGGGCTCAACTGCCTCAACACATCCTTGGAGTAGTGCAACACTAAGGGATTGGTGCTTGACCAAACTGCTGAGCAGGTTGTGCTGCTAAATTGGGATAGCTAGAAGAGTCCGTAGAGACTGTCAAACCATTGCATCATGTGTGTACATGATTACATTTGTTTATATTATAATACATTTGCATTTCTAAGAGCTTTGCCTTGAAAAAGACCTGTTGGAGGTCGAAACACATGTTGGCAAATTTCTTTGGCAACTGAACGAAAATAAAATATTCATATAAGTCACGCTTGAGAAGCACTCTTCTATATGGACATTAGCATTTGAGGCATTAGGAATTGCTCATTTAACATGCCTGTTCTTAATTTTGTGAACTAGCAGCGCATCAAATTGGTGGAACAATTACCGTTCTTGATTGAGTCCCTAGAGACGACTGATCTTCGAGATCGGGCGAAACTCAGAGATGCATTGGTGGTCCAGTGTAGACCGCTACACTGGACCACCAATCACTGACCTCAATGTTGGTTTGGAAAGTGGCCCGACAAGCATCAAGGCAGCTCAGAGATGCAGAGAGAGTCAATGGTCACCTCTTGGGTTCTGTGGTTACTGGGAGTCACAGTCCATGGTCTCAGAGGTAAGGTGAGTAATGTCTGCTTCCCTTCTCAGCTAGGAAGGTTTGTATAGGCTATTTTCAGAGTCGGGTCCTGGGTAGAAGTGCTTCAGTTGCATTGGGCCTTCTACACACAGAGCAGTTTCACCACAAATGTGCCCTTGGGACAGGTAGTGGGAGGGACTTTCTTCTTCCTTGGAGCCTTATATCTACCCCTCAATGACATAGGACTGGGAATGTACTGTTTACCCAAAAGAGATACAAGCAAATCCTTCATGACTATCTCTTTCGAATTGAGGTATTTGAAAAGTGTAGATTAGGAGTGCGTCCCAGACAGTAAGGATGATAACCTATCACAAAATAATGTGTATGGCTATTCTAGGTTTTTACTAGGTGCTTTGATCAGAAAGGAAAGAAAAGGGCACTGCTCTTATTCTGAATCAGATCAGCATACCATACATCAGGTACTATTTGGAGAATGTGAGGTTGAGCTCTGTTTTGCTTCGCTTGGGTATATGAATATTCGATAATATGTCGCTATGTTGGGTACATGAGGACTGCCTCAGAGCCAACAATCGGAAATTGTGAACTAGTTATTGCCCCATTTCACATGCGCATAGTCGGTAGATTATAAATTGGTTCTCACTGGTACGCGAGTAGTCAAGAATGCCAATCCTTTGTGTTCTATGCTCTTGAAAAAACACAGAGGCTTTTTGTGTTCATGAGATAAGTCATGAATGTGGGTTTTTAATGACAATAAATGTTTGTCGTATGCTGCAATTGCCCCTAAGCCAACGCATTTCAACCTTTCTAGGTCTTTCTCCAGGCTGCGCTGGCTGCTATTACTATATTGTGAGTAGCAATGGAAGGTCCTGTTGTAGAGCTTCACTGTGACCCTCCTGTCTAGGTTAACACACCTTAGTAATGTGTACTTGCCTGTGCTCAAAAAGCATATGCTCGCCCCCTGTCTTTAGTATATTAATTCAATGCATCTGGAATATCCATTGTTTCTAATTAGTTTTTTCTTAAAATAACATTAATGATTAAGTGCATTGTTGATTACAATATATCTTTCTGTAGTCAATTGAAGTGACCCAAGACTACAAGACACAATGCAAGTGGGAAAGTAATGAAAAGACAGTCTTCTGCAGTGCATGTGTGGGAGGCTATAGATGAGCAGAGGTATCACACTGGGATCTCTCCAAAGATTTCATCCTACTTCAGACAGATAGATAGTTAGACTTACAGAAGTGTTTGGTATAGTTGCACAAGACACAAACTTCTATTTAAATACTGCTGAGTGAAGCATAACATACATGTGTGTCACCATCTAGTGGAATAGACTGTGCAGGGAAAAAAACGATTGTTTCTGCCGCTGTCACTTTTACATCCTCTGGCCTCTCCTAACCACTTGCACATGTATTAATAAAAGGAAATGTAAACCTTCTACCATTCCTCCCTTTCTCTCAGAACTACAGTTCTCACTTGTCTCCTTCACACCGGAGGCCTCTTCAACTAACAGAGCCTTCTCTACTTTCCAATCCCTACTATATGACTCATTTATCCTCTCACATCCTACTGCAAATTATCACACCTAAGTCTCAGTATCCTCAACCATGACCCCCCTCCCATTCCATCACTGTCTTTGCACAGATATGAGTTGGCTTTCTTTCAAATGGAGTGTATACATGAGGATCTGCAACTCTACCTTTCTGCGCTGAACTCTCCAGAATCCTCTCTTGATAGAGAAAAAAATGATTTCTACATCACCCTCATTGACTCTCACTTGAACCATACGCGTCGGTTACAGGGCACCTTACTTTCAACTCCACTCTCACAGCGAATGACCTAGCTGAATACTTCACTGCAAAAAAATTCAAAAATTAGAGACTCTCTCCTGACCTTCTTCACACTCCCTCCTCTTACATTTTACACTCCGCCTACTCTACCATCATCCTCTGCTGCGATTTCCCACTTTAGTCACACTAATACTAAAAATGTCTTAGCTCTATTGATTAGGGCTAACCTCTCTTGTGCCCCATCAGACCTTCTTGCTCCTCAGCTAGTCAAGCCTATTTCCCCTAAGTGGCCTCATACCTCACTGAATTCTTCAACCTGTCTTTCAACTTCACTTCCTTACCATCTTATTTTCAAAACAGTCACGGTCATGCCTCTCCTAAAAAGCAAAGGGCTGACCCGAACACACTGGCTAATTTTCACCCTGTGTCTCTCCTTCCTCACTACTCCAAAGTACTTGAAAGGGTTGTGTTCAACCATCTTACACATTTCTTAGATATCCACAATGTTTGAGACCCCCTACAAGCAGGTTCCCACTCTTGTTACTCCACAGAAACTGCTCTGACGAATGTCTCCAACTTCATCACCTCTGCTAGGCACTCCAACTTATTCTCCAACCAAATTCCCCTTGACCTGTCTGCTGCCTTTGACACTTGACACTGTCAATCACTCTGATCTCCTTAATATTCCCTCTTTTCTTGGGATTCGCGATCAAGCTCTTGCCTGGATTGAATCCTACCTGGCACCATGTCAATTCTGTCTTCTGAAACAACAACACCTCTCAACTCACTCATCTAAATGTTGTCCCACAAGGCTCTGTCTTGGGTCACCTCCTCTTTACACTCTTCACCTTTGCTCTTACAGCACAAATGCCCTCCTTTGGGTTCTGGTTCCAACTCCTCATGGACGACACCCAAATGTTCTTCTCTTTTCCTGAACTCTCCTCGGACCTCTCTATCAAAATTTCCAACTGTCTCTCTGCCATTAAATATTGGATGGCTTCACACAATCTGATGTCAGACTCTACCAAAACAGAGGTGCTCTTCTTCCCTGCCAAATACTCTCTATAATCTCTTCCACTGGCTTCCTAATTCCCACCTGACACTCCCTATTCTTTGTAAGCTATAAACCTCGGAATCATCTATGGCTTTTCTCACACCTTCTCCACTTCTTCAGGACCAAAACTGCAATGGCTGCTTGCCTCAACTTCCTAAATACTAGGAAAACAAGGCACCTCCTTCCTTCCAACACCGCCAGCCAAGCATCTCTTAACCCTCTTGCTTTCTTTAAACTGGACTACTGTGCTAACATCCTGTTTGATCTACACCAATTTTGATTTTGTCCTCTCAACAAGATCATTAACCTCGCTACCATGACTCTCTTTGAACTCCTTCACTTCACACCTACTTCCTCGTACTGTCACCAGACTGGATGTTTGATGATGCAAAACAGGGCCATATTGAAATGTCTTCTTCTGGTTCACAAATGTATCAACTATAGGGTACCACTATATTTATCTTCCTCTATCAAACTCTACAAGCCTTCATGTAATCTCTGCTCTGCCTCCGTAAGTCCCCTTGTGGTACTGTGTCCTCCCTGTGCTTCCTCTTGCTTTCCTCTTTCTCTCTTCTTGCTCCACTTGCATGGAATTATCTTCTCCTGGACATCCAAGAAACAGTCCACACTGATTTGTTCAAAACCAAACTAAAAGCCTACCTCCTCGTCTCTTAATTACCCTTTTAACCTACCTCATATCTGCATTCTAGCTAACATTTTCTCTTGTCTCTAACCTGCCTCTGTCGCTCACGTTCTATGCTTTCCCTCCATAACTTTATCTAGCATGGTCTCATCTCTTACACAGCTGGCCGTACTGCCTACCTGCCCTTTCAAATGTGTAATGCTGACTGTCTGTAATCTATGTAAATCCACCCATGAATTGTCCTCTGTGACTGTGCCATTTGCTCCCCTCCACAACCTACTCGAATGCCACTCAAACTCACCCCATGGTAAGAAGCTCACTGCTTCCCGAAAAATCTGATTTCTTTTCTATTGTATGTTCTTTTGTGTTCAAAAGAGCATTGTTCCTCCCTGTACATAAATAAATAAATGAGGACTCAATGGGCCTACGGTGGAGTATTGTTTCAGCAGGTCTCTTCACAAGGATGATCATAGAGTGAAGGAGCATTGTTTAACTTATGACTGAATTAAGGAACTATATAGGAATTCTGTCTCATTATGCCCATCTGTGGTACGAATCCCATACTAGCATTGATCATCTAGGATGCGCTAAACTTTAGATCTTTAAATCCAGATGAATGGTGACATTTTCCAGACTCAAATAATTCCAAAGGCCAACTGTGTCCTGGTCAGATATGTGCCTCATGTCTTAATAAATCTCCAGCGCTCCCAGAAGCAGAGTGATTAGAGGCAGCACTTCTCCACCTCCCCCACAGAAACCATCAAGAATACAAATAAATTGATTGGTTGGATTACAATATCCTGGCAATGAGGACTACTGGGACACTCTCACGCCTGCGTCTCATTTACATTGGGGTTGCTGGAACCCCCACCCCAACCTCAAGGGAAATGAAAATAAGTCTTGAAGGTTTGTGAGCAGTGAGGCTTCTAAGGCTATGGTTTAACATGTGCCCCTACTTGAAATGCAAATACAGGGGACACTGTGGGGGACAGGTGAGTAGCAGCTCACCACACACTGCTGCATTGAGAATATTTGCAAGTGTTACATGAACCAACAAATTAAGTGAACAGCTGTTGGACCGTGTGAAACAAATAATTAAAGGAGAGTGGTGATGTAGAGTTGTATCTTAAAATATGCTAACGTCAGCAGCAGGCTTCTAGTCGACCAGAATCAAGGGACTCTGGGCTTTCAAGTGCTACTGTAAAAATAAACTCTGCGCAAAATCAAAATGTGGGCAAGGAAGATCCAGGGAGCCGTGAACCAAGGTCCATTGCCATGTTCGATAAAAAGGGTAAGAAAATTCCTAAATGGAGGTCGAAGCGAACCAACAAGGTGGTATCGTCTGACGAATCAATGGATATGGGCGAAGATACCTTTTCTTCAGACTGCGAACTTCATTTTCTGACAATGGAACAAAGAAGACTCATGTTAATTCAGAGGGCACCAGTAGAGGCGCACGAGAAACATCTTAGTAATAACCACGGGCTCACAACTGTGGGGGACCCAAAACGATCGGTCACATGGGCAGAAACCAGCAAGCCGGCGAGAGCCGCCAGAAAAACTAAAGAAACAAGGGAGCAGGATTTTAACAACACCCCACAAAACAAGGCATTCAAATTATCCTTAACAAGAACTTTAGGATTTCAAGACAACCTCATCATGAATAGAAATAACGTGATGAGGCTACTGAGATGTGTACCAACTTTAGAGCAAGTAAACTCTAAGGACATCGACCTAATTGAGTTTCCGAGTGAATCCTCTTTTGACAATGTGATCTTTCATATAAAATCATGTAACATCAAAAACGTACTTGTCAAAGAAGGGACAAAACTGAATGCTCACGGGTTTACACTAAAGTTAACTAGAAAACTACACAACAAGTTGAAGTGAAATCCCACTCCAGGAATCGAATGAAGTCCAAAGATCATTCCCGCAAGCTAAGACTGTCACCGAAAAAGCACAGGTAACCACTCTAAAGAGGGCACAGAAGATCTAAAAATTGGCATCCATAAGGGTAGCAGATGTGTTACTCTGAAGGGAATGGTGGCACAGAAGGGTTACAGCGAAGAAGACTGGAGTTGGCTAGCTGGAACACTGGCAGGTTCATCATAACGCCAGTCCAAGTGCATCACTAACCCCTTCTGGACTAAGAAAATAGCTAGTTGGAATACTAGGGGTTTTGCACATCTGTTTGGAAAAAGCGAAATAACTCTAACAAGATACAAACTTATTTGCCTCCAGGAGACATGGTTGAGGGAGACACCTGTGCTGGAGGGCTACGAGGTATACCTAAAGCCGGCCACGAAGGGGGTGAAAGTTCGCCCAATGACAGGCCTTCTAACTGCAATAAAAAGAATGAGTGGCTTAACTGTAATCTCCTCAACAAATATTAACTCAGAAACCCAGTTCACCTTTGTACAAACAACTGTAACCCATAGGGAAACCAAGAACCAGACGCTGCTAATTTGTAATATCTACTGGAGAAGCAGCACGGCAAATGAGCAAAGTACCAAAAACATCTTGCTCAGGGAAATCGACGAGGCCAGGACTACTAGGATACACCTGGCGGTTCTCCTCTGTGGTGACCTCAATATGGAGTGCTTCGACCAGACAGGGAGCAAAATAGAAGTGCTACCTAACGGGGCGTCAGAGAACATAAGAAGGGGACTGGACCTTGAAAAGGAGTTGATTGAGAGAAATATATACATGGCCAATGGCAACTTGCCGGGGTATAAACCAGCGGCCGTCACATGGAAGAGGGGGGTTCACTTAAGTACTCTCGATTACATCTTTGCCACAGAAAACATACTAACAAAATTGACCTCCCTAAAAGTAATACCTACAGAGCTAAGTGATCATAATCTCTTGGAACTTGAATGCACAGATTGGGCCTCTGCAAATCCACCAAGGAGGTACCACCCAGAAGATCAGAATCTCCAGGTCTCTTTCGGAGGTAATCGATTACGGATCAACAAAAGAGTCATGTTGGCATTGAACTCAGACCCACTGCGCCAATACGACGGTATACTACAATACCCAGACTTCTTACAGGCTTCAGAGAAAAGCAACCCACCTCTATGAAGCCAACTTTTGCACCGAGGCATGTCTTCAACATCCAGATCGCAGAAAGAAAGAGAGTCATCAACAGATTGGGAAGACGAGTGAAAAAATACAAAACAACTGAAAATCGAATTTTGCTCAAAAAAGCCAAAAATACCTTTAAGAACTGGTTATTTCACCACAAACAACAAATTATTCAACAAGATGGTGAAAAAATGCTGCAGCTTGCCACCCGGAAAAACACAGCAGGTGTGTGGAAGCTAATAAATGACTTGAATACCCCTGAGGAATCTAAAATAACAAACTCAGTATCTACACAAGTGTGGGAGGCGCACTTCAAACGCTTACATGCATCCAAAGGGCCAGAGCCTATAAAGTCATTCACAAAGTCAGAAGCTGCCTGGGAATTCGACATTCATGAAATAATCAATCTCATAGAGAAGTCAAATGTGTCGAGAGCAGCAGGCCCAGATGGGCTGACCAACGAGATTCTGAAGAAGGATCCAGTTGACTGGGCAACATTTATGTTGAAACTATTTACCACAGTGGTGAGAGAAAAGAGTCTGCCACTATCCTGGACCCGTTCAATAGTGGTCCCCATCTTCAAGAAGGGGGACAGGTCAGACCCCTGCAACTACAGGCCTATCACCCTTCTTGACGTGGTTGGAAAAATATTTGCTGCAATTATCTTGAGGCACCTAAATGAATGGAGCCTGACGGCCAATCACCAGGACCAGTGGCAGTCCGGCTTCAGAAAGGGGATCGGCACCAGTTTAAATATATTTATCATCAGTATACTCAAGTGCCTGGTCAATCAGAAAAAGATACGGTCGATTTACATCGCTTCGATCGACCTGGAACAGACTTTCGACTCTGTGGACCACAGAATCCTGTGGGACAAATTTAAGGAATGGGGTTGTCCCTTAGCCTTGAGAGAATCCTTGGAAGACCTTCACTGCGATACCACCTTAAGAATCAGGTTGGACAGGAGGGGGTTACTGTCCAACGAAATTCTATCAGAGAATGGGTTAAAGCAGGGTTGTCGCTTGGCCCCAGCGGTCTTTTGCCTATTTATATCAGACATGGCTGAGGCTTTCACAAATACGAGATGCTTTCCACCTAAAATTGCTGGCCATCCAGTGGGCAGACTACTATTTGCTGACGACCTGCTACTGCTCGACCAGACGGAAATTGGGCTGCAGAGGCAATTAACTGACTTGTCTCTCTATATTCACAAAAACGGCCTCTGAATAAACGCAAAAAAATCTAAAATCTTGATACTGGGCGACAGTTGCAGGGTCAGTAAGCGGAATGAATACCGTTGGACACTGAATGGAGAACAAATACCAGTGATGGCATCGATGATGTATCTGGGGATAACGCTAAATAACAGTTGGGGAGACGTTCCTGGCATCGACCACTTGAGAAGTAAAGTTAACAACCTGGCATCTCAAGTGCTGCTTATTAAAGGGCGCTATTGTAAATTTTCCATGATTCCAATTCTGGACTTTTACAAATTGAAAGTCGCGCCTACACTTACGTATGCAGCAGAGGCCAACCTCTTTATGGACCCCAAAAACTGGAACCACTTGGAAGGCCTGTTTTGGAAAAGGGTTTTGGCACTTCCAAAGTCAATACCAATTGAACGGGTCCGTAGGGAACTGGACCTACCCTCCCTATACTCTCTAATGGAATGGAAGTCTTTATCCTTTCTGAGGAAATGTATTCACCCTCCAGGAGTAAGTGGGTTTTCTATAATCAAGGAGGCCATGGAAGGGAACCAGGTAGAAGTCTTAAAAACCTGGCTTGAGTCCTGTTCTTCTATCCTGTTGTCTCAAGCCCTTTCGGGCAAAACACTAACGGAAACCCCAATGAGGGTGAAGCATAAATTACTGGACCTGGACTGGATTCGGACTGAGCAAAAAGTGAAAGGCTACAAACTGTATGTGGATGAACCAGCGGAACACTACAGTAGGGGTACGGTCATACCTTACCTTGATAGATTTCCTTCACCGTCTGAGCGCCAAAACTTCCTAAGATTTCGCTTAGACCTCTATCCAACACGGGTGGTCACAGAAAGGAGAACGAAGGCCCAGGAAGAGAGAGTACTAAACTGTCGGATGTGCAACAAAAGTCCTGAGTCTCTGAAACATCTTGTGTTAGTGTGTGAGCCCTTGCACTCTACAAGAGCTAAATACCTAGGGAGGTTCCTTGAGGAAATGACCACAAAAACATTGGACGAATGGTGGGCTCACATCAGATGGGGGGCTCGGCTCTTGCTGTCGTTAGCTGCACTTCAGTATGTGAGGGCAATCTTCACCACTATGGAGGTTATCGAAAACACACAAGTTGGGTGAAAACAACTTAATAGATTGGGCCTTCCAAGGAGGAAAAATGTTTGCCTTTCGTTTTTATTTTGTTTCCTTTCTTCTTCTTCTTTTTTTGTTCCTTTTCTTTCTTCTCCTTTCTCCACAAATAGTTTCTTTGCAAATAGTTCCTGTAAATAATGTTTTTTTTCTGGAAACAATTTTTATGTATGTATTGAGTAATTGGTTGCATCTAAGGTTTAATAAAAACCAGGTGATGTGTGAATAAAAATATATATATATATATATATATATATATACTAATAATATTAAGAGCATTGCTGGGAGCTGATATGACATACTGTATTCAATCGAAGTCACCCAAGACTACAAGCCCCATGATGCCATTGGTGGAGTAATTAATACCTTGATTGCAGCAGTCCATGTGTGGAAGGAAGTAGATGAGTAGCGTCTACCCACACCTGCGCCACTGCCAAAGACTCCATGATGCTTTATAGAGACGGACAGACATACTAGCATGAGTGTTTGCTAAAGTTTTTTAAATTCTTTATAATCAATAAAACAAACACAATGTCAAACCGGATATTAAATTATGCCTCTTATTACAAACGATTTGTATGTATATTGGCCTACGCCAAGTTGCTTAAAAATTGTACGCGAATAACTCTCTGCGGCAAGATCTTGACCTTAGAAATTGATCTAAGCCGCCATCTTGAATCAAGCCTCCATTTTAGGTTAGAAACCACCATTTTGGGGTTTCATACAAAGTCACCCTGTAATCTAAAATGGCCGTCTCGTGTGTCCTTGTTCTTGCCTTAACCTCTCCAACCTCTGTAGAGGAGTTAATGTCCAACCTGCCCTCAGGCTACATGTTAGGGTCATGTAGACCTTGTCCTTTGTTGACCTCGGGAGCAGGGGATTACTTGAATTAGCAACGTTAAACTACAAGTATACAAAACAGTAATGCTATCCGAATATAATATGCAAAACATTGTTTGGTCTGTATTAAAGAAATATATAAAGAGTGTAAATGTTAAATTGAAGAATAATGGAGTGTGTTAGTCAATGTATTGAAAAGTAAACCGCATGCACAAAATATTTAAATTAGGAAAGTGAACCTGGCGCGACCCTAGCCCAGTGCATGATTAACCTGTAAGGGGGCTGGACATCATTTTACAAATTGTATAAATGCGTTGATGTCCAGCTAGGAAATTCCCTCACTGCTCATATTGAACCCTGCTGGTGGTCTCTGTGATGTATTGACGGCCGAATAGCTATTTGTGTACTTTGTTGAGTACTGTTCAGTTTTGTAATAAAGATTCTGGGAATCTTTATAAGGCTGTGTCGGTGTATTTTCCTTTGCTCGGTCTAACAGCCGTAATATTGTATTTTTTCTGATTCCACAGATGGCGCCCGAGTAGGGACCCTCAAGATTGACTTCGTCTCGTTGAAGGTTGGCTCGGCTATCGGACCGGGATCGGACGGTGTCAACAGAACCGGCCACTCTAAGACGAGAAGTGAATTCCTCGACGAAACTGCACGATACGATCCCTGGACGGTGAGCTGTAGCCCGAGACCACGTCTTGACGAGGGTCCATATATTTGAGGTGGGTAAATTTGACGAAAATCACCAGACACGTGGTTCCTTTGCATTGTCCTTAGTAACCCGATCGGGCCTCCCAGTCCTTTGGTCAGGTGAATCGTGTCCCGATTCTTAATTTAACCCTGACAAATTTGAATTTGGAGTATTGTACTCGCGAGCACAATTATTTAACCAGGTAACACCAGAACTTTGATATGCCTGGGAAATTGTCTGCCTGCTTTAGGGCATTTTTCCGCAGTGACAGACAATCTTTGGAAGATAGCCATCCCGCAACACAGGAGGGGTCGCCGGCATGTACTATGTACTGTAAGAAAGGCTTTGGTAGTATAGCATTTAATGACATTTGGCACAGACAAACCAGACATAATTCTAATCTTCGGTGGCCAACCAATGGTAGTTTTGAAATCCCTCGTATAGAATATTTAGAGTCTGTATTAGTAAAGAAGAAGGCTAGGCCTGCAGCATTTGACGCATTGCACAGTTGGAAAATAGAAGCTTTGCAGCAACAAGAGAGTAGAGAGAAACATATGCGTTGACATATGACGAGTGTTGAAAAAGCATGGTTATATGATCAAAATAAACAATTGGAGTCAGTTAGGAACACGGACAGGGCATTTCAATTAGGCATTCAGAAAATCTACCCTTCAAAAGATGTTCATACGTCAGACGAATTGATTAATAAACTTTTGCATGAACGAAGGCCTGATGCTTCCGCGCCACCTCCATATGTCCCTCCTCCTGATGCTTTGCCCCTTCCTGTTGTAGTTCCCCCTCCCATAGTTCCTCCAGTCCTCCCTGTTGTTCTTCCTGTTGTTCTTCCAGCCGTCGCCCCTTTGCCTGCCCCCTTGCCTTCACCTGTTGTTATTCAGAATGTGCCTACTCTTCCTCTTCCAAGTGATCCTGCATCGCTTGTCGTAGACCAGGGAGCAAGACCAAGGGTTGTGACTCGTAATACTGTGTCGCCAGACAAGAGGAGTGAATTGACTGGTTGGGCTAAACATTGTATGGAGAAGGGTGAACAAGCTGATGTTTTTTCCACACTCGGAAATTTAAAAGATATTCCTGAGAAACATGTTTTTATCGAAGGATTAGGGACTCATGTAAGTATAATGTGGAATTGACTAAATGATGTAGATTTCCCACAAGGGTTACAGGATTTGAACGCCTTAGCGTTGTCCAGAGATACTGTGGAGAAGGTATACGAGCATGTTGAGAGGATTTTTGAGTATAGGAAGGAGTTGGAAGAGTTACAGAACGAGGAAGTAGATGGTGATAGTTTAGGTACTATGTATTTACAGAAACGGTTTTCTCCTCGTCGAGAATTAAAAGGTGAGGAAGCACGAATTTGTACAAAGAATGCGATAAGATGGATTTCGGATATGTCGATAACTCCAGATGAAGTATATGACACATACAGTCAATATACGTTAGAAATGCAAAAGAAAGTGATACAGGTGATGGTAGAGCACCTGCATAATGAGTGTGTAAGAAGAAAGATTTGTTGTCCCGCAGAATTGTTGAGTGTTTATAAGAGAGCTTTTCCGATTGATATTTCTTCGACTGCCTTAGTGCTTGATTTGGCTCTGTTGCTTAGTAAGCGTTCGGAGCTGCCTACTTCTCAGTTGCCTATGAGAGAGGCCCCTACGACATTTGTCCCAAAAGTTGAGATTGCGGCTGATGCTGCACAAGGTATAGTAGCCGGAGAAATTCCTGCACATTACGTTTCACAGTTTGTTCACGTCCCGTTTTCAAGACAGCAAGTGAACACCATAAAGCAATCTATCCCTGATATACGAAAAAATCCGACCGGATTCTATAAAGAAATAGAGTCGGTCTTACAGTCGTCGGTATTCACTCTAAGTGATATTGACCTATTATTTCCCGTACTCCTGCCAGTTGATTTGTGGAAGCAGATTAGGACGATAGAAGACATACCTGGGTTGGGAGATACATGGGATAACATGACTAGGCTGGACAGAGAAAGACCATCTGGCAAACGACCACCTCAAATGATAGTAACCTTGCCTGATAGAATTATTGTAAACTTGAAAACTATGGTTCCAGAAAAAAGAATCATATGGGACAAGCTTACGGCCTGTGTCCAAGGAAAGTGTGAGGGTGCTACTGATTTTTTCAATCGGTTCGAGCAGGTATTCTCGGATTTCAGTGGACAAGACTTGGGCACAGAGTCAGGGAAAAGGTTGTTTGTCGACAAATTTGTACGTGGATTGCTGCCTGACATCCAGTTACAGATTATGTCCTCTGAAAGCGCTTGGCAGGCGAAGTCCCAATCAGAAGTATTGCATATGGCTCAGTATTATGAAAATCGTGTTAACACTGAAAAAGAGAATCTTGAGGAAAAAAAGGATGACTTGCAAACTAAAGTTTTATTGCAGCAGATTGTTAGAAACCCTAGAGGGGGTAATCAATTTAGAGGTCAATACATTCCACAGGGAAGTGCGCCCTTGGCTCCGGTAACCATAACCAGTGTGCCTATTGCCGGCAGGAAGGCCACTGGCGCGCACAATGTCCGACCTTACAGCATTGGTCATTTGGGAACATGGGTAGAGGATCCAGAGATCGCCCAGGTGCAGGGGGCCCTGGCAGAGGTCAGTTTGCACCTGAATCACAGCAACCTCCTTCACAAGATAAGCAAGTTTCGAATGTGGATAATAGAAACATTTTTGATCACCGTTCTGCCGCGTACCTCTCCGAAGAACTTCCTTTTGATAATATTTTGTTCCGCTAGGATTGCCCGAAGCAGGATTTGGAACCTACGCCTATTCCCATTCATCAGGAAGGCCCCTACGTTGAGATGGCGGTGGGAAATAGGAAGCATCTATTTTTAGTAGATACGGAAGCACAGAAATGTTCCATTGAACATTCACGGGTTCCAAATATTCCCCTGTCGGGGCAATCCAACATTTCCGTAGGGTTTTCAGGCACACCTGTAGTTTGTCCGGCCTCTTTGCCGGTACCGATAACACTGGGTCCCTTCACGGAACAGTGTCCATTTTTACTTACCACAAACTGTGGGGAGAACTTGCTGGGGCTAAATTTGTTTAAGGCACTACACCCAGTAATTCATTGTTCTCCGGATGGAATTCGGCTGACAATTTCACCTCAGAAATCACTTGCCTCTCAGTTTTTGGCTCGACCTTTACCCCAGAATGTAGTAATGTTCCAGAATGCTTATGGGTAATTGATGATAATGATGTGGGCATTCTCCAAATTGAACCTGTTAAAATTATTTTGAAATATGGAGTAAAATTGCCTCGCCTCCCGCAATATAAGATCTCAGTTGAAGGCGAACAGGCTTTGAAATGTATAGTTTCTGATTTTGTACATCGTGGAGTAATTGAGGAGATTACGGGTAGCATATGTAACAGCCCCATTTTGCCAGTATACAAAAAAGGTGATAATGCGATTCCCTTTCGTTTTATAATTGATTTACGCGCTATTAACAAAATTGTGGCTCCTCAATTTCCTATTGTACCTGATGTTATAACAATATTAACCATGATTCCGGCTTCTGCCACTCACTTTAGCGTTGTTGATCTTAAAAACGCGTTTTTCAGTATTCCTATACACAAGGATAGTAGGTATTTGTTTGCGTTTACCCTAGGTGGACGCTCGTTTACATTCACTCGTGCACCACAAGGGTGCACTGAGAGTCCAAATATTTATAGTAGGGCATTGAAAGAGCAGCTTGATACCCTCGAGTTGCCTACTACTTGCACGTTATACAGTACGTAGATGACCTCCTCTTGGCCGCTGATTCTGAGAGTGCCTGTAAAGAAGGCACTGTGTTGTTGCTTTGTCATCTAGCAAAATATGGCCACAAAGCTTCACTTAAGAAATTCCAATATTGTTGCCAGGAGGTCGCCTATTTAGGCTATCTCCTGTCAAAGGAGGGAAGACGGTTGACACCTGAACGAATAAAGACAATTTCTGGTATGCCTGTCCCAAATACGCAAAAGGAAGTTAGAGCCTTGATAGGTATGGCTTCTTATTGTAGATTGTGGATCCCGAATTTTTCGTTAACGATTAAACCAATGTTGGCTTGACAAAGAAGGGCATTTCTTTGCCATTGCTGTGGAACTTGGAACACCAGACAGCATTCGATATGCTCAAATCCGCACTGTGTTCGGCACCGGTTTTAGGAACTCCGAATTATGATAAGGCCTTTGTATTGTTTGTGCATGAACGTGATGGATGTGCTTTGGCTGTGTTAACGCAGGAACATGGAGGGAAGAATAGGCCGTGCGGCTACTATTCCTCCGCCCTTGATCCTGTAGCATGCGCTTTGCCAAGATGTTTGCGCGCTGTTGCTGTTGCTGCTGCGTCTGTAAAACAGAGTGAGGGAATGGTCCTGGGTCATGCGTTAACCCTAATGGTACCTCACTCTGTAGATATTCTATTAAATAGAACTCAAACGCAACACCTCACTTCTGCACGATTGACAAGATATGAACTGATCTTGTTTGCTCCCCACATTCAAATTCAGAGGTGTTGCGTATTAAATCCGGCTGAACTTTTACCTGTCTCACAAAATACTGTTGATGATGACGATACGTCACACGATTGCATTTATATGACAGAACAAGAGACTAAAGGCAGAATCGATTTGAAAGACATGCCTTTGAATAGCCCTCAAGGAGAGCTATTTTGTGATGGCTCTTGTTTTAAACTTCCAGACGGTACATCCACGGCTGCTTATGCTGTCACTAGTTTAAGCACGGTTGTGGAAACTAAAAGAATTATACATAACTCTGCGCAGACCGCAGAAATTATAGTGTTAACTCGAGCTTGTGAGCTTTCTGAAGGGCGTACAGTGAATATATATACTGACAGTCAGTATGCCTTTGGGGTGGCCCACAATTTCGGTAGACTTTGGAAAGAACGAGGTTTCTTGACCTCGCACGGAACGAAAATCCAGCACAGCACTTTAATAGTGCGATTGCTTTCAGCACTTGCACTCCCTGTTCAGTTAGCTATCATAAAATGTTTAGCACATTAAAAAGTTACAGATGATGTATGAAAAGGGAATGCCTTCGCCAATCAGATAGCTAAACAGACTGCCACTGATTTCAGTTCAGAAATGTACGCTGTAAAAGAAGTTGTAAATGTTTGCACTTTGGGAGAAAGTATTGATGTTGTAAAAGATATTCAAGCAGATGCTACCATAGAGGAAACTAAGAGATGGATCAAGGGTGCAGGAAGATTGGATGATGATGGGTGTTGGGTAGACAATGTTAAAGGGAAATGGTTACTCCCTGACGCCTACATTACAATGATGGTTATTATGGCTCATGGTCCGACACATGTGTGTGCGCGGAAACTAACAAAAATGCTACACAGTGTATGGGCCAATGATAAGATTTTCAAAATTGCCGAGCGTTTTGTCCAGAACTGCATGGTTTGCTTGCAGCACAATGTAGGGAAAGGTACCTCGACTGCTAGAGGAAGTTTCGCTCCACCTTCTGTCCCGTTTGAGGTTATTCACTTTGATTTTATTGAAATGGAGTGGTGTAACAATCTTAAATATGTCTTGGTTGTTATTTGCGCCTTTAGTAAGTGGGTTGAGGCCTTCCCGGTTAAAGATGCAATGGCCAAGACCACGGCAAAAGCTCTGTTGAAAGAGTTTTTTCCTAGGTTCGGGCTGCCGAGAGTCATCTGGAGTGATAATGGGCCACACTTTATTGCCACTGTAATCCTGCAAATTTGCAAAGGACTACAGATTGACAAGCGGTTCCATTCAGCTAGACATGCCCAGAGTGCCGGATTAGTGGAAAGGCACAACGGCATTATAAAGAACAAACTCGCTAAGACGTGTGCTGGCACCAAGCTAAAATGGCCGGACGCCTTACCGATCGTGTTACTATCGATGAGAACAACCCCTCAAACTAAGACTGGGCTCTCTCTCTTTGAGGTGGTAATGGGGAGACCTGCTAATATTTGGGGTATGCCAAAAAGTCGCTCATTACGGGATATAGAAAATGTGCTTCTTTCAGACTACTGTAACCAGTTGACTAAAAATCTGTTTTCAATTTATCACCAGGTACGAGAGGCATTACCTGTGCACTACGAGGGCCCCGGTCACAGTCTACGACCGGGGGACTGGATCCTCACAAAGGTTTTTGAGAGGTCATCTTGCCTTGCACCTCGGTGGAGGGGTCCCTACCAAGTCCTGCTAGTCACCCAGACTGCCGTGCGGGTAGCGGGTCGTAAACACTGGATCCATGCAACGCACACCAAACGGATCCCACAGCCCCTGCCATAAGATACAGAAGACACAGAATCTCTTCCCACTGCTGTAACTCGCGTGCCTGAAACAGCAACAACCAACAAGGGAGAATCGGAGACTGCTTCAGAATCCGCAAGGCTGGACAAAACGGCCATCTTGTCTCCGCACTCCCCAACAGTGGAACTTCCGGATCAATCCTTTCTTGATCCCATTTCCGTCCATTCACCACTCCCAGGAGGAAGTGACGACACTTTGTTCTCACCAGAAACTGCAAAATATAATTTGCGCCCAAGGAAATAAATGTACAGCATGGTCTGACTGTGCGACTGAAAAAGGGCTTGTCTTTTTGGCCCGATTGTACGGAAAGATTCTGTTGGCTAAGGGTTGTGGGAAAGACATTAAGAAGACGCGCGACTGGAGTCACCAGCAAACAAACAATTGGTGTTTTTCGATTGAAGACTACGATGCCTGCACCCGCTACCACTCGTACTGAACTTTTAGATACAAATGTGACTAGCAGAGACAATGATCAAGTATGTAAGGGGACCCCCAAAGTGTATTGTTGCCTTCTCGTACTAATTACTGGATTTGTAATGACTTTTGGGTTTGGGTTATGGTATCTGGAAGAAGCATATCCGTTAGAGGACTTTTTACCTATTGAAAATGTATCTTTGATTCCCACTCCTTCTGTGCAATTGCGTACTTTGTCGCCTAGAGATTCTTTACATAGACGGAATTATCAGAATAATACCCTTTTGTTAATAATGAATGCCACTCATGCAATTTTTAATAAGACCAATTTGCTGGATCTGTACACATTTACCGCAACATGGGGATAAGGGGCTAGGTTGGTATATTTACCCGTTGCCTCTGACAACTGCCTGTTGCGCTTCTCTTAGAGCACTATTTTTTGGTTGATGGAATGACAGCATCTCAGGGAACTTTGATGGTACAAATTTAAATGGTTTTGAAAAGAATATTTTGATGCCCCTGGGATTCTCGCTTTTTGCAAATAGAAGCAAGCCAAACGTTGCTTCTGTTAGGCCCTCTGATAGATTGTCTCGTCCTTTTCAGTCTTTCATCTCTTTCAAAATGGCTCCTATAGGCAATAAGGATGCCACGCCTTCATCTTATTCTGTTAATCACAGCCCTGATTCAGGATCCTTCTGCATACAGAGGAATGGAACACGGTCAATGGGTATTTTTAGAAAGTGCGCCAACGTTGCGAATTTGACTAGTGAAAACAGACCTCTGTACGTAGGCGAACCTGTCTATTTTGTTTGCGGTAATGTGGCATTTCCATGGTTGCCCAGGGATTGGCAAGGAACCTGTTATTTAGGGATTCTATTACCTGGGGTATTTATTGCCAGTACTACAGAAATTTCAAAGACTCGTCCACGATGAGGTGTAAAAGGGGATACTCCAGCGCAAACTTTAGGAGATATTATGAAATCTTTTGTGCCATTTTCTGGGCAAATTACGAATTCAGAAGATATTAGGGGACTAGCGAGAGTATTGGAGAGAACCATCAATCGGACCACTGACATACTCTATAATATGACGTTAGAGCAGAGAGCGATAAGATTAGTGGCTCTTCAGAACCGGATGGCATTAGATGTCATCCTGGCAGAGCAAGGAGGAGTATGTAAATTAGTGGGGTCCGCTTGCTGCGTTTACGTTCCAGACTCCTCTCCAACGATCTTTAGGGCGATCCAAAATCTACATGTTCTTAGTTCAGAAGTACATGTTCCTGAGGGAAATTGGGAACTTGGTACATGGTTTTGGGACCTCCTACGGTCATGGGGATGGAAGTCGTTCTCGGCCCTACTGATTATCTTGGGAAGTTTTCTGTTTCTCTGTTGTTGTATACAGTGTCTCCCTGGTATATGCTCAGTATTAGGGGGATGTTGCGCGCAAGCAACAAGTGTATTAGGGAATAAAATGTACGCCCCAAAGGAGCTCTCCAAAGAGTATGTGTTGAAGGAAACTCTGGTATCAGACCTAATGGCAATAGATAAGTCCGACAATGATTCGGGGTGTTTGGACGATGACGCATGGAGTCACTTGCAATCAAATCAGAAATAGTATTAGCACTTGGCATAGGCCAAAAGGAGGGTTTGTCAAACCGGATATTAAATTATGCCTCTTATTACAAACGATTTGTATGTATATTGGCCTACACCAAGTTGCTTAAAAATTGTACGCGAATAACTCTCTGCGGCAAGGTCTTGACCTTAGAAATTGATGTAAGCCGCCATCTTGAATCAAGCCTCCATTTTAGGTTAGAAACCACCATTTTGGGGTTTTATACAAAGTCACCCTGTAATCTAAAATGGCCGTCTTGTGTGTCCTTGTTCTTGCCTTAACCTCTCCAACCTCTGTAGGGGAGTTAATGTCCAACCTGCTCTCAGGCTACATGTTAGGGTCATGTGGACCTTGTCCTTTGTTGACCTCTGGAGCAGGGGTTTACTTGAATTAGCAATGTTAAATTACAAGTATACACGAACAGTAATGCTATCTGAATATAATATGCGAAACATTGTTTGGTCTGTATTAAAGCAATATATAATGTAAATGTTAAATTGAAGAATAATGGAGTGTGTTAGTAAATGTATTGAAAAGTAAACCGCATGCACAAGATATGTAAATTAGGAAAGTGAACCTGGCGCGACCCTAGCCCAGTGCATGATTAACCTGTAAGGGGGCTGGACATCATTTTACAAATTGTATAAATGCGTCGATGTCCAGGTAGGAAATTCCCTCACTGCTCATATTGAACCATGTTGGTGGTCTCTGTGATGTATTGACGGCCGAATAGCTATTTGTGTACTTTGTTGAATACTGTTCAGTTTTGTAATAAAGATTCTGGGAATCTTTATAAGCCTGTGTCGTTGTATTTTCCTTTGCTCGGTGTAACAGCCGTAATATTTTATTTTTTCTGATTCCACAACAAGTGAAACAGTAATCAGTAACTACAGAACAAGAAACAAATAAATGCTTTTAACACATAAAATTGTAAGTTATTAGAACACAAAATTTGAAAATATTCCTACCCCAATCCCCCACCTCCCAATATCTCATCTTAAAAATGGAACAAGTACATATCTAAAAATGTACCCAAAATGTATACATATCCTCAAACAAATCATCAATGTGCGGTGCAACTGGAGACTTCCAGCCTCGCAGAATTATTTTTTTACTGATCATGGCTCCTCTAAGAAGCCATTTCTTCTGCTATAGTGTCAAAGCATTCAACATTTCATCACACCCAAGTACCATAGTCTTGAAATCAAGATCTACATTTTCTCCAATCACTCTCAAACAAAAACTACATACTTCTGACCAAAAGTCATGTACACGTGCCCAACTCCAAAGCATGTGCTCCAATGATCCACCCTCACCTGAACAGCCCCAGCATTCATTTTAATCAGACATTCCTCTCTTCTCCAATCGTTCAGGGCTCCAATAGACCCTATTAAGTATCTTGATTTGTCTTGATCTCTCACAAAGACTCAATGAACATAGACCCAGATTCACACAAATATTCTGCCACATCTCTGACGATATATTGTTGCAGGAGAATGAACGCTGATTAGGGACATTTGAAAGAGCCTAAAAGTAAAATAAAGTCACCATTAGCAGATGTCTGGGCACAAATACAGCATTCATGCCGAGTGAACTGACCGCTCTGAAGTAGGGTTTCAGCGGATCCCTGCCCCCAAAATAAAGAGTGAGTAAAAGAGCGATGCTTGCCAAAGGGGCTGAACTGACTGTGCATTTCATGTGCTGAGGAGATCTTTCTGGGGTACGAGTAGTCACCTACCTGCATTAGTCATCCAGAAGAAATACAATTAGGGACATTGATGAAATGTTTGAACTCAAGACTAGTGAAGTACTCCTCTGGACTCAATTAGTTCTCTTATTGCAACCATGCCCTGCCTGTATAATTGCACTTGGTTTGAAATGCCTACGGTTTCGTACCTGACTACTCCTATATTAAGATTGATTATGTACAATGATTGAGCAGAGTAAAAAAAGATCTTGTGAGAGTGAGTTTTTTAAATAGCTGAGCTCAAATAAAAGGGAACAATTGGCCGTGAGAATCCAGCCCAAACCTGTAGCTGGGTGTGTCCCGCTGGGATACCTCCAGAAGGTGTATGTGCTTCTAAACAGTGAGCCCATGTGCATTGCAGACAGGAGCCTATATGTGCATGTGCAAGTGCTTCCTCGATGAATGACAAGGGGTCCACTAGTGCCGAAATGTTAGACAGCATCTTGCATGGGTGCATAAGCTCTTTTTCGGGAGTATTTTGGTAATATCTGTTGATGAAGATACCAAACATATGCCCACATTTTTCACATGGGGCAGAGTGACAGTGCAAGGGGGAAGAAGTGGCAGGTCACGGGCAAGGTGCAGCAGTGCAAAATGGAAAGGAGCAACAGCTCAAAGGGTGAAGGAGCAACAGTGCAAAGGGGAGCGAAGTAACAGCACACGGGGAAGAGGTGGCAGCTCAAGGGAGAGGTGCAGCACTGCAAAGCGGAAGGAGCGACAGAGCAAAGGGGTGAAGGAGGGACAGCACATGGGGAAGAGACAGCACAAGGGAGGAAAAGGAACAACATCAAGGGGAAAGGACAAATAGCACAAGTGGGAAATACATCTGTTTGTTTTATGTATAATTGCAGTCTTTCGTCGTAGTTGTCCTCTATTGTAGTTCCGATCTCAATGGGGCTCATTTTCAATCCGGAGTAGCGTAAGCAAAATGCATAAAAGCCTTGTGGAAATGTTTTTATGCATTTCATTTTTTCACTATGCCCCATTTTCAATCATTTGTATGACAGAGAGGAGGGACAGAACACAACTTGCATTTCAAACAACTTCCTTCCTCGCCACCAGACCCATGCAGCAGCATTTGCGCCATCACGCATTTTTATGCCGGCCCAAATGCTGTACATCCCTATTGGTATGCCAGCTGTCTGTGCCAGCATACAACAGGCAGACCCCATAGGGATACATTGTAAATACTGCCTACCAGGTTCCTATGGCAGGCATAATTTACAGTTACAGTTAGGAGCTGCCTGTCATGCTCGCATGGCAGGCAGCATTTAATTGAAATTATAAATGCTACCTGACATGCTCGCATGACGGGGAGCATTTACAATTACAATTAAACGGTCCCTGTCATGCTCGCAATTAGTTGCATTTGAATCACCATTGGAGTGAGCACTGTTACATAACTTAAACGCATAAGAGGGTGGGCATCGCCACTGCAATCTGACATTTAAGGTGAGAATTGAAGCACTTGAAGGACCTGCGGATGTCAATGTAACACTCTAAGATCCACACAGAGGGTGGGTATTTACTGCACTTAGATTGGATGTGAGATTAATCACTGCTCTTTGTACCTAGATTAAACCCAGGTGGTAGTCAATGTTGAATGTATAGCTAACACTTTTTTTCCCCTTTCGCATTCTGCACCTTTGCAAGTCAACTGAAGACATGTTCTCACTTCCACACACACCTGCTCTCACGTACATCCCAAACACTGTTGCGCAACACACCTGCCATAAGATTGAAGCTACGTTTCACGACTAAAACTTCTACCTGTAGCTACACACATAATCGATCTATCCTCTTACACACACACCCTCCTGTTTAGCTACTAGTATGTCTCCTTCCACCCATCCACATACCATTCAGACATGGGTGACTAGCAGGGTCTTGGCCACCCTCTCATATCTTAAAGGGCTGAAATGCAACACGCATAATAGCACCTCCTGTTCTCCCCTACTTCAGAATAATAGCACCTCCAGTACTGCCCTACTACTTTGGTCCCTCCAAGGGCATTCAACCAACAGTGCGTTGGTACCATAATTATAGTGAATGGCGCAAAACACAAATGACAAACATGAATGAACATGAATTAGCAATTGTAATTGTAACATTTTTTAAATAAACCAGTATTGGAGTACATTGGTGTAATAGAACAAGAAATACTATTTAGTGTGTTGGCTGATTATGCCACAGCATTTCGAGTTGTCATGCCAACCACAACGTCAGCTTTCTGGCACTGATTTCTTCTCTATAGCACTGTGTTCATAACAATTTGGTGGCTATGCCACAAAATTTGCCACAACCAAAAATGTATCTATCATCTCATCCTCTTTCATGCACATAT
This sequence comes from Ambystoma mexicanum, assembly GCF_040938575.1. Classification (NCBI taxonomy): domain Eukaryota; kingdom Metazoa; phylum Chordata; class Amphibia; order Caudata; family Ambystomatidae; genus Ambystoma; species Ambystoma mexicanum. Next base: position 218,704,759 of record NC_090935.1, on the reverse strand, counting down.
CTGTCAATGATTACTACCAGCCTCCTGTCAGGCTCTGAACATAGGAGAATGGTTGAAGAAAACACCAAGAGGCCGATTCATGGAATTAATGCGCGCTGAAAATTTCGGCGCAAGTGTGGGAAAATGTGCGATTCGCAGTAAAAGAGCGAATGTCGCAGTGCAAGTGCGAATATCGCAGGGAAACCATTGCACATCTATTCATGGAAGTCTGTGCGCGAGTAAAATCAGGGATGTGCGCTGAAAAGGTGCGCAGCGCACGCCAGCGCACAGGTCATCTAACGGGGTGCGCTAAGGCCACAGCGAAAGTGCACATAACAAAAGTAGGCGGAACACGGGGTGGAACACTCGGAATGGGAAACAACTCGTGAAAATGTGGGTGTCACGGGGGAAGTACAGGAGGCAAGTGCGCGGAACGCCCACACGCTCGCCTACAACATGTATTCATGGAATCGAATAGGGCAAACCAGCGCACGGGCAAAGACGCGCACTGACCCAAACCCGTCCGCCACACGAAGGCAGGCGGTAGCGTCCCTGCACTGGAAAGAAATGTGCGCCAAAATGTGCGCTAACAAAAAGCACGAATAAACAGCTCTGATGAATGTCCCATACTGTGGCCCCCTAGGACAAATGACGTGCAAAGGGGTACATGACAAACAGCGACACTCGCTTTGTGAAAAGTTAGCTTGCGCGTGTATTTCGTGTTTGCGCGTGAGGTTTCACACGCGATCTGGCATGGGGGAGCAGGGTACGTGTATTTCAGGGCTGCGCGTGAAGTTCCACACGCGATCGTGCCTGGGGAAGCGGGATACGCGTATTCCAGGGGTTCGCGGGAAGTTTCAAGCGCGATAGGCCCTGTGTGAGTGGGGTGCGTGTATTCCTGTGGTTCGCATGAAGTTTCACACGTGATTGGGCTGGGTACGTGTAAATCTGGGGTGCGCAGGAAGTTTCACACGCGATTGGCCTTGGTCGAACGGGGAACGTGTATTTCAGGGGTGCGCGGGAATTATCACACGCAACAGGCCCTGTGTTATGAACCGTTCCTAACGGTGGTCTTTTCTGCGCCGGTGGCGCTTCATGCCATCTATTCACGCCGTCACTCCCAAGATGGTGTCGCGGAATCGAATGGACAGTCTAGAACCCATTCCATCCATTGAGGAAACTCCGCCCGGTGATTTGATCACGTTACTTAAACCGCCGGAATGGAAGACTCAGCGCGTTGCTACTGTTGTTAGTGGTCACGCTCCGTAAGTCTTCGGTTAGGAGAAATACTGGAATTTCGTTTCCGAATTGGTTCCAACCTTCTACCTCCTTCCTTTATTGAAACCTGCTTGTCTATCCTCTTTTCTCTTTCCCAGGCTGACCGCGACCAATCACTGTCACTTCATAGCGTTCAAGAGCTCGTTTCCGGTGAAGTCGCCTTCAGACCTGCTCACAGTCCGTAGGTTACCTCCCCTCTCCCTTCGATTCACATTCCATCACTCAGGAAGCCTTGTTCTATACTTACATCTCCCATCATTCATCCCGGGAATCTCCATTCACATCCCCCTTCGTACTCAGACTGGGTAGGTGGAGCCAAATCCCTTACATATTCCTACAACCTGTCTTCTCTTAAAACATCACTGACCTTGTTTTCTTCCTCTCCCAAAGTTCCCGCCGGTCCCGAACCTCTCAACAAACCCACCTCCGAGAATCGGCATAGCAATCGGCGAACTATCGGAGAACCTCCGGGAGAAACCCGCACGCTGAAACATTTCCACCTCGAGGCTGCAGCAGAAGTCTTGTCAAATCCCATTAACTCAACGCTCTCAAGCGGCACCAGGTTTTTTCCCCTTTACAAAGGGTTTCCCTGCCGCATCCTTCATTTGCCGAGTTAGAGGCGAAGGGAGGGTGTAACAGGTGAACTCCTGATAGCCTCATCTCACTATTGAAGACAAGGTAGGAAATCTCCAGTTGTTGTGTGGTGTTGGGGGGAAACTGAGTGAGCCATTACGTTCCCACAATTACAACTAACTCTAAAGTTAACAGATAGCAACGCCCGTGGGTGGTAGCTGGGTAGCGTTTTCACTCTCTAGGTGCTCCCTACCTCACTGCAAATTAGTATGGAGCAGCAGGTCCAACAGTTGATGTCGGCTGTACAAGCCCTCTCAGGGGAGGTCCAACAGCTTAAACAGGAAAACCAAATATTGCGACAACAGGTGGGTCGCTCAGCCCATAGCTCAGAGGTTCCCTCGGGTCCACTTCCATTCGGAAAATTCGATGGAAATCCACATGCCGTTAAGGAATACCTAGAGGCTTGCACAGTTCAGTTTGCTTTTAAGGCAGCCTTTTTTCCTACGGATCGCGACAAGGTGGGCCATATGATCGCCCAAATGACGGGTGCAGCATTAGCATGGGCTACCCCCCTTGTCACTAATAATAACCCGATTCTGGACTCCTACCCCGCCTTTTGCAACAGTGTCAAAAGCATGTTTGGCAGGCAAGAAATCACAATAGCCTCACAAGAGAGGCTGTTGGACCTTAAGCAGGGAAGTCAGGACCTCTTGACATACATTACTAGGTTCAAGCAGATGTCCGCTGACATCTCCTGGGCGGACGACGCTCTAGTTACCATATTTCGACGAGGGCTATCTGAAGACCTAAAGGACGAAGTTTCACGAGTCCCCCGTCCTCACAACGTAATGGAATTTATTGCATTAACAATGCAACTAGACTATCGCCTCCAGCAAAGACAGCGAGAACGACGCAAGGGTCGTTCACAAAAAGCCTTTTCTGAAGGGACAGTCCCTCTACCCAAGACTTCAGTAACAGAAGAACCGATGCAATTAGGTTCCACTAGAGGTCCTCTTTCTCCAGAAGAAAGGTCCAGAAGAAAATCGTTAAGTTTGTGCATGTATTGAGGGGCTAGTACACATACGATAAAGGAGTGTCCCCTTACTCCCAAAAGGAAATTGGGAAACGCCAGCGCCCGGCCGTGAGGGGAACAACGGTCCAGGGCTCTTTGACAGTTACCGGTTCCCTATTGGCCATACACTCGGATCCCGACCCTGTCCCAGAAAGCGCCATGATTGTGCTAGAAGTGACCCTATCCTGGGACAACATACAGCTTCAAAGAGTGTCTGCTCTCATAGATAGTGGAGCTGCAGGGAACTTTATTGACGATGTCTGGGCGGCACGACATGGTATTCCGAGAAGAGCAAAACCCATAGCAATCCCAGTGGAAAGTGTGGATGGTAGCCCCTTAACCTCAGGACCCATTACTAATCATACTGGCCCTTTAGATTTGAGCATTTCTAATCACCATGAATCACTGGTGTTAGACATTATCAAAACAGCCCATTACCCGTTAATCTTAGGGTTACCTTGGTTGAGGAAACACAATCCTTACATAAATTGGGCTGCCGGCACTTTGTTCCTAGGCTCGGAACACTGTGTTCAACACTGCTTAGGATCAAACAACCCGTCCCTAAACCAATCAACAACCAACCAGGGGCTCCACCAGGTGAACATTCTTCCCCCTGTCTACCAACAATATCAGGAAGTCTTTGCACAGACAGAGTACTCCTCTCTTCCACCACACCGCAGAGATGACTGCGCTATCGATCTAATCCCTGACAGTCCTCTCCCCTTTGGGAGAATGTATATACTATCTGCCAAGGAAAAGGAAGTACTGAAAGATTACTTACACACACATGTACAGAACGGGTTGATTACTGAGTCTAATTCCCCGGCAGCAGCTTCTTTGTTTTTTATCCCGGAAAAAGACTCTGCCGAACTTCGCCCATGTATAGATTATTGAGGGTTGAACAAAATTACAGTCCCAGACAGGTACCCTATGCCCTTAATACCTGACATATTGGAGGCGGTCAGGGGTGCACAGATATACACCAAGCTAGATCTCAGGGGAGCCTACCACTTGATACGCATAAAATCCGGGGATGAGTGGAAAACAGCCTTCCGCACCCCTTTTGGTCACTATCAGTACCAAGTTATGCCCTTTGGTCTTACCAACGCTCCCGCAGTGTTTCAAAGGTTCATGGACCACTTGTTCGCAGATATATTGCTACATTATGTTATCATCTATCTGGACGATATCCTGGTCTTTTCTCCCAATGAAACTACACACGTTCAACATGTCAAAAGTGTCCTTTCCCGTCTGCAAGATAACCATCTATTTTGTAAAATAGAAAAGTGCGAATTTCATCAAACTTCTGTCACTTACTTGGGGCATGTCCTTTCACCGCAAGGAATCTCTATGGACCCGACAAAGATCTCCGCCATTAGGGACTGGCCATCCCCCAAGTCCATCAAAGACATACAGAGGTTTTTGGGATTCGCCAACTTTTATAGACGGTTTATTCCACACTTCTCTTCTCTTTCTCAATCACTTACACATTTGCTCAAAAAAGGGGTCCCATTTGTTTGGACTCCCGAAACCCAGACCTCCTTTAACGCTTTGAAATCCGTGTTCACTAGAGCACCCATTTTGGCGGTTCCAGATCAAAACCGACCATTTATAGTGGAATCAGACGCTTCCCATTCAGCACTTGGAGCGGTCCTATTACAGCCGGATGCACAGAATATGGAAAGACCAGTAGCATATTTGTCAAAAACCCTCACTCAAGCGGAGCTCAACTACACAGTCTTGGAGAAGGAGCTCCTGGCTATAAAAAGAGCTTTTGAGGAGTGGCGACATCTGCTGTTGGGCGCGCAACTCCCTATAGAAGTGAGGACGGATCACCAAAATCTACGAACCCTGCAGTATGCACAGACATGCAATAGTCACCAAGCTCGATGGGCACATTTCTTTTCACCATTCCGAATCACTTTTACCTTCATTCCAGGTAGAGTTAATTTAAAAGCGGATGCTCTATCTCGACGGGAGGGCAAGGACCATAATAGCTTTAAACCGGAGCCCTTATTCCCCGTTGCTAAATTCATTCCAGTCATACATCTTTTTATACAGAAAATCCGAGATCATACTCAGAGGATGTTGACGGTCAATCCAGACATTACCACTCAGCAAGAGTTATCAGTTAACAACGGACTCCTATTTAAAGGAGATAGGCTATTCATCCCTAATGAAACCCTTCAATTGGAGGTACTGCGACTATGCCACGATTCACGGATCGCTGGGCATAGAGGAATCTCCAATACCGTAGAACTGATCCTCAGGCATTTTTGGTGGGCCACGGTTAAGGAGGATGTACGGGAATACATAGCTTCCTGTGCAATTTGTCTACAGACTAAAGTTCCTCGCAGACCACCTGTGGGGAAATTGGTGCAAATTCCACTACCCAATAGACCATGGCAAATTATATCCACTGACTTTATTGTGGACCTTCCAGACTCAGACCATTGTTCCACCATTATGGTCACCGTGAATTCGCTAACTAAAATGGCACATTTCATCCCCCTTCCATCTGTACCTTCTGCCCTACGTATGGCCCAAGTCTTTTTGGATCATATCTTCTCTTTACATGGTCTTCCCGACACGATTATCTCTGATCGGGGTCCCCAGTTCACCACCCGGTTCTGGAAACAGTTGTGTAACACCTTAGGAATCTCACGTGCTCTGAGTTCGGGCTTCCACCCTCAATCTAACGGACAAACGGAACGCCTAAATCAGACGCTAGAGGGATACCTCCGATGCTATATTTCGGCAGCACAAGACAATTGGAAAGACCTACTACCTCTTGCAGAATTTGCGTATAATAATGCTGTGCATTCGGCCACAAAAGTCAGCCCTTTCTACTGTACCTATGGCTTTCATCCTTCCGTATTTCCATCAGTCTCCCCTTCTTCCTCAATCTTCCCGAGCTTGGAGAAGCTTTCGGACTCCGTTCGACAAGGACACCAAAGGGCATTGGAAGCCTTGAAGGTGGCACAGGATAGAAGCAAGGCGCAGACGGACAAACACAGATCCCCAGATCCTCCTTTTGCTGTAGGGGATCGTGTATGGTTGGCCAGGACGTTTTTGCCCCGGAGACTCTTCCCTTCTAAACTGTCCCCTAAGTACTTTGGACCTTTTAAAGTGCTTGAGCGGAAGGGATTGGCGGCCTTCAAATTGGAGCTACCCAGGTCATGGAGCAGGATCCACCCTACTTTCCATGTCTCTCAGCTGAAACTGGATATTCGGAACCGTTTTCATCTTGTCCCTACTGGTACACCCCCTCCGATACTTCGGAGTTCTGGCCCCGAATACGAGGTATCAGATATCTGTGATGCACGTTTTCGCAGGGGGTCTCTGCAGTTTTTGGTCGATTGGAAGGGCTATTCACCGGCTGAGAGATCCTGGGAGCCCGCCTCTGCCGTACATGCTCCGCGCTTGATTCGCGCCTTCTATGGCCGGCATCCGGGTAAACCGGGTGCCGCCTCCTTTGGCAGGGGGCATACTGTTACGAACCGTTCCCAACGGTGGTCTTTTCTGCGCCGGTGGCGCTTCATGCCATCTATTCACGCCGTCACTCCCAAGATGGCATCGCGGAATCGAATGGACGGTCTAGAACCCATTCCATCCATTGAGGAAACTCCGCCAGGTGATTTGATCACGTTACTTAAACCGCCGGAATGGAAGACTCAGCGCGTTGCTACTGTTGTTAGTGGTCAGGCTCCGTAAGTCTTCGCTTAGGAGAAATACTGGAATTTCATTTCCGAATTGGTTCCAACCTTCCACCTCCTCCCTTTATTGAAACCTGCTTGTCTATCCTCTTTTCTCTTTCCCAGGCTGACTGCGACCAATCACTGTCACTTCATAGCGTTCAAGAGCTCGTTACCGGTGAAGTCGCCTTCAGACCTGCTCACAGTCCGTAGGTTACCTCCCCTCTCCCTTCGATTCACATTTCATCACACAGGAAGCCTCGTTCTATACTTACCTCTCATTGTTTCCCCCTCGTGTCCATTCATTAGGAATCTCCGGACTACATCTCCCATCATTCATCCCGGGAATCTCCATTCACATCCCCCTTCGTACTCAGACTGGGTAGGTGGAGCCAAATCCCTTACATATTCCTACAACCTGTCTTCTCTTAAAACATCACTGACCTTGTTTTCTTCCTCTCCCAAAGTTCCCGCCGATCCCGAACCTCTCAACAAACCCACCTCCGAGAATCGGCATTGCAATCGGCGAACTATCGGAGAACCTCCGGGAGAAACCCGCACGCTGAAACATTTCCACCTCGAGGCTGCAGCAGAAGTCTTGTCAAATCCCATTAACTCAACGCTCTCAAGCGGCACAGGGTTTTTTCCCCTTTACAAAGGGTTTCCCTGCCGCATCCTTCATTTGCCGAGTTAGAGGCGAAGGGAGGGTGTAACAGGTGAACTCCTGATAGCCTCATCTCACTATTGAAGACAAGGTAGGAAATCTCCAGTTGTTGTGTGGTGTTGGGGGGAAACTGAGTGAGCCATTACGTTCCCACAATTACAACTAACTCTAAAGTTAACACCCTGTGCGAGTGGGGTGCGTGTATATCTGGGGTGCAGGGGAGACCTACACGTGAATTGGCAGTGTGGGTCCTCCCAGGTGTTCCCTCTACACCCTCCACGGCCCCTGCAGGCAGCCCACACCACAGGGGACTTCATGTTCCGCAGGTAGCCCATCCACCATGGGCATGGCCCCCAGACAAGCCACATGTCAGCTTGCATCACTACTACTACTGATCACCAACGCATGACCCCCTGCACCCCCACCCCCCAGCAGTGCGGGGCACCTGCCAGCAGGCCCAAACTCATGTCTCACTCATGTCCCCTTGCACCCCCACCCCCCAGCAGTGCGGTGTACCTGCCAGCAGGCCCCCACTCATGTCCCCTTGCACCCCCACCCCCCATCAGTGCGGGGCACCTGCCAGCAGGCCCCCACTCATGTCCCCTTGCACACCCAACCCCCAGCAGTGCGGGGCACCTGCCAGCAGGCCCCCACTCATGTCCCCTTGCTCACCCACCCCCCAGCAGTGCGGGGCACCTGCCAGCAGGTCCCCACTCATGTCCCCTTGCACACCCACACCCCAGCAGTGCGGGGCACCTGCCAGCAGGCCCCCACTCATGTCCCCTTGCACCCCCAACCCCCAGCAGTGCGGGGCACCTGCCAGCAGGCCCCCACTCATGTCCCACTCATGTCCCCCTGCACCCCCACCCCCCACCAGTGCGGGGAACCTGCTAGCAGGCCCCCACTCATGTCCCACTCATGTCCCCCTGCAACCTCACCCTCCACCAGTGCGGGGCACCTGCCAGCAGGCCCCCACTCATGTCCCTTTGCACACCCACCCCCCCAGCAGTGCGGGGCACCTGCCAGCAGGCCCCCACTCATGTCCCCTTGCACCCCTACCCCCCAGCAGTGCGGGGCACCTGCCAGCAGGCCCCCACTCATGTCCCTTTGCACACCCACCCCCCAGCAGTGCGGGGCACCTGCCAGCAGACCCCCACTCATGTCCCCTTGCACACCCTCCCCCCAGCAGTGCGGGGCACCTGCCAGCAGGCCCCACTCATGTCCCCTTGCACACCCACCCCTCAGCAGTGCGGGGCACCTGCCAGCAGGCCCCCACTCATGTCCCCTTACACCCCCACCCCCCAGCAGTGCGGGGCACCTGCCAGCAGGCCCACACTCATGTCCCCTTGCACACCCACCCCCAGCAGTGCGGGGTACCTGCCAGCAGGCCCCCACTCATGTCCCCTTGCACACTCACCCCCCCAGCAGTGTGGGGCACCTGCCAGCAGGCCCCCACTCATGTCCCCTTGCACCCCCACCCCCCAGCAGTGCGGGGCACCTGCCAGCAGGCCCCCACTCATGTCCCACTCATGTCCCCCTGCACCCCCACCCCCCACCAGTGCGGGGCACCTGCCAGCAGGCCCCCACTCATGTCCTCTTGCACACCCACCCCCCAGCAGTGAGGGGCACCTGCCAGCAGGCCCCCACTCATGTCCCCTTGCACACCCACCCCCCAGCAGTGCAGGGCACTTGCCAGCAGGCCCCCACTCATGTCCCCTTGCACACCCACCCCCCAGCAGTGCGGGGCACCTGCCAGCAGGCCCCCACTCATGTCCCCTTGCACACCCACCCGCCAGCAGTGTGGGGCATCATCTCCCCTTGCACACCCACCCCCCAGCAGTGCGGGGCACCTGCCAGCAGGCCCCCACTCATGTCCCCTTGCACCCCCACCACCCAGCAGTGCGGGGCACCTGCCAGCAGGCCCCCACTCATGTCCCACTCATGTCCCCCTGCACCCCCACCCCCCACCAGCACGGGGCACCTGCCAGCAGGCACCCACTCATGTCCCACTCATGTCCCCCTGCACCCCCACCCCCCACCAGTGCGGGGCACCTGCCAGCAGGCCCCCACTCATGTCCCCTTGCACACCCACCCCCCAGCAGTGAAATGGCGATCCCACGACACAAACCAAAAGTCAACTATGTACATCAACACATGCCCGCCACATGAAGGCAGGCGGTAGCGTCTCTGCACATTAAAAAAATGTGCGCTAACAAAAAGCCGTATATACAGCTCCGATGAATGTCCCATACTGTGGCCCTCTAGGACAAATGACGTGCAAAGGGGTACGCAACAAACACGGGTACCCGCTGTGTCTAAAATAGCGTGTATTTCGGTGGCTCGTGGGAAGTTTCACACGCGATTGGGCCTGGGCGAGCAGGGTACGTGTACTTCAGGGGCTCGCGGGAAGTTTTCTATGCGATTGGGCCTGACCGAGCGGGGTCCGTGTACTTCTGGGGCTCGCGGGAAGTTTCACACGCGATTGGGCCTAGGTGAGCGGGGTATGTGTATCACTGTGGTGGGTGTGGAAGTACAGGAGGCAAATGCGCAGAACGCCCACACGCACACGCAAAAAATGTAGCGCTAATCCGGAAACATGTACGCAAGCAGGAAGCCGGCGTATGTCGACCCGCGCAGCATAAAAGTGCACGCAAAGAACAAACAAGCTCAGACGCCAGGATGAATATACCGTTCCTAGCAGCAGTGGCCGTGGGATACCGCAGGAGGAGGAGGAGGATAGCCAGTGCCAGAATTTTTACACCCAGAATCAGCCTTTTTGGGATGCCTGATGACCACGTGTATGGGAGGTACAGGTTTCCACCTCACATAATACTCGACCTGGTCAGTGAGTGGGAGGATGACCTCACATCACCCACCTTCTGCTCCCAAGCACTCAGCCCCCTGGTGAAGGTCCTTAATGTACTGCACTTCTTGGCCACTGGATCATTTCAGCGGACAAGTGCCATGGTGGGGGGGGTGTCACAGGCCACGCAGTCACGCTGCCTGCACCAGGTCTTGGCCATCATGACTGCACGCCCATCAGTACGCAGGCACATATACCTGCCCAGAACACCTGCAGAAAGGCAGGCTGTCGTCCCGGATTTTTACGGGGTGGCACACTTCCCCAAAGTGCTAGGTGTCATTGACTGCACCCATGTGGCTCTATGTCCCCCCAGGGCATCTGAGCACATCTATAGAAACCGCAAGCACTGGCATTCCATCAACGTCCAGGTAGTATGTGATGCCAAGGGAATCATCACCTCAGTATATGCCAACTATCCAGGGTCCACCCACGACAGTTTCATTTACAGAATGTCAACCCTAAACCGGGACCTAGAAGCTGGTCGGCATGGCGATACATGGCTGATTGGTGGGTATAAATGCCACAGCACATGCATGCATGTCAGATGCTGAGTAATGTCACAACCCCACTAATGATACCCATCACCACCTCCCCAGGGGACAGTGCCTATCCTCTGAGCACCCACATGATGACGCCAATTCGGAACCCCACCACGCCACCCGAGGTAAGATACAAAACAGCCCATATTGCAACCCGGGGCATAGTGGAGCGCACATTCGGAGTGCTCAAGTCACGCTTTCGCTCCCTTGACCGTTCTGGCGGACAGCTGTTATACGCTCCCCCAGTAGTGTGCAGGATCATAGTGGCAGCATGTGTCCTGCACAACGTTGTAACACGCAGGGGGCTGCCGGTGGACATGGTGGTGCCCCCACATCCCCAACCACATGCACGCCCGCTGCGCATGGGAGGGGAAAGGGCATGGGGTGAGGCAGCCCGTACGCAGCTGGTGGCTAATTACTTCACCTAAAATCACACCCCTGTGGAGAGCACACAGCCCTGGCATATACCAGCTGACTATCAATGATGATGCGTCAACTGACAGTCAACTGTCACAACCATACCAGCCTGAGATTGTTCACCTGGTAGTGTTCCATTGTGTGCATCCCTACCTACACAAACACCACCAATGCTGTGTCACCAAAAGACACACTTCTCTGCTGCTAAAATCATTACCCCCTTGCAAGATACAACATGACAACAGTGCCATGTCATCCAACACCTCCCCAGCACCGCCCCCCAACACACCATGGCATGTCATGCTATGTGAGAGCAAACAAAGGAATCCCCAAATCATGACACAAGTGTCACAAAGTACAGTGTCCCTATTGGAAAATGGCCACACACTATATGCTCCCATTAATGTAGAACTGACAACACACATGACCAAAGACTTACCACAATACAATGCAGCTAGCCACCCCAAACATAGCATTCACATGACAGTACTAAGTTAAAGGATACGTAGACTTACAACCTGGTGATGCTAGCACATCAACCACACCCAACTGTACAGTGTTAGTGCCACGCAAATCTGGAAGTGCACTGCTTACAACATGAACTCCTTCTCCAAAGTAGACGGCCTTGTGAAGACATGTGGAATGAACCTGCAAATTAGGAGGGAGACATGTATGCACAAGCACACATCAATACACCATGCAGTCTACAATACTACAACAATATGCACTAGGAATGTATACACAGTATTGACTACAGACTGCCCACACATGTCATGGGAGTCCAACGTCACTGTGTAAGTTACTGTCACTTGGGCACACCCTTTGCAAGCTCATGGTAACGGGAAGCAGGAGGGGTGTGTGTCTCACGAACCCAAGCATCTAACCCAAACTCAGGACAAGCCTGCATGTGCCCACGGGAGCCACACAAGGCAACACACTGGAACAAAAACTCAAAAATCAAAAACCAAAATCCAAAAATCAAAATCAAAAATCAAAAATGGCCATGTGGGGGCTGGGGGAGTGAGGGAGGCCACCCAGGAGGTCCGAGGACAAGGCGCACACCAACAGCCACCTGTGTGGATGTTGCGAAAAAAAAACACCTCCATGGGCTCATGGCCTGCACGGCTACGCTATCATGAGAGATTCAGAATCGCTGTGGTCGCTCTCATCACCCTGTGCTATGGAGGTGGTGGTGCTATGGGAGGCAGCCCACGCAAAGCCCTAGTCTGGTCCTCCATGGCAGCAAGCATGCGGGTGTGGAAGGTCTCGTTCTGGAGGATTATGGTGTGGAGATCCCCATGCACCACCTGATGTGATGCCCGGACGTCCTCCCGAGTTGCCTGCATCTCTGCCGATACCGTACGTGTGACACGCTCCAGCAGCTGTTCTGTCCTCGTGACAGTGGAAGCCTCAAGCTCCACAAGAGTCTGCCTGAGGTGACGGACTTCTACCCTCAGGGCTTCCCTCTGGCCCTGGGACTCTAAAGAAATGGCTTCCCGCAGATTGTCCAGGGCCGCCCGTCTGTCCCTGTTGGACGCCAACATGTCCTCCCTGAGTGATTGGCAAATGGAGTCTGTTGCCTGCTGTAGTTGCTCCATCTGCCTTTCTGGGGGGACAATGGAAGTGGCCACCCTCTCCATAGCTTGAGCCATCATCTCAGATGCTGCTGCCTGTTGGCTTGCCATACCGTATATGGATCTCTCCCATGCGGTATTGCCTGATGGCATACGGCCACCGCGTTGGCGGGCACCACACCTGTCTGGGGCAAGGCGAACTGTGCCTTGCTGTGTCAGCACTGCCTGAGGCTGCAGGACTGCATTCCCCCTCTGATCTGCTGGCCCAGGAACAGGATCAGATGTTGCGGAGTGTGGCCCTGCATCCGTAACCACCAAAGGCGGACCTACCAACACTGACATCCCCATAGTGGGTTGTACCCCTGGTGCAGGTGGGTCGGACAGAACAGAATCCCTCCCAGAAACACCTACCTGCGAAGCCACATAGGTCTCATCATCCGAATCAACACCCGAAAAGAGGTCTGGTGAGGTGCACCCAGAGACACCCCTGGAGAGAACGGTCTGCAGCAAGAGTGGGTTCTGACCCACCACCACACCCCGTCCCCCACTTGTGCCCGGTCGTGCCTGAGATCCCTCCTGGGTCTGCACCATCTCCTCACCCTCAACAGCATCAAGTGCGTCATCCCCTGCAGAACCATGAAAGACAAAAAATGGAAACAGGCATTAGCACCATGGCACACAATTAGGCCTCACGAGGTACAGAACCAGTACTTGATTGACACATGTCCCACATGACTATAACCCTCCCATGTATGCACATGAGTTTGAAGGGGAGGAAAATGTCAGACAATGATGACACCAAGATGGAAGAGCAACCATTAGCTGCATGCTGGCTAGCAGAGCCATCACACAATGGCCTGTGAGTGGCATCTCCAATCCATATACATGACACATACCATCACACAGATGGCATGTACCATAGGCATGTCACATATCGTTTGACAATAGGGCTGAGATATGCGTAGTGAAAGTGGGGGGGTCGAAACAATCAGCCTGAATGAACAATGAGAAATACGGAACAATGTTGTTGCAAGATGCCACTTCAAGGGCAACTGGCGTGATGTTGCCCAAAAAGTCTACTGTGGGCAGAAGGGATACTGTAATACCCAAATCCAGGGGCGCAGAATGTTATGGATGAAGCACATGGGTGACCCAAACCACTCAGGCACACACACCCTCACCTGGCACTCAATCAGAACCCCTCACACACACAACATACACATGGATCACACACACATGCATGTGCACTCACCGGACAATGCCTCGTAATCTGGTAGATCTCCCACACCTTGGATCTGTTCCTCTGTGACGTAGGTCCCAGCAACAGACTCATGTACAGTGAGTTCAATGTCCTCTTGTGGAGACCCACCTCCAGTCACCAGAGTAGCGGCATGACTTGAGGCCAGCTTTTTCTTTGCCCTGCGCTTAAGGTCGTTCCAGCGCTTGTAGCACTCACCAGCTGTGCGCCTCACTGATCCAAGGGCACTCATGATGTCCCCGACGGTCTGCTAGTGTGCCTGACGTTGAGCAGGTGTGGTCTTGCACCCTGCAGTTATCAACATTTCGCTATCGTGTGCGGACACATACTGCACAAGTGCATCACGTTCGGCTTCATTGAAGCTAGGCTTCCTTTGCGTGCCGGACTGCGTAGCCGTGTCTGGGGTATCAGCCTGTAGTGGACGAGCACTCTTCCTCTTTTTTTTGGAAGGTGGTGGGGATCCTGAGTGGCCTACGCCGCTCTGGCCACTAGGGGCAGGAGCACCGGTGGACTGTGTAGTTGGAGTGTGGGAATGCACACTGAGCATGGGACTTGGTGCAGGCATTGGCTGAAGTGTTACGTAGTCAGGGGGAACGTTAGCAAGATGGACTGGGACCAACACTGCCCTGGCTGGGAGAGTCAGAGCTGGGGTGGATGGAGCTGCAGCTGCCCCTGCAGCCTCCCCACCCTGCCTACTCGGGGCAGCAGATGACATAGCTGCCCCTGATCCATGTGGCCTGGTGACACCAACTTGCACCGCCACACGTGGCCTAGACTTGGCGACCTGGAAGTCAGCCTGGGAGTCACCCTCTGCCAGGTCAGGTGCCACAATTGGCCGGTTCAACAAGGGCTGATCAGAGATGGTGTCAGCCATGTTTCCCTCAACTATGGGGGGGGTGCATTGGTGTCCCAGACTGGTACTCCACACATGGGGGGCTAGGGGTACCCTGCAAATCCCGGCCACGTCCACTACCGCGCCCACCACGGCCACCTCTTGAGGCTCGGCCACCTTTGCCACCCTTACCGCTTGGTCGCCTCCCAACCATGGCACTGATGTTGTTGTGCGTATGGGAGTTGCAGTAAACTATGGTCCTGGGCAATTGGGTATCAAAGGGGTAGGGTACTAGATGGAATGTGTACCCTAGTGCTCTAGCAAGGCTGTATGTGACCCCTGGGGAAAGATGACGGGTCACGCAACACATAGGCACCCCAAAAACAGAATATAACGTGCACGCAACCCCTCGTAGACCACGTGCGTGGAAAAATGAACCCGCACTACGCTGTGGCACCCAGAAACACAAAAATGAACGTACGCGTTTTACATGCAGCCTACAATGACCTCTGAAAGGGTACGCGACACACGGGGCAAGCACAGTTGGTAAATACGTGGCGACTCACCGTCTGCCTGGAAAATGAGCGTGAAAAATACACACCCATGGCAACACCCCCGCCAAAAGAAGAATTGTACACTGTCTGAGGAGACAGGACAAAAGAAGAAATGAACGCTGTTTGAGGAAACAGGCCCAACAGAAAATCAGAAAGAAGCTGTCAGAGGTAACAGGGAGTATGAACTAGAAACGCTGTGAAGTAAATCGCGTGTGAACCGACAAGAAGTACAGAATTCACCAACTCGCTCTCCGCGAAAAAGCACATTCAAGGAAATGACATCCTACACGTGCCTTTTGAACCGGCCCACACGTCCCACGTCACTTCCGCGCTAAGGCTCCAATTACACGAGCTGACACTCGGACGTGCAGTTCTTGGACGTGTAACATGCACCCTGTACAGGGAAACGCCTGCGCACGCACGTCACAGACGCGCTTACGCGCTAAGGGCCTTTGGTCCAATGAAATCACGTAGGCGTACTGACGCGCTTACGCGCTAAGGGACTTTCCTCGAATCACACGCTGACGTGCAAGATTTTCACGTGCCAAATCACTCCGTATCAAGCTGGCCACGCGTAAGCACACGGAAGACCACGCTCCTGCCCAGAAGGCCGAATTACTGCCCCCCAGAGCCCTGAGCACGCTTCCACTTGCCATCTGCTGCTGCCTGCCTGCTGCCCACGTGCCCTGCTATTTGCTGCCTGCACATCAGCCAGGGGTGCAGTTGCTGTGACCACCCCTGCTGGAACCGAAGACTCCCGACTGGAGTACCATCTCGCTCCACAGCCCAGACCCAGGGCCCAGTTGCCCACCCACTCCTGCCTCTGGGGTTGCCATGTCGGCACTACACCATCTGGCACCACTGGCAACCCCCAGCCAGAGAGGCAGAGGGCCACCAGCTTCACTGCCACCGAAGTTGGTGTCCTGGTGGAGCAAGTCCTGGGGCAGTATGATGCCCTCTACGGAAGTTTGCACGCCGACAAGGAAGGACGGACCCGGATCTGGACGGACATCGTGACTGCCATCAACGCGGAGGGGGTGGCAGTCCGCCTATTCCATAACGCCAAGAAGCGATGGGAGGACTTCAGGTCCAGGACCCTCAGCAATGCCCGGCGCCTCTTGAAGGCAGCGGATGCTAAGGGGCTCCGAGGCCACCTGTCGGAAGATCAGATGAGGGTCCTGGAACGCATATCCTTAGTGCTCCACGTCCAGGTCCTTGGACCCGTCTGGAGTCGAGCGGTAAGTATACATGCATACTGATTGTATGCTGTGCGTGTGGTGGTGTGCCAGTAGTGTGCAGGTTGCACATGTGTTTTTGTCGGGCCATGTATGTACAGGGCCGTGAGGCTGACACATGCGAGGCCTCTCATGTGTGACACTTGGATGGTGCATGTGTGTGTGAGCTTGCATGCAAAATGCTGATGTGTGGGCACACATGTTTGGATGACTGTGTATGTAAGTTGGGATGGTTGTGGTGTCACACATGGATGTCGGTTCCAGCTGCATGTGTCTGCACCGTGTGCATGTGCATGTGTGTGTATTTGACAAGGGTGCAACAGTGATGCAACATGGATGCCTGGGACACTGATGTGTAGAAGACTGATTGCCAGATGTCACATGGGTGTAAATCTCATCACTGCGACAGTCGTAGGAGGTGTACACATGCATGTGAGTGTGGTGGCGTGTGTGCGTGTCTAGTGCACTCCTTGTGTTTTATGTGATGTCAGGCTCACCTTTGGCAGTTCATGCTGTTGTATGTGTATGGATGGTGCTGGCTGTTGCAATATGGCTGTGGAATAGCTCATGTGTGTGAGTTTAAATGACATGTGTGTTGGGGATTGTGATGCCATGTCTGAAGTTTGACAATGACACTCGTGTGCAACTGTCATGTGTGTATGAGTCCATTGTACAGTGCCCTGATGTCTGTCTCCTATCTCTCCCTATCTGCAGCATCAACTGATGAAGAGGGCAGAGAGGGTGCTGTGGAGCACAGGGGCAGGGATCGCACCGCCAGCCGGAGACGCAAGGCCCGGCTCCCCTCCCAGGTTGTCATCTCATCGGGGAGTGAGGAGTGCGGTGCCGCCTCCCATGTCGCAGCTGCCGAGGGGTGGTCCAAGAGGCGGAGGTCGGAGTTGGACTCCTCGGCAGCAGAAGGGGCAGCTGAGACCCCACAGGGTCTGAAGGAGGAAGATGGCACAGAGTCATCCAGGTTGGTGGGGGGTTTGGTGGAGGAGGAGGCCGTGCAAGGGACAGAGATGGGGTCTGGAGGTGGGGTTTCCACTGGTGCTAGTGGTGCAGTGCAGGGGCAGGGACAGGAGGCAGCATAGGCCGCCGCGGAGGTGCCTGTGTGCAATCCTATGCCTGATCCTGTCACTGCATCATCTTGCACCAGCAGGGATGCCTACGTCCAGTCCCGTTCTCAGGGAGGGGATTGGCTTACACCAACTGGCCTTCCTCTCCCTGCGTATGTGGCTATACAGCACCGGGTTGAGCCTGTCCTGGATGGGGTGGCATTGCGTCAACGGGCCATGCGAGCTGACCTTCAGTCTTTTAATGAGGAGACTGCACGTCTTCTCGCATGGCTCGTTGACCGCGTTGACCCACTGGGACAGCTCACCAGGGCCGGATTCCTCCGTTTTCTGGACCTTGTTCAGACCCCCCCCCTCAACTGAACCCCCTATGCCCCAGTCGTCCTCCATGCCATCTTCCCACCCATGTATCACCTGGGTACCCTGTGGAGCTGCCTCTGACCCTTCGGCCAGGCTGGTGGAGGACACATCCCTGCCACAGTCGGGAGTCGTACGTCTAGCAGGGGTGGCCACATCAACAACTGCACCCCAGCCGGAGGAGGATGTGCAGGCAGCAAGAGCCAGGGCACAGGCAGCGGCACAGCAGCAGCAGCAACAAGGTGGGAGCCATGATGGCTCGGGGCCTTCATCATCGGAGGGGCAGGCATCGGCCGGAGGGCAGGAGGACCCTGGACGGGAAGTGTCTTCCGTGTGGCAGTGGTTGGGCCATGCGATAGATGCGGAGCGGCAGCAGGCAGAAGAGGCACGGCTCATGATGGTCAGGGTGGAGAACTCCATGCGGAGGGCCCTGAGGCGGGCCGAGTGCCTCGAGGCCATTCGCAGGGACCTGGAGATCCAGATGTCATCGTCCCTGCGAACCCTCGGGGCCTTGGAAGAGGGCCGCCTCCAGGACATTGAGCAGGAGTTCGATGATGCCCTGGCCCGGGACATCAACGAGTGAGCCGTTGAACTTGCCCGCTGCCCTTGTAAATAGTTAGTTAGTTAGTGTTAGGTTTCCTTTCGTTTTTTCTTTATTTTGGACCGCTTGAACACTGAACCACATTTTTGTACATAGTTTTTTTATTAGGTAGTAGTATTTGATAGGTTTCATTTATTGAGATGGGCTCATGGACCCTGGATTCTTCGATTGTGCATAGTTCTACATTGGATTCATCTTTTTTTATATTTTTTTTGTGTTCACCATGGAGCAATGGTTTTTACTTTGTTTTCAACATTGTATTTTATTATTTGGACTGTGACTTTGGACACCATTCCTATTTGGATTTCTTTGGCTTATGATTTCTTGTTTTTCATTATTTACCGGACATGGACTATTTCTTTTGTTATTCCCATTGTGTGTTTGATTTGATTTATGTTCATGTTATCTTTAATATATATTTTTTAATACTTCCATTTGTGGTATTATCTCATTGGTTTCATGCATGTCATGATTTGTGTTTTGAGATTCACTTGCACCCATTGTGTGTGTGTGACGGACATGTGTTCATTTACATACTTGCCATTGGGGTTGTATCATGTAATTGCCTTTTCTATGTGGGTGGATGCAATACTTGGTTGTGTCTTTGTGCTGGGTAGGCTGGCCATAAGGGCCATGATTTAGGATCGTCATGACCTGGGGGCAAGGGGACATGAGCGGGGGCCTGCTGACAGGTGCCCCGCACTGCTGGGGGTGGGGGTGCAGGGCAACATGAGTGGGACATGAGTGGGGGCCTGCCGGCAGGTGCCCCTCACTGCTGGGGGGTGGGGGTGCAAGGGGACATGAGTGGGACATGAGTGGGGGCCTGCTGGCAGGTGCCCCTCACTGCTGGGGGGTGGGGGTGCAGGGGGACATGAGTGGGACATGAGTGGGGGCCTGCTGGCTGGTGCCCCTCACTGCTGGGGGGTGGGGGTGCAGGGGGACATGAGTGGGACATGAGTGGGGGCCTGCTGGCAGGTGCCCCTGACTGCTGGGGGGTGGGGGTGCAGGGGGACATGTGTGGGGGCCTGCTGGCAGGTGCCCCTGACTGCTGGGGGTGGGGGTGCAGGGGGACATGAGTGGATGCCTGCTGGCAGGTGCCCCTGACTGCTGGGGGTGGGGGTGCAGGGGGACATGAGTGGGACTTGAATGGGGGCCTGTGGCAGGTGCCCTGCACTGCTGGGGGGTGGGGTGCATGGGGACATGAGTGGGACATGAGTGGGGGCCTGCTGGCAGGTGCCCCGCTCTGCTGGGGGGTGGGGGTGCAGGGGGACATGAGTGGGGGCCTGCTGGCAGGAGCCCCACACAGCTGGGAGGTGGGGGAGCAGGGGGACATGGGGGGGTCTGCTGGCAGGTGCCCCGCACTGGTGGGGGGTGGGGGTGCAGGGGGACATGAGTTGGTGACCAGTAGTGCAAGGTGACATGTGGCTTTGCTGGGGGGCATGCCCATGGTGGATGGGCTGCCTGCGGGACATGACCAGGGGTGCAGGGTAGTCCCCTGTGGTGTGGGCTGCCTGCAGGGGCCGTGGAGGGTGTAGAGGGAACACCTGGGAGGCCCACACTGCCAATTCATGTGTAGGACTCCCCGGCACCCCCGTAATACACGTACCCAGCCCATTTGCGTGTGAAACTTCCCGCGCACCCATAAAATGCACGTACCCAGGCCAATCAAGTGTGAAACTTCCCACGCACCCCTGAATTACATGTACCCAGCCCATTCGCGTGTGGGACTTCCCGCGCACCCCTGAAATACACGTACCCAGCCCATTCGCGTGTGAATCTTCCCGCGCACCCCTGAAATACACGTACCCAGCCCATTCGCGTGTGAAACTTCGCGCGCACCCCTGAAATACACGTACCCAGGCCAATCGCGTGTGAAACTTCCCGCGCACCCCTGAAATACACATACCCAGGCCAATCGATTGTGAAACTTCCCGCGCACCCCTGAAATACACGTACCCAGCCCATTCGCGTGTGAAACTTCCCACGCACCCCTGGAATACACGTACCCAGCCCATTCGCATGTGAAACTTCCCGCGCACCCCTGAAATACACATACCCAGCCCATTCGCGTGTGAAACTTCCCGCGCACCCCTGAAATACACGTACTCAGGCCAATCGCGTATGAAACTTCCCCGAACCCCAGTTATACATGTACCCCGCTCGCACAGGCCCTTTCGTGTGTGGAAGTTACCGCGAAACCCGTAATACACGTTCCCCGCTTGGCGTTTGCTGTTTGGCAGTCCGGTAAACTGGTTTTGGGTTGGCGCAGACCTTTGAGCTGGATTGGGGATTTTGATGCCTTTTCCTTGCGCGAGGGCGTTCTTGGGGGCGTAACTGGCGCTGCTGCAGGGTCGCTGCGCCACTCTGCACCACGGCTGGTTTTGGAGGCTAAAATCCATGAATACGCTGTGCGCTGAAATGGATTTTATTGCACGCGGCGCCACTTTTGTGCGAATTTCCATGAATTATCCTGCAAATATTGGGCCTCATTATGCATTTGGCAGATTGGACAAAAGAGTGGTAATGCACAGCTACCACTGCATTACCACACAGCTGAACTATGGGTTTGGAGGTAAGGTGGAGGAAATACCTCCAGCAAAATGCTGGAGGTAATTCTGCCATCTTACCATCAAAAAGCAGCAATTGTGGCAGAATGAGTGCCGACGGCTATTCCAGGCGAAATCCCCATGGAGTCTTATGGAGTCCATACGTGGGGGCTAACATCGCCATCCTGCCACTTGCAATCCAGCGATAATTTCACCAGACCAGGTGGCAGTAACAGTAAATCTGCTTGGTGGCATCTCAGCAGATTTACTGCCGAGATACCAAACTTGTAAATAATGTCCCCTTTGCTAAAACTGCTCATTAACTCCACTCTTTCTTCTGTATTTGCTCCTCCAAGAAAGCAATAGGTACCCTGATGTTGAAGACATTATATTTGTATTGCAATGCTAGTAAATTAGGATCCTATTTAAAACATCAAATATCCAGCCAAACTGCATAAGCAATGCGTCACTAAACAGCTTTAGCAGTTCCTTTCTAAGAATGTGCTGTATGACCTTTTTCTGGCTAGATTCAGACCTGATTGAGGGATGACGTCTAATTGTGTTGGCTCTGATGAGCCATGGCAGACATCTGACAAACATTGCGTTTTGACTGTGATTTCTTTAGCTATATCACTCGCCTTTGACAGTCTAGATAACACTATTCTTATCCGCTACCCGTACATTTCTAGGCTTGGAAGGATAGCCATGAGTTGGATTTGTTCCTTCTTCCATTCCTAATGGGTCTCCATACTCCCTTCACTTCGGCAAATTCATCTGTCGCCTTTCACCTGCAGGCTTCCTCATGAGATCTCTCTCATTGCCCTGTTTTTTTATATTTCTGTGTGACCGGTGGCCACAGTGCCTCACAAATGCAGATGATACTCACATTTTCTGGTGAATTAATGATCATCTTATTTTAGCTGCTGTTCTCTAGGTTACTGTCTGGCAGCTAAATATCTGTTGATACAAACCAACTATCTCAAAGAAAAGCAAAAAAATACATGTTTGGTTGAGGCACTGAACTATGGTCTTTGGGCCTCTGGATGGATATTCCGGAACTCGTCCCTGTCCCAGTTCTCTTTGTGATAAATCAGGTTTTCAATTCAACATTACTCTATCCTTCCATCAACACCTAGAAACGCTCTCTAATTCTTGCCATCTTCAGATCAGGTTTCATCTTTGCATTGATTCCCCAGATGAATAGTTTCTTCTGCTTTGAGATCTTTCATGATTAATTGTTGTACTGCCTTCAAGTTGCTTCAGCATCTTTACAACACATCTGCCCACCTAATCTCTGGAACTTCTTTTCATAGTCCAGTTCCTTCTATGCTGCATTGGTTGCTTTGAGGACAAGGAGTAATCTGCATCCGGGGAAGGGCGCTTTGTCTCTCCCTGTTGTCTCCCTACCACCCAACTCATCTATAACAAACCATACTGCTTCCCCACCTCCTTCCTTCCTCCTAACTTACCTTCTGGACTCGAGTTCTGTCATTCCTCCTGCTCTCGGGTACCATAGAAATGTGAAAGGGACTTAGTCCATTTTCCCAATAGCGGCAAACATCATTTATTTTTTTCTCAGGAGATTGGCATTGCGCAACAGAGAACATAAAATAAGCCATTCACACCCCTGATAAACTACGTACTACGGGTACGAAACGCATGCACCCCCGCATCGGCGGGTGGGCATGGCTGATAATAGCCCCCAGTCCTCGCTAAGACCCTCGCTTCACTCGGGCACACCTAAGCTTGGGCTAGCGGCACGTTACCGGCTATCAGCGCTCGCCAATGTAGGGGCGAAAGGCATAGTCTTTTTGTATTGTTCATACATCTCTGCATATGTCCTGCTCTCCATTTTGTTGGAGAATTGCGGGTTCTGTAAAACTTTGCATTCATGCTACCACATTGTTGAAGTCTTTGAAAATGCCTTTCCATCATGTGGAAAGTCATCTTCTTTTTGAAAAGTACTTCAAGATGTCACTCCTCCCAAGGCGCTTAGTGCCAGGAATCCTTAATTGCCAAATCAAGCACACAATTACTAACATACTAGCACTGCTACGGTTTTATTACATGTATGGAGGCCTAAGGCTTGATAAGTGTATGGAAGTATATAAGACCACACTCAGACCAATGATAATATACGGCAGTGAAATTTGGGGCCATGCAAAATGTAATCAATTTGAGGTGATACAAAATACATTTTTAAGACAGATTCCAGGAACACTTAATAGTCCACCGAAAGTAGAGTAGGGGTTATTGAGTATTGCACTAGAGGCCCAGTCCAGATTTCTAGTCGATTTTCTAAAGTGCCTCTTGGGATTTGTCTCAATGTAAATGTTAATGGAGGGATTTTGGAAATGATAGCAGCTCAAGGTGCGCTCAAGGAGTACAAGGCAGGTGTTAACCTATGGAAGAGTTGGTTAAAGGAAGATGAAATTAAAGAATTAAGGTGTTTTGGTACGCCTATCCAAGCTCAAGGAAGAAGTTAAGATGAAAGCAATCAAAACGGAAAGAGACAAGGAAGTGCAGAATATTAAAAATCTGTCATTGTTAGTTCTCTATACAGATTGCTGATTGCATCAATAAGGGGATATCACAAAGATAAAATCACAACATTGCAGAAGATGATTGCTTCTTCTTAGACAACATCTATCACCCTTAAACAAACTAATACAATGCAGGAAAGGGGAAATTAACTGCCTGTGTGTTATGGGGAGGGAAGAAGGTCTGTGTCACTTCCTTCTGGTTTGCCCCAACAATGGCTCAGTCTTTCTTTTAGGGGGCAAATTGAATAGGTACTTGTTTCTCAGCAATGCTTTGTATAATGAAGTGTGAAGAGTTGGATGTTATGCATAGTGTTCTGGAGTCAAATTAGCTTTTTTTAAGGTAATGAAATGAATTTATGATGGTTGCATGTAATTTAGATATGATTGTTTTATACAACTGCATATTGTTGTTTATATGTAAATAGAGAATTCAAAATGTTGGTGAAGTAATATTTGCCTTTGCAATACGAAAAAAGGAGAGTCATTGTGTGTGAAGCTTTGTTTTGCATCACAAAGAAGGTGGCGTTTGTGATTAAATAAATGTACTATTCATTGAGTTTATAATTTAAATAAATGTATATTCCCCCCGGCCTGGTTATGGCTCATTGTTGGCACGTGGCACAGGGGGCATTTGTGTGGCTCTAAATTAGTCGTCAATAGGGCCAGTGCTAAAATCCTTAAGAAAATTGCTGTTGGGCTTCCTGATTGGGGGAAGTAACTCCCCAGGTTAAGGGTGGTCTCTCAATATAAAGCTACAAATTAGGGGCTGGTGTGCCAGGATCTGGCTCAATATTTTTGACTCATGACAAGTGCATTGGTGACAAGATAGTCAATGTCCCGGAAGGATAGCTCAGCGGCAGCGTGCGCGTCTTGGAAGCAAGACGACACGAAGCAACAACAGGTTCGATCCGGGTCCGCGCTTAGAAACCTCTGGGTGTTTAAGAGCGTTATAAATACGTAACTAAGAAAAAAAAAAAAAACACAATTACGCAACTAAGAAAAACAAACAATTCCTGTAACACCGCCTCGATGCCTGCAGGCTGTGTGAGCGCATTATAAATGTAAAATAAATAAATACATTTTGGTGTAACTGCTTAGACAGTGGCTGTGTATTGTTAAAGGACCACTGTAAATTGATCCCTGGGTTTAAGGGTGGTGTAGAAAAATAACATTGTGTAGAGTACCAATCCCAAAAGGAGACTGATTAGAATTTATTTTGATTTGGCAGTGTGTGGTGAAATCAAGAAGGAACAGGGTGACTTTTACTCTTGTGCATAGAAACCTTTACAAAAGTTGCAAAAAGCCAGGTTAAAATGACTACCATAAGAGTGTGTGAGCCAGGAAGCATCTTCTTCCTAAGCTATTTATTTGAATAGAATGGAGTGAAAGCAAAGCCGGGAGATGGCAAACCAGAATGGTGCATGAGGTGACCTCAGTGAGCACTGCCATTTGACTTGAAGTTGGGATTTTGCCCAGAGCATTAGAGGAATTTTACATGACATAGAATGCTCTTGAAGAACTGATTCAAATGGCTCGACTCACAACTCACTTATATTTCATTTGCAATTACTTGAAGAAAGTTTGCAAAATAAAGAGGCTGATGTGATGAAGCAGATGGAGGCTTGGAAACAGGCTCAGAAAGAACTCACACAGCTTGGAGATAAAGTGCAGTACAGCAAAGGTGTTGAATTACAACAAGAAAGGGTAATTGAGCAATAACAGGATGAGTTGAAAACAAACAGCAAGCCAGTGAAGAGAGACAGAGTTTGTAGCACTGCATAATGCATGCACTGAGGGTGCAGACACAGTAAGTCGCCTGAATTCTCAATTGAATGACCAGACTGGTCCTAATAATGGGTTGTTAGATGACATTGTGGCCCTCACGCAACAACTCAAGATATTGGAATGGGAAAATAGTCAGTTTATCATCAAAGAGATGGACTCACCAAAGGAGTTTTATGAAATGCAGCAGAATGTAAATATTCTGAAAGAACAGAATGTACAACTGGTCAACAACCAAGATGCATTTAGGTTGAAAGTGGATGCAGAAAAGGAGCAGTGAGGTTCTCGGGACCTGACCAGAATTAGGGAAGAAAAGAATGAGCTTGTAGAGCATGTGAGACAAAAAAGAAGCTGGACTATCAGAGACAGAGAATTGTAGGCAAGTGCAAGAGAAAGATACTAGTCTCCTGAAGGAAAAGCACGTTGAATATGCACGCAGTCTACAAGGCTCACAGAGGGAGAATTAATCACTTCAGCATGAGGTGCAGCATATAAAAGATCATTTGGGAGCGCAGAGCAGGGTGCTAGGGACCAATCAGACCTCGGTGCCAGAATAGAAAATTCAGCTCTCTGAGTACCAACAAGAAATTAGGAAAGAGAGACACTGGTGTGAGAGTTTGACAAATGAAATTGAAAAATATAAACATGCTCTGAGGCACCCTGATCAATCAGGATACAGTCCAAGGTCCACTGACCAAGGTGAGACACCCCTCCCATCAGGGACTTCAGGCCAGTCATCTACAACCTCCCAGGTACAAATGGGAGCTGACATTATGCATGCCACCGATAAACAACAGGGGAACATGAGGCAGTTGGACTGATCCAGAAGGTCAGTCCTTGTCTGATCCTGATGAATATTCAACTCTACCATACAGAGGGAAGGGGGCTGGACCAGCGTGTCCTGAGAGACTAAAAAGAATATTGTGAGTACATCAGACCATGAAAACTCCTATGATGACAAAGTCAGGGAATTAGATTGGCTGAAGATGAGACTACAAAGAGACTACCACACCCACTTTGTTGAACGAGAAAAGCCAGAGCTTTAGCCTACGAAGGGCATTCTAAAAACCACCATACATTCAGTTGAAGGGGGAGATTTAGCCAGACTCACTGGAAGGAGGGATGATGAAACTGTTTTCTACACTGGGCCTAAAAGTAACTACAGGGAAATTGACCCTGAGAGTTCACTGCAGTCCAGGCAAGTGGAGTCTTGATCCTATGGGAGATATTCCCGATCTCATGGAAATAGGGAGCACCTAGACGACAGGGAATGGAGCACAAATAGTAGCTCTGAGTCAGAAAATGAAGGAAATCAAAGCCATCTAACACATCCAAGGTGGTGGGGGTGAGAAATACCCCTCCTTTGGACTTGGATATGGGGGACCTAAAAATAAACCTCCTGCCAACAAGCAAAATGAAAGGGAGAAGGGACCCCCCCACCCACCCCATCCCAATTGAATGGTAGTCAGGCAGGGACCCAGAACAATGATCTCTTTGACAACGGCACCTATGTAAGCCCTAGGTACAAGGGTACTAAAGCCATTCCTGGGGTATGTGTACACTCCACCGGCCTGAGGGCCCAACCAGGTAAGTACTGCGCAGGAAACTTCCTTCTAAATTATGGGGGAAATTTCCAGTACCCAAGCTACTCCGGAGAAGGGACAGTTACCCTTTGCGGAAGCAGCAGAGGTATGACTTGAGAACTCCATACAGCCCAGACAAAGTCTCATAGCTGGAGCAATGGATGCAGCAACGTAAGGACAATCTGGCGCGCATGTGAAGGTCTCAGTCCAACCCTCAGCCTAACCCTTGCTTCCTAGAATTCCCCAACATCAAGGTCTGATGCCCCAGGGGGGCAGAGGGGGTAAATGATGGAAGGAAATTTTCTGACAAACCACAGGTTCCTAAGGAGGGGGCCCGGGTGGAGGGAACCTGCAAAGTCCTAGAGGAAGCTTCTTTTCTCACCCAGACAGAATACCTAGAAACATCTTAGCTTGAAAGTGACTCTTCTTCCCCGGGAAGGTAGAACCCAAAGTGCAAAGGGTAAACAGGAGAGGTAAAAGAAGAACCTGCTTTGTAGAGGAGCTCAAGATCACCCCCTTTGAAAGAGAAGAGTCCCTGAAGGATCCAGTTAAGCAAACCTTCTCTTTCAAGAATTGGGGACTCCCTCCAAAGAAAGATATGTCCCAAAAGACCCTGAATTGGACAGGGTAAGTATGGAAACCGCCCCACCGGTCAAGGTGCAGAGTCAGTGTGAATTATCAGCTCTGGTAGACACGGGAACCCAAGCCACCCTCCTGTCCAAAAAGACCTTTGACCAACTAAACTCAGGATGGAGAAAGGTCACCAAATTCTCCTCACACCACTTCTCAGACAACACAAAAATGTTGACGGGAATGAAATTTACGTCAAAGCGACTGTGGATCTGGAAATAAAAATTGGGCATATCAATTAAAACATCCAGTGATAGTCGTGACTCCAGAGTGCACACCTTGTTTACTGGGGTTCGATCTCCTGAGGAGGATATCACCTATGATCGATTGTGTAAACAAGGTCTTCTGACCCAGACTAAGCGGCCTAAAAACTAAAAATGAGTACCAATTATGTAAGCATGAATGGTACCTGTCATTTAATAGAACAGCTGTCCACAAAAGTAGAATTCCATTTCAAGAATAGCCAGGTCACAGACATCACTGTCATCTCGGTAGGAGAACAAACTGGTGATGAGAACCTTTCTACATTCTTGAAAATCAAACTTCCTTACAGTTTTCAGTGGCATTCCACACTGGAAGGGAACACTCTGAAATGTTCAGAAGAAACGTTGAGTACTGTTAAACAAGACAATGAAGAAAAAGCTCAAAGTCTGATGGACATTCTGAAAAAGGCCAAACAGTTGTTTTTTCGCCATTCAGATAAATGAGGGAGAGGAACCTTTGCTCACCAGAGTATGTCTGAATAATGGAAGAAGCTTCATCAGCAAAGGGTTATTCAGGAAACTCCCAAAAGATCACAACATTCCCACATTTAAATTGATTGATAAATGGGAAGTAGGTCTGGAAACCCAAAATTCCAAACATCTCCTACCTAGCAGGTGTATGCTAAAAATGTCCATTGGCAACAAAAGCATAGAACATAATTGTAGGGTTGTGAGAGATGTCCCTTACACCTTTTATTTTGGCAATGACATTTTCAGCCGATTTGCAATCAATTAGGACCTAATTAATAATAAAGCCTGGTCACGAATGGGGGGTAATCCCATGGGCTTTGACAACACAGAAAAAGTATTCTGATCAGCTCAATTGCTGTCCTATGTGCTTGATGTTCAAATGCAAAGAAAGGTTACTATCCCAGAACAGGTGCAACAATGTACTATTCCACTCCATATTAAACGAGGACAGAACCTCAAACATCATGACGCCAATATAAATTTGAACTCCCATCTCCAACAACAAGGTTTCTCTTCAAATGCAACATCTCTAGAATATTGGTGGGTAACAGCGATCCTGAAAGTATCATTATGGGCGCAGACACCTTTATTGGAATAGCATTTGATGCCAAACATGATTGTATTGATTCAGGTAATGAAATCATTGGACCAATTCCTGTTTTGACATCAGCAATGGTATTCCTCCAGATAAGATTTTTACCAGGCATAGGGGGAATTTCTTGGTGTACTCTTCCTGCCCTTACGGGGTGGGAGGTAGAAGTCAGTCTCAAGAACCACAACCTTGAATCCCTGGAACCTCCTGTCCAGGTCAACACCATCAAAAGAGATCTCTCCACCAAACTGGGGGATACCACTGAAATTGCCAAACCCAAGGTGTTTCCAGGTTTCAAGCAGATGGTCGTAGAAAGGATCAATCTTGCTGATGCATGTGAGACCGAGGAGAAAAGACAAAAGCTGAAACAGGTCTTCCTGGAATTCCAAGATATCTTTTCAGTGGACTCATATAACTGTGGACGCTCATCCATTTATTCACCCGAGATGGCTCCAGCATTTGTTAAAAAATACTGATTACCTCTCACATCTATGGAGTCACTGACAGAGATTATGAAGAATCTAGAATCCTGTGGGATAATTCGTCCGATCCAGAGTACCTTCAACTACCCGGTACTGAGGATACTCAAACTAAACGACCAATAGAGACAATGTGTAGACCTCAGGAATTTGAACAAACAGGTCCACATATCAAGATGGCCACTTCCCTACATCGATCAAGCGCAGGCTCAGATTGAAGCATCAAAGGTGTACATCAACATTGATTTGCCCAATGGTTACTGAACAGTAACCGTGAGTAGGGAAGACCTGTACAAGCTTGCCTTTACCTTCGGTGGGGTGCAATGCATGGATTTGGATACTTAACTCCGGCAACAAAATCAACATATTTCTGCATAAGCCATGTTCTGATTTGGGCAAAAGGGGAAACGTGGCCTATGTAGGTGATGTTCTGATCAAGAGCTCAACTGTGGATGAACATATATCAGAAAACGGCTATGTTCCAACCTAGTTGTAGAATGCCGGAGCAACCTGTCCTTTCAGAAGGCACAGTGATGTAAGACTCAAGTGAACTTCTTAGGGCACAAGATCACTCCTGAGACAGCTGAAAAGAAGACTTTCCCAGGCTCCTTGTTTGTCTTACCCCATAAAGAACAAGGAGTTCTTGTTAGAGACCGGGTTCTCTGATATCTGCCTAACAGGGGTATTGTATCAAAAGAATGACAATGCCAACAAAGTCATCTCGTACATGAGCAGGACTCTGTCCTCAGTGGAAGAAAAATTAAATGACTGCGTGAAGGCACTCCTGGCAATGGCGTGGGTGTTGATAAATGACCACCCATTCATACAGAGGGAGCACATCATTGTGAATACTCCTCACCAACCATTGCAATACTTACAAAGTGGCAGAATCAGGGCGGTAATGTCAGTAATTCCAGAATTACTTCCTGGATCCTATCCATGCAGGGCTTTCCTGTGGAGGTCTGATATGGCCAAAACAAGAAGAGTCCCTTAGCTCGAGGGTTGATGGACTTGCATGATTGGGCTCAAGAAAACTGTCTCAAGGACGAAAGTCTAATGACCAACAACAATATGGAGGCATACTTAGCTTCCCCACACAAGGTCTATGAGGAAGACACGTGTTTATGTGGATGGGTGCTCTTACCATGTTGATAACCCCAGGGATAAAGAACTAGTGGCTAGCATTGGGAATACCTGGGTGCACGATACCCTGGAACCCTCTACAGGTTACAAAATAGGACCCCTAAGTACTGAGGTTTCAGAGTTGATGGCCATACATCACGACATCCTCATTGCAGTACACTGACCAACTCAAAGAACTGGTCATAATCACTGACTCTAATTATGTCAGGATTGGGTTTGTAGAGCACCTGAATAATTGGAAGACTTGAGGTATGCTCTGTGCCAACAAAAAACCATTAAAACATGTCAAACTGATCCAGTCAATTGATAATCTGGTGACCTCCAAAGAGATGACCATCGGTTGGAAGAAGATAAGAGGTCATGCCAAAATTGAGGGTCCAGATCAAACTGGGAATCACCTGGCACACCAGCTGACCAAAATCGGAGCACTGCAGAGGAATTTCATAGAAAGAGAATCCCTGCTGGGTGAAACCAAAGTTGCCACTGTAACAAGGTCACAAACACGTGCCACGAGTGAATTCCTGACTGCCCAGTGGAGTAAAGCTTCCCCAGATTCAGATTTGAGCAAGGTGCAGAAAGAGGACCCGATTATCTGAAAATTCTATCGACACATTGAAGATCCCGTGAGTTTTCCCCTAACAGAAACGGATTATGCCAGTAAAGAGGATCTCCGGGTGTTGGTGACATTTTCCAAGATGTTCCGGATCCAAGACAGTTTTTGTGTACGGAGAGCCTAATCTGTATGTGACCAGTCAGTGATATCTACCTCATTTCAAAGCATGACGTTGAACCACACCCATGAAGCACATTAGAAATCTTGTGCGAGGTTTCCTACTGGCCACACATGGGCCAGGACCTTGACATTTACCTTGAGTGTGCTCAATTTCAACACAGTTAACTCACACACAGAGCTCCCCTGCAAAAAAGGGAAATGACACTGCCTTGGTCAGATTAGCATGTCAATTTCATCGGGCCAGTGATTCACTCCTCTAGAGGAAGCAAGTACATGTTGAAAGTAACATGCTTGTTCACAAAGTGGGTAGAGTGTCTTCCAGCTCCAAATTGTGAGGCGGAGACAGATGCCGCACTAAAGAACAACCACATCTTCTCGCGTTATGGCCTCCCGCAAAGGATTGAGTCAGATAGAGGTAGTAATTTTATCAGTGAGGTGATGGCAAATATGTGGGAGATCCACATTGCCTACTGCCTAGCCTTGGAGATATACAGTAACACAATTGTGAGCATGTCAAAGATTGTGGCAGACTCTGGACCCAGTTGGACATTTCATTTGAACTTGTCTTGATGGCTATTAGGTCTACACCATCTTCTGCAACAAAAATGTCTCCATTTGAATTTATGACTGGACAAATAATGGCTTTAACCCAGCATCTGCTCTGCATATCTGAGGAGCAAACACTAATAAATGCCTCCTCTACTCATGAGTACATTGAAAATTTAAGGAAGCACCTTCAGCATGCTTTTGCTTATGCTCAGCACAATTTAGAAAAGACGGTTGAAGGGCTGAAAACATATTATGATCTAAAGACCACAAAGGAGGATTATGAGGTAGGGGACAAGGTTTATCTGTACAATTTTCAAAGGAATCAGACAAAGGAGAGGACATTCCTTCCGTCTTGGCATGGTGCCTTAAAGATCGTCATCCCAACAGAAGAACAAGCAGAAGAAAAATGGGTCCACATCAATCAGTTGAAAAGCTGTCATCCCAGACAAACTTTATGATTGATTGAGGAGCTAAATGAAAGTCGAGCAGAGGAACCATCCAAGAACTGAAAGGAAAGGATGAAAGCCCTGTATAGAGACGTATAACAGATTAATTGTTTAATTAATCTTCTATGGAAATGTTAAGGGAAAACATTTGTCAGGTTTATGTTCTGAAAGTGTATATCTATTTCAATGTAATGTTTTTCTCAAATGCAATGTCGTATCTTGTGGGGAAATGTGTTGTGGAAAAAGTACTGAACCTTTCTTTTCTTTCTATTTATAGATATCTAACTTCCTTCACTTTAAGGCTGGGGCAGAAGGGACATCCGGGGTGGACCCCATGCACCCCGGGAAGGAGGAAGAAGGGGGTTCTAGCCCATACCCCTTCAATCAAACAGACGGAAGTGGAGGCAGATCGCCTACTCCCTAAAGAAGGAAAATGAGCCAGATGAGATCCAGCAAAGATTTTAAAACATTAAAAAATAAAAAGAGGACTTTGGAAGAAAACACCACTCTCCCCTACACGTTCCCTTGAAAGAATCATGAAAGAATCATGAAAGAACCAGGGGGAGAGGAGGACTTGCGGGGTTTTATCACAGCACAAACACATCTAACTAACTGAAAGACCCACAGGAAAAATTACATGCCAGCCTTCAAAATCTTCCACACTGAAAATGGGTCTAGTAATGCAGACTGTGTGTGTTTCTGCAAGTAACACAAGGAAGATTTGTGATCAAATGGAAATGCTATGTGAATGGCCAAGGACTGGAAATAAAAAGGCCCATCTTTCATTACAAAGGGAAAGGATGAACGGAAAAAGCAGCCTTTAATTTGCATTTGTAGGAGAAAATCAAAGACCCCGTCAACATGAACAGCAGGGTTTTCAAATACTGAAACTAAAATGCATGTGCATTTTGAAGCTTTGAAGACAGACATGAAAAAAAATGTTCCTTGTAAAATAAAGATATCCAGGAAAAGACTTTGGGGGCGATTCATGGAACAAATGTGCGCCGAAAATCGTGGCGCAACCAGGCGCAAGCGTGAAAAAGCAAGCACACGTGCACGTATGCAATTCATGGAAGGCCCTGCGCGTGTTTCCCCGGGAAGTGCGCCAAATCCGTGCCTGGCGCACACGGGCGCCCATGTCATTGCAGCATCCAGAATGCCGTGCGCGAGGCACATAGCGAAAGTGCACAACATCAGTGCACAAACCAAAAAGGGGGCGGAACACGGGGTGTAACCTGCGGAATGGGGAACAACGCGTGAAAATAAGGGCGTAACTGGGGATGTACTGCTGGGAAGTACATGTAACGCCCACATGCACGCGAACCACACGCATCGATGGAATCGAATAGGGGAAACACACGCACAGCCAATGACACGCACAGGCCTAAACATGTCCGCCACACGAAGGTAGACGGTAGCGTCCCTGCGCATTACAAAAGTGTGACCAAACAAAAAACACGTATATACAGCTACCATGAATGTCCCATTCTGTGGCCCCCTAGGAGAAATGACGTGTCACGCAACGCAAAGGCATCCCAGAAAAACAAGGAAAAGAGCTAAGCGACCCCTGTTGCCCACGTGCATGTAAAAAAACACACACAGTACGCTGTGGCAGCCAGGAGCCTAAGAAATACATATGCGATCAACACGCAGGCTAGTATGCCCGTAAAAAAAAGGGGTATGCCACAAACCTGGACACCCGCAGTTGGAAAAATAGCATGTGCGACTCACCGTCTGCCTTGCGTGTAGAAGAAGAATGCAGAGCCAAGACCCACCCGCTATGAAGTAATTGCATGTGAACCCCAACGCCTGGAAAACACAATCACCGCTTCCCACGAAAAGCATGTTCATAGCGATGGAAACCCTCGTGGGACCTTCAACCCGTGCCAGGGGAACACCCACGCGTGTCACGTCACAGACGCGCTTTAGTGCTAAGGGCCTTTCCTCCAATTACACACTGACGTGCAGTTTTTTCACGTGCCAAATAACTCCGTATCAAGCTGGCCATGTAACAACACACGGAAGACCACGCTTCTGCCCAGAAGGCCATTTTCCTGCCCCCCAGACACCCGAGCACGCTCCCACCTGTCATATGCTGCTGCCTGCCTGCCTGCTGGCCATGTGCCCTGCTATTTGGTGCCTGCACGTCAGCCATCTGCAGGGGTCCAGTTGCTGTGACCACCCCTGCTGGAACAGAAGACTCCCGACTGGTATTCCATCGCTCCACATCCCAGCCCCAGGACCCAGTTGCCCACCCACACCTGCCTCTGGGGTTGCCATGTCTGACACAACACCATCTGGCACCAGTGGCAACCCCCCAGCAGAGAGGCAGAAGGCTGCCAGCTTGACTGCCAATGACGTTGGCATCCTGGTGGAGAAACTCCTCAGGCATTATGATGCCCTCTTTGGAAGTTCACGCGCCGACAAGGAAGGATGGAAGATTATCTGGAAGGACCTTGTGGCTGCCATCAATGGGGAGGGGGTGGCAGCCGCGACATACAACACGTCCGGGAGCACTGGGAGGACATCAGGTCCAGGACCCTCAGCAAGGCCCGGCGCCTCTTGAAGGAAAAGCATGCAGAGGGGTGCCGGATCTGCCTTACCAACATCCAGATGAGGGTGCTGGAACACATACACCCAGCGCTCCACCTCCAGATCCTTCAGAGGCAGACCCGTCCTAAGTTGAGCGATAAGTGTTCATGCGTACTGATTGGATGCTGTGCATGTTGAGGTGTGGCAGGAGTGTGCAGGTTGCACATATGTCTTGGAAGGCCCATGTATGGATGTGTATGTACAGGGACATGAGCCTGCCGCATGTGATTCCAGTCATGTGTGAGGCACATCAATGTTGTATGTGTTCAAATACATGGTGCCCAAATGCATGTGTCGGTGCACACATGTTTAAATTTCTGTGTATGTACTGTGGCATGGTTGTGGTGTGACACATGGATGCTGGTTCATCCTTCATGTATGTGCACAATGTACATGTGCGTGTGTGGGTATTTGACATGTGTGCCACTGTGATACACCATGGATGCATGTGACACCGACATGTAGGAGGCAGATTGACAGATGTGACATGGATGGCGATGATTTCACTGCGACAGGTGGTGGAGATGTACAGATGCATGTATGTCTGGTGGCGTGTGTGCATGTGTTCGGCACTCCCAGTGTTGCATGTGACGTCAGGCTAACCTTCGGATGCTCATGCTGTTGTATGTGTATGGATGGTGCTGCCTGCTGCAACATTCCTGTGAATTTGCGCATGTGTGTGGGTTCAAATAATATGTGTGTTGGGGAGTGTGATGCCATGTGTGAAGTTTGACACTGACACTCATGTGCAACTGTCATGTGTGTAACAGACCATTGTACAGTGCCCTGATGCCTGTGTTCTGTCTCTCCCTGTCTGCAGCATCAACTCATGAAGAGGGCGGAGATGGTGCTGTGGAGCACAGCGGCAGGGATCCCACCGCCAGCCGGAGACGCAAGGCCCAGCACCCCTCTCAGGTTGTCATCTCGTCGGGGAGTGAGAAGTCTGGTGCCGCGTCTGTGGCCGCAGCTTCCGAGGGTAGGTCCAAGAGGCGGAGGTCGGAGGTGGACTCCTCGGCAGTAGAAGTGGCAGCTGAGACCCCACAGGGGCCTATGGAGGAAGATGGCACGGAGTCATCCACGTCGGTGGGGGGTTTGGTTGAGGAGGAGGCCGTGGAAGGGCCACACACAGGGTCTGGAGGGGGGATTTCACTGGTGCTAGTGGTGCAGTCCAGGGGCAGGGACAGGAGGCAGCACAGGTGGCCGCGGAGGTGCCAGTGTGTAATCCTGTCCCCGATCCTGTGACTGCATCATTCTGCACCAGCAGGGATGCCTTCATCCAGACCCGTTTTCAGGGAGGGGATCCGCTAACAACAACTGGCCTTCCTCTCCCTGTGGATATGGCAATCCGGGACCGTGTCCTGGCTGGGGTGGCGTTGCGTCAACGTGGCATCTGGGAATACGTGCAGGGTTCTTGTGAGGACTCTGCACGTTATTTCGGATGCCTCATTGACCGCGTCGACCTACTAGGACGGGTCACCAGTGCTAGGTTCCTCCGTCTGCTTGACCTTCTACCGACCCCCTCCTCAAATGAACCCCCTATGTGCCAGTCGTCCTCCGTGCCATCTTCCTGGCCATGTATCACCTGGCCACCCTGTGGAGCTGCCCCTGACCCAGTGGCCAGGCTGGTGTAGGACACATCCCTGCCACAGTCGGGAGTTGGAGGTCCAGCAGGGGTGGCCACCCCAACAACTGGACCCCAGCAGGAGGAGGATGTGCAGGCATCAACAGGCAGGGCACATGCACGGCAGCAGCAGGCTCAAGGTGGGAGCGATGATGGCTTAGGGCCATCAACATCAGAGGGGCAGGCATTGAATGGAAGGCAGGAGAACCTTGGATTGGGAGTGTCTTCCGTGTGGCAGCGGTTGGGCCCCAAATTGATGCAGAGCGGCGGCGGGCGGAAGAGGCACGGGTTACTATGGTCAGGGCTGAGAACTCAATGCGCTTGGTGTTGAGGCAGGCTTAGTGCCTCGGGAAATTCACAGGGAGTTGGAGGTGTACATGGCTTTATCCCTGCTAGACCTCGGGGAAATCAACAAGTGAGCCGTAGGAATTGCCCGCCGCCATTGTATATAGTTCATTAGTGTTAGGTTTCCTTTCTATTTTTCTTTCATTTGTGGTGCATGGACTATGCCCCACCTTTTTGTAAATAGTTATTTATTAGGTAGGATTTTTAGTAGGTTTCCTTTGGATTGTTGGGCTCATGGACTCTTGGATGTTCTTTTGTAAATAGTTTTCGATGTGGATTTCATTTTCTTGGACCCATGGTGGAATACTTTGCTTTTTTTGAAGTGTGATTGTTTTTATGGACGGACTCATAGGAGCCATTTTACTTTGGATTTTATTGGTTGCAGCATTTATTTTTTTTTGATCAATTTTGGAGTTTTGGAGTTCCTGACTTGGATTATTTCTTTTCATTTTTGTGTGATTTGGTTTTATTAATTTCGTTGATTCTTTAATACACTTTTTTTCTTTACTTTACTTGTGTGGTCTTCTATCATTTGTTTTGTGCATTTCACAATATTGTTTTTAACAGTCATGTGTCACCATTGTGTGGGTCTACGGGACATGTATTCATGGGCATGCTGGTTATGTATTTTCTATCATGACTTTGGGAATTCAATGTGGGGTGTTTGGACTGGGGTGGCCAGGGGTGGTATTTGGGTGGCCATAAGGGCCATGGGTCTGGAGTGTGATGACGTGTCGGTTGGGGGACATGAGTCGAGGCTCACAAGTGTGCTCACAAGTGAATGGTGGCATGTGGGCTGCCTGCAGGGCATGGTGAGGGTTGTAGGGTAGTCCGCTATGCTTTGGGCTGCCTGCAGGGGATAGGGAGGGGGGAAACCGCACACCCGGGAGGGCCCACGATGCCAAATAGCATGTGAAACTCCCTGCGTATACCCCAAATACACGTACCCAGCTCTTGCCTAAAGTATCGCATGTGAAACTTCCTGTGCAGCCCCCAAATACACGTACACCGCTCGCACCAGGCCTATGGCATGCAAAACTCCCCGCGCATCCCTCGGAATACACGTACCCCGCTCGCACAGGGCCTATCGCATGTGAAACTCCCTGCGTACACCACAAATACACGTACCCCGCTCTCGCCTGGAGTATCATGTGTGAAACTTCCTGCACACCTCCCGAATACACGTACCCTGCTCGCACAGGGCCTATCGCGTGTGAAACTCCCCGCGTACCCCCCAAATACATATACCCCGCTCGCACCAGGCCTATCGTGTGTAAAACTCCCCACGCACCCCTCGGAATACACATACCCCGCTCGCACAGGGCCTATCACATGTGAAACTCCCTGCATACCCCCCAATACACATACCCCACTCGCACAGGGCCTATCACGTGTAAAACTCCCCACACATGCTCCAGAATACACGTACCCCACTTGCACAGGGCCTATCGTATGTGAAACTTCCCGTGCACCCCTGAAATTCACGCATGCTGCCCATCCACCCTCCCCATTCCCCACCGGCAGCCCATCCACCCTGGCCATGCCCCACAGGCAGCCCACACCACAGGGGGGACTTTTTCCATGCAATTTACCTGGCGCGAGTGCGGTACGTGTATTCCGAGGGGTGCACGGGGAGTTTTACATGCGATAGGCCTGGTGCGAGCGGGGTATGTATATTCCGAGGGGTGCGCAGGGAGTTTTACACGCGATGGGCCTGGCGCAAGCGGGGTATGTTTATTCTGGGGAGTGCGCAGGGAGTTTTACACACGTTTTTTTCGTGGTTGGGGACTGTGTGCTGGTCCACTGGCCTTTGCGCCATGTACTGGATTTGTGCGATGATTTTGGCGCACGGGGCGGGGTTTGGGCCGTAACTGGCACTGCTGCAGGGTCGCTGCGCCACGGCTGCTTATGGATGTTTTAATCCATGAATACGCTGTGCGCCTGAATGGGTTTTGGCGCACGCGCCTGGCGCAGCCTGCTGAGCGCGCATTCTGTGCACCAGCCGCGTGCGCCACTTGTGCACCGAATTCTATGAATTACCCCCTTTGTGTGTGGTGGCAAGATCCAATGTATTACAATGTATAATATGCTTCACATGCAAAATATCGGCAATAATTGAAAACGGCTATTTTGTTTCAATAGGTCACAAGTAAATCTCATTTTCTTTTGTTGGGCTGATTTTCAAGGCCTGCTTGTCTCCTTATCTGGAAGGGAATTCTCTGTGAAGCATATGTACACTAAAGTATTTACAACAGGGCCAGATCAACACAGACCCAACCCTGGATGGGAAAAATGCTTAGAAATATAAAGTTTGAGATCAAAATTGTAGTTGACTACAGATTACAGGATGTAATGTCAGATGTCAGCATGGACTCATGGCATCACATGGCAGAAGTGAATTGTCTGCTGCATGATATGGATCTCCTCATCCCATCAACTTTCAAAGAACAAAAAGGCTAATTACTTTTACCCCATCCATAAACCAGCATTCAGTTCAAGAGGCTCTGGTCACACGCTTGCAGAGAAATTAAACTTGCATGGAGAAATTAGGTTTTAGATTTGTATAAGAGGTTTGGATTTCCCATAAGTTTAAATAGACTATCATAACTAGTGACTTTCTCTGCGTCCATTCATATGTCCCTTAAAATAATTTCAAGCTGATTTTGTTTAAATTAAGTTTATCCACATGTGGCTTATGGAATTGCAGTGGTAAGCTAAAATGTGTGTTCTGGCTATCCCAAAAATGTCCTGAATCTAAGAATTGGCCAGCTGATGGGTCATAAAATTAGGTACCTGGAGATAAAATGTCATGTGCATAACTATCATACTTTTTGTGAAAAGGGCAGAAAATCATAACACGCCTGTGCAATGAGGTGCCAAAATAAAATAAGCTTCACTGATCCGTCATGAGGAGGGGAATATTAACATCTATATATCATGGCTTTTATTAGTAAATTACAACATTTTGTCATGTATGGACTTTTTGGGTAAAATTAGGCATGGAAACAAAAGTGAATCTCAAAGGGTAGTTGTATGATATTTATTCTAGACTCCTGGACTAATCCTTACGTGAATAGGGGTTGGACTTTGGTGGTGGAGAGAAATGTAACTGTCCAATCCTAGTCGCAAGATCATAAGTTATCACCGCCTAATGTTCATTTTCCATGGGTTGGGCTTTGAGAGTAAAACGGTCTTGCAGTATGGAAAAGGGGAACGCTGCTAAAAATCACCAAAGGAGATCTGTTGAAAAATATCATCTGGGTGGAAATATTGGAAGAGGGCTGGAGATTTCCGTTGCTGGGGAGACCAGAAAATAGAGGCTACGATTCTTACCTGGAACCATAGACCGAGGATTGCTGTAGGATTCCATTGACTGAAGTGCTGGCCAGAATGCTATTTTTTCCCAAAAAGCAAAGCCCTGCTTAGTCACCATGAATGCCAAGCCCAGATGGGGGATCTAATTACCATCCCTCTATTTAAGAAACATAATTACCAGCATCATTTTGTTTTACTAAAAATCAATAAAGTTGGTGCTTTCACACCTGTGCTAAATGGCAGTCTGTTACAACTCATCTCTTGAAGTTTGGATTTATTTAATGTGTTAGATCTTCAATAGGCTACACCAAGGCATTATCTTAGAAGTATTTGGTCTTCTGCCTTCTTTGGTGGGGAATACCTGATTCAATCATATACTAGGATGGCTTTTCAAGTATGTTTTCAAGAGGCACCTTTTCTGATAGTTTATTTGTTACCTGATAGGCTGGGGAAGATAATCCAGAGTTGTGCTGCTTCAGATCTCATTGTTGCCACTCCTTACTTCTTCCGCCTCACCCTTCACAGGCAAATCAGGGCGTTGGAGGTGCATGTCGAGCTCATGACCCTAAAAGGGTGGTATCAAAGTCTTGAGAAGCCTTTGAGTGAAGGCGTTGGGCTCCTTTTCCCAGAGTGCTGTGTGTATGCTGCAGTGAACCTTTAATTCCACCCTTTGTTTTATAGGGAACCAATGAAGAGCTTTCACAATGAATGTTCTTTTTATTTTCTTATATTAAAGCCGAGTTGAGTTTAGACTTGCTGATTGGGTAGCCTGTGTAGAGGGTATTGCAGTAGTCCAGTCAGGGTAGGGTCAATGATCGGTTGAGGTTGATGAGAATACAACAAATCCTGGTTTAATTCATAGACAGTTCAGGGATTGCAAACACTTGTTCAGACTGTCCAGCACCGATTAGTGTTGTGCTTCTTTGCATTATTTTTCTCTCAACATTTATACTTTTCTTTTTTCTATTTCGATCTTCATTAAATGAGAACATTATCAATGGTTTTATGTGCATACAGTGATGTATAAAACTAACAAAATCAAATCATGTGCTTATGGATTTGCAACATTTGCTCACGTAAAACTTAATTCTGATCACTTGCTACATTTCCAATTACACAGTTATAGGGTACAGTTATTGGCTATGCCACTTCAGTGTACCAACCAATGATAGATCTGTGTGGCTCTACTACTTATGATGTCATAAAACAAACAGCTTCTGCCATTACTTGTGAACAGCCATTCCTAGTGCATAGATCTGTCTGAATGGGTGGTGTGATGAATTGTGGGATTCTGTCACTTCTACCCAGGAAGAGCCTTTCCCTGTGGGACTAGTGTGATGAGCCTGCTACACGATATTGTCCCTAGGGGTTGAGACAAGTGGGTCCTCACCAGGAGAGACTCCTCCTCTGGGGACAAGGACTCCAGTTCTGATGAGGAACTCCCTAAACCCTATAATACCAGCTCATCTTCAAAAACATCTAACGTGAAAAAGTATGAAGAACAAACTAGTATTTGATACTGTCAAGCAAACCCTCTAACTATGTACTTGGATGGTACTGAGTTGAAGAAGATCACTTGAACAATACAGGGGGTATTAGAGACAGAGAAGAATTCCTTTGACACTAAGACAGGCCGGTCATGTGGCAGCGTCATAAATCTTGGTGATGAGTGTGAGAGAGCCCTGGACGTTCGAATTAGCTGGAAGGAGAACGAAGAGAGCAAATTGGATCTACAGCATCTGAACGGAGAGAGACACCAGAGTGCAGTCTCCAACGCTTGGCGCTGGAGGAGAAAGAGGATGCTGAAGCCTGGAGTGGTTGCAAGGTAACCTGAATTTGAGAGACAGATAAGTGGTGGAGTGACTGCATAGCAGTGGACCTGGAGGTCCATGATGATGCACAGACAATTTTTGTTGCAGAGTGAACAGACCAAAGCTGAAAAGAAGAAACCTGATACCATCCTGACAAACTAAGACGAGGGCCCTAGTTTATCGGAAAGCCTGGTGATGTTATCCCCAAGCAATTATGTAACAAGAAGAATGGGAGACCCGGGAGGGGCCCCACGATAATAGCAAACCCACTTATACTCATCCCAGTAAAGGCAAAGTTTCAAAAATATACAGAGAAAGTGAGAATCATTATGGGAACATTCACATTCATCCCAGTAAAGACAAAGTGTCAAGAATATATAAAGAGAACAAGAATCATTACTGGAACACTCATATTCGTCCCAGTAAATACGAAATATTAAAAGTATGCAAAGAGAGTGAGAATCATTACGGGAACACTCACACTCGTCCCAGTAAAGACGAAGTGTCAAGCCTATATAAAGAGAATAAGAATCATTACTGAAACACACATATTCGTCCCAGTAAAGACAAAGGGCCTCATTCTGAGTCTGGCGGTAGCCATGCCGGAAAAACCGGCAGGCTGCCGCCGGACCCGGAATGAATTACTGCCTCCGTACTTGTCGGATTTACCAGGGCATTACAGACCCGGTGGTCCGGTAATTCCGGAGGCAGAATAAAGTTACTCCCCATCCCCATGGAGTATAATTGGACTCCATGAGGATGGGGACCATGGAAACATTGGCACCGTACGGTGCCAGTGTTTCCATTTCTGAATGCAGGTGGGTGGCGTTAACCTAGCCAGGTCAGACCTGGCGGGAGTAACACCACCCGCCTGCAGAACTCGTAGTTAGCTGGTCCAGAAACTGTGCCGGTATGGTTTACCAGCACCAATAAATCCGACTGGCTAACTTGTAATGAGCCCCAAAGTCTCATAAGTATGCAAAGAGAGGGACACTAATTACGGGAACACTCGTATTCGTCCCAGTGTAATAAAAATGCAAGTTCTGCGCAGTGAAAAGGTACAAACTTATCAATTGCGAGAGTAGCACTGTAAAAGGGGAGGGGGCTCCTTTTAATCATTATACAGTCAAGCCCAAAATAAAAATAATGTACATCTAAATGAAATGCACGGGCACCGGTAAGTATAACCAAACTTTGGGGTAGGGTGAAACGCAGTAAATAGGCCTAATAGCATGCTTTTGCAGAAAACTTATGTTATCTTTTTTGTTAATCTAATACAAAGCCGCAGTGGCGTGTAACACATTGCAGGTCCCACGATCGCAGGCTGGTATGGTAAGAAGCAAACAGAAATTGTTATTTCTTGAGGTCACAGATTAAGCCCCCTTGGGTCCCACCAACAAGCAATGAGAGCGTAGCCATTTTTATAATTACTAATAATATGCAAAACATGATTTTTAAATGGTGTCGAAAGAACCACAGCAGTTTCAAATTGCCCCTTAGTACGTTTCACCTGGGAAGAAGGTTGAAGAGTTCTTAATATGCAACATTTATATAGCAGTATGTCCGTGGTTCAAGGTTCTGACAGTGTCATGTTAGAAAGCATTTCTCATGAGAACACAGATGAACTGACTGGGGCAGATGAATAAGGTTCCGCTGGTCATCTCAAATGTCTCAATGAAATGTCATTACGATGCGGGAAATGGGGATTGAATTGTGATGTCACAAATTCTAATTAAGGGTGGTGTGGGGAGGTTTGTGAACCCAATTACAGAAAGTAATGTATGTTTTTCTATAAGGGTATAATGTGCGAGCACCAATCAGCTTGGAGTGGGGATATTTTTTAATGTTGCAAAGTCACTACTATTAATGAGCTCGATTGTTATAAAAGTTTTCGATTTAGGGGCATTTATTTGACACTGCCTTTTCTGGCATTTCTGTTCCGCGATCTCTTTGAATATTGCTGTCCCAGCTGCGTATGGGCCCTGAATAAACCTACGTTATGTCTTGTCTGTGTAGACTCCTTATTTTGACAACTTTTGTAATTGTTTATTGGTGAGTTTCGAGGCGACCCCTGGTGCATTTTTGGAGGCCCAAGCAAGATATCTCAGCCTTTCGACCAGACGATGGGATTCCAGCCATACTCCCAGAGGAGTGTGGGTCATCGTCCATTGGCCAGCACTAAGAGCTCAAATAACATGAAGGTCCGTGGATGCTGAGTTCCCGAAGGTGCAGCTCGTCCGGCACTGCCTTTTGTAAGAAACTCATGGTGGCAACAGTAAAGACAGACACAAGTGATGACAGTTCAAGAATGTTTATTAAACTGTATATGCAGGTTGGACAAATGCCTAATATAAACATAAATCTAAGGTGGGAGCAAGCTACAACAATCAAATAATAATAAGGCAGTCCTAGTGGCGTATTGTCAAAATAAAAGGGCCTATACTAAGAAAAACCTGTTGCCAATCCTTATGCTAAATATAAAAAAAAGAGTGTGGGATGAGGTTCATAAGAAAAAGTGTTCACAAAGAATAAGTCAGGATGCGGTAGTCGGGGTCTCCCTTTCCCATGTTTTGAGAACAGGACAAGGCGGGACCCCAGGGAACAACATACGCTCAAGGTTTCCCTGGTTGTTAAGTCTGTTTTCTACAAAATGTCTCTTGCCTCTGAGGACCTTATGTATTCCAAAATAATAAACAAAAGTTCCTTTCTGCTTGTACGTTGGGTGATGCCCTTTCACACCTGGATCCTGGATCCCTCTCTTCTGGGCTCGGATCCACTAAACAGTTCTTTGCAATATCAGGACCTTCGGTAGTTAAGTTTCTTGCTTCCGAGTGTCTGATGTGTTCAAAATAATAAACAAAAGTTCTTTCCTGATTGTACTGTAGGTGATATCTCTTCACGCCAGGGTCCCTCTTTTCCGGGCTCATACCCCTCTCGAATATC
The DNA here is from genome assembly GCF_040938575.1 of Ambystoma mexicanum. NCBI lineage: Eukaryota > Metazoa > Chordata > Amphibia > Caudata > Ambystomatidae > Ambystoma > Ambystoma mexicanum. The sequence continues at coordinate 218,659,808 of NC_090935.1, read as the reverse complement.
AGCCTCCCTCAGTTGGGTTCACCCTGGCTTATATTCAAAAGATTTCTCTGTTACAGTGACGTGTCGGTGGGGTGATGGCTTCTCACTTCTGGATCCCCCTCTTCCGAGCTCAGACCTACTCAAATGATTGCCTTCCCTCTGTCGGATTCACTATGGCTTTTTTCAATGAGTGATGGCTTTTCACCTCTGGATCCCCCTTTTCCGGGCTCAGACCCCTCTCAACCATTTGCCTTCCCTCCGCCGGGTTCACTGCTGCTTTCAGAACAATTTCATCTGTGACATTCACGACTCTTAATGTCTTTTTAAACAGTTCACTGTGGACATCCCTCTGCCGGGTTCACTTTTGTCAACACACTATTCATTGGGACTTTTGGCTTTGCCCCCTCTTTATCGGCAACCATCTGTTGGTCAAAGACTTTCAACTGTACAGAGGATTTTACTAGACCCCTGTATGACCACTTCGACCCCTTTCGCATCTTTCCCAAGGCCTTGTGGTAATGGTAGTTTCAACAACTGGGTAGTCGCACAGAGTTTCCCAAGTGAGCACCCACGTGGTGCCTGACTCCTCTGTAGCTGTCTTTCCCCTTTCGTATCAACAGTTCTTTGTACCTTCTTCACTTAGCGGCTTGCTACTTTCATTCAACACAGTTCGATTTCTTATCAGCTCTCCCTTTCACTCACCGGTTGTGATGAACGGCTTGGCCTTTCTTCTCTCTGGAGTCAAGGCCGGTACCACAGTGGCAAATGTCTCTCCCCAGCTTGGTTATAAGCGGAGAAGGGCCTGTTGTACCATTGACATCTGCTGCAACACACGTTGGCTATTGTTTACGGTCTTACAATTCCTTCCATCGTGTGGTCTGCCTTGCTCGTCTTGTGCTCTCGTGCTCCACATTGTATCCCTGTGAGAAAGGGAAAGGGCTTTCAGGGGGTGTGATTTAGGTCAATTGCCTGACTTTGACTGATCCTTGTGGTGGGACATGTCAGGTAAATGGCTCTGGTGTTTGTCCGTTGTCTTTCATGGTGTGCGAAAGTATTCGTTTCAGAAATGGGGGGTAGAATGTCTGAGTATCCTACGGGTTAGGATGGGGAAAAGGTGTTATAAGAAGGGGGATACCGCATCTCATCCGTCAGTGTCCCACTTCCACTCCCCAAGAACCCCCCCTCCATTTGATCCTACCGCACTGGTCCACAACAGGAACTGGATCCAATAGTGATGGCCATGTCCTGGCCACCGGGATGACAGATTTCTAGGGACTAGTAAGTGAGACACCTTCACTCTAAATTAAGTGCAGGCCTTTATTGGGAGACCCTGAGGTTGAGAGAAGTGAAGAATCTCCTAAATAGGGTACATGAGTGTACTCGTACAAGAAAGCGCAAGGGGTTGGAAAGACTATTTTATTGTGTATAGCGACGCACCCTCAGAGGTGGAGGAGGGGAATTGACCATATTAGTTTTAGATTTTAGGTCTGCCAATCCAATAGGGAGCAAGTGGACAGTGGCACATCTGCATTAGTGGCGGACCTTATTCTACAAGAGTTGTGCGTAGTGCAGGGAATTGGTATAGTTGCATCATCTTATTTTCTGGGGAAGAATTTTTATAGGGGGTATGCACACATATTTTAGGAGTAGCAGCAGTTCATTTTTCAGCATTGTGGAAAGTGCTTGTAGTATTTGTTTAATGTGGCTGTGGAGATGATGGAAGGGCCAGAGCCAAAATAACCTGTACATATTTATGGAGCTGCATAGCGCAAGTTAAATGTGCAATCGATTGAAGGGAGGAGTACCTGTGCTTTTAAAGTACTAATGTAGGACATAGTTGCTATGGTGCTGGGCCTTGGGACAAGGCCATTTGTGTACTAATATAACATAATAAGACAGGCTTGTGTAGAAGGCTAGTGTATGTACGTGTGAAGTGCAAGGTGTGAAAGGGCAGCGGGCCTGTGGGGAAGTCCAGAGTGGGTGAATATAGGGCGAACACGTAGATGGTAAGTATATAATTGAGTGAGTGAGATTGATTGAGTAAGGTTTGAGATTTTAAAGGTTTAAATTATAAAGCAAAAGAGGGAAAAGGAAAGGAAGAGTATTGCGACAATAAGGATTAAGGTAGGATAATGACATCCTATTGGATGGATGCACCACTTCATCACATGGGTAAGAAATTGCCTCAATATCGTGACAAAAAAACAAACTACCATTTTGAGTGGGTACATTACACATTGGGGAAATGTTATAAAGAATGGCCAGGAAAGGGATAAATCGACAGTCAAAGCTTAAAAAGAGGCAGGACATTTTAGGCTTTGAAAATTGTATGAAGAAAAGGAAAAGGAAACAGAGAAGGGGAAAGAGGGGGAGGAGCATGGAAGTACACCGCCCCCCTCCATATACAATGTACCCATTACTAAAATCAGCTGCGGGATATACAAATCATAAACGAGTGTCTGAAGATAAGGAGGGACATATCAATGGAAAGATGAGGATGAAGCGAGCATCATTAGGAAGGATGAGAACGGGAGGTGGAAATATTTAATTGACATTAAAAAGAGCACCCAGCATCAACTTGACTCTGCTCAGGGAAGCTGTGAGAGCCATGGAAAGGGAGATAGAGAAAAAAGGAAAAGAACAAGAAAAGGCATCTGACAAAAACTGGTGGACAGCAAGATGCATACAATTTAAAATCGACAACTGGGGCCAGGACTCCGATAATAGTGAAGATGACACGACAGAAGGTGTGCACACTGAATCAGATTGGGCAGACAGTGGTGACAGCGTTCATGGGGGTGACAAATTAGATATCTGTAATTTGACGGACATGGGCAGGGGAAGGAGACGAAATGAAAGAGAAGAGGAGGAAAGAGAGGTGTCATTGGGAGATTGGGGAAATAGGCTGCTGAGCTGGAAAACAAGAATAGCAGTGGCAACATGGTAATAAAAGCAGAGCTCACACACATATGCCCCTTTTGCTGAAAGCGAGGGGTGAGGTTCACTGCATACCATGGCAGAAAATGGATAGAGACAATGGTTTACAGTCTACCTTCATTAACGGCGGTGGGTGCAAATGGATTTATGTTTTTGAGAAAGAGACAGCAGGGATTCCATTGGCCATAGGAGATATACAGAGTTTATTGGCTGTTGAAGGTGCTCATCTCCAAAATACAATTTTAAACAAATAATAAGGATACACCCTAATAGGGAATGAGACCAGGAGAATGGTTGAGAGGAGAACAAAGTGTTATCAAGGTATATGCATGCAGAGGACTCTGCTGCCTCGAGAGCGCTCTGACTGACAATACAGAATACAGTACATTATATGCTTTAGAATCGTCACTAGCGACGATTCTCTATAAGTACATCAAGTTGCATTGGGATTGGTGGACAACAAAGATTCAGTATGGCAGTGTAGGGGCCGACTCCACATGATTGGCTGGTGAAGGGCTGTTACTTCGAGTGGCACGTGGTTAGCTGGGCTCATCAGTGTGGTGTGAAGGTCAGGTACCTTCCACAAGAAGAGGTCATTCTGTCTAAACTATGCTACATGCTATCTCCTAACATGCAATGAATAATACAGAATTGTAAGAGGATTCAAATCAACACTACAGCTAAGTCAATGCCTAGTCTGGGATACTGAATGGAAACCCTTATTGATATATCTTTGTGTCCAGTTCATGAGTTCTGGATGACTACCCCTATATAGCACCCCTCTCTTGGAATCCCCCTGACCCCACTGAGCCAAGACGTAGTTCTGTTTTGCAAGTTTAAAAGGTTTATTTGAGAATTTAAACAAGATATATATATATCACACTTTATGATAAATTAATAATTGAATATCACACTTAATCTGAGCAGTAATCAATAATGGATAGTCTGGCACTAGCACACGTCTTTATAATCAATGATGAGTGGGTATAGGATGGATAAGATAGCAACAATATTTTTATGGTTTCAAATAGATGCAATGTGGAATGAAAATGCAGTACAGAAAATAACTTGATAGGATTTCAGCAAAAGACAATGTAATCACTTTCTTGGACAATTCACCCCCCCTTTATGCAATGTAAGGAGATGAAGAGGAGAGCACTCAGTTCTTAGGAATGCAATCAAATAGAATTCAGTTCAATTCCCCCCAGCAGCTTATACAACAGATAGGAGTTTTGAAACACAGACCCAAGTGCTTTGAATGTGGTGGCAATGAAGTGAGAAATATGCTGAAAATGCTTTTAATTCCTTTTAGGAGGTTCAGGGTGAGTAGTAGCTACTTGGGATGAGTTCAGGCTCACTTTAGCAATGATTCAGAGATGGTGATTAAGAGGCAGACAAATTTTTAGCAAGGAAAGAAATGACTGCTGATGGTTACACATGGCTGGATTTGTAACCGAATCGCAAATCGTGGCAAAATTCGCAAGTGCGTGAATCGTGATTACGGCAATAGTATAAGGAGTAGCAAGTCGGTTCTAAGCTTGTTGAAAAGCTGAGATTCTAAGCTTTCAGGGGAAATTTAAACCAAGTTCCAGAGATACGGACGATTAAATAAAGGTAGTTTTTCGGATTTAAAGTAAACTCAAAATGACAGGTGACAGCTTTGCAGCTGCAGAATTGACAAATGACAGTGGTGCAGCTTTACAAATGACAGGTGACAGTTAGGAGGCAGTTCTGGTTAGATTAAAATAGTTTGGATTAAATTATTTTAACTAAGAGATTGGTTCTGCACAGTTCTGCTAGGTACTCATAATATATTTTTGAAATAGGCCTCGCCACGGATCTGGTCAGGTTTTGGACTGGACTCCGGTTCTGGTCTCGGCACTTCACAGTGGTCTGGATCAGCTCTCTGGTTCTGCTCACAGCGGTCTGGGTCACTCTGGATCTCTGGCCTCTGGTTCTGGATACTGCTCTGCTTTCTCTGGGTACAGCACTGCTTCTGGATCTTTCTGGCGCAGGGTTTCAGGCCAGAATCAACAGCTGATCCCGGCTGTGAATAGTCTGCAAATGATTTTTGGGCCTGCTGGCAAATACTTTTGCTTGCAGTGGGCCTTCTTGGTTCAAAGTTCTGTAGTCTCTGTTTAGCCTGGAAGTCTAAGCGTAGGATCTCTGGATGTGAAGTTGTCGGTCAGCAGGCTCCGCAGCAAATGGAATTGAATGTCTCTACCTGTCCCAGCAGTCTCTTTTTATGTGTTTTGAAAATGGGTGTGTGCCTGGGCCTAGCTAAGCCTGCCCCTCTCTACTTGTCATTGGCCCAATTCTCCCCTCTCCCATGATCGGGGGAAGGAAATGTGAGTCAGGGTGATGCTGTAGGTTTTATGGGTCAGAGGATCCTCCCCTGGTCAGTTTGCCCACAAATCTATATTTGATTCAAATACATATTGCACAGATACACAGTTGTTTAAAATTACATGCACCCATCACATATCACATGAGGTATACTCTGTTCAAACTCTGCTCTTCCTAGGGGGTTGCATTCAGAAATGGCAACATTTTGCACTTTTTAACTGGTTTTGCAATATCGGACATTTACCCAAATTTACACACATGTGCGCAAGGAGTGTGGACATTAATTGATGAAGTGTCAGATTTTTAACATGCAGACGTTTGGAGTGAAACCGCTAGCAACCGCCCAGATCATACCACCAGGTCCTAAAACCTCTTAAAATGTGGGCAGAAAAATCACGAGAATTATGGTATCATTTAGATAATTTTGACAAGTCCGCACCATGAGTTATACATCTTTCTTAAATCATATTCTGGCCAACAGGGGTGTGTCTTCCCAGGTCACATGGTGGAGAAACCAGTCTATCCACTTTCTTTAAGCTCAGCCTGTCCTCATAGGGGGCTGCCCCCGACTCCGTTTCTGCCAAGAGGAAGCCACTTTACGACCTCCCCCAATATAACTTCTGCCTGAGTCAAGGAAGGGCTTTGTTCAAAAGGAAGCCATTTACGATCCCCCCAATAAACCATCTGCCTGGGCCCAGGACAGGCCTTTGTTCAACTCCCTGTAGCTGCTCCACCCCTAATCTAATCAGAGAGGTGACAACTCCTTTTGGCAAGGGGAAGAGTGGCTGAGCAGGTTTTAACTCCTGTGGGGGTAGATGTCAGGCAGAATTCAGTTTCATTAAGCCAGGTTTCAGCTAATGTCACTTTTTGTCCCTCAGTTTAAGTCTATTACGATTTTTACATACACATTAAATTATTACTTCCTTCAAGTCATTTCAGAGTATAGTTTTACATTGTATCCACCTCTTAGCAAGTCTTTCCTTGGTCTGGTTTTGTTTCATTTGTTCAGTTTTGGTGGTTTTAAAACGCCGGCTTTCTGATAGTGGTGAGTACTGGTAATGCAACCCTTTTTGGGATTTAAGAAAATGAATTCCCCACAGTTCTAGGTTGCTTTTGGCAATCAGCATAGCCATTCCCAATGGTTTCAGGCTACTGTGTGGGTTTAGGCAGTGCCCTCCTGTGCTCACAACATAGGCAAAAATGGGTGTCAGCCTATTCTTCATGCATTTCCCTGTGCATTTTCTGGGAAGTTCTGGCCATCATGATGTTTTCCAAGCCAGTACTGCACAGTTTTCCTATTCTGGCGTACATGTGGGCTTTTTGGCCATCTTGGATTTTCTAAGCCCACAGCACCAAATGTTGCAGCATGATAGCTCAAACGTGGGTCAGGACACCCAACAGAATATAAACCAAGTAGTAATATATGGGGACACCTATAAATTGAAGACACATATTTACACATTCCGGCTTCAGGCCTTTGTAGTCATGAGGAGTGCATTATCAGTGAGCTTGACCTTAAGATTTATTTGCCATGGCGCCCTAGTTCTTGAGTGAGTGAATTAATCGATGTTGGTTTTAGGTGGGATATATGATGACATGAGATCAGTCATATTGGGGGCAGTCTAGGGTGGTCAGTGGGGAAGCGTCACACTTCTGCTACAACAAAGAAGCCATGGAGGGGTAAAAGTTTGAACTGGCAATAACTTCCAAAGGTGGGGGTGAGAGGAGCAAGAGCAGTTTTGTGGAGACGAATGGGCCACAAATGAAATTCAGCCCCGGTCACATACAGGACAATGAGCTCAGAGGAAGGGAAAAAGAATATAGTTTCTGTTTGCAACAGTTCGCGCAAGAGCATCCGTGAGAAAGAAGCCTGGCTGACTCAGACACGGAAAGAGGTGGTAGGAGCTATCTGTGTGCGCGGAGCGCAGCGCTGCAAAAGGGGAGAGGAGGCTTTGCAGGGCTCAAGATGCAGCCTAGTCCAACAATGGAGTCGCGTTATACACAAAATGGAGTCCTAATGTGTCTTGCAGTAGCCCCGTTTCCACTGTAACCAGGGAATGGCAAGGAGGACGTCTCCTCACTATTGCATGAGTATTAAGTCTCTTTTGCGCCGAATGTAGAGGGGGGAAAATCGACCCTTCCTCCATTACATTCCCCCTTTCGTTACATCTAAAGCAACAAATTACTTTTATTATTTTTGCCACTCTCACTGTGTTACGCCTCCTTCACCACTTTGTCCCAAGTGGAGGGTCCTTTTATAGGCATCCAGGCTATTTGGTGTCCTGACCCACGTTTGAGCTATCATGCTGCAACATTTGGCGCTGTGGGCTTAGAAAATCCAAGATGGCCAAAAAGCCCACAAGTGCGCCAGAATCCAGGAGAACCACGCAGTTTGTGCGCACACCAAAATGGTCACCTGACTTGCCACCCCCCGGTGCGGGTGTGCTGAGTCAGAAGAGCCATGAGTGAAATGGGGTGCCAAAGAGAAAAACAGCAGTGCCTGTTCGCTAGAAAGCACTTTAAAAATCACCCTTTGTTTCTCTGAAGGCAAGCTCAGAATGCCCATTTCAAACATTGCAGAATATCCAACAATCTCACTGAACACCAGTAGACATTTGACAGAATAAAGTCTTGTGGGCATACACAATCTGGAAAGAGGATGAGCCTAAAATAATGTTCATAGCAAAACTGGCTGAGCTGTGGATTTCAGCAGTTTAAGTAAATTTGGACTGAAAGACACTAAAAATCTAAATGTTTAAAAGAAATGAGTGACCTACTTTTGAGCGTCACATAGGTTGCACTTGTTTAAATGTCATAGCTTTAAACTTAGAATCAGCATTCTAGCTGCATGCGTAAAAAATTGGAAGTTTGATTTGGACAGGAAAACTGGCAGCCAAAGAGACATTTAGCTGAGGCCTGGCTTAAAAAGAGAGGGAATTTTGCCCACCAGCTACCCCCGACAGGAGTTGAGACTTGCACAACAGCTGTGTTCCCAGGCCTAGCTGCCTTTTGCTGTTCCCACCAAAAGGGATATGACACTTCTCTGATTGAATTACCTGGGCTCTGCAGGAAATTGAACAAAGCCCTGTCCTGAATCAGGCAAATGTTTTATTGGGGGGGTCGTAAAAGTGGCTTCCACCTGGAAGGAAAGGGGTGGAGCACTGCCTGTGAGAGCAAGCTGGCTTGGCAGAACTGGAAAAACCAGAAATTCAACCTTGTGCTGGGGGGAAACCACACCCCTTTGGGGCCAGAACATGAATCTAAAAAGATGGATCATTCATAGAGCAGACTTGTGAACATTTTATAAGTGATATCATTATTCTTGTGATTTTTCTGTGCACATTTGAAGACGTGTTAGGACCCGGTGGTATGTTCAGGGGGATTTTTAGCGGAAAAGAGGATATTACTCTAAATGTATGTATGTTAAAAATCTGACACTCCACCACCTAATGCCCACATGCTTTGCGAACATTTGTGTAAATGCGGGGACAAATCCAATATTGGTAACCCGACCAAAAAGTGAAATATGTTTCCATTCTTTAACCCAAGCTCCTCGAAACGACAGAATTGGAACAGGGGCTACCATCAGTAAATGCATGATGTGTGTATGCAATGCCAAACAACTGTCTATCGGGGAAGTATGTATTTGGATCAGATATAGATTGTGTGTAAAGTTGACAGGGGTGGGTTCTCTGTATAATAAACAGACCTCATCATGATGACACTTCATTTCATTCCCCCAATCAAGGGGAAGAGGAGGAAGTGGCCAATGACAAGTTGAGATGGGTAGGGCCTAGAAAGCTAGCCTCTCCACCCACTTTCAAAACACATAAAAGCAGACAGTCAGGACAGATAGAGACATTCAATTCCATTTGCTGCGGAGCATGCTGATCGAGGACTTCACATCCAGAGATCCAGACTTCAAATCCATCAATCTCCATAACCTGTAGCAGTACCTAGAAAGCAGAGCAGTATCCAGAATCCAGAGAGGCTAGACCAGCAGAGCAGAGCTGACCCAGACCGCTGTTCGCAGAACCAGAGAGCTGACCCAGATCACTGTGAAGTGCCGAGACCAGAACCGGAGTCCAGTCCAAAACCTGACCAGATCCGTGGCGAGGCCTATTTCTAAATATATTGTGAGTACCTAGCAGAACTGTGCAGAACCAATCACTTAGTTAAAATAATCTAATCCAAACTATTTTAATCTAAGTAGAACTGCCTCCTAACTGTCACCTGTCATTTGCAAAGCTGTCACCTGTCATTTTGTAGCTGCAAGCTGTAACCTGTCGCTTTGAACTTTTAAAATTTCAAATCCGAAAAACTACCTTTATTTAATCGTCCGTATCTATGGAACCGTTTGGGCTAGGAACTTGGTTTAACTTTCCTCTGAAAGCTTAGAATCTCAGCTTTTCAACGAGCCTAGAACTTCCTACTCCTTATACTTTCTCTGTGATCACGATTCTCGCACTCGTGAATTTTGCCGCGATTTGCGATTTGGCCCGATTTCTTTACTTGTAAAAAGATAGCTGCTGTTGCCCGAACCGCTAAATTTCGTTTGCCTCTTAAGAACCATCCCTGAATCATTGCTAGAGTGAGCCTGAACTCATATTAACTAGATACCACTCACCCTGAACCTCCTGAAGGGAATTAGAAGCATTTTCAGCATATTTCTCACTGCATTGTCACCATATTCAAAGCACTTGGGTATGTGTTTCAAAACTCCTATCTGTTGTATAAGCTGCCGGGGGGGAATTGAACTGAACTCTATTTGATTGCATTCCTAAGAACTGAGTCCCATTCTATTCATCTCCTTACATTGCATTAAGGGGGGGTGAATTGTCCAAGAAAGTGATTACATTGTCTTTTGCTGAAATCCTATCAAGTTATTTTCTGTACTGCATTTCATTCCACATTGCATCCATTTGAAACCATAAAAGTATTGTTGCTATCGTATCCATCCTATAACCACTCATCATTGATTATAAAGAAGTGTGCTAGTGCCGGACTATCCATCATTGATTACTGCTCAGATTAAGTGTGATATTCGATTATTAATTTATTATATTATAAAGTGTGATATATATATATATATATATATATATATATATATATATATATATATATTGTTTAAATTATGAAATAAACCTTTTAAACTTGCAAAACAGAACTACTTCTTGGCTCAGTGGGGTCAGGGGGATTCCAAGAGAGGGGTGTTATATAGGGGTAGTCATCCAGAACTCATGAACTGGACGTAAAGATATATCAATAAGGGTTTCCATTCAGTATCCCAGACTAGGCATTGACTTAGCTGTAGTGTTGAATTGAATCCTCTTACAAGGCTCTACATACCCCCCTTAGACTCTAACCCCGCCTGGCATACTCATCAGGAGTGCACGTCATGTATATACCCCCATCCCTGTCCAGGTCCACCCACACCTCCCTATACCATTGCAATTCCTGGGGTTCTTCAATAGTAGTGTGGTACAGGCTGTCCACCCTATCACTGGTGTTGCGATATACTGCTGTCATGCAAAATTAGTATTTTCATGGCGGTTCCGAACCAGGAAGGAACACAGTCAAAAATCGTGATGAGCCAATTGCTTGGCTGTATTCCACCTTCTTTCTTCATCCTTTCCCCGAGGTTGTGGACTGCCGTTATCACGTGTGAGAGGGTCCCATTGTTGGTGTCAGCAGAAGGCACGAATGCGCTCACGATTTTTTGTCAAACACCGTCGTCCATAACTGTGAGGAAGTCCAGGATGTAATGGTTTTCCATGGTCATCAACCGCAGGTCTCTGAGTTCCACCATGATGATGTTGAACCCCTCTTCAGTATTGTTTGCCAACTGGATCAGCTCCCACCGGACGATCTGGAGCCATTTGGCGTTTGCTCATGCTTGGATACTTGGCAAAAGTGATGCAAAAAATGTCTCTGCAGTGTTGAAAAGCTTGTGCTGGTCCAGAATTTGGGCCAACGGTTCTGTGGATTCCTTGGAAATGTAGTTTGATGCTCTCTTTTTGCGAGACATTCTTTTCTGCAACTCATCCTCCGACAGGATTTCATACATGGGGTGTTCTTCAGTTGTTGACTGGGGTGCAGGAGATGCTCTGGCAGGCACCCTCTCCCCCTGGACATAGCTCTCCGGAATCACCATCAGGGCCGAATGCAGTGTGGCCAGGGTGCGGGTACCTCTCCATGACGGTGGGAGGTGCTGGTACGCTTGTTTGCTGCATACCCAGTAAGTGTCCATTAAGGCAGCTGTGCCTTTCTTCATGTCAGGGAGGATTAGTGTTTTATTGCAGTGTTTATTTGGCCCCTATGGGCACCTTCCCTTCTCCATGAAAGCAAAGTTTATATTGCACTTCTCATTGGATTTTGATGGGTTTTTCGAGGGCTGTGACCCATGTTAGTTTGGCGGTGTGTTGAGAGCAATCTGGAGTGCATGTTTCAGTACAATCCTAGACAAAATAACATTATGGAGAAATCTATTGCAACAAAATACAAACAGCAATCGCAACTATATACTCCAGTAGCACTAACATTTCCCCTATTGCTATCTACATCTGTGGCGTTGTCATTGAGGGCCCTCGTGTCCGCCATGTTTGAACCTGAAGAGGGCAATACAATGGGTTAAGTACATATACAAGCATTAAAAAACTTTGTACTTTTCTCTTTATACAACATTGTTAATAGAAATGAAAGAAGAGGGGAGAGAGAGATAGAGAGATAGAAAGGGAAAGAGAGAGAAAGAGGGAGAGAGAGAGAGAGCGAGAGAGAGAGAAAGAGAGAAAGAGACAGAGAGAGAGGGTGAGACAGAGAGAGAGAGAGAGAGAGAGAGAATGAGAGAAAGGTAGATAGAGAGAGATACAGGATTGCATATTTAATTACCCTTTCACTTTCTATATTTCAGAACCTTTGAATTTGTAATAATATTTACATGTCTTCCTCTATTACTGATTGCCGCTTCTAAACTTCTTCTGTTAGGATTTCCTCATTATTGTACAGCCCTTTCTTGTTCTTGTGGCTGCTCACATTCAGGCACTGCACTGCTTTGTCCTTTTCTCACATCAGAGAGGTGTATTCAATATATCAGGCCCTTAATCTTCACTGCAGAAGGCGTGCAGTATATTACTTCATAAGGTCCATGAAATCTTGGAGAGTTCATCTCTGCACAAAGCTGCACACATATACAAACTCCCTGGGCATTAACTGGGAGGGGGGACTGTCTGCCGCTGGGGTATTGGTGTCTGTTTCCTCTTCACATATGAATGGAGGCGCTATCTGCTTTGCTATACTTCGCACTGCCCTTGTGAGTTGTGTCAGGTATTCTTTGAACTCATCCCCCAGCATTCTGGCTGCTCTGTGAGTGTCAGAGGCCCTTATCACTGGGGACAATGGTGTTTGAATACATCTCCCTGTCACGATTTCAAGCGGGGACAAATGATGGTCCTTCCTTTTCTGAGTTCTCATCTGAAATAGAGCCAGGGGCAGGCAATACACCAAATTTTAGGGTGTGGCACAGTTTGGACAGTATACTTTTAAGGAGGCCGTTTATTTTCTAAACCAATCCGTTTGCCTGCAGGTGGTAAATTGAACATTGTTTGTGCTTTATTCCTAACAGGGACATTACTTCTTTGAAAAGGTCATTTACAAAATGGGTCCCATTATCTGATCATATGATGTCACAAATGCCCCACTGTAGAAATACTTCTCTTACGAAAAATTTGGCAGTACATTTCGTGCCTGGGTGTGCACAAGGACCTGCTTCCACCCAGTGAGAAAAAGGACTAACTACTACTCTCAGGTACCTAGCCCCGTTACATCTTTCCCCATGTCTGCATAATCTATGTGTAGTTCCCGGAAAGGCCCACTGGGGTGAGGGAGTGTGCCCCGCAAAGTTCTGAGTGTCATCCCTGAGTTGTACGTTTGGCAAGTGATACACTCTATTGTCATTTTTGTCAGATGTTCCGGAAGGTTTGGGACAAACTACTCTTCTTGAATGTCTGCCGCTATGTGCTGCTTTGAGGTGTCTGCTGGGAATTGGAGCTGCTGCAATGCTAGGTGTAATAATTCTACAGGCATTACTACTTTTCCTGTTATTTCTTGCTGCCAGAGGAGATCCGTTCATGATTTTTTCAACCTCTTTTTATCCATATCCCTTGTTCATCATTTGGTGCATGTTTTTGTAGCTCAATTATTTGTGAAATGGGCACTGAGTCATACCCCTCTTCCTTGCTTTCTTGTGTGTTCGTTTTGAGCATGCATTCGGCTGCTTGGGGTTTGTTAAAATATGCTGCCTGTTGTGAGGCGTCATCGGCCGCTGAGCTTCCTAATGAGATGACGTCACTGTTATTTGCATGGGCGTGGCATTTTACCAGTGAGATTACTGAGGGTTCTGCAAATGCTTGTATTAGTTCACTTAATAACTGTGTGTGTTGTACTGGGGTTCTATTTGCTCTCATGAAACCCCTTCTTCGCCATCGGGATAACCCAGCATGTACTGTGGTCGTCACGTATGCCGAGTCTGTTACTGCGCATCCTTACGCTGTGTGTAAGGCTTCATTTAGCGCTATCAATTCTGCTGCTTGTGCTGAATAAGGTGAGGGGAGTATTTTCTGCATGATGATCTCATATTCTTCCAACTACAACCTCACTACTGCTGCGCCAACATGTTTCTCACCCGTTTCTGGGTCAATCGATGCTGACTCGTCCACAAAGTATACTTCTCCTCCCCCTAGGGCGTTTTCGCTTGCCTTGGGAATGTCATCCCCCTTTCCCTCGTATGTGGCTCAATGATGTTCCTGCATGTCTTCTACTGTGCATAGCTCAGTAATGAAAGTGGCTGGGTTTACTGTTTTGCAATGCACCACGTGTATATTTGAGCTTGAAATTATTATTTCATATGCTGTAGCCCGTTGCGTTGTGAGTGTGGATTTCGATCGCTCGAGTATGGCAAACAGTGAATGTTCAATGAATAGGGTCACTGAGCACCCCATCACTATGGTGGCGCTTTTTTCAATCGTCAAGTTGGCGGCTGCGAGAACTTGTTCACACGCGAAGTTCCCCCGCATCACAGAATCGAGTGTGCCGCTATAGTAGGCCAATGGCTTATGACCTAATGATGTTTTTTACGTCAGTACTGCCGTCATGAGTGTGTCATTACAGTGCGAAAATAGATCAAATTTCCCATAATCGGGGGTCGCCAGGATGGGTGCTGTTGAAAAGAGATCTTTCAATTTGTAAAATGCTGTGATCACCTCTTGTGACCATTTTAGTGCTGTGCTCTCCCTTTGTGTTTTCTTGAGTGCCTGAAGTAGGGGGCAGGTGTATGCTGCATAGTTAAGTATTCAGGCTCTGCAATAGTTACATATGCCAAGAAACTTTTTGCATGTCTTTTACAGTTTTTTGGGCATTATTGTTGCACGTATAGCTGCTGCTCTATCTGTAATTATTTGTTTCCCATCTTTAGATATTAACTGTCCCAGATACAACACTTCGGCCAGACAGTACTGCAACTTTCCTTTGTCCACCTTGTATCCCTTCTGTGCCAATAAGCTCAGCACTGCTATCGAGTCTGCTCTGCACTCTTCTTCAATTTCACTACAAATCAGGTCATCTACATATTGAGTTATTCTGCTTTTGACATCAATGTTGCCAGGATCTTTATGCAAGATTCTGTTAAAAATGCTCAGACTCTCACAATAGCCCTGGGGCAATCTGCAATGTTCATATCTTTTCCCCCCTAGGGTAAATGCTGACAGGTATTGGGAATTGGGGTTGATTGGTACCGAGAAAAATACATTTTTCAAGTCTACCACTGTGAAACACGTAGCTTCCTTAGGAATGCTACACAAAATGGATGCTGGGTTTGGGACAAGTGGGAACTCCTTCTGTATGACATCATTAGGTGGGCGTAGGTCCTGTATCATTCTCCAAGCCCGCCCTTTACTTCTTAATCTGATAAATCGCTGTATAGCAAGATGAGTTTGATGGTACAACGATACCTTGCTGTAGTAGTGCATGTATTGTTTCTTTCATTCCCACCTCCACTTCTCTGGATAAGGGATATTGTTTACTCGAGGCAGCACTGCACCTGGTTTGAGTTTGATTTTTACTGGTGTTACTTCCTGTAAGAGCCCTACATTGTGGGGGCCTGTGGTCCATATGCTTACGGGCACCTGTTGCATATCGTCATCAAATATTGATGGCGATGCACTGACAATGGCCATGAGGGGGTTGGTTACTTTTCTATTCTGAATCATTATGTCACATGGCATGCAAATTTCCATTATAATCTCCCCATCATTGACATCGTCAGTGAACAGCTCTTGATCAGTTAAATCGTGCAGTGCTATGCCAGGGTCTATGCATAACACTGTCCTCCATTCACATCCATGCGTGTCCAGTCCTATTGCCACAATACGTTTAGCTGACACTTGCACCCCCTGTAGGTCTACAGAGAGCACGGTACCAGGCACAATCTCTGGGGCCGCAACTGGGCGGAAAATAAAATCAGAAGGTACCCTCCATTCTTTTCGTGTTATTTCAGGCACCATTCTCGCTAGGACCTGTATCCCATTGATGAACATGTCTGCATTCGTAGGGACCCCCCTCACTGCTATTTCATTGGTTAGAGTATGAATCATAAGCATTGCCCTGACTGGGCATACTCCTGGCGTGGAGCATACCACGCCTCTCTCTGTAAAATAAATGGTCATGTGAGCTTACAAAGGAGGTTCCTCCCCAGCAAGTTTATTGGTGAGTCTTCAAGGTAAAGTAGGGGTACTTGCAGCTTTTTTCTTCCCACGTTACATCCAAAGCATAGTATAGGGAACCTTTAAAATTGCCCCAGAGAATCTCTGCATTTTCAACATGTTGCCCGACAGCGGAAACCGTCCTTCCATGAGGCATGATTTTTCTTCCCCTGAGCCCGCCATAAAGATGAACTGTTTGTTTCCTATCTCCACCCCCACCAGTGGTTCCTCATCTGGACGTAAGGTAGTCGATAGGACTGGACACGCAAGTGCTCTCTGTGGGCTGCCCTAGTCTGGATGAGTGTTTGTCCCTGGGAAGGTGAAAACGCTTTCTCCCACCACGGCTGTTCCCTGAAAGGGTGCTGGTGCACAATTCGCAGAGGTGACGAACGGATTTGTGTGTGTGTTCCCCATTATATGTTGATGTGTCAGTCTCTGTTGTATCCCTGGTTGTGTTGCTTGTGGTCTTTGCAGTATTTGTTGAGGGGCTGGTTGGTAATTGCTATCATATTGTTTCTGTTGTCTGTTCCTCCCGTTGGCAATCCATATGGACTGCCTGGGTCGCTGTGGTCGAACGGCTGCTTGTTGCCAAAGCGCTGTGTGTTTTCATAGTACCCCATCAGTCGAGTGCAACATTCCCTTGAAAAGTGGCACCACCTCCCACAGGTCCAACGTACACCTTGTCCCCCTCCACGAAACCCCTTTACTCCATACCCTCCTCTCTGTCCTCTGTACCCACCTCGTCCTCTTCCAGGACTTCCCTGCCATTGGGGCTTCTCGTACTATTCCTCTCTGTTCCTCCTCTTCCCCCTGTCTTCCAGACGCAGTGGCAGCTGCTATCGTAGGGCGGCCGGGTGCCGCCCCCCCCCAAAAAAAGGAAAAAAGAAGCTAAAAGAGATTCAATCAGAGCTTCTCTGATTGAATCTCTTTTAGCTTCTAGTCGTGCTGCATTTCCTTTGCCAACAGCGCGGGGGCGCTGTGGCAAGGAAACAAATATACTATAGGACGGCCCGGCTTTCACAGCGGGCCGCGTCCCAATTTAGTATAAATTGTTTCTATTGTAGAGTGCGTGGAGCTCGTAGCTCCACGCACTCTACGTAGCCCTCAGAATTAGAAGCCTGGCGGGGCGCTTCAGGGGTGACCCCGCCAGTAGAAAATGTGCGCAAACAGCGCACTTTGGTTTTCCAATCCGTCCCCTGCCATGGATACAGTAATGCCATTGGCTGGCAAACTGGCAATGACATTACTGTATCTATGACTGGCGGCGTAGGGTGCGTGCGTGCACCTGCGACGCCTTCACATGTGTGGGTCTGTTTATCTTTCTTGTTCAAATCTTCCGAAGACGCGACGTCGAACACGAGTGCTGCTGCTCTGCACCAGGCCAGCCACCACGCCAGCCTAGAGCCCAGCGGCGCGGCAGATCTGGTAAGTACTCCCCCCCAACCCCCATGTTTGTTTGTTCTGTTTGGGCCCGGGGAGTCGGGGAGTGTGTTTTACCTACGCTGTCCCCTCCCTGGGCCCAAACTACCATGAACTTCTACCACGGGCAGGCCAGGCCCAGTCAACACTGAACGACGTGTAGGCACTGGCAGCCTACACGTCGTTCAGTGTTGGCTGCCAGTGCCGAGCTGCGAGCCTTGGTGGTAGCGGGCCAAAGCATGGGCAGACCTGGGGCCTTTTACCCCCGGTCCGTGCCGGCACTGCCGTGGGCCGGGCCACGCGGCCGGACCGGGCAAGGCCAAACGTGCGCTGCTGCCTGCTGCGGCCTGCATTGCGTCTGCTAATTGTGTTTTTTGTCCAAAAATGGCGAAGATATAAAACGGCGCACAATTAGCAGATGCGGTGGTCGCGCGGGCTGCGGCTCGTGTGAGTAGCTCGCTTACATCTGTGCAGAGCCTGCTGCCTGACGCAGGTTCAAATGAATCCCAGCAGGACCAAACTCGGCCTTTCATTCTTCCGAGGTCGATAAATGAGCACCACACACTGGGCAATAATAAGCAGCGCTCGGATATCTCATATCTGAGGGTTCGTAGCGCTATATAAAAGCTGAATTATTAAATTATTATTATTACCACTGTATTTAGGCATGGCCTGGTACTAAAGTAAAGATCTACCTACAAGTGAAAAAAACAAACGTAAGTGTTTCTGATCCGTTTATAAGTAATAAAGAAACAGACATGGAATAAAAACCACCCTCTTAACTTGATAACAGTTTTTGTCCTAGAATGCTGAATTAGGGGTAAACAGCTTATACAGATGATGTCCCAGGTACTAAAGGACATTTTCACAAAAAACTAAGTATTATAGGGATGAAAGCAAAAGGTGCCATAAAGAATGAAAGAGTAGATTAAATTGCGCTGTGGATTGAAGGACCAAACGTTAGACCCGGAAAATAACAGTTCCAGTCTTTATCAGTCTGGATCGCGAGGGCTAATCAATGCCTATGTGAGCAGGTGAGCATTTCAAGAGGAGCTATGTTTGCATATTTGTCTTTTGAGAGGCAAATAAGTCAGGCAATCCTAATGGCTTTCTACCGAAGACACTATGTCACTATCCAAGCTCTTTGTTTTGCCAACCAGGAGAAATATTGGAGGAGACAGAGCGCGCCTTGGTGCACTTACAGTGCCAAACATGTACGTACCTGGTCAGAATGTTTTAATTGCAAAGTCTGAAATTCCCAGTGAATGAAATGGTCATGAAAAGTTTTAGCGATTAGGTGGGGGAAAAAAATCGGTTGTGTTGTTTTAGTGCATTTAGTAAAGAGAGTTGTGTAGAAAAGGGAGAGGTTTCAATAATGTGAGCCTTGCTAAAGAAAATAATGTTTGTTTCTGGATAGTATATACAGCTATCTTACAAAGGTGACAGTTATCTCAGACAGACTCTGAGGATTTTAATCCAAGGATCAACAAATCACACATTCCAGGTGGCACTATCGGCGAGCAGTGAAATGGTCAGCTAAGCGGCTTTAAGTGTCTCATTGAGCTGCGTTTGTTAGCGGATTTTCTCTATTAATGTTTAGTTAACCTTGTTACGCACTGCACTTGAGTGATAGTTGGACATTTTCCCACCAAAACAGTAATTTCATCGACACACATCTCCACTATTGTGGTCCCAAAATATGCCCAAAATGCAGCAAATATTGCCATACAATGCTCTATCGTTTTGCACTAAGTCTCCTTGTCATTCTATGGAATCGTGCTCCAAAGGCATGCCCTGTTCACGATGCAGGTGTGGTAGGTGAGGTGGGGGCAGCGGGCGGGGTGTGGGAGCCTGAGAGGGCTCCGCAACCACTCTCCTCCAGGGCAATTAGGGCCTTCCAGTGACACCCCCAAGTCACTAGGCCGCACTGGCACCAGATGGCCAGGCAGGCTGGCCTCAAACAACCTCGTTGCCCTGACTCCTGGAGGGGGGTTGTGTGTTTTTACCACTTTTCGGCTATAAATCCATAATATAGATATTCTCCCATCAATTACAAGCACGTAGCTTCTAAATTTGAAGATTTGGGAAGCGCATGTTTGCGCCCTAATCCCAGGTTTTCCAACTGGACACACTGAGCCCGATTCTGAAAGAGAAAGAAACGCAAGATGCTTGCGCGATTCATAGAAATGCACAGGACACCTTATTCACGAAGGTCGCCTGCGCACTTCTGTGGGTGAGAAGAGGCATTTGCTAAAGCAAGTGATGCCCTGTCCAGCTTCTTTGCATGCATTGGGTGCACACGCTTTACTGGCACCAACTCCAGCTATGGTCATGGATCAAGTTTAAATTCGGGAAAAGACATGCAAGATGCAAGAACTTCTGGTGGCTGAGGTGGTCATTATTTGTCATTGTGTGTAACCATTTTCTGTGTATTTGAATCGTCATTCCTTGAATACGCAACAAAAATCAGACAACATGGAAAAATGTTGCAAGCCTGTACATGTTTGGGTCTGAAAAGATCATCCTGTGGTTGCCAAACCGTGAGAAGTTTGTTCTTTTATACGGCGGTTTCAGTCAGTGTGGAATGTGTTTGCAAACCATGAAACTGCCGTATAACGGAGAAAGGACCAGTATAGTCATTTTCACTTCCATCTTTTAATGAGTGCCCCAGCACCCCCTCCTCCCACTTGCCTCCCCCCCACTGTTTTGTACCTCATTTCTTTACTTGAATCGCAGCAGGAGGCCAGCACACGCTACTCTGCTGTTTGTGGAAACTTGTGTTGGTAATACTGTGTCTCAGGTGCATTGATCGCCCCACATCATCACTGTTTATTAAGGTTTCCTAGCAGTGCTCTCCACTTGGCCCCAGTCACAAGGGCCACTTTTTTTAGTCGCCGCTTGCCCCTTTAGCCAAGCCACTTTGCAGAGATTTGCACTTGTTCACGTTTCCATTGAACATGTGGGTATTAGGCCGAAATGTCCTGTACACGTGCACATTGTTGTTGGATTGAAAGATAACACTGGAAAAACGCTGATTTCCCAACCCTGCGCTTTACTACCCCTCCTTCACCCTACTTAGCTGACTGCCCTTTCTGCTGTTTACCATCTGGTTGATACTTTGCCTCCTTGGCTGTGCAATGTTGCACCTACTTTCATCCATTGATCTGACTTTTGCACCGCTTTCCTTGATTTTCCCCCCTTCTCTGCCTTCTGTCCTCCACGTTCTTTGTTACCCCCTTCCTTGTCCCTCTTCTCTCTGATCACAACCAGTTCCCTGACTTGCCGTTTCTCCTTCTTGCTTATCTGACTGCACCCCTGGTATTTAACTGTCAGCCTGTGCTTCTTCTTCTTGCTGTTTACCCACCTTCCCCTTTGACCTCGGCTCACTGCCTTGTGTTGTGCTTGATCTGTCTACCTTCACCCCTTCATCCCTTGTTGTGGCCAGGCACAGCTGTAGCACAGCTACACTTGCCAGGCACTTGCCACTTGCCAGGCACAGCTGTAGCAGAATTAACTGCCCATTGCTGTAGAAGCAGCAACATGGTGCAAGTTCCTGGGCATCATGATCTAATAGCAGTGCCTGGCAGAAGCTTAAACCGTGTATGCACAAGGCGAAAATGTTGGCTCTGACAATGCTAGTGTTTGAACTGGATCTTAGTGGCTTTGCCAATGCTGTTTTTAACAGGACTTCAGCGAAGGACATGTAGAGTGCTTATAAATCGGGTGCCTGAAGGGCTGCAGCAAATTAATTTTGTAATGTGAGCTCCGCAAAGTGCACTTTGAAATCCCCAGAACGAAAACATTACAAAAATGTATATATTGCAGCGTTATACAACTGATGACTGGCACATGGTGGTAGTTGCTGGTACTTTCTTTACACATTGGCCCTCATTCTGACTCAGGCGTTAAGGGGGTTACGGCGCCGTAAACGGCGCCGACCCTTAACGCCTGATTACAAGGTTCCCTTTGCGGGATGGCTTTTAACGGCTGCTTTTTTGCAGCCGTTAAAATCCATGCCGCAAAGGGACCTTGGCGATAATTACGGCACCGTAATTTACGGTGCCGTAATTATCGCCTTTCCCCATTACCATTATGCCCTATGGGGCGAAAATGGGAATGGGGAAGGGTAAAATGGGAAATGGGGATTTACCGCCCCACTCACCTTGGAATGGGGCGGTAAATCCGCCACCCACCATGGCGTAAACATAGTTTACGCCATGGTGGTAAGGGTACGACCCAGCCGGTAACTTACCGCCTGGGTCGTAATGAGGGCCATTGTACTAATGATTATTCAGGTGCCGCTTCAATGTTACAAGCAGTTAACTCTCTCTCCTTCATGTGTGAAAACCATTTTAATAAGGCTCTGAGCCTATGTTACCATTTCTCAGATCAGTCTCTCGCTTTCTCTTTACAGACAATCAGCAACACCTTAAATGAACAAATCCAACCTATCCAGGTCAATTGCTGTGGAACTAAAAACATCAGACTTCAACCTCCACAGTGCACCTTCCGGGATTTGGATTTCCCATAGCCTGCGAAGGAGTTCATTGCAGTGACCATTCTCCAGAACGAGGTGAGCTAGCATGAGTCTTTTGTAGGGTTTGGTGCTCAGGGCACTCCAACTCTGTTTGTGTTCATCTGTAGTAAAGAAGGCACACAGCTATCTTGTTTACATTTTTTTTTAAAAGAAGCCCATATTTGTGGGGATCAATGAGGTGGGGGAAAATCTGATGAACAGTACAGACTACAGATACACAATGGCATCTATGACTAGCTGAAAGGGTGGCATGTGAAATTGGAAAGTCATACATATAATGCAAAAAGGCCTGCTTATGGTTCAATGGAAGCAGACCTGTCCATTTGGAAACAGTTTTTCGAAGGATAGCATTGGGTGGTAGTTCCCACTTACCTCATGATGTCCTGGTATCTTCCTGTTGAATGGCATAGAGTAATTTGGTTTACTGCTGTAAAATCCCACAGTCTTTCAAACATCAGAATACCTTCTTTCTAATCTTCACCATTGCTCCGACAGTGCTTGGGAGGGGTTGGGGTTGTGTCATGCAGTCAGAAAAATCTCCCTACATTCTAAACAATGTTTTTTATAGAACAGTATTAACAGAACAAACTTGCCTCATTTCTTCCATAAGTACTCATTTGCCAAACAAGCTGCAATACGTACTGTGTGGCTGGTGTCACATTTGCTAATGGGCATGTGTGTTAACGCATGCCTGTATAACATCGGCAATTATACTCAATTGTACTGATCGATGATAAGTACAGCAGAGTTGTGTATAATTGCAGACGCTATCTGTGTCTAGTACCCACTAATTATCCTAATGTGTTATTGAAGAGCATACCTAACAATGACTACATGATTCCATCTACATATACATGTACATAATCATTTTGATTATTAACAGGTGTCACTGTTGCCGAAAATGAATTCAGTGGACCAATTACTCTCAAAACCATTTTCCGGACTCGCACACAGTGAAAAACTTGAGGTGAAAAGACTAGGGCCTGATCGGCCAGATGTAAAAATTGAACAGTCCACAAAAGATAGTGGAAAGGCTTACACATGCACATTTTCCATGGTGTGGTATGGAAAGAAGACATGGCTCACTGGTAGCATTGCTAAGCGGTCTTTGTTCTGCTTCCCTTGCCTGCTGTTTGGAGGTGAAACGGCATGTACAAAAACCAGAGTCACTGACTTCTAGCATTTGTTAGAAAAAAGCAAGAGACATGAATCGTGCAAATCTCATATTGAGAATATATTACTGCTGTGCATGTTGGGAAGTGTAAACATTGCAACACAGTTGGATGATGCCTATCGCTGGAGTGTGATGAGACATAATGAGGATGTGGATACAAACCGATACATCTTGTCAAAGTTAATAGACTGTGTGCGTTTTTGTGGTGCGTTTGAATTGGCTTTACGTGGCCATGATGAAACTGAAGACTCTTTAAATCCTGGTGTATTTAGAGGCGCGGTGGATTTTGTATCCAGCATAGACAGTGCAATGGAACTACACTTAAAAAATGCAACAGTATTCAAGGGCACTTCAAAAACAATTCAGAATGAACTGCTGGACTGCATGCTCACGGTCACCAGAGAGATCATTGTAGAGCAGTTAAAATCCCCAGATTATGTGGCTATTCAGGCAGACGATACAACTGATGTTTCCACTAAGACTCAGTCTGTGCTAGTCTATCGCTACATTGATGAACGATACAGAATTGTTGAAAGGTTTTATGGATTATCTCATCTGAAAGACTCTAGTACGCAGACCATTGCTACTGCCATAATGGAAAAATTGGACAAAGTATTCCCTGAAGATTGCCACAAAAAAAAGGAATTGCGCAAACATATGATGGTGCGAGTGTAATGAGGGGGGTGTCTGGTGGAGTCCAAAAGAAAGTAGCTGAAGTGTATCCAAAAGCACATTATGTACATTGCTATGCACACCAGCTTAACATCATCATTGAACAGGCTGTTTCAAAAATCTCAGAAGCTCGAGTTTTCTTTTGTGATATCTCTGGCTTCTGTACATTTTTTTCTCGTTCTCCAAAAAGAACCGCAGTTCTAGATGAGGTATCAGATCAAAGACTTCCAAAACCATCTCGCACTCGCTGGAGCTACCATATTCGGGTAGTGGAAGCCATATATCAGCACAGGGAAGCAATCCGTACATGCTTTGAGACCATTATTGAAAGACTGACTGATTTTGAGGGGGTTACTGTGCATGAGGCCCAGGGATTCATTCAAACTCTGAAAGAGAAGGAGTTCCTTTTCTTCCTTTTTTTGTTCAATGACATAATGCCCCATGTCGACATTCTATATAACCAGCTTCAGAAGCAAAACATTGACTCTGTGTATGTACAGAAAGCTACTGCAACTTTTATCAAGTGCATTGGCAGAGTACGTGAAAGCACTGACAATCTGGAAGCTAAACTTCCATCAGAGGCAACTTTTTCAGGTCGCAATGTAAATATGAACACTTTGAATCGTTTGGCTAAAGAAGTATGTGAGATTATAGTTACAGAAGCCCAAGAACGCTTTGCATTTACTAACCACTTGGAGGGGGCCAAATTGTTGCAGAGGGACCTATTTCAAACACATGGACAGTCTTTTCCCAATGATGCACTGAATGCAACTGTCCAAGCGTACCCCATGTTAAACAAGGAAAGACTGCGCACTGAGCTTTCAATTGTTTATGAGAGACCAGAATTCTGTAGTTCAAGTGGGGCAATTTCTTTATTAAAAGTGTTTGTTGAAAACAATCTCAAAGAAGCATTTAGTGAGACTATGCAGTTATTAAAAATTCGGATTACTACACCCATGACGACAGCTGAGTCTGAGCGCTGTTTCTCCACCCTGAAGCGAATTAAAACATTCTTGAGAAACACAATGACTGAGGATCGTCTGAATGCTTTGGCCATGCTGTCCATGGAAAAACAACTAATTCAAGAGATCCCTGACTTCAATAAACGGACTATTGATAAATTTGCCTTTTTGAAAAATAGACGTGCACAATTTGTGTACAAACTTTGATAATGATTGACCAGTGAATGTTCTGTTACAAACAAGCTATTTGCAGTAATTTTGTGGGTTACCTTGAATTCTTTGTTTCAATGGCCTTATGTATGTTAGGATTTTGTGTAAGGTTGCAGTGATCTATTTGACAGAACAGTGAGAAATGTGAAGTATGTTTTGATGTTATGGTTGTTGGTTGATAATAAAGCACTCAACATAATAAACTTAGTAAACTATTTCTGTTGCATTTTTCTCCATGCATTATGTATGTGCTATTTCTGAGACCTGTGCATTCCACGTGTTGCAACTTTGAGAAACTGAAGCAATGGCAACTCAGCATGGCAGACAGCCATTAAAGGTAGGACAAATGTCGCATTAATTAAGTGGTTAAAAACTAAAGTAATATTTTAGCTTAGTTTCCCCCTTTCAGAAAATGCCTAAAATCCCACCTTAGTAAGTGGATGAGCGCATGTGAATGCAAGTAACAGCATGACAAACATATGTTTCCATCATTATTGACTATATAATGAATTTCTTTATGCGTACACCATAGTACCAGCTATTCTCAATACAAACTGCTGTAAAATACACCATCACACTTGCACACGTAAGAATAGTGTACGACCATTAATATGTAAAACCGAATGCTTTTTTCATATTTCGGTGGGTTTTTTGGACAGTAAATTGCACATTTTGTAGGCCATGTTTCCCAAATTTTCGGGGAGGGAAAAAAAACCTGCACCCCCCTTGGGGGGGGGGGGCTCGCGCACTGCGCATGCTCACTACTAAATTCGCCCTGGAAAATTTACACCCCACCATCTTTCAAACTCACCAGCCGCCACTGTCCAGACGGTAGGGCGGCTGTTACCACCATGACCTTCACCAGCTTATTTTGCACAAGTTTTGCTTCATCCACCAACCTTCTTTGTGTGATTTCTTTTTCTCTCTCTTTGATCCTCCTACAGTAGTGCACTATGATACTCTGTATTTCTGGCCAGCCTTTGGCATCTATCCCGGCAATTGTATCTAATGCCTTCTATACCACCTTCGTGAGGCCTCTTTTAATAATGAAGTAAAAAAGGGAGGTGGACTAGTCCCAAGCAATGCCTGTCCCCACTCTCCACATGTCCTGCTCCCGAAGAATGTACTGCGCAGCATCTTCTTCGTCCCACATTGTGCATTGCATCACAGAGTGTAAATAAGGGGTGTCAGGGAAGGTTCTCTGCAGTGCATCCCCCACCTGGGCCCTTACATTATGAAATGATGACCCGTCATGGCGGTCACAATCTATTGTTACTCCTGGGAACCCTGCCTTCACCCACACCCTGTCTGCTTGATCACCCACAGCAGACACTAGCAAGCTTTTAACATCTCCTATGGTCAATGGGACCCCTGCAGTGTTTTTCTCAAAGGACTATATCCACTTACTCGCCCCCCCGACAGTGGAGGCAATGCTTTTAACAAATTAGTCTTGTCCATGAAGTCCCAAGGTACATAATGAGGCCTTCCTGCTCCCTTGTGGATGAGGGGCATTTATAACTTTGTCTTCACCTTTGTCTTACTTACCTTTACTCCTTTCTTCTTTGTCAGTACCATGTTCCCTACCCTGCTCCTGAGCCTCCCTTGCCATCTTTCCCTCACCGGTTCCCCTTTTTCCGGCTCGTATCACAGTGGCAGTGGTTGGTCTGCTGCGGCCACTCCTTCCTCCTATTCGTCTAAATAGCTCCAACATTGTTCTATTTCTACTTCCCTGTCAGTTGCTACGCTGCCTTGTTCATCACTTGCCTTGTCGCTTCCTTGATCTACATGTAGCAGTTTTATTGGGGTGTTATTAAGGTGGAAGAAGAATATATCAGACTTCCACTCGTCCTCTGTTAAACTGGAGGGTTTCTTGGATGGGGCCGGCGATGGTGACTCCCCGTCCTTTGGCAACATTTGGCTTCTATCACACAGTGTTCTTTACTGGGTTAATTCTGCTTGTGCAGTTGTCAGTTGTGCTTCTAGATCCCTAGTTAGACGTGCATTGTTTACCGGTGGTGCGCATGTGGGACCACACAACCCTTTAGGATCATAAGGCAGCGGGGGTGCTGCCGCAGGTGTTGTGGGCGTGCTTGGCTGTGGTAAATATGATGGGTCACTATACCCTTCTGCAGGCCTAGTTAGCACAATTTTTTGGTTTCCCCTCCCTCACTTTCTCCCCCCTAATGTCGGGCCAGTTACCGCCCCAGGTGGTGCTTCCTTTTCGGTGTTATTTACAGAGGTGTTTCTTCAAACATCTTCCAAAGATCTAGGACCTCCCTTCTATTTTGGAGTTGTGTCCCCTTGTATTTCGCTAACAAATATGTTGTTAGAAGATCTAGTACCCTTTTGTCAAATGATCCCCCTTCCGGCCATAGTTCGGATGACCCCTCCACCTTAATCTCAGTGAGCCACTGGTCATGATACTTTTTTATTTTTTCACTGAGGATTCTAACGAAACATGCCTCTGAAATACCCAAAAGACCATAGACCTCCTGTTCCACCTGGGCTTCTCCATCAACGAGAAGAAGTCCAGTCTAGACCACAGCCAAATCAAACAATTCCTAGGGGCTCTAATTCGAACAAGGGACGGCCTTGTCTTCCCCTCCAACAACCCACATAAATGGACGCACTATAGAGGAGACACCCTTGATGCCATCTTCTACTCCCACAACCTGATTCATCTAAACCCCCACACCCATATCATCTGGTCTGATCAATTCAATATTTCTTTCACCATTCGCTCACCCATCCCACTCCCCTTTCCCATACCAGAACCTCTGAACCTACGCAAATGCTGGAAAAAACTAAAGATCCTTCCCGACCTAGCCAATGCACTCCTTTGGTCCTTCGGTCCTCTACCCCGACCTGCCTACCCAACGAACAACTAACCTCTGATGCCTTTCACTCTTGGCTCAACTCCTCTCTAATCCCTCTAATCCCGCTCACCCCCTCTTGTAAACCATCAGCTCACCAGGGCCTTTTTCCTAGATGGTTCACACTAGAACTGCTATATAAATCCCTAAAACGCAAATGGCGGAAAGACAATACAACCCTGAGCAGATCCACCTTGGCCAGCCACCACCGCCACTACAAGGCCGAAGTCCGGAAAGCTAAAAGAAGCCCACTACAATTCCCGAATTCTAAACTGTAAAAACCCCAGCAAAGAACTTCACAAAATCATCGCCGAATTCACCAAACCTTCATGTACCACAACTCGTACCACCCCTTCACAATCACTATGCGACTCACTCTCTCTTCACCTTTACACCACAGCTCTCGAAAGAACAAATCGGCTAACCAACAAATTAACTCTAAAAGACCCACCACGCAATCCACCCGCCCTTCCTGCCACCCCACCCTGCGACCGCTAGCCTACCAACTTTCGACTCGTTCACTCCAATATCAACTGACCAATTTCTCAAACTTCCTGTAAACCATCCAGCTCCCCGCTCGACCCAAGCCCAGCCACAACTCTCAAAGAAATGTTTGCTTCTACCTGTGCAGGAGGTAAAATTTTGTCGACGCATTCAAAACAGCACATGTCAGACCTCTCCTAAAAAAACCTTCCCTTGACCCTCTCGAGCCCAAGAACTACCGCCCAGTCTCAAACACCAGGTTCCTCGCCAAACTCATTGACCGAACCACCTACTCCCAACTAAATGCCTTTGTCGAAGCCAACAATCTCCTTGATCCCGCTCAATAAAGTTTCAGAGCCTGACACAGAACTGAAACCACCCTAACCTCAATCTGGGATGACCTTAAAAACAGTGCTGATTCTGCAGGGTGCGCTGCACTAATCCTTCTTGACCTATCCGCCACCGCCGATACTATTAACCACTCAATCCTCCTTGATCGCCTCCATTCCCTAGGAATCAGTGGAAACGCTCTCAAATGGATAGCATCCTTCCTCTACAATAGGAACCAAATAACCGTACTCTCGACCTATGCTTCCCTCGCCCGACAGGTCAACACTGGAGTTCCACAAGGAGCATGCCTATCAGCCCTCCTGTTTAACCTCTATATGGCCACCCTCCCACGAATAATCCGCTCCCATGATATCCTGTGCTACAACTACGCGGATGACACACAACTGATCCTAAAACTGCTGAATTCAAAACCCAACTGCCAACCTGACCTTGCTTCCTGCCTCCTCAATGTAGATCACTGGATGACCAAAAACCACCTCTTGCTAAAACCCTCCAAAACTGAAATCATGGTATGTGGCAATACAGAACTTCTTCCGCACCCGCTACCCTGGCCATCTACCATGGGCATCTCCCCCACACCCTCAAATTCAGTAGAAAACCTTGGATGCACCCAAGACTCATACCTAACCCTCTCTCTCCAAGTCAATAATGTCTCCAAGTCCTGCCACTATCTTCTTAAAACTCTTAGGTGCATTTTTCCATACCTCTCTTTCACCAACAGACTCTCTGCGGTCCAGTCTATTGTCATGTCAAGACTGGACTACGCCAACCCCCTCTACCTTCGAGTCCACACGTACCAACTAACCAAACTACAAAGAGCACAAAACGCTGCTGTCAAACTGCTACTAGCACTTGGCCCAAGAGATCACATCTCCCCAGCCCTCAAAACTATGCACTGGCTTCCGATTGCCCGAAGGGTGACCTTCAAAACATTATGCATCTCTCACCGAGCAATGCATAAAACCGGACCACGATATCTCCAAGACAAGCTAAAACCCTACCAAACTCCATGCACTCTAAGACCAAGCTCGGCCGGCCTCCTAGTCATACCAAAAACTGTCAGGCTAGGTGGATCATCTTTCGCAATCCTGGCCCCGACTCGGTGGATCGCACTTCCACCCCACATCCGACTCACCGAAGACCTCATGTCTTTCCACAAACTACTGAAAACATGGCTCTTCCCCCTGAAATCGACGCGTAGGCCATACTGGATTACAGCAATCAATGACCTTACCCCAAAGCCGCCTTCCCATAAACGACTATCCAGCGTCATGATCCGAGCGAGAAATCTAAAACCAATAACCGCTAAATGTAAACTAAAAAAGATAAACTAAATAGAAAGAGTGAATTGGATGAAAGCAGAAAGAGGAAGAATGGAATAAACAGAATGAAAGCAATGAAGTGGATGAAATTAACTCAATAGGTGAAAGCAATGAATTGGACGCAACAAACGAAGTAGGCTAGAGGAATAAAGTGGACAAGAGGAATGATGTAGACAAGAGGCATAAGCTGATCAAGAAGATGGAAAGGATTGAGCACATGAAACCGATCGAGTGCACAGAACAGGTAGAGTGTAGGGAACGGATAGATTGAATGACAGAGTGCTTGGAATTAACTGAAGGATTAGAGCAGATGAAGCAAGTGCATGACATGGATGTAGCGCCCGACACAGAAGTGCATGTGACGGATAAAATGCATGTGATGGATGAAATGCATGGGACGGACAGAGTGCATGGGACGGACAGAGTGCATGGGACGGACGGAGTGTGTGGGACGGACAGAGTGCGCAGGACGGGTGGAGAGAGTGAGGAAGAGTGTGTGGGGCGGAGGAAGAGTGTGTGGTGCGGAGGAACTACAGTCCCCAAGGGCATTCAACCTACCAACGCCTTGAGATCATACCAACGGTACGCAAGTGCTACTTAAATGCAAAGTAACATAACATACCATAACATGCAAAGAATGGCTGGGGTGCAAAGAATGGCTGGGGCGCAAAGAATGGCTGGGGTGCAAAGAATGGCTGGGGCGCAAAGAATGGCTGTGGCGCATTGAATGGCTGGGGCGCATAGAATGGTTGGAGCGCATAGAATGGTTGGAGAGCATAAAACAGAATGAATGGAACGGTTTGTAGTGCATGGAATGGTCGGTTGCATGATGTAATGGAGTGTGCTCGATCTCAAGCACCTAAGGTAAACCACCATATCGCATCTCCACGCTTACTCTCTTCTTTACACCACCACTCAACTAGAACACAGCGATACTATGACACTATTCGGTATAGCTGTTCTCATACCATCACTTACCTCATACTGCCCATCATCCTAACTAAACACAGCTGGTTATGCACCCTTCAGCCTAGGTGTTCTCCTCAGGCCTAACGCAGCCAGAATCGGTCTGTATAACAATCTGCCAGAACGAACACCTACTCTTCATCTCTCAACCACCACAGCTACCGCTAAGAAGCAGTTATCACGCAAATGCCTCACCTGCTGCTCACATATCAGGTGCTCACATGCTCCTTATGACTCTCTCTCTCTCTCTCTCTCTCTCTCTCTCTCTCTCTCTCTATCTCTCTCTACTGACTTGAACTCCGGTTCAAAAATGCAAAGTAACATAACATAACATAACACTGTACAGAGGGAGGTGTTGACAAATGTGCATCAAAGGTGCATTTGCGCCCATGATTCTACCTTGCTCACTACTTGCATGCGTGTGTGGTGGTAACACTAAAAAACATGTCGGCAAGTCTTAGGTTGCTTGTAAAATTTTGGCAAACATAAACTTATAACATCACAGTTCTAAAACATTTCACTTACACGTTGCTCGATTTAGAACAGTTCATGAAAATCGTCAAAACAAATAAAACAGAAACCATTTAACGGATACACCTAGACTAACTGACATTCTTCATTAACAACATGAAACATAAAACAAAGGTCTCTAACACTTTTGTTTCTTAGCCCTACCCCTTTAAGAAACTTGATAGACTCTTCCCCCACATTCGTCCTTCACACTCACCTCTTCCTGGGCCCCTTCTCGGCCGACCTCTAAAAAAGTTGTTTGTACAAGAAAAAGAGTTTGCTAATATAAAAGTATTTCCTTTTTTACTTCAACTTTTATCCCTGTACTGGTCAAGACAGTACTAGGCTGTGCCGCCTTCCACCACATTTCAGAGCTAGGTTCCCGTATTCTCATCTTTATTTGATTACCTTATATAAAAACGAATTGCCATGTGAAGAAAAGAAGAAGAAAAGCACACTAGACAACACTCACACAATCCCATATACACTCTATCTGACTCCCAGACTGTTCCCTTGCTGTTACCCTCTTGCTTTTTTACCCCCTTTAATTTCCCTTCCTGTAATTATTCTCACAACCAATACTCACGTGTCCACGGTGTTCCAAGAACCTCCATTCACGGTCTATCCACAATCAGCGTGTGGCCCCCCAATTAAGCCGTGGGCGGCTCCGGCTAGCAGTCGGGTATTTGCAAATGCCGGGACTCTTGAAACCTCTCTGATGCGTACGCTCTACTGGTCAGCCATTGGTGGCAGTCGTCTTGATGGGGGCGCCCCGGATCTCACCGCGCAGCACGGGGGTCTCCTCGGAGCACCCGCAATCACGTAGCTGGGGTCGCCAAGTGAAGGTGCTCATCCCCAAAATACAATTGTATACAAATAATGACACACCCCAGTAGGGAATGAGACCAGGAGAATTGTTGAGAGGAGAACAAAGTTTTATCAAGGTATATGCATGCCTCGAGAGCACTCTGACCAGCAATACAGAATACAGTACATTATATGTTTTAGAATTGTCACTAGTGACGATTCTCTATAGGTACATCAAGTTGCATTGGGATTGGTGGACAACAAAGTTTCAGTATGGCAGTGTAGGGGCTGGCTCCACATGATTGGCTGGTGCAGGGATGTT
The DNA here is from genome assembly GCF_040938575.1 of Ambystoma mexicanum. NCBI lineage: Eukaryota > Metazoa > Chordata > Amphibia > Caudata > Ambystomatidae > Ambystoma > Ambystoma mexicanum. Next base: position 218,627,184 of record NC_090935.1, on the reverse strand, counting down.
ACTTCGAGTGGCACGTGGTCAGCTGGGCTCATCTGGGTGGTGTGAAGGTCAGGTTGGTTCCACAAGAAGAGGTCATTCTGGTCTAAGCTATGCTACATGCCATCTCCTGACATGCAATGAATAATACAGAATATAAACCAAGTAGTAATATATGGGGACACCTATAAATTGAAGACACATATTTACACATTCCGGCTTCAGGCCTTTGTAGTCATGAGGGGTACGAGGTCCTTGCTCCCCAGGTGCGTTATCAGTGGGCTTGATCTTAAGATGTATTTGCTATGGCGCCCCAGTGCTTGAATGAGTGAATTGATAGGTGTTGGTTTTAGGCAGGTGTTAAGATGGATTTCTGAACTCTGCCCTGGCGGCGCAGAAGTTCAGAAGGCCAACCTAATTACTTGGAACAGGGTAACCTCTGGACAAGCCAGACCAATCAGGGTAGCGATCGCGGCGGTCAAGACTAGGTCTCAAGAGGGGTGAGGGTGACTGAAAGCCCGCAATGAGCACACCAAGCAAGGACACTTACAAATTACTCCAAACAGGTGTTATATTACAAATATATACACATTTATTCCAAGGCCTTTAAAACAATGACCGTAGCGAGAAACTCTAGTAAACCAACACATAACATACCAATACAGTATATATACAAATACAAACAAGTCTCAAGCGTTAGATGCACGAAATGTGTAGTCCACCTAAAAGGGAATGAAAACAGGCAGTGCGAAATAATGCTTAGACCCAGTCCACCTTCAGAGGCACCTAACTAAAAGGAAGTCCGAGCCCTACGAAGAGTGGAGCCTTGTGCTCAAAAGTACCTGCACACGCTGGTGCCAACGGGCAAAAGGGGAGTCTCTTCGAGGGGAAATCAGGCAGTTCAATTTAGTGCACAAATGAAGAAGAACAGTGTTCCGCAACTCAAGCGCAGCCTCCACTGTGGGCAGAAGCAGAGCACGAGTATGGAAAGGCGTGCTGTTTTGACACAGCGGGGAAAAGCTATGGGCTCCTGAAGGAGGGCGCCCAGTTCCTAGCTATGCTACTCACTGGTCCCCGATGCAAGCAGACCCAGGCTTCTCCGCGTCAGTTTCAGTCGCTGGCAGGTTCAGAAGAGCAGGGGACGTCTCGTCGTCGTGTCGAGTCTGCAGCAGCAGAGTTGAGTAAAAGACGTCCCAAACGAAGGAACCCGCACAGTTTGTTACCACATCAGGGCAACGGAGCGGCCGTGTGTATCTGAGCCAAATGTACACTACTCACTTCAGACCTGGGAACGCCAAGTGTACGAATCGTGTGAGAGTGACAAGGGCTTGAAATACTACACAACCTGGCGGCGGTTACAGAGCAAGACTCCTGTGTAGGCTGGTCAGTCTGATGGATGGCCCAGAGACGCTTCCGAAGGCTTACTAGCAGGAGATGGTGAAGATGCCGAGAATAGCTGTTCCCGCTATTCCAAGGGTCGAAGTACCAGTACAGGCCTTCTGGTTCGATCAAAGGTGAAAAGGGTTTCACAAGGCGACAGCAGTGCAGAGGAGCAGTCCTTCAGCGGGTCACCAGCGATTCCTCGGTTCAGCCTCGTGGTTGCAGGATACTTGGCTCCTGTATTCCTTTGTTCGTGAGAACTCAGGAGATCGACATGGTAGTGGTGTTTCCAGCCCCCTCTTATCCACGGTTCCCTTTGCGCCAAAACGGAGGGGACCCAATGGGAGATCCGCTCATCAACACTCACACCATTCGTGGACCTATCACGGACCACGGTGGTCCAAGGCATTCACACCACCCTAGACTCTCTGGCACCCAGGATGCGTATTGAGACCAGACATCCCAGCCCACATCCTGGAGGCACACACCAGGCATGTAGAAGCCCGCGAAAGCATCCGTGTTTTGCGGGAAAGTACACGCCCAAATAAGGAAGGCCCTGGGTCGGCTCGACCTGGGGAAGGTGAAGGGAGCAAGACGGTCAGCGGACAGGACAAAGGAGCCTCGTGGTCTGGCCATTTTGGTAGCCAGGCCACCATTTTGGGCTAAGCGCGAGAAACGTGCTTAAAACGCCAAAAGGAGCTCAAAACACAAGAAACGATCGCTGCCACCATTCCCGTCCGTGAATCACTTGCACCGATCAGTTACAATCCTAAAAGAGTATCTAGGGCCTGTAGAAGGCTAGAGACCCAAGAGAGCAGTAACTTAGCTTACAGTGCCCTCTTATGTCATGTTGCACGAAAGCAGCAACATGATAAAAGAAACTACGGAAAACAGCGTTCCCCGGTACTGACTGTCTTAAGGGCATGTCAGTTTCCCCGTAAGAATGGAGCGAAAGCCCAGAGGAGTGCGGCAGAAGGCTGCACTTCTCTGGCAAAGTCGAGAACAAGGTGAAAAACAACAGCAAAACGTTTAGGGGTTGCCACATGGAAGGAAAATTACCTACAATTACGAAATCTTTCCTAACACTCGCCCCTCCCAGACTATGGACAGGGGGAACTAATCCACCCCTGGATAAGTCTCTTGTTCAGGTCGGTTAAACATTCTGGACAACCCATCAGCATTGCTATGTTGGACACCTGGCCTATGCTCAATAGTGAAGTCGAAGCCTTGTAGACTTATGGACCACCTAAGCAACTTTGGAATCTCCCCCTTTATGTTCATGAGCCACTTTAAGGGCTTATGGTCAGTTTGCACAGTGAAGTGGGCCCCATAGAGGTAGGGACTCAGCTTCCGTAGGGCCCACACAACAGAGAAACATTCTTTCTCTACCGTGGACCATCTGAGCTCTCTGTCCTTAAGCTGGCGACTAATAAAACCAATAGGGTGTTCCTTACCCTTCTCATCTACTTGCGATAGTACAGCTCCTACCCCAGCATCAGAGGCGTCCGTCTGCACGATAAAAGGTCTTTGATAATCAGGTGCCCTGAGGACAGGGGCCTGGCACAAGGAGTCGTTTAAGCCATTGAAGGCCTTCTCACACTCGTCGGTCCAAGTTACCTTCTTGGGTTTCTTCGGAATTGTGAGGGCAGTCAGAGGGGCAGCTATGGTGCCATAGTCTGCTACGAAATTGCGGTAATACCCCTGAGTCCTAAGAAGGCTCTCACTTGGGTTTGCGTAGTGGGGGTAGGCCAGTCTTGTACTGCTTGTACTTTACTGGGAAGAGGCTGTATCCTCCCTCCACCTACTTCATGTCCAAGGTAAACCACTGAGCCTTGTCCAATCTGGCATTTACTAGCCTTTATGGTCAAGTGTGCTTTCTGAAGAGCCTGGAGCACTATCCCGAGGTGTTTCGCATGGTCTTCCCAGGTGGCACTGAAAACTGCTATATCGTCCAGATATGCAAGACAGAATTCGTCCAACCCATTCAAAACATGATTCACAAGCCTCTGGAAAGTGGCAGGTGCATTCTTCAACCCGAACGGCATTACCCGGAATTGGTAAAGGCCGTCTGGAGTAGAAAACGCTGTCTTTTCCTTGGCATGTTCTGCTAAAGCTATTTGCCAATAGCCAGCAGTGAGGTCAAACGTGCTGAGGTACTTGGAGGCACCCAAAGTATCCACCAGCTCATCTGTTCGAGGCAAGGGGTGTGCATCTGTCTTGGTGACAGCATTCAGAGCCCTGTAATGCACGCAGAACCTCAATTCAGAAGTGCCTGCCTTTGGAACCAAAACCACAGGGCTGGACCAAGGACTACTAGAGGGTTCAATCACCCCAAGGTCTAACATCTTGTTGACCTCGGTCTTAATATAAGACCGTACTTTGTCTGACATCCTGTAACCCCTACTTTTGGTAGGTACACTGTCTCCTGTGTCTATGTTATGTTTGCACCAAGGTGTCAAACCAGGCGACTGTGAAAACAGGGGGGAAAACTGCCTAAGCAAACTTTTCACCTCAGCCTGCTGATCAGAAGTCAGGTGAGGGGCCACTCGGACACCCTCAAAGGAGCTATCTGAAGGACCGCTTTGGAACAGGTCGGGGAGAGGTTCAGACTCCTCTTCCTCAACATCTGAAGCCAGTAGCAGTGCTGCAATTTCAACTCTTGGGACGAAAGCCTTCAGCCTATTCACGTGAAACACTTTTGGAGCCTGTCCAGGCCTTCCAAGGTCCACTAAATAGTTAACCTCACCCAGGGGCTCCACCACTGTGTAAGGGCCTGACCATTTGTCCTGTAAAGCTCGAGGCCTTATGGGATTCATGATCAGGACTTGCTGACCAGGTGTAAAGTTGATGAGGGAAGCTTTCTGGTCGTACCAGTGTTTCACCAGCGCTTGTCCTGCCTTCAATTTATCACTAGCCAAGCCCATCAGAAGTACCATCCGTTTTCTGAGCCCTAGCACATAATCAACTACGTTGGTAGTAACAGGGGGAGTGGGCATCTCCCATCCCTCTTTGACTATGGCTAAGGGTCACCGTACAGGATGACCAAACAGAAGTTCGAAGGGGCTGAAGCCAACACCCTCCTGTGGTACCTCTCGGTAGGCAAACAGTAAGCATGGTAAAAGAAGATCACATTTTCTTCTCTGAGGTTCTTCCAGAGCCCCAATCATGCTCTTTAACGTTCTGTTGAAACGTTCCACCAGACCATTGTTCTGGGGGTGGTATGCAGAAGAGAACTTGTAGGTGACCCCACATTCTTTCCACATAGCCTGCATATACTTTGACATAAAGTTGCTGCCACGATCCGACACAACTTCTTTAGGGAAGCCAACCCTAGTAAATATGCCAAGTAAAGCTTTTGCAACTGACTTGGCAGTTACAGTTTTCAATGGGATGGCCTCAGGATATCTGGTTGCATGGTTGACCAGCACCAGGATAAACCTATTGCCAGAGGATGTTTGCGGGTCAAGGGGACCAACGATGTCAATCCCTACCCTTTCAAATGGTACCCCCACAACTGGGAGTGGTACCAAGGGAGCTTGGATTGTCGAGCCAACCGCACCAGATAACTGGCAGGAGGCACAACTCCTGCAGTGACTTTCTACTTGCACCCCCATCTTGGGCCAGTAGAAGTGCATGGATAACCTTTGCTTGGTCCTCTTAATACCAAGGTGACCAGCAAGGGGCACTTCATGCGCCAACTGCAGGAGGAAGGGTCTTACAGCAAAGGGAACCACCAACCTCCTATGGTCTCCTTCTGTAGACTCTGTGGGCTCACTATACAGGAGTCCACCTTCCCAATAAATCATATGCGTCCCAGGAGGTTCACCCTCAAGCTGGGAGCAGGCCTGTCTCCTTAGGCCTTCTAGAGATGGGCACTCACGTTGGCCTTTACTGAATTCGTCCCTATCAGGACCACTTTCTACTAACAAGTCTTTTAGTTCAGGATGATCGTTGGGGTCAAATACTTCAGGCATCGCCACCTCCTCGTCAGGCCCGGGCGATTGACCAACTTCCTCCACCGCAGTGGTAAGCGAGCTCGGGGGAATATTCTCTTTCCCTCGTCTTGACTTGTTTACTCCTTTCGCCTTGGGTTTCCCCTTCGGCTGGGGCGGCGTATTGGTCTTGGCCAATGCTGCCCGTGCTTGAGACAGTGTGTAGGGTCTTTCGGCAGTGTCTCCTACGAGCCCTAAAGCTCTGAGATCATTACCTAACAAGACCTTTCCTGGGACGTTTCTCTGAATGCTCACTGGAATCCTGACTGCTGTACCATTTAAAGTAAGATTTACAGGTATTACTGGGAACATACGGAGTGGGCCGTCAGCCAACTTAGTGGGCATCAGAGTAGCTCTGGCAACTTCCTCTGAGTCTACCAAGGTAGAATGCACTACAGTGCGACTGCACCCACTATCCTTAAGAGCTGGAGTATCTACTCCATTGATCAGCACACTGTCTTTAAAGTAGTGCTTGGTATTATCTGGAATCCTAGCATAAGCCTCTGCGACTTTAGGCTCCCAGGAACCCAGGGAAACTAAAACTACCTCAGCTTCTATCCCGCTGGGGAATGAGTCTGAGGAGAAGGATGCTCCTGTAATCTCTTCTTCCTCGTAGGAGGAGAAGGCCAGATTAGCGGAGTGGACCCCCAAAGGTCTAACCTTACACCGGGAATCCCCCCTCACGTGGTCAGTTGCTCCACAAGCAAAACAAGATCCATTGGGTCTGTTTACATAGGGAGGCTTATTGTAACCAGAGTTCTGTTTCGGAGGCTGACCTCCACTACCCTGTGAGTTCTCTTGTGTCTTACCCTTATTTTTCTTTTTGTGGCCCTTTTGAGAAGACGATTTATCAGATTCTCCACCCTCCTTATCTTTGGACTTTTTCCCTTCCTCCTGCTTACCAGGATGAGTTTTTTCCTTATGGGACACTCGATGTGACACCCATAAGTCTGCTGCAATGGCCAGCTTCTTAGGATCTATCTCCTTCGAATCGGCCAAATGCTGCTTAAGCTCCGGGGAAGAAGATGCAAAAATGTGTTCCAGCATGACAAGATTTATTATGCCTTCGAAGGTAGAAACCTTATAACCTTCGAACCAGCCAGTTAAGTTTTTCAAGGATTCGGTGACATAAGATACCCAAGTACCACCTTCCTTTTTCTTATACTCTCTGAATCGTTTCAAATATTGGGCCGGAGTCTTCCCAAATTTTAAAATGAGGGTTTGCTTTAACATTGCAAAATCAGCTCGCTCAGCCTTCGACATTTCCATAATGGCACTACAGCCAGAATGGGGCAGTCTGCTGAGTAACCAGGCAATCTTATCAGCATTGTCAACTTGTTGAACTTCGCATGCATACTCAAACGCATTCAGCAAATCCATAATGTCATTCCTTTCCTCATACACACTGAGCAGATCTTTAGGAAACCTTGGATGAGAGGAGGCCCCAGACCCATGTCCAGGACCCTTGGACCCATTTGCAACCTGAAGCTTGGCCAGTTCCAACTGGTGATCCTTGTCTTTCTGTTTTTCTGGCTGTTCGATTTTTAGTTTGGCTATGCTGAATTCAAGCTCCTTCTGCCTAAACCGCAGCTCTTGCTTCTTGAATTCAAGCATAGCCTCCCCATCAGCACTGGCAGAGGAAACATTAGACATCTCATCCTCCCTGTCCTCGTGGTCCTGGTGGATCAGTGCAGCGGCAGAACCGTCGGTTCTACCAGTGAGAGCAGCCCCACCTTCTTCCGCACTGTCCTCAGAAGTTATAGCGTCAAGCAGCGCTTCTTGCCACGCCATGATTCTTTGGATCATATCCAATTTAGTGCCTTGAGAGGAAACACCTCTCTCCGCACACATCTTTTTCAATGTTTCTGATTTGGAAGCATTTAAAGTTAACAAGGTATTTGTTTCCATACTGTTAGATAGGACTATGGCCTTTTTAAAGTTATACTAGAACAATTCACTACATGTCCTTGTAGGAATAACTTGAAATGCCCTAGTTCGTGCTCAACACTGGATACCTTCAGTTGTATCCCACCGCTGTACACCAATTTGTTAAGATGGATTTCTGAACTCTGTCCTGGCGGCGCAGAAGTTCAGAAGGCCAACCTAATTACTTGGAACAGGGTAACCTCTGGACAAGCCAGACCAATCAGGGTAGCGATCGCGGGGGTCAAGACTAGGTCTCAAGAGGGGTGAGGGTGACTGAAAGCCCGCAATGAGCACACCAAGCAAGGACACTTACAAATTACTCCAAACAGGTGTTATATTAAAAATATATACACATTTATTCCAAGGCCTTTAAAACAATGACCGTAGCGAGAAATCACAATACAACTCTAGTAAACCAACACATACCATACCAATACAATATATATACAAATACAAACAAATCTCAAGCGTTAGATGCACGAAATGTGTAGTCCACCTAAAAGGGAATGAAAACAGGCAGTGCGAAATAATGCTTAGACCCAGTCCACCTTCAGAGGCACCTAACTAAAAGGAAGTCCGAGCCCTACGAAGAGTGGAGCCTTGTGCTCAAAAGTACCTGCACACGCTGGTGCCAACGGACAAAAGGGGAGTCTCTTCGAGGGGAAATCAGGCAGTTCAATTTAGTGCACAAATGAAGAAGAACAGTGTTCCGCAACTCAAGCGCAGCCTCCACTGTGGGCAGAAGCAGAGCACGAGTACTGAAAGGCGTGCTGTTTTGACACAGCGGGGAAAAGCTATGGGCTCCTGCAGGAGGGCGACCAGTTCCTAGCTATGCTACTCACCGGTCCCCGATGCAAGCAGACCCAGGCTTCTCCGCGTCAGTTTCAGTCGCTGGCAGGTTCAGAAGAGCAGGGGACGTCTCGTCGTCGTGTCGAGTCTGCAGCAGCAGAGTTGAGTAAAAGACGTCCCAAACGAAGGAACCCGCACAGTTTGTTACCACAGCAGGGCAACGGAGCGGCCGTGTGTATCTGAGCCAAATGTACACTACTCACTTCAGACCTGGGAACGCCAAGTGTACGAATCGTGTGAGAGTGACAAGGGCTCGAAATACTACACAACTGGCGGCGGTTACAGAGCAAGACTCCTGTGTAGGCTGGTCAGTCTGCTGGATGGCCCAGAGACGCTTCCGAAGGCTTACTAGCAGGAGATGGTGAAGATGCCGAGAATAGCTGTTTCCGCTATTCCAAGGGTCGAAGTACCAGTACAGGCCTTCTGGTTCGATCAAAGGTGAAAAGGGTTTCACAAGGCGACAGCAGTGCAGAGGAGCAGTCCTTCAGCGGGTCACCAGCGATTCCTCGGTTCAGCCTCGTGGTTGCAGGATACTTGGCTCCTGTATTCCTTTGTTCGTGAGAACTCAGGAGATCGACATGGTAGTGGTGTTTCCAGCCCCCTCTTATCCATGGTTCCCTTTGTGCCAAAACGGAGGGGACCCAATGGGAGATCCGCTCATCAACACTCACACCATTCGTGGACCTATCACGGACCACGGTGGTCCCAGGCATTCACACCACCCTAGACTCTCTGGCACCCAGGATGCGTATTGAGACCAGACATCCCAGCCCACATCCTGGAGGCACACACCAGGCATGTAGAAGCCCGCGAAAGCATCCGTGTTTCGCGGGAAAGTACACGCCCAAATAAGGAAGGCCCTGGGTCGGCTCGACCTGGGGAAGGTGAAGGGAGCAAGACGGTCAGCGGACAGGACAAAGGAGCCTCGTGGTCTGGCCATTTTGGTAGCCAGGCCACCATTTTGGGCTAAGCGCGAGAAACGTGCTTAAAACGCCAAAAGGAGCTCAAAACACAAGAAACGATCGCTGCCACCATTCCCGTCCGTGAATCACTTGCACCGATCAGTTACAATCCTAAAAGAGTATCTAGGGCCTGTAGAAGGCTAGAGACCCAAGAGAGCAGTAACTTAGCTTACAGTGCCCTCTTGTGTCATGTTGCACGAAAGCCGCAACATGATAAAAGAAACTACGGAAAACAGCGTTCCCCGGTACTGACTGTCTTAAGGGCATGTCAGTTTCCCCGTAAGAATGGAGCGAAAGCCCAGAGGAGTGCGGCAGAAGGCTGCACTTCTCTGGCAAAGTCGAGAACAAGGTGAAAAACAACAGCAAAAAGTTTAGGGGTTGCCACATGGAAGGAAAATTACCTACAATTACGAAATCTTTCCTAACACTCGCCCCTCCCAGACTATGGACAGGGGGAACTAATCCACCCCTGGATAAGTCTCTTGTTCAGGTCGGTTAAACATTCTGGACAACCCATCAGCATTGCTATGTTGGACACCTGGCCTATGCTCAATAGTGAAGTCGAAGCCTTGTAGACTTATGGACCACCTAAGTAACTTTGGAATCTCCCCCTTTATGTTCATGAGCCACTTTAAGGGCTTATGGTCAGTTTGCACAGTGAAGTGGGCCCCATAGAGGTAGGGACTCAGCTTCCGTAGGGCCCACACAACAGAGAAACATTCTTTCTCTACCGTGGACCATCTGAGCTCTCTGTCCTTAAGCTGGCGACTAATAAAACCAATAGGGTGTTCCTTAGCCTTTACATCTACTTGCGATAGTACAGCTCCTACCCCAGCGTCAGAGGCGTCCGTCTGCACGATAAAAGGTCTTTGATAATCAGGGGCCCTGAGGACAGGGGCCTGGCACAAGGAGTCGTTTAAGCCATTGAAGGCCTTCTCACACTCGTCGGTCCAAGTTACCTTCTTGGGTTTCTTCGGAATTGTGAGGGCAGTCAGAGGGGCAGCTATGGTGCCATAGTCTGCCACGAAATTGCGGTAATACCCCTGAGTCCTAAGAAGGCTCTCACTTGGGTTTGCGTAGTGGGGGTAGGCCAGTCTTGTACTGCTTGTACTTTACTGGGAAGAGGCTGTATCCTCCCTCCACCTACTTCATGTCCAAGGTAAACCACTGAGCCTTGTCCAATCTGGCATTTACTAGCCTTTATGGTCAGGTGTGCTTTCTGAAGAGCCTGGAGCACTATCCCGAGGTGTTTCGCATGGTCTTCCCAGGTGGCACTGAAAACTGCTATATCGTCCAGATATGCAAGACAGAATTCGTCCAACCCATTCAAAACATGATTCACAAGCCTCTGGAAAGTGGCAGGTGCATTCTTCAACCCGAACGGCATTACCCGGGATTGGTAAAGGTCGTCTGGAGTAGAACGCTGTCTTCTCCTTGGCATGTTCTGCTAAAGCTATTTGCCAATAGCCAGCAGTGAGGTCAAACGTGCTGAGGTACTTGGAGGCACCCAAAGTATCCACCAGCTCATCTGTTCGAGGCAAGGGGTGTGCATCTGTCTTGGTGACAGCATTCAGAGCCCTGTAATGCACGCAGAACCTCAATTCAGAAGTGCCTGCCTTTGGAACCAAAACCACAGGGCTGGACCAAGGACTACTAGAGGGTTCAATCACCCCAAGGTCTAACATCTTGTTGACCTCGGTCTTAATATAAGACCGTACTTTGTCTGACATCCTGTAACCCCTACTTTTGGTAGGTACACTGTCTCCTGTGTCTATGTTATGTTTGCACCAAGGTGTCAAACCAGGCGACTGTGAAAACAGGGGGGAAAACTGCCTAAGCAAACTTTTCACCTCAGCCTGCTGATCAGAAGTCAGGTGAGGGGCCACTCGGACACCCTCAAAGGAGCTATCTGAAGGACCGCTTTGGAACAGGTCGGGGAGAGGTTCAGACTCCTCTTCCTCAACATCTGAAGCCAGTAGCAGTGCTGCAATTTCAACTCTTGGGACGAAAGCCTTCAGCCTATTCACGTGAAACACTTTTGGAGCCTGTCCAGGCCTTCCAAGGTCCACTAAATAGTTAACCTCACCCAGGGGCTCCACCACTGTGTAAGGGCCTGACCATTTGTCCTGTAAAGCTCGAGGCCTTATGGGATTCATGATCAGGACTTGCTGACCAGGTGTAAAGTTGATGAGGGAAGCTTTCTGGTCGTACCAGTGTTTCACCAGCGCTTGTCGTGCCTTCAATTTATCACTAGCCAAGCCCATCAGAAGTACCATCCGTTTTCTGAGCCCTAGCACATAATCAACTACGTTGGTAGTAACAGGGGGAGTGGGCATCTCCCATCCCTCTTTGACTATGGCTAAGGGTCACCGTACAGGATGACCAAACAGAAGTTCGAAGGGGCTGAAGCCAACACCCTCCTATGGTACCTCTCGGTAGGCAAACAGTAAGCATGGTAAAAGAAGATCACATTTTCTTCTCTGAGGTTCTTCCAGAGCCCCAATCATGCTCTTTAATGTTCTGTTGAAACGTTCCACCAGACCATTGTTCTGGGGGTGGTATGCAGAAGAGAACTTGTAGGTGACCCCACATTCTTTCCACATAGCCTGCATATACTTTGACATAAAGTTGCTGCCACGATCCGACACAACTTCTTTAGGGAAGCCAACCCTAGTAAATATGCCAAGTAAAGCTTTTGCAACTGACTTGGCAGTTACAGTTTTCAATGGGATGGCCTCAGGATATCTGGTTGCATGGTTGACCAGCACCAGGATAAACCTATTGCCAGAGGATGTTTGCGGGTCAAGGGGACCAACGATGTCAATCCCTACCCTTTCAAATGGTACCCCCACAACTGGGAGTGGTACCAAGGGAGCTTGGATTGTCGAGCCAACCTCACCAGATAACTGGCAGGAAGCACAACTCCTGCAGTGACTTTCTACTTGCACCCCCATCTTGGGCCAGTAGAAGTGCATGGATAACCTTTGCTTGGTCCTCTTAATACCAAGGTGACCAGCAAGGGGCACTTCATGCACCAACTGCAGGAGGAAGGGTCTTACAGCAAGGGGAACCACCAACCTCCTATGGTCTCCTTCTGTAGACTCTGTGGGCTCACTATACAGGAGTCCACCTTCCCAATAAATCATATGCGTCCCAGGAGGTTCACCCTCAAGCTGGGAGCAGGCCTGTCTCCTTAGGCCTTCTAGAGATGGGCACTCACGTTGGCCTTTACTGAATTCGTCCCTATCAGGACCACTTTCTACTAACAAGTCTTTTAGTTCAGAATGATCGTTGGGGTCAAATACCTCAGGCATCGCCACCTCCTCGTCAGGCCCGGGCGATTGACCAACTTCCTCCACCGCAGTGGTAAGCGAGCTCGGGGGAATATTCTCTTTCCCTCGTCTTGACTTGTTTACTCCTTTCGCCTTGGATTTCCCCTTCGGCTGGGGCGGCGTATTGGTCTTGGCCAATGCTGCCCGTGCTTGAGACAGTGTGTAGGGTCTTTCGGCAGTGTCTCCTACGAGCCCTAAAGCTCTGAGATCATTACCTAACAAGACCTTTCCTGGGACGTTTCTCTGAATGCTCACTGGAATCCTGACTGCTGTACCATTTAAAGTAAGATTTACAGGTATTACTGGGAACATACAGAGTGGGCCGTCAGCCAACTTAGTGGGCATCAGAGTAGCTCTGGCAACTTCCTCTGAGTCTACCAAGGTAGAATGCACTACAGTGCGACTGCACCCACTATCCCTAAGAGCTGGAGTATCTACTCCATTGATGAGCACACTGTCTTTAAAGTAGTGCTTGGTATTATCTGGAATCCTAGCATAAGCCTCTGCGACTTTAGGCTCCCAGGAACCCAGGGAAACTAAAACTACCTCAGCTTCTATCCCGCTGGGGAATGAGTCTGAGGAGAAGGATGCTCCTGTAATCTCTTCTTCCTCGTAGGAGGAGAAGGCCAGATTAGCGGAGTGGACCCCCAAAGGTCTAACCTTACACCGGGGATCCCCCTTCACGTGGTCAGTTGCTCCACAAGCAAAACAAGATCCATTGGGTCTGTTTACATAGGGAGGCTTATTGTAACCAGAGTTCTGTTTCGGAGGCTGACCTCCACTACCCTGTGAGTTCTCTTGTGTCTTACCCTTATTTTTCTTTTTGTGGCCCTTTTGAGAAGAAGATTTATCAGATTCTCCACCCTCCTTATCTTTGGACTTTTTCCCTTCCTCCTGCTTACCAGGATGAGTTTTGTCCTTATGGGACACTCGATGTGACACCCATAAGTCTGCTGCAATGGCCAGCTTCTTAGGATCTATCTCCTTCGAATCGGCCAAATGCTGCTTAAGCTCCGGGGAAGAAGATGCAAAAATGTGTTCCAGCATGACAAGATTTATTATGCCTTCGAAGGTAGAAACCTTATAACCTTTGACCCAGCCAGTTAGGTTTTTCAAGGATTCGGTGACATAAGATACCCAAGTACCACCTTCCTTTTTCTTATACTCTCTGAATCGTTTCAAATATTGGGCCGGAGTCTTCCCAAACTTTAAAATGAGAGTTTGCTTTAACATTGCGAAATCAGCTCGCTCAGCCTTTGACATTTCCATAATGGCACCACAGCCAGAATGGGGCAGTCTGCTGAGTAACCAGGCAATCTTATCAGCATTGTCAACTTGTTGAACTTCGCATGCATACTCAAACGCATTCAGCCAGTCCATAATGTCATTCCTTTCCTCATACACACTGAGCAGATCTTTAGGAAACCGTGGATGAGAGGAGGCCCCAGACCCATGTCCAGGACCCTTGGACCCATTTGCAACCTGAAGCTTGGCCAGTTCCAACTGGTGATCCTTCTCTTTCTGTTTTTCTGGCTGTTCGATTTTTAGTTTGGCTATGCTGAATTCAAGCTCCTTCTGCCTAAACCGCAGCTCTTGCTTCTTGAATTCAAGCATAGCCTCCCCATCAGCACTGGCAGAGGAAACATTAGACATCTCATCCTCCCTGTCCTCGTGGTCCTGGTGGATCAGTGCAGCGGCAGAACCGTCGGTTCTACCAGTGAGAGCAGCCCCACCTTCTTCCGCACTGTCCTCAGAAGTTATAGCGTCAAGCAGCGCTTCTTGCCACGCCATGATTCTTTGGATCATATCCAATTTAGTGCCTTGAGAGGAAACACCTCTCTCTGCACACATCTTTTTCAATGTTTCTGATTTGGAAGCATTTAAAGTTAACAAGGTATTTGTTTCCATACTGTTAGATAGGACTATGGCCTTTTTAAAGTTATACTACAACAATTCACTACATGTCCTGGTAGGAATAACTTGAAATGCCCTAGTTCGTGCTCAACACTGGATACCTTCAGTTGTATCCCACCGCTGTACACCAATTTGTTAAGACGGATTTCTGAACTCTGTCCTGGCGGCGCAGAAGTTCAGAAGGCCAACCTAATTACTTGGAACAGGGTAACCTCTGGACAAGCCAGACCAATCAGGGTAGCGATCGCGGCGGTCAAGACTAGGTCTCAAGAGGGGTGAGGGTGACTGAAAGCCTGCAATGAGCACACCAAGCAAGGACACTAAAAAATTACTCCAAACAGGTGTTATATTAAAAATATACACACATTTATTCCAAGGCCTTTAAAACAATGACCGTAGCGAGAAATCACAATACAACTCTAGTAAATCAACACATACCATACCAATACAATATATATACAAATACAAACAAGTCTCAAGCGTTAGATGCACGAAATGTGTAGTCTACCTAAAAGGGAAGGAAAACAGGCAGTGCGAAATAATGCTTAGACCCAGTCCGCCTTCAGAGGCACCTAACTAAAAGGAAGTCCGAGCCCTACGAAGAGTGGAGCCTTGTGCTCAAAAGTACCTGTACACGCTGGTGCAAACGGGCAAAAGGGGAGTCTCTTTGAGGGAAATCAGGCAGTTCAGTTTGGTGCACAAATGAAGAAGAACAGTGTTCCGTGACTCAAGCGCAGCCTCCACTGTGGGCAGAAGCAGAGCGCGAGTACGGAAAGGCGTGCTGTTTTGACACAGCGGGGAAAAGCTATGGGCTCCTGCAGAAGGGCGACCAGTTCCTAGCTATGCTACTCACCGGTCCCCGATGCAAGCAGACCCAGGCTCCTCCGCGTCAGTTTCAGTAGCTGGCAGGTTCAGAAGAGCAGGGGACATCTCATCGTCGTGTCGAGTCTGCAGCAGCAGAGTTGAGTAAAAGACGTCCCAAACGAAGGAACCCGCACAGTTTGTTACCACAGCAGGGCAACGGAGCGGCCGTGTGTATCTGAGCCACATGTACACTACTCACTTCAGACCTGGGAACGCCAAGTGTACGAATCGTGTGAGAGAGACAAGGGCTCGAAATACTACACATCCTGGTGGCGGTTACAGAGCAAGACTCCTGTGTAGGCTGGTCAGTCTGCTGGATGGCCCAGAGACGCTTCCGAAGGCTTGCTAGCAGGAGATGGTGAAGATGCCGAGAATAGCTTTTCCCGCTATTCCAAGGGTCGAAGTACCAGTACAGGCCTTCTGGTTCGATCAAAGGTGAAAAGGGTTTCACAAGGCGACAGCAGTGCAGAGGAGCAGTCCTTCAGCGGGTCACCAGCGATTCCTCGGTTCAGCCTCGTGGTTGCAGGATACTTGGCTCCTGTATTCCTTTGTTCGTGAGAACTCAGGAGATCGACATGGAAGTGGTGTTTCCAGCCCCCTCTTATCCACGGTTCCCTTTGCGCCAAAACGGAGGGGACCCAATGGGAGATCCGCTCATCAACACTCACACCATTCGTGGACTTATCACGGACCACGGTGGTCCCAGGCATTCACACCACCCTAGACTCTCTGGCACCCAGGATGCGTATTGAGACCAGACATCCCAGCCCACATCCTGGAGGCACACACCAGGCATGTAGAAGCCCGCGAAAGCATCCGTGTTTCGCGGGAAAGTACATGCCCAAATAAGGAAGGCCCCGGGTCGGCTCGACCTGGGGAAGGCGAAGGGAGCAAGACGGTCAGCGGACAGGACAAAGGAGCCTCGTGGTCTGGCCATTTTGGGAGCCAGGACACCATTTTGGGCTAAGCGCGAGAAACACGCTTAAAACGCCAAAAGGAGCTCAAAACACAAGAAACGATCGCTGCCACCATTCCCGTCCGTGAATCACTTACACCGATCAGTTACAATCCTAAAAGAGTATCTAGGGCCTGTAGAAGGCTAGAGACCCAAGAGAGCAGTAACTTAGCTTACAGTGCCCTCTTGTGTCATGTTGCACGAAAGCCGCAACATGATAAAAGAAACTACGGAAAACAGCATTCCCCGGTACTGACTGTCTTAAGGGCATGTCAGTTTCCCCGTAAGAATGGAGCGAAAGCCCAGAGGAGTGCGGCAGAAGGCTGCACTTCTCTGGCAAAGTCGAGAACAAGGTGAAAAACAACAGCAAAAAGTTTAGGGGTTGCCACATGGAAGGAAAATTACCTACAATTACGAAATCTTTCCTAACAGCGGGATATATGATGACATGAGACCAGTTATATTGGGACCATTCTAGGGTGGTCAGTGGGGAAGGGTCACACTCTGCTACATCAAATAATCCATGGATGGGCAAAGGTTGAACTGGCAATAACTTCCAAAGGTGAGGGTGAGAGGAGCAAGAGCAGGTTTGTGGAGACGAATGGGCCACAATTGAAATTCAGCCAGGGTCACACACAGGGCAATGAGCACAGAGGAAGGAAAAAAGAATACAGTTTCCGTTCGCAACAATTCACGCCAAAGCATCCATGAGAAAGAAGCCTGGCTAGCTCAGACACGGAAGGATTTGGTGGGGGCTATCTGTGTGCATGGTGCATGGCACTGCAAAAGGGGAGAGGAGGCTTCACAGGGCCCAGGATGCGGGTAAGTCCAAAAATGGAGTCAAGTTATACACAAAAAGGAGTCCTAATGTGTCTTGCAGTAGCCCCGCTTCCACTGTAACCAGGGAAGGGAAGGGAGGACGTCTCCCCACTATTGCATGAGTATTAAGTCTATTTTGCGCCAAATGTACAGGGGGGGCAAATCGACCCTTCCTCCCTTACACAGTGTTGGTTGGGGAGAGATGTTAACAAAATATGGCAACAAGCTGGATATGCTGGTGTAAATTTATGCTCTAACATACATGATACAGCAACCTTTAATAACTATCAAGCACATTTGTGGCAGGCTCTAAGGGAGGTGTATACAGATATGTCAGAAATGCGTTCAATATTGGCTCGTAAAATGAAGCCAGATGAGGACCCTATGGAATATATACGGTCCATACAAGAAATGTGGACACAGGAAAATAAACAGTCTTGGGATGACAAAATACCTTTGTTTTACCACATCTTAGTGAAGGAGCTCCCTGCAGATGTGCAAACAGCTCTAGTGAAGATAGTAGGAATTAAGGATGGCCTGAGATACAGGCAACAATTGTACATTATTGCAAAAGAAAACTGGAGAAGGATAAGGAGACAGCTGATAATGCAACGAGAGCAGAAAACAAATTAGTTAAAAAACAAAAATGTCATTCCACAGGCTCAACAAGGGGTCTCCCAGTAGCACCAGTTGTGCAACCAGGAGGGTACACTCAAGTAGCAACGTGCAGCAACAGCCAAGGATTGTGCAGACATGTGGAGAAAACAGTTATATGGAACCGTATCAGACAGGCAGAGGATGTTACACTTGAGGAAGGGGAATTGGGTACACAGGAATGGGGTCATGATTTGGGGGACAGTGCTTTGCATGTGGAAATGTTGGTCAATTTGGATGGACTTGCCCGCTAATAGCACATGCAGGGCAACAACAGCAGCCTTATACTGTTACGCTCACCTGGTATCCACGGGGACGCCACCCTGCCGTAGGGACTCTGGTATCCTTCTCTGCGGCTCCCAGGTGTGACCAGCGGGGAAGTTCTGCCTGGAATACAGATGGCCAATGTTCAAGACTGGGCAACTGGGGTAAGCAACCCCCCACCACACCGTATGCCCGCAGCCCCTCTGGACCTCTCCTCACCTTGTTGTTAATTCAGGTGTGCTCTCCGTCCTGCCTTCTTGGCAGGGGCGCGTTGTCCTTTGTGGGCGAATGCAATTTAGTTACTTCACTATGCCGGCCGTTTTGAGTCTTTCAGGTAGGTCTTATTGCTGTTGTATATTGTTGTTATTGTTGCATGCCTTTCTTGGTTTAAATAATGTCTTTTTCTCTTCCTTAGGTGCACGGAAGTCCAATGTGATGCATTGGCTGAATTGGGTCTCGCCGGTAAATGATGACGTATTAAGAGCGCCTTGATGCAGTAAGTAGGCACTATGCGCAGCACTATGATGCCTTGCCTTTGCTAACCTGTTGTCTTTTCTTTCCCATAGATTGTGGTGCTCACCCGGTGTATGAAATCCCGAGGTGATGCTGGTCGAGGGGTGACTTGCAAGGTAAGCTTTTCGGCACAATTAGCTATGTTGTAAAAGTGTCTAATGTCTTGTTTTTTCCTTTTTTGCAGATCTACCGGTCCGGGAGACGCGCTGATCCTAGGATGCTGTTCGCAGTAGCTGTGGGCAGCTAACGATGAAATTACAGGTAAGCTGCTGCTGTTAACGATGTCCTTTTGTCTCTTTACAGATGCTGTTCTTCCGAGGTTCGCGGGTACAGCTGAACACGATGAGCGTCATGTTGCAGGATTGCAAAGTAACGCAAAGCGTGTTATCCAAATCGGGTGTGGTTTAAATAGCTTCAAGAAAGTAGTCCAGGTAAAGTAGTTCCTAGGCTACCACGCCCAAAACACTATACCGCATAGCTTGGTTCCAAGGAGCCAAGCTATGTGGATGCCTCCATGGTGGCTGGCACTTGAAATAAAGTAGTTCCCTAAACACAAGTCTTTATTAAGTATGAGCCTTGCGCCAAAGGTGCCAGGACTGTCCCCAAGAGGGCCTAGGCAAAGGATGCCTAAGTTTGTTGGCCCATGGGCTTGCCAGGATGGTTTCTGGATGTGGGTCGTGACATATACACAGGCACCTCAACTAATACAGGTGATACCACAGCAGCAACTACAGATACAGCCCACACAACCACAGGGTATGTCCACCCAGGGACAAGTGCAAGTGCAGGGTGGGGAGATGACATTAACCCCATGTACACACACCAGTACAGACACAAGTACACAAAGGGGTAACATTACTGGGATAGAACCCTGTGTCCCAATACACTGGAGTGATAGTGGTGGGCGGTAATTCATTTACATCATCCGCCAATAACTTTTCCCAATAGAGGTGCCCACAGGGAGTGTGAGTGTGTCCTATTCTAGCAGTAACTGAGGACCCTGAGGAGAAACCGGAGGTAGCAGTTCAGATAGGACAAAGGGGATTTTCTTTCTTATAGATACTGAAGCAACAAGATCATGCATAAAGGAAGAAGGATTTCCATTAGCTAAGAAATGTTTGGACACAGACAGCTTTTTGGGTACAATTTTGAAATTTTCCCTGATAAAAGATTTACCCTTGACAATAGGGACACAGAATATTGTAGCACCATTATTGTATTCAAAGGATACTCCTATCAACATTCTGGGAAGGAACTTACTCAGAAAATTGAACATCACAATTTCGTTTTCAGAGAAAAGGATGGTGTGCTCCATACCCGGAAGGTATCCAGCTGGAGTGGAAGTATTGATTCAGGCATACTACGCACACTGCGCGATGAGAGGGATACCCACACACACGGAGGGGTTTGTGTATGGGATGCACGTGTTAATGGTATGTTTAAAATTAATTGAAGGAAGGGTGTTTCGGCTGTCCAACAAATTTTTGTTCAGGCCACGGTGTCCCTCCTCTGGTAGTTCAGGCACACACACACTCCTGTACCTAGAGGAAGTAGTGGTACAGAAGGACATGATCCTATGGGTTGCCACTGATGAAGACAACATAGAATGGCATTCAATATTATGTATCGAGCCCACACTGACATTAAGAGGAGTGACACAGAGTTATTCGCGACAAAAGACAATAAAAGAAAGGGCAGTTCCCCAGATGACTCAGATAACAAAAAAGGGTTCAATATATTTGCAGGAAGATTTGGAAAAAGTGCCAAAAAGCTTATGGACAACAGAACCCCATGATGTAGGGATACTAAAAGGGGCAGGGCAGTACACATCGAATTAAAAGAAGGAGCACTATTTCCACGAGTAAAACAGTACCAGCTTTCTCGAGAAGCAGATGAAGGGATTTACGAGACACTGCATGCCTTATGGCTGCAAGGCATAATACAGGGGGGAACATCACGTAGCAACACGAGTACCTATCCGATGTAGAAATCAAATGGAGGGGCATGATGTTGTATACAGGATTTATGCCCTCTTACAAACATCATTGGGGAAGAGTATCCATTGGTTCCAATTCCAGCAGCAATTTTTTTGCAGCATTCCACTGGAGGCACATTATTTCACGTTGGTAGATATGAAGAACACAGTTTTCTCCATCGCACTACACCCAGACTCCAGGTATCTCACTGCGTTTATGTATCGTCGGACCAGGTTCGAACACACTAGAAGTGTAGAAAGGACTCAGTGACACTATTAACTTTGCTAGCTGACAAAGGATACCACGTGGACAAAGAGAAATTGCAGTACTGTCAAAAAGAAGTGGTGTACTTGGGTCAGATTGTGTCCGCAGACGGGAGAAAAATAACACCAGAAAGAGTAGAGTCCATACATAAAACTCCACGACCAAAAACAGTGAAGGGGATGCAGCAGTTTTTGGGCCTATGCAACTACTGCAAGGCATGGATTCTTGATTACTCCGCTTACACCAGGCCACTCCTGCAAGCATTAAGAGAAGCCCAGAAGCACAAAACAAACATACAATGGACAGCTAAAATGGGTGATAGCTTTGAGGAAGTAAAACATGAGTTAGCACATACACCAGTACTGGCTACACCCAATTACAAAGAGAAGTTTCACCTGCTGCATTTGCAATCAGAAAGCTTACACAATAATAATGGAGTGCCCCGTAATTTTATAAGTGGAGCATGAATTATGTGCAAACCTGGAAAAAAACAAAAACAACATTGACAACTCAGAGATCTTCAGGGTATGAGGCAATACTGACAAACCTAGCAATAGAAGTGGTGAGAGGCAGGACTATAAATCAAGCAGAATTAATTGCTGAAAAAATAGAGGAGGGAGATTACATACATACATGGCTGCATAGCATGCATAGACAGGAGCTAAGGTAACCCCTTGGTTAAGGAAGAGGTGATTGAAGAAGGGAACATGCTTTTCATTGACAGAAGCTCCAGTATTGATCAGACCACAGGACAGAGGCATTTGCATTCCGCAGTGGTGGGGCACAGACATGGAGTACACAAAGGGGAGGAGTTGATAGTGCACTCACAGACACCACTACCAGACCACTACTCTGCACAGGCAGCAGAACTGGTGGCCTAGATTGAGGCTCTGAACATGTCAGAAAACCAACTAGTGAACGTTTTCTCTGATTTGACCTACATTACTTCCACGGTGCACTTGGGGCCGACAAGGTGGGAAAGGAGAGGCTTCAAAAGAAGTGATGGTACACCTGTTCAGCATGCAGGATTACTGAGTAAATTATTAGAAATGTTACCACTCCCAGTAGAATTAGCTTTAATAAAGTTCAGGACCCTGTAAGGAAGACATGGTATCAATAGTGAAGACAGACACAAATGATGCACAGTTCAAGGGTGTTTATTGAACAGTATGGGTTAGAAAAACACCTATCTGGCCCTATATCTAAAGATGGGAGCACGCTCAACCATACAATATACAATAATAAATAAAATAGTCCTTGTGATTTCTGTCAAAACAAAATGGCCTATACTAACAAAACCTATTGCCTGCCCTGACACTACTACAACAAATATGTGCTGAGAAAATATGTATGTAAAAGAAAACAGTGTCCAAAAATAATGCAGCAGAATGACTGAGTATTTAGGTTCCGTTCCCTATGTTTTCAGCATGGGACAAGGTGGAACACTCTGGCTCTAGAACACACTCTGGCTTTCTGGGCATAAAGATGCAGTTCAGGACACAGTTCAGGGCCTTCCATGTCAAAGTCTCTTATTCACACAAGAAGTCTCTAGGTCGCAGACTGCCTTGGACGTATTCAAAACAAAGTTCCTTTTCTCTAGGGTAAAAAGTTCACAAACTTAAACATTCACAAACTTCGTAGATTCAGAGTTCAAAAAGACCACCCTCTGTCGGGAGTGCACCTTTCAATTCACAGATTCTCCTAAATTCAAAGGTCTCCCTCAACCGGGCTCGGACCGGTTGTTCACACTCCTTTTCTAGGTTCAAGCAATCAAAGACATTCGAATGTGCGAGGGGTTTGACAAATACCCTGCATGACCACTCCGAGTACTTATTCCTTTTCCCCTTTCCGTGACTCTTGTCGACAAACCAAAATAGTTCGGAGAAGGGAGGGAAGGGGGAAAAAACATACCGCGGTCTCCGGCGGGGGACGCTGGAAGCCTCTTGCCGAGTGGAGGCTCGGAGCGGGGATTGCACTGCTCCGAGTCCCCACACGCCTGAAGGCTTCCATCGTCCCCCTCCAGAGACCAAGGGATAGAAGGTAAGTGGGGTGGGGAGGGTAGGGAGGTGGGAGGAGGGAGGAAAGTGGAAAAAAACAAAAAAGAAAAGCCTTACCTGAATCGCCGGCGGGGCACGAAGGCAGCCTCCAGCCATGTGGAGGCTCAGAGCGGGGATTGCCCCATTTCGAGCCTCCTCATTGGCTAAGGGGCTGCCTCGCCCCTTGCCGGGAACAGAGTACCCAGTGCGCGCAGGACGCACTGGCATACAAGGGAATACCGTGTGGTATTGCTTGCAAAAGAGCCAATCCACACGTTGTATTCCCGGTGCGCAGCACATGCCGGTTACTAATGGCTAATATGGATGGCTAATATGGACTTGTATGATACACCAGAGTGACATCAGTTTAATGTAGATACAGTGAACCAATATCATCGGCCACAAGAAACTGAGGATATCCCTATAAATCAGACTCTCCAAATGACTGTCCTGAGAAGGCAGATAAGGGACGATATGCCGCAGAAGAAGCGAGAGAGGGCAGAGAGACGAGGTAGAGATGAACACTGAGAGAACCAGGGGAATCCTGTTGTGTGTAAGAGAATGGAAGGTGGAGCTTTCGTATAGCGATGAGCCATAGTAAGCCAGACCTCTGATGTGGAGCGAGTAGCACTGGGAGACCGGCCTGTTAGAGGGAAGGAAAACTAAGTCCGGTGAAAGAGATAGTTTGGGAGTGGCGTTACCACGAAGCAGTTGTGGCGGGCAGTCTGACCGTACAACACCACCAGCGGGAGGAAATCACTCCCAATCCGAGTCACGGCACCAGTGATGTTTAGAAAACAAGAGCGAGGCACAGAAGAAATAGACACAGCTGAAAGTAAGCCGCAGAGCTACAAAGCAGACGAAAAAGAATCTGATGTCTATGAGGCACCGGTACTGATGCCTTTGAACAGAGACAGTAATATGGAGTACAGAAATACTGGTAGGACAAGAGGGACTCAATGTAAAGGAAATGAAACGTGTCCTCCTCTCTGAAGCACTCCCTTCTGACACTCAACTCATTTTCCGGCTGCCCTCGGCCACCTCCTCTGCCTCTCTCATCTCTGACTGCCTAACTGCCATTCAAGATTGGTGTGCCGCCAATGATCTTTGTCTGAATGCCAGCAAGACTGAGATCCTTCTCATCGGCACACCTTCTCCATCTTTTTTCCTCACTCGCTGGCCGGCCTCCCTTGCCCCTCCTCCTGCCCCTACCTGTGAGGCTAACAACCTCGGGGTCATCTTTGACTCCACACTTTCCTTCTCCGCCCATATCTCTGAGGTCTCTAAAAAGTAAAACTTCCCTCTGCACTTCCTCAGAGGTACTCTGCTTTTCCTCTCCTTCCCTCAGAAGCTCACTGTCTCCTAAGCTCTGGTTCTCTCTAGGATGGATTATTGTAACAGCCTCTTTCCAAATCTACCTGCCTCTACTCTCCGCCACCTGCAACTTATCCAGAACAGGACTGCGAGACTTGTCCTTGGCCTCAAGCCCTGGGATCGTACGTCTCCAGCTCTGAAATCTCTCTGTTGGGTCTCAGTGGATGCAAGGATTAAATTCAAAACCCTCTGCATTTCCACTCTCCCCCTTCCATGCACTTTTTCTCTTTTCCCTTTCCCATGCACTTACGCGTTCTCAAAGTCACTAAGCCTAGTAAGATTGTCATTGTATTGTGTTCTCCCCTGTTCCCCTCCCTTGCCTAGTCGCGCTCTGAAACACTTATGTGCGAGCGCGATACAAATAAAAGATCATATCATATATCATGTCCCAGTATTGGTGTGAAGGCAATTGGAAATGTAGTAAGAGACCAGAACTGTGTTAATGTAATAGAAAGAAACACCCATACTACAAGGTGGGAGGGAAGAAATGTTGGTAGCATCTCACATTGAGAAAAAGAAAAAGACAATCCATTTCCTGATGGCAAAAAGGAGAATATAAGAGGAAAAGAAACTTGGGGAATACAGTCTTCTGACGGCAAGAAAATAACCTCATACATGAAACAGCACTATAGGAAAGGGTGAAATATAATTGGAAATGGAGTTTTCAGAGTATACGAGAGGAGAAACATATACAAGGGGAACCAGAACCCTACAAGAGAGAGAGAACGAACTAGAATTGAACTAAGATATTTAGAGAGAAAGAGTAGAAGGAAACTAAAAGTCCCCTAAGGGAGCTACAGAACTTAACTAAAGAGATATCAAAAGACTATTTTCATTTGGTCTACTGAGTGGATGAGAATCACAGTGGAATACCTGTGAAGAACACAGTAACCTGGAGAAGGGAGTCGTTCTAGTTATATTAGTGGTTGGGTCAGATAGGTTTGAGTTGGACAGTGGACGGATTTGTTTGGACATTTACACTGACTGATGAGCAGCTTAGTTAGTAAAATAGGTAGGGAACACCCCAAAGTCATTGGGAATGATAGGCCTTATTTTACTTTAAATAAATCACACAGTAAAAAGGTATTTACTGCATCTGTGTCCTTCTTCTGATCCATCCCAGTATCCAATTTCCAGGTGTTTTTTAATGAAACCCAGACATTACTCACCAAAGTTGGCCATTTGAAACTTCATTCACTAGCATATGCAGCTGATATTATTTTATTTGATTCTACACCCATTGGTTTGCAGATGAGTCTTGGAACAAAGGCAAGCTGTGCAATAGTAAACACTCTGATAATCAATTCGAAGAAATCAACGACAAGCAACATTAAGAGGGACATAAATACTGTGTTTTGAAGTGGATATTGTATGATATCACTTTAAAGTTAATACGCACATTATGGCTAGTATCAATGGTGCCTCTGATTGATTTTTACAAGATTAATGTTATTTCGTTCATATTGTACATATTCGATATTGGGGCGCTGCACAGTTGGTTATCTATGTACAAAGGTAAACTTTACCCTCGAGAACTAGCAACCTCATTTTCCATATTTGATATACCATATGAACTGGTCCAAATGCCTTGGGAAACTCTAATTGTGTGGAAGAAACTTCAATTCTACCTCAAGATAATACAGGCCCTACCTATAATATTAATTACATTTATGAAAACTGTACATAGGGAAGGTTCTGCTTTTGTAGTTACATCTTTTATAAAGCATTGTTAGCTCACCATTTGTAAATTGAACTTGGAGGTCACAATCGTAGTTAATAACCACCATGCTGCTTAAAATAAATGTGTGATTGTCTAAACATTGACTTTTCAATCTCTGGGGATGCACTGGTAAAATAAATATTTTACCTCGGGAGGATAACTCAGGGGCAACGTGCTCGCCTTGGAAGCAAGACGACATGGAGCAGCACGGATTCGATCCCTGGGTCCGCGCTTAGAAACATCTGGGTATTAAGTGCGTTATAAATAACCTATCATATCATATCAAATACCCTTGGAAACATTCTCTTTCAGATCTGCAGACTCTAATTAAAGAGCAAGCAACACAGACCAAGGCAGACATGCAGGGGCAAATGGAACTGGGGATGGCTCATAAGCACCACGAATCCACCCAGACATGCTACCCCACGAAAATCCAATACCACCATAAAACTAGGCCAAGGGATTGCAGACCTTGGTCAATTATACACAGCAGGGGAACCATAGCAAAGTCTTCCTGACACTTAACTTGCACAGAAATACACACACTAACTAGAACAAGAGAGTCCACACTGCTGTGGGTTTGATTAATAATTAGTTCAAGTAACAAGTTATTTCGCAAGGTGTACTGCAAAGGTATCACTCACATTTTTAGGCTGTAACAGACTCTGAAAGCAAGCAGGGTAGTCTGATGATTGAAAGAACCATATAGAATATGTTTATTTAACAAAGAAACAGATGTGTAAATACATAAACAACTAAACATAAAGCAATATAACAAACATATAAAAGCATTTGTTCAATGGTTGGAAGGTTAATAGTCAAAAAAAGAAACACCAAACGCAAAACACAAAAACTTAAACATAGCTTTTTGAACAAAGAAAACAAAAGAGAATTCTAAAAGAAACTGGTCTACAAGCTGCCAACTGTATGGTGGCCTAGATCCCAGCCAATATTCTTATTTATGGCTTGTATTGGGCCACTTCAAGAACAAGTTGTTCTCAAAAGAGTTGACAGGAGTAGAATTAGTTCTATGTCCTATGATTCTCCGACAGGTCCGCCTACGTGTGTGTGTCAAAAATTAGTGACATAAACAGTAAATTTAAATTGACATTGTTAGACCACGTTTTGGCAAAAGTGCCACCTGTCTGGCTCATAGTTCCATGACATAGTTAAAGATGCCTTCCTCAGGGCGAAATACCATACAACAACTGGACCCTGTGGGGAAGCAGACATAAACAAAGTAAATAATGTGAAAGTGATTAACCCTTTCTATTCAACTACCCATATTGCTTGAAGAGAAAGTAAGACGCCCAAGGGCATAAAAATTACCAAGTCAATTTGCTGTGGGTGAGTAGAGATAGCCAGGCGCAAAAGTGAGCCAGAAATCCCAGCGCAGAGCGTCTGGGCGGGTGGAAGGGGGGTGAACACGCGGCAGGGCTGCATCAAAAGACAAGGGGCCACATCGGAGAAAACACGCTCTCTGGCAATTAAAATAAAAGAAGTTTTAGAAACAAGGGTGCACACACCCCTTACACTGCTGCAAATTCACGCGTGGTCATTACTACAGACAAGACTGATACATGAGGGGTCACTGAAGATACACTTAATCCTCCATTGGCGTCCACTCAAAACCATGCACCACGGAGGTTACCTTAGTCCTCCACATTTGTATTGGTATTTTATTCAATTTCTCGAGTCCTTTTACGCCACAGTGCTGTACAAAGTTAATGAGATGGTACAGTAAGAAATATGGTAGAAGCACAAATACTGAAGGAACAGAAGAGGAGAAAGTACAAGCCAAGACCAACCATAAAAAACAAGAAATTACAGGAGGATCCAGTCAATCTATAAATATGATGGTCTAACAAATTACGAACATTTGCGAGACAGAAAACAATTTAACAACAGTAAATAAAAAAGAAAGAACATACATGGCAAGACAGACTCAGCACTCATAAACAGTGCCAATCGTGGCCACAATATGCATGCCCACACAGATCCATGGCATTACCCAATCGACCCTAGTGCCAGAATATTATACTCACAACACAACAGGTAAGACATTTTGTTTTCATTTATTTTTTTTGTACTGTATTTGGTTGCGACAATCAACCTTGTACAATTACATCTACATAAAACTTCACATAAAAAGATATTAGCAAAGAAATCATCATTGTAAAACAATACTCAAAAAGGGAACAATATTTTCCTTTCCCCCTCAGTTATATTACAAGCAGCCAGTTTCATTACACCTTACATCGACTCTTTTGTTCCTTAAAAAATCATGTGACTCCAACACATCTGTTTTAAAAACCCTAATACTGCTATGACCACAGAGGTGGGGATACCGTTTAACAAGGACCTCCAGAATCTCTTCCCATCAACAAAATCTACTCTAATAATCAATTTCCTACAATATATAAAGTGGTTGTGTTTTTAGTGCTGAACAGTCTATCATGATATGCTTCAATGTTTTCACTGTGGCAACATCACCGCAAAACCTACAAAATCCTGGATCAGGATCTATCCATTTCCTCCTCAATAAGATAGCTTGCATGAGACCAGGAAAAGGTATAGAGCCAACTGGCCCCATTATTTGTGATCCAGTGATAGGTGCACTCCTGGGCTTGTCTCCTAGTCCTCTTCTGGACTCCTGGGGCCAGATTACAGAAACTTTGCACCGCTGCAAGTGCAAAGTTGCACGGTATTAGCACTAGGGAAAAGTTTGCTCTATTTTTTAAAACACTGGGACATATTAGAAAACACTTGCACCATGACAAGTGCAATTTGGCATGGTGTAGGCACCAGGGCAAAAATTGCTCTTGGGCAAAAAAGATAGATTTTCACTGCATTACTGCAACAGGGCAAGGTTTGCCCCGGTGCTAATACGGAATGGTATTAGCACTAGGGCAAACTTTGCCCTGGTGAAAAAACGCATCCAAAATGTATCTTTCTTGCAGTAGGGCAATTTTTCCCAGGTGCTTATACAATGCCAAGGTGCATTTGTCATAGTGCAATAGTTTTCTAATATGTCCTAGTGTTTTTAAAAATAGGGCAAAGTTTGCCCTAGTGCTAATACCGTGCAACTTTGCCCTTGCACCGGTGCAAAGTTTCTGTAACTGGCCCCTGGTCGCCAATATTGTAGAATGCAGTCTTGTGAAGACATTAGGACTCTGGCAAGTTTCTCAGACAGGTGCTTTATTTAAGTATACTGTTCAAGTAAGGGAAACGATATACATGGACCCACTGGAGCCCCCCTCCCGCCCCCAGGTATCTGATCTCCAGGGTCCTGGGAGGAAGTCTGGATGGAGCACACGTTCCATTGCTAAGATCACATCCATCTGACTTTACACTCACTCAGCTGCACATGCGCAATGAGTAACAGGGAGGGAGAGGATGCCACAGGTTGGCTTTGTTCTTTAGGCAGCTGTCATTTGCTGTCTGTCACTGTGGAAACCTATGTGTCCATTCCGGGCTTTCCTTTTTCATATCATTGCTGCTGGGTGTTTAAGTCAGTTGTGCTTAAATTAAGTAAAACAAGACTACAACTCCGAGAATGCACTCATGTTTCATGAAATCACAGGATTACAA
Source organism: Ambystoma mexicanum (assembly GCF_040938575.1). Lineage (NCBI taxonomy): Eukaryota > Metazoa > Chordata > Amphibia > Caudata > Ambystomatidae > Ambystoma > Ambystoma mexicanum. The sequence continues at coordinate 218,597,823 of NC_090935.1, read as the reverse complement.
ATTCGGTGGTCTATTTAAATTTTGCCTGGGCTTTACTTTCACGCGATCCTGGATGTTCATGTCCAACACACGTGTTTGGTAACAATAGGTTTTTGTAAAATAAAATAGTGTTTCATGCCACCTTTCTATCTGCGCTACTTATCACTCTAATGGTAGGTGTTATTACCAAGACCAATGGTACACACCTTTGTCGACGGCAGACGGATGAAAGGTTGAGCCACCCGTCTACTGGCATTTCAACACAGGACGTCTAACAAAAAGGGATAACCCTGTAACTCACGTGATACAAGGATATATGTAGATACCTCAACAACAAAGCCGTATCACGTGGGATACTTTAGTGCTAATTAATTCTGTGTCATTAATCCGGTTTCTTTAAACAAATCCACAGAGTCTAATAGCAATAACGCCCTGATGAGGACCTCGGTAGGTCGAAACACGTGTAGGCTGTCTTTGGAACATCATCGAATAAACACAGATTGCGATATTTGAAGAAGGCTCTATGGCTCATTTATAACCACAACATTGGATGTGTATCATTCACAACAGTTCACTGAACACAAATCATCAGGTTGAGCGCGGGCACCAGGAGACTGGACTTTGTTTTCTTACTGCTTGGTGCCGTTGGGTCAAGGCCACTCACAGACTCCACCCCTGCAGCTTCTAGCATCATCATTGGTTGAGCGGCTTCGCTCTAACCCCGGAACCGCCCTCCATGTTGCACTGTGCAAATGTATGCTGATAGCTTTTCAAATCCCACAGACGTATTCCTCGGCTGGTTGTTGAGGGAATGCGTTTGCAAGCGTGGCCCTGGCATTGCCTTGCCTGTACTAAATTCCTCGACAGGCAGGGGACTTTTCCGAGGTGTGCATAATTGGGGAGAGTGAGCTGCTGTCTGTTTAGCCTTGATGAGTGCGCACCATTCAGCGCTGGCAGTTGTTCAGGGAGTCCTGTGTGGAGTGCAATTGAAAGATAAACGCCTTGAGTGAAGCTTCTCTCTACTGCAGCGAGAGATAAGGAAGCGCCCGACCCTTGCCCTGTGGCATCCAGTGACTGCTCCCTTTGGTTTTGAATGTGGTGTCATTGGAACATTATGGTTTAATCCCTCAACGGTATTTCCTCTGTGACCGATAAAAGAACGGCCAATAGTTAACCTGGGCAGGTAACAGAAGGTCACAGGTTCCAATCGGGCCAGGATGACCCAGCCTCTGAGTTCCATGCTACATGTAATTACTTTGGCTAATGCTGGCACGCATACTACATTCAAGACGTTTGGGGAGGTTGCCATTATCATTGAATGCTAGTGAGACGTGCGTTCTAATTGCCAACTCGGCGACTCCGGGTTCTTGAAACTTCCCGTATTTCTGCCAGTGATGCTTGTTTTGGGTCCTGCGGTGTCAAGGGGAGGAGTCTGGAGTGTCACAGATTGGCAAAGAGCGGAATCATGAGAAACATATAATCCGCAAAGGGTTGGCATGGGATGGTGTCAGGACCTTTCAACCTACTTTTTTAGTCTTATGAAACGGCAGCATAGTGCTTTCTTTCGGGACTTTATATGTGTGTTTTGCAATGCGCCAGTAGAGGCTGCATTTGCGGGAGCGCTTCGGCCTGTCACCTCTCTCAGACCTCCCTCAGACCTCTGCGGTATCCAGCAGCGCTCTTATCAGCTTGTTGTCTTTTTCCTCTGGTTTTATGTACATTAGCCTCTTGCTAACAAAGACGGATTCATGGCTTTTCAGTGGCTATTTACTGTTGGCTGAATGGCGGCCCGTCCCATGATCTGCGCCTAATAGCCTTCGGCTGTGTATCTTTGCCTCTATTATTATAATATATGCACCCAGCGGGTGCCTGAGACCACTCTAGCCCCAGCAGGGCACCACAAACATCCTTCTAAAATGGGCTCCCACGATCCATGATGTGATGCATGACACATCCTCAGCCGCATGAGTTTGCGATTTTGAAGGGTTCTGCCTATCCACGCCCCTCTACCCCCTTCATCCCACCTAATAGTGGATTCCCTCCTTTAGTTAATCGGAATGATATGTCAAACAATATTTCCAGTTTAGATATCTCTATGATGCAGTAATCCTTCCAGGTCAATGCATTAAGTAACATTAAATGGGGTAATAATAATTTTTGTATTAAAGTGCTTAGAAACTGGAAGAATCCAGCATGTAGTGCTATGTAAGAACTTATTAGGTCTTCATCTCCTCCCTCCCAGGTGAACATAATACTTTAGTGCTCTCTCAAAAGTCCATCTGGGAGTCATGACGCAGCTGTTTCCATGGGGATCCAAATCAAACTTTCCCCAATTGTTTGAGGACTAGAGTGGGAATAGTGCATGTATCCCATCCTAGCATATCTAGAGGGACAGAAAGGGAGGAAGAAGATGCCTCAGGCTGACTCTGTTGTTTAGGGTGATGCCATTCGTTTTTGTGGAAACCCATGTGTCCATTCCGGGGCTTTCTTTTTTCAAACCACTGGTGTTGGGTGTTTAAGTCAGATGTTCCCAAAATAAGTCAAACAAGCTTTGAAACGCAGGCCCTGGATCCAACGGCTTCATCAGTAAAGCAGTAAACCTTAAAGTATACCTCATTCACCAGCTCCTCAGACCCACTCACCAAACATGAATTGCATAGGTAGGCCCACTCAACGCTACATATAGGGCCCCCAACATATGCCCACTTTACATGGTACAAGGCTCACTCTGTGGCAGACCACCACTGCCTAAAAGCGTATCCACTATTCAAGGTAGGCATGACTGGCCACCCAACGCCCTGCCAAATTTAGCTTCTGGTATTCTCTGCATCAATCCACCCTCCAAAAGGATGGGCTGACCCACTGCGCCTGGCCCTGTCCTCTGGGCCCAACCGTTGCAAGAAAAGGACCCTACTCTACACAACTACGGAGAATCCATGGTAAACCTAAAGCACTGCCCTGGACCAAATAACATCGCCAACCTGTGCCAATATGGCCATTAATTCAATCTAGACACGCAACAGGGCATACATATAGACCCAGATCTTGGACAAAATAGGCTTTGTGTAGACTCAATATCCAGTACCCGCGAAGCCAGAAATTATAGGTCAGGCTCAATCCTTAAAAATCATGTACTACCAGATAAAATGTTTGGATCACTGTGGCTTCATAATATGAGAATTAAATAAATAAAATGACAGAACTAGGTGGTTAAGTAGGTGTGATACCTCTTGAGCCAGGCATGTGTCCTTTGCATACAATTTCCTTTTAGTGACTTCTCATCTAAAATTCACTTCTTGTGGAGGGAACTCCAGGGTCTCCCTTTTTTAATGCAATACAGCTTCCAAATATATATGAATGCGCTAACAGTTGAAACCAGTTGGTCAATACCCAACTCTGAAGTGATTTGAAACCATGCTGGTGAGTTTTTGTTTGCTCCAATATAAGGCAGCAAACTACCCATTAGTATCTGGTAAGACTACACTGTATGAAAGTAAGGCACAGAGCCTAGGTAAAACATTGTTCAGGGTATAAATACAATCTGTGTAGTGAAGAATGCTTAACTAGAAGTATCAAGAAGCCACTTGTGCTGTAAACGATCGATTGACTTTTTCCTTCTGGGCTCCGTTGGTGGGACAGTTCTTGCCAACTGCGGGACTAAGCTAGCAAATGGGGAACACACAGATAATTGAGTGCCCACCTGTGAGAAATTACCATCTAGCAAGGGTGTAGGAACCCTGGCTTTTAAAAATATATATGTTTCATATGGGTAATTACACTTTACTAAAATAATCTGGTGATCAGATTCCCCCTTCATAACCTCCATGCCAAAAGCAAAGTCTACACTTGGGCCCTGTTACATCAGTAGCCTGATCTGCAGCGCCTGCTCTCCAGTGGCACAGAGCAGGTTCAGATGTCTTAGGCGCCCAGGTGACAGTCAGGTCTGCAGTTCCGTGGCTGCATTTAAGATATGCAACTCTGTTTGAAAACCCAATAATTATGAGACTTCACTCCAAGTAGCTCTGTTTACTACAACAGATTTTAAACATATGCTGGGTGACATTTCCCATATTAACAATCACATCACATTGGTATCACACATGTGCCAGCTCTGTGAGCTCAACTCAGCTGTGAAATGTGTATTCCCCAAGCCAGGCTGTCTCTGATGCTCCTGGCAAAACGGCAGCCCTGGCGGTTGCCTCTTTGCTCCTTTGTGAGGGCAGGTATCACCTTCACCAGAGAGACAGCCATTCCACAGGAAGCTGTCCTGGGAACAGGAATCAAAGGGCACACCAATTCACAAAAGGAGTAGCCTTTGGTAGGTGGTGGGGCTATTGTAGATGGAGGGAGCCCAGACCAGCTGGAGGATGGTTCAACCATCATGTTACTTTCTGTATCTTTCTTTCCTTCCTGTTTCCTCCACTTCCTGTAGCACAAAGCACCTTGGATGTGATGTCAGAAGGAAAAGCCCACTTGTTTCGCGCTCATGGGTTGGACCGTATAGCAGGCTTGCTTTTGCCCAATCACCCTTAGCCATTGCCTTTAAAACAGTGGTATTCAAAAATGTTCATACTAAGCTCCCCCTTGAGTAAAAATATTGTTTCTGGGACCCAACACCCAAGATGCCCAAAGGATAACCATGGAAGGATCCAGGCATTTTATAAAAAGTATCAAGGTGACTGATTTTAATAAAATATGTAATCAGCATAAAATCTGTATATATTTTATATTAAAAAAATAGTAATCTTCATCTCTTGAGTCTGAGGTCCCGCTCGGCCCCCTTTTGCCACCTTAAGGGGCCAGCCCCCAGTTTGAAGACAACTACTTTAAAACAAGGAGTCATCCATTCCTTCATTGATTCTCTCTTAAACAAGAACCTGAGGAAGAATGTATTGGACAATTGTTGGGAGCGTTGATCTTCACAAACTCCTCTGCCAGAGAGGTGGAGGCTGATTGTCCAAGGGAGCGGTGAACACTGTCCCCTAACCATCCCCAAGGACCATTGGGGTGAAGTTCTGCTGGGACAAGACTGCCTCTCTGCCAGCCACAGCCCAGGACCTCAACATGTTGGACACCTGCAGATGAGGACCAGCCTCTCCTGTGTTTGGTGGCCCAAGAATAGGACTTAAAACTGATTGTTGAGCTCCTGGATTGAGACTGACAGCAACCTGAGTCAAGACAACCTGGATGCCTGTGTCTATGCTGTTGAACTGATTTGAGCTTGCTCGATCAAGTCAAATGAACAGGACCTTCTAGTGCTCATTTTGGCACGCTCCTGATCTGCAAAACTGCTGTGTTGTATCTTTCAAGCCAGTTTGCTGCTGCACTACGCCTGCTGAGTGTGGCAATGCCTTGGCACAAACAAGAACCCATTTCATAAGCACAGTTTGAACTGCTCTTTGACCAGCTTGTTCGTTCTGATCTTCGACAGTCATCCAGTCCCTGTGGGCCCCATCAAACAGTGACCATCAAACATCGATTTGAACGGCGCATCCAGCCACCAGCATCTTCGAAGTTACATTGATTGTCGAACTGATCCACAGTCCACTGATTGAACCGCAGTGAGCTTAAGTCCGGTGCCAGCTGAGCCTGTCACATGTTTGGCTCGAGCCAATCGCTGTTTGCCGGAACTCATCCGGTCACGCATCGACCCAATTCAGTGGTTGGCAAACAACTTGAACCGGCCCTACATCAAGTTGTTGCCTCATTGAACTACACCTCAGATCATTGGGATCATGGTTCCAAACCATCATCAGACCTACACTCAAACTGCTTTAGTGTCTCATGCTGACCCTAAACAGCACTTACCACATCTCAAATGGGAACCAATCTTCAAACCGACTGAGCTCCCGTTTTGAACCAAATCGACACCTGCTTGGGATTACACAAACTACTGCACCTGAACTTGGCTCGTACAGCACAGAGGAACCTGGTTTGACACAGCCAAAACGTGAAGAGTCACAAACCGGTATTACTGACTTACTGCCCCTGAGGTGCAGTTGTGTGCCCTAGAGACTGGCATGGTCTGCTTAATCCTTCTTCCCCCCTTTTATTTCTTTTGCATTCAAAAAAGAATACTTTTGCCATCATTGTGGTTTTTACTTGCGTTCCCCTCCCCATGATTCATTGCCCAGAGTGATGCATCTTTCTATCTGTGCATATTCTGGGTTCTTTCCTTTAGGGTTGGGCTTTGTGTAGTGGTTTTTCTATTTGGCGTATCTCTTAACTGTGCCTGTTTTACCATTATGATTGAGGTGGCTCTTGGTTTGTAGAGGTGTGAGTGCTCAGTAGGCACCTTAACCTCTACTCATCCTTTGACTGCTGCAGGGCAGAATGAATTGTCCCACTGGCCAAGCCCAGCATCAGTCACTCCTAGCAGCAGCCACAATAATGTAAAGAAGAAAGCATCCAAAGAAAGAAGCTGACCCATTCCACTCTGGGCTCTGCACTTCCACAGCATACTGCACTCCTGTACAGTTCAATCCTCTGGAGCAAATATTGCAGAGGATGTGAAAACCTGTGCTTACCTTTATTTTTAATTTGTGTTGTGCCTTAACTTCTGTTGCTTCAAATTTTAATCTGAGACAACCTACAGCTATCTTAAGTGGAATGCATATAGGATTAGGGTTTCTGGACATTTGCACCTTGTGTAAACATATGTCCAACTGTATTTAGGAAGCTTGAGCAAGACATTCCTAGATACTCTAGGAAGCGATAATAGAAGTAGGCTGTATATGGTATTCTCGTTTTATGCACAATCGTGATAATCACTGAATGAATGTGATTACCCACCAGTGTATTGTACCTCTTCCTGAATACTTACACTGTTTAAAGGTTACCAGATGCTAATGGGTACGTGATAGCCTTATAGCTCATCTGTTTGCTAGAACCCAAACCACATAAATATACCATCTGTGGGGGGTTTAATCACTTCACTGAGTTGGGTACTCTTCCATTTGTTTGAAAATGGTAGTTTATTTTTTGAGAAGCTGTTATCTCCAAGATGGGGGTGCCTAGAGTTTGCTACTACAATCCTTTCCAGGCGGAGGCACGCCACTAAAGGCGATGTGATACACCACGCGCTTGCCTTGCCCTTAAGGGGGCTACACCAGGTGATCCCCCTCATCCAGCTCAAGAATTTGGGAATGCTCCACAAGCTGTATAACCTAGCTTCCTAAATTATTCCATCTTAAATGTTGCTGTAATACTTACCATTTGGGGGGAGATCCCCCCTTCTTAAAAGGTTCCTGAACACCCCAGCCCCATGGAGGACAATCCGTAAGGCAAGGCACTACAACATCTGGCTCTCCCGTGGTATTATACTACAACTCCCTTCAGCCCTTACCAGCAGTGAGTGAAGGCAGAGTCAAAAACATATAAAGAAATTGATTGTGATCGTGTGATTTACCAACCAAACCGATAAAACACCCAGGATTCTTGGGGCCCAAATCACACACAGTCACCATGTCCTACACACAGATAAAAGAAAATTCTAGGACTTGCCAGCAAGCATTGTCTCCCTTCTCCAATAACTGGAGTCATAATGTCACATGACCAAATACATAGCAGCCACCCACCCCCATAAAATGAATTTTCCATGCATCCAATAGGTGCAGAAAAACACATATTTTCAACTGTGATTCTGCACACATGCCCTCAAGGATGCACCCAACCCTACTAAGTCATTGGGCTACCTCTAGTATACCTGTAGTATATTATAAGAGATGTAATGTACACACTCTGAGCAGGCAGGATCATACTGGAAATAATGTAAGTGCCCTGCCATTTAGTCGACAATCTGGCAGTTTGTGTGCGCGTGCACCAAACCATTAAGCACATGTCACTGACCTCCACGAATGAGTGTGCAACTCAGGGAAAATCTTGCAGTGGCTCCAGAGAGATCACTGCCGCAAATCATGTCCCTCCCCCAAACTGAATATCCACGCCTGGACCTCCTGCACCCCTTACCAATTCGCGTTTGCAGACCCCGCCTCACCATGAGCAGATAATGGGCCCCTCCCATGTAAAGGGGTCTATCAGCTTTCATATTGATCCATGTTCCATGTGAAATTACTCTCTGAGCAGACAGGAAAAGCTGTGCCTGTGGTGAATGCAGCCACCTCAATAGGAATCCGAGAATCGAGAGCTTAATACCATAAGTAGATTGCTCGCACTATGACTTTATAATGGGCCCAGTGATGCAGTCTATCTCAAGTGCTTGCTTAGCAAGTACTTTTCCTACTCACTGCATGTGTTTGCACTTTACACAGCTGATGTTGAGAGGGAGCATGAATGGAGTCCGGAGTCTGCGGACTCCGAGTCACTGCCTTCTCAAGACACGCATCCAGGGACCCCACCTTTGGACAAGCTTGAAAAGCAGGTATGCTTGCACCTCCCTGTAGAGCTTTAATGCCACGGTGGTGGAGCATTGTCTAGTTGCCCAGCCTTGCCAGGCCAATTAATTGTGCATGTCCACCAGACAGTACCACACATGTCTATCTGGTGTGTATACTGTGATTCTATTCTGAATCCATTTTACCCTGTCTTAGTGGTTATGCCGGGGTCGGCTGAGCCGTCCGCGGACCTCCGGGCTGGGAGGCCCCAACTCCTCCCGTGTTTCCCAAAAAATGAGTATGAGGCACACACAAGGAGCAAGGCGGTTCTGCTGTTTATTAAAACAATGGCAGGGATGGGTCTGGGATCGTACGCGTCCGTCCAGACTCTCAATATTCATGGGGCTCGCAGGCCCTTTTTACCGCAGAATGACGCGCTACTTGCGTCACCTGGGAAAGTTAGCGAAAAAACCTATTGCCACTTCGGATTGGTTCCTCGAGTGGTAGGGTTAGTATAGTATACATATAGAGAGCAATATTACTTGTTAAGGATGAGTCAGGGGGTATACATGGGCTGTCCCTTCTATTAGATACTTGAAAATTGTTACACAAAGACCCCTAATGATTGGCTAATGTTAGTGTCGTCGTTCCCAGCTCGCCGTGTACCTGTCACTAGCAACAATGTGTAACTATGTGTTTGTGCAGACAATGTGCGGGTTTGCTCATCGCCGTAGGTGTCCATCTTGTCATTTCACTGTTGCAACCTGTGTCCCAGACGTGGGACCCAGGCGACTTCTTCCTCGTGGGTCTGGCACCTTGTCAGGTCGGATTGGTCACGTGTGGAGAGACCGTAGCTGGGGCGGAATTCTGCACATTTAAAGTTGTATTTTGCTTCTGTGTGCTTGGCTTTTCTTACTGGTGTGACAATGGGGCTGGCTGGTAGCATACGAGTTGCAACATCGCGCCCTTGGCTATGAGCTCTCGCTGGGCTCGTTCTGCGTGATCAGCACTTGTACTCTCGCTCATGCAGTGTTCATTGCGGTTCTTGCTTGTGGCCTACTTGGGCCTCGTTCATGGGTGGGGATGTGTAATGCACGGCACCTGTGCTGCGGTTTGACATGGCCTCATAAGCAATATTACGTCTTCATTATATTCTCATCACGATGCGAGGGGTGGGAGAAGCGTCAGCAAGCATACACGCGAGTGCTTTAGGCGTCTTGCGTTTCTGCATTACTATAAAGGGGCCTATGTGAAAAATAATAAAGATGCGCGTCAGTGGGTGTATCCGTCAACTACGTCATAGCACTGAATATATTCTCTGTGTAGGCTGGTGCGTGAGTGACCAGTGTGCATGGTGGCACGTGTGTTCTTGGCAGTTGGCTAGGTCGTCATGGCATCTCTAACGATGTGGGTGCTCGTTATTAAAGTCTTAGTCGAGTTCATCCATGCCGCAGGTGTCGGCTTGAGTAGGGCAGGCTGGTGGGCATATCCTTATGTTCTTGAACCAGGGTATTTTGTCATCTGGTAGATAGACAAACTCATCTCGTGGTGGATGCCTAGGCTGCGATCCTCTAGGCCATGGTCACGAGGAGATTGGGGGGAGCTTTTTATCCCATTGTCCCACTTCAACCCTACAGCCGTACCCAAGCTCTCTGGAAGCACCATAGCCACGCTCTGCATGGATGCACGTTTGCTGTGCTTGTTGGTATATAGAATCTGTGATGGTGTTTCGGGGGCTCTTATGAAGTGTAGCAAATGCCCTTTTGGAACTCGGAAGACTGACAGTGCTTGGAGAAAGAGCCCAGTTATGACCACCCCTAAAGGTAAGACTATTCTGATCGCCTGATGGCGCAAGGCAGGTTCTAGAGTTGGGAGCCAGAGATGGGGGAAGGCTTACAACACGTTTGACTTATGGGATCTTCCTGCCCATGGGAGCAGGAGAGACTTTGCTATCATTTGTTCTTATGTGGACAGGTTGGTCCCTCTTTATAAGGCCCAATTATTAAAACAGTGTTCCTTTTACTGGCCGCAAGTTCAGTGCCCTGTGCCAGGGCAGCCATGGTCCTGTCTTGAGATCATACTAGGAATGTAGCAGCTTTCATTAATCGATGAATTAATTGTTGAAACGTGTATTGACAAAGCAGGGGCACCCACATTGTCTACACATCCCACCCTACCACGCCACCCCCCCAAGACTTACTAGATTAGCTTTCTGAAGTCTTGGCCTGTCTTTTGTGGGTGGGGCAAGTGTACATATTGTGCAGTCATCTGTTGGAATGATGCCCCTGACCTACATTGTGCATTTCTGCATCCTTGGATGACACGGTCCAGCAAAGCATTTCATATCAAAACCAAATACAAAACTAAAATGAATAGTTTTTGTGAGTCGGCTAGCACTTGTAATTCTGATGTGGTCTAGGCTAATCATGATCAAATCACTAATTCCTTCATTGAATGCCGTGAACTTTATAGCAATCGGTGGTTTCATGGCCGTAAATCCCACACGGGCCTCTAAAGGTCTGAAGTAGTGTGGTCCGCCTCCACATTGGTTATAACAAAAAAAATGAGAAACACTTCCAGAGAACGTTTGGCCTTGTTCGTTCTTAGTAGTGGGCCTCCAACAATGTTTGGTACATTTTGGAATGCTTGGGATCCCGCGTAAGTTGGAAGGGTAATCAAGATGTGGACCTCTTACTCTCCGTGCCTAGAGTGACCCAGGGTAACGGCCACATCTCACTGACTCCCATTGATGGGGAAACATGTGTTTGGGTTACTTGTGGTACTCTTATTCAGGGGTGAAATTGACTAGCATTCCTCTGCTGGACTGTCCTTGTGGCTAGTACTAGGCTGAAATGAAAAGTGACATTTCTCCTCTTGGGAAAGTTGCCATCGGTGATCTAAAGCGTGGATGTAAACCCTTCGTTTTCAGTTTTGGTATAGAACGCAAGGCGCTTCCTTCAAGACTGTGGGACTAATCCATAGACCACCTCCAGGCTGGCTCTCCAAGATCATGGCCACATTGCCAGCCAAACCTGAGCTTGAGGGCGGCCACTCTGTAACTTCCGTTCATCTTTCCAAATTCCTCGTTGGGTTCATGGGGGAATTGCTTCATATCACGGGATTCCTCCTTTTAAGTACTCCTTATGACCTTGGAGGCAATTTCCTGCACCTTCTAGAGATGTTTGTAGAATATTTTTGCACTGACTCTAGAGATTTGATTAGGGACCTGTGAGTGCAACGAAGCCATTATTTGACCCCCACCCCTCCCCACGCCTCCGTAGACCGTATCCTTAAGCAGTAAAGGGATCTGAGCACCCTTCCAGGAGTCTGCATCCACACCTCTCCCCCTGTCGCGCAAACACTACTGGACATTCTGGCTTCTTCACTGAAGTCCCGGGACCACCGTGAATGCACTTGCCATCCTGACCGCTCTGAGATGGCTGCTACATGGCTTGTAGCAATCAACAGTATCAAGCCTGCTTCCGTTTTTATTTATTTCATGCTACTTCTAATGTCAGAGGAATTCTATAAAATGAATGGTCCCTTGAAGGTATCCAGTGATTTTAACGAATAGAAAATAAAGAATGCGTTTTCAACGAAAACAAAAACAACGAAAAAATACTGAATTTTAAAAGAATATATATGTGTGGGCGGTGTAAGGGGTTAAAACTGGTGTGGGGCGAGGAGAGTTGGGTTAGGGGTTTAAACATGGGCAAACGGGGGGCTTGGAGGGGACCCCCAAAAAGCAAAAAAAATTAATACAAAATCAGTATTTTTGTCGTCGTTTTTTTTCTCGGTAAAATTGCATTCTTTATTTTGCAATTCGGTAACATCAAATAGATCCCGTTTGAAGAGGCCTGTAATAACTAAGTGCACACAAACCCTCTCTATGCTGCTCAGCATGGCATTGCAACTTCTCTTAAAATGTATATTTTCGCATGCAAGTGGAGGGATATCCGCTCCCTGCTCTGGGCCAGAGCTGAGGCATCACCCAGATAATCTGTGCATCAGGTGCAGGGCATGGATGCTGAGGGGGGCTGTGCTTGCCTGCACACAAGGGCCTTGAAGGACGTGTTTAAAGTTCATTCTTTTCTAGCAAAAGAAAGGTCAGGCACATGTGGGGGGAGGTGGGACAAGAATCAAGGAGAAGATGGAAAAGATAAAGGGAAAGTTAGAATAAGAGGACCTGTTCAGAGCGAAGCAAGGTGACCCCATGTGTTCCCCGCGCTGCGTGGTGAACAAAGGAGGGGGGGTACAAATAGAAGAGGGAGCACAAGGAATCGTCGCTAGAAAAAAAGGGCAGTGGTGGGGAAACAAAACAGTAAGGGGGAAAAAAGGAAGAGTTGGGATTTACATCCTATCTCCCCCATGCATTATTCAGAGATCCATGAACTCACATCTGCTCCCTTGCTCCTCGGATTTCATTTCCATTGGTCTGTGTTGAAATTCAGGGTCATGTGTTTGACCTCACAGGTAGATGCATAGGTGCTGCTAGACGAGGGAGGTACGGGGGTTCACTGTGATCTTTTCCAAACGGTTTAGAAGCAATGCTATCTCTCCCTCCTTAGAGGAGTACTGCGAATTAGATACATTGACGGTACCTTGTGGTAGGCACTGGGGGCCATGCTGACACCAGCAAATCAGTCATTACCATGAATACACTTCTGAAGAGGCTCCTAGCCCTGCCAGCAGAAACTCCCAATGGCCCTTTGCGGTTAGGCCTGGGTTGTTTGCGAATAGACTCTGGATCACCAATTGGCCTGATATCTGCGTAGCTCATTGATGTAATTAGTACGGCAGATCTTTTGCTTGGCCATGACTCAAACACATTCAAACCAATCTTTATCTTTTTGAATGAGCGATTACCCGCATAGCAAACTGTTGAAGAAAAAGGCCTTTGTGGTACGGGAGAATCTTGACTTAATTAACGGGGCCCTCTAATTTGCAACATTTAGAAATCGTGTCCAAATTCCAATAAAGCCGTGAGAACTAATTGGACGAGGTCGAGCCTTTCCATGTGAATCATTGTACGTGAAATCCCTCTTTAGCTTACTGCCATGGGCTGTTGCCAGCAGCACATTGAACCAGGGAAGATCTGATGATGGTTTCCTCTGGTAAAAGGATCAGCATGATTTTCTCACTGCCCCCATTCGATTCAAGCTATAAGAATCCTTAAATCACAAGTACTCATTTTCTGCAGGTCTAAAGAACGTAGGAATGTGATATTTGTCATTTCCATCATAAGTGCATGGCTCATACGTACAACCTTTCTAAGTTGTTGGACTTTAGTATCTGCTGCTATTTACAAATGAAGAAAGTAGTTGGGTAGTCTAGCTGCCTTCAATTCTGTGTTTTTTTCTACTCAGTTACCATTTTGCGTTTACTATTTCTATTATGGTTTCTATAATATGCTCTGTTATTTGCATGGTCGCCAGGTGAGGCATGCTGGGGTTTGTAGCTAGAGAGGGAAAATGCATACCTTTAATGCATGCAGACTAGAAGTACCCCAAGCAATGCATGTGAGGACTTGCCATCTGGCAAGGGTGTGGAAGCCCCAGCTTTTTAGATGTTTTTTGATCTAATAATAAAATGATGCAGGTGATTCTGTCTCAAAGTGCCCCCCCTTTCCCAAGCTCCATGCCAAAAGCATAGTGTACACATGTGCCATGCTGGACCAGCACCCTTATCTGCAGGGACTGCTCACTAGTGGCACAGCTGAGATTCAGGGGAGTCACAGGTGCCCTCTTTATAGCTGCAGAGACAGACACGTCTCTGCAGTGCAGGGACTGCATGTAAAACCTGCACCCCTGTTCCCAAAACCACATAATTATGAGAGTTACTGTCCTGGTGACAGTTTAAAGGTAAGCCATACCTCTGTTTAAGGTATGGTGGCTAGAATCTCTCATAATTATCCAAGCCACATCAATTTGATTATCATACATGTGTTTTTACTGTTATGTTATGCTATGTTACTGCTATTTATAGAGCGCACAGTCGCCCGAAGGCATCATGGCGTTAGAGAGGAAAAATTGGTGAACCCGGAGGACTACCGGAGCAAGGAACAGAGCTTAGAATAAATATGTTTTCAGGGCCTTACGGAAGGCCAGATGGTTCGAACACAGTTTTAGAGCAGAAGGCAAATGGTTGCAGAGCTGGGCAGCTGTAATAGAAAAGGCCCGCCCTCCCATCCAGGAACAGCGGAAGGGGAAACGCATAACAGGCTAGCCAAGCCAGACCGTAGCAGCTGGTTGGGTACATAACGTTTGAATTTTGCGGGAAGGTACTCAGCACCCTGATAGTGAAAAGCCCGGTGCACAATACAGAGGCACTTGAACTGAATATGTTGTGCCACCGGAAGCCAGTGGAGGGTTAGCAGTACAGGGGATATATGAGAACCATAAGGGGTCCCTGTTGCCACCCTGCGGCAAGATTCTGGAGGCATTGTAATCTGGCAACTAGCCCCTTAGGTTGTGCCAGATACAGAGAATTACAGTAATCCAGCCTGATAAGGATCTTGGCTGCTACCACCAGGGGACGCATTTAGGCGGGAATCAGATGGAGCACTCTCCTTAACATCTTAAAATGGAAGTACCCCTGCTGACACACCGAGGCCACTTGGGCTGTCAAGGGAAGATCGGCTGACATAGTCACCTCAAGAAGGGACCGTAAGAGGGTCCAATGAAAGAGGCCAAAAAGAAGAGATCCAGAGGGAGGGATAAGGAGGGGAGCCCACCACCAACACCTCAGTCTTGTCCCCATTCAATTTCAACTAGTTGTTGCCCATCCACTCTCCAACAGCAGACAGGCACTTATACAGGACCGCAGACACCACAGCTGGGTCCAGATCTAAACGGATCAACAGCTGGGTGTTGTCTGCGTATGCATAGCATCTGATGCCGAGGGAGCAGATAAGGCTAACCAGGAGAAAGATATAGATATTGAAAAGAATAGGGAACAAGGGAAAACCCTGGGGGACCCCACAGCTCAAGGTGAGGGATTAGAGAGAAAAGGAGGTAGGAAAAGAGTTTGGGATCTGTCATCCAAAAAGGATCCAAACCAGGCCAGTACCTGTCCCGATATGCCAATCTGGGCCAGGCGAGTGAGCAGGATACCATGATCCATGACTGTGAGCCTGGCTCTGCCAAGGGTCAGGACAGGAGACTGGATGACTATACCTCTTCATTTGATCATTTTGGAGGATATATCATTCCAATGAGCCAGCAGAAGCTGGCTCGGAAAACTGGAATTAAATAGGCAACCTATCCCAAAAGGACAGGTGTCACATCGTGATGCTGCCTACCAAAAAAGGGCCTTTGTTGCTATTGACTTGGGAAGGAGGCATAGTTAGTGTTAAGCGGGGGAGTTCTGCCCAGCTGGTAAAAGATTCCACCATCTTGTTTTCTCTCTATTTCCCTTTCATTTCTCTCCACTTCCGTTAACAAAAAATACTTTGGGTATGATGTCAGAAGGTAATGTTTACTTGTTCCAACGACCACGGTTGGACCCATAAAGCAGGCTTGCTTTAGACCAATCACCTGTGGGTTTTTGCCTTTAAACGAAGGGGTCACCCACTCCTCCTTCGATTCATCTCTGGAAGTCAGCATATGGAGATGAATTTGTTTGGACCCTGTGGGGAAAGCTGTCCTTCCTAAGTCCTGCAGTTTTGAGGTGAACAAAGATAGTAAAACACAGGGGCACACTTTTCTCCCTAGCCATTCCCAGGTCACATTGCGGGTGATCTGCTGTAACAAGAACTGCCTCTCTGGCATCCACACGGGTTCAAATTTTGCTCCAGCCAGACCTAAGACCTAAAAATGGAAGAAAGTGTGTCTGCAGGAAAGGACCCAATTACAGAATCCAAGACTGTGTATGTTGTGAGATGGCCTCTGTCTTGACCCGATTTTGTGAGGGATTACATTTTTTAGTTTGAGATCCCTATGCCTGCAAGTACTTCCATATTTTGAAATCTTCACTGAACAAGACAAGAGCCAATTTTCCACTTTGGAAAATCAACCTGTTGTTCATGTTGCCTTTGAAGAGTCCTTGAAGAGGATCATTACTTTGTATTGTGTGCAACAGAAAGTAATTCCAGAACCTTGTATATATAATCTGTTGCTTTTAAATGGCATCAACATTGGCATTGATGCTGATTTTATTTATTTACAATAAAACTGCCCTGCCAGCATTCGTCAGAAATGTACAGGAGAACTCGGGGGGAAAATGGACCAGTGAACCCAACACAGACCAATGCGGGACCTGCAGATATCAAGAGCGAATTCTTTCCAGAATTCACTTTTCTTTTATTTTTTGTTCTGAGTTGTTTTTTTTGTTTTTGAGTAGAAAATGATTTTGGAGATCAGATGCATTGTCCATAAGTGGGTTTGTTATTAAAGTTTTCTTTAATGTAATGTTTAATGAAAACGCACATGGCATATTTCAGCAAAGTCCCTGTACCTATAGTGAGCAGGAGCCAAAACCAACTGCTGGGTGTCGGGCATCTCCCAGTAGGCAGGAGCCAATGCTGAGGAACCAGGAGAGAGTAGACAGCGCACATTAAATCTACCTTGAGAGACCCATCCGAACCTTTTGCCCATTATGCATGATCCATTATGTTTAAATGTGCCCTTATCCTTCTTAATTAACATTCTAAAATACTTCAAGTTAATGTCCTATATGCGGGTTTGTAAAGCCCCATTTGGCCTGGGCAGCCAAAAGTAGCTCCTCATAACTGTTAGTTTTAAGCTAACCAGGCAATCCCGGGCAAGAAGCAGGAGCTAAATAGCTACCAGCTCCCAGAAATGTTGATCCCAGCGATATATCTGACAGCTTGCATGGACCCTGAAACATGTATTTTAAATATTTCAGTGTTGATAAACTTGTAGCTACTATGTAGAGCTGATGGAACACTGCTGTCTATATTGAGACCCCTCCTATTTTTCCAGTGGCGATGACCCCTCTCGATGATGATGTGAAGAAGCCGCAGCAGACTGAGACCACCGGTGCTGCCAATGGATGTCTGCAAATCAACGCTAATTCAATCACTTTTTTCAGCAGAGACATGAGTGCATTTGGTGACTGGCTGAAAGGTTAAATAAATGGCCATCTTATGCGCATAACTCTGGAGGCCCTATTGCAGGCGTCTGAACTTTGGCATGCCAGATTTTTTAGACTACAACTCCCATCAGCCCTATGCAGCATAGTTATTGGTATGTTAGTCAAAAGCATCTGGCTGACCGTAGGTTGCAGACCCCGGCCCTACTTTTCTCTCATCATTTTTCTGCCCAAAGCCCTTGGTCTTGTGTTGATCATTGCACTCTTTCTAGGACACCACTTTGTGCGACCTTTTACTATAATGCCTCTATGTCCCCATTTCCTACAAGCGATTGATAATCTATCAAAGTTCAAATGGGAATATCCAAGAATTATCTCCATTTATCAATTTGCTGAATTTGGGTAAGCAGTTAAAAATAGTTAGTTCTAATTGAAGCCACACAAACCCGTTTGATGTATATTTCATCGTTTAAGCACGGTCTGCTCAAACGTAGCAAGTTTGCACTATGGGAGTTTTACCAGCCCTTTGACTCCCTGAGGGAGTGTCACCATTACTACAGCGCTTGGAAGCAGGAGGAAGCAAGATTGAACTGCTTTAAAAATTCCTGGTCTGTTTGGGACCGTTGAATTAAAGGTCAGGATATGGTCCTGATGATATTTGAACCTTGAAAAGGAAGCTAATTTGCAGTAGCAAAGGGAATTATTAATTCAATGAGTTTTAAAGATGAGAATGAAAGTTTTAAGTTTTATATAAATGTATTTTTAATATATATTTATTAAGACTATTTGATATTGTGATAATATGGCACAACTTGATGTTGACAAAAGGTTTATGGGCTTGCCATCTGTATCTAGGCATTTTATGTTCAAGTCGCCACAAATAATGCAATGAGGATTGCTCAGGGCTGTATAGCACTCATCAACTATATTAGTCTCTCTCTGAAGACATTTTTGTGTAGCGATCATGACAGGATTCCAATGTAAATGTAGAACTACCGTGTGTGATTGAGAACTTCATCAGATTGATCATGTTGTAAAATGGTCAACTGGACAAAGGACTGTGGATTATCTGTTTTGGCAAATGTCCCTGCGTGTCTATTGATTTTATCGTGGTTATTTGCCCTGCATACAGTCTTCCTTGTTGTCTCTTTAACACCGGGTTTAAAAATATTGCATAACCATCTCGTGATGGTGGAGTACACAGCCAAGTCTCTTGTAGGCAAATGATGTCATAGCTTTCTAGATTTACCAATGTATTATTGAGCAGATATTTGAAACCTCTGGTGTTCCAGGATAATAGTCTCCCATGCTCTTTGGTTTGAAATTATCTTGGCTCATTTCTTTTTGCAACCACCAATGCCCTGGTTAACCAAGACCAGTTTGAACTTCCTTCTGACTTTTCAGAGTTGTCTTTAACTTCTGTCACTTGACGACTTTGTACAGTGTTGTTGGTAAAGATGACTTTTAGGAGCCTTATTTGTCAATCTGATTCTTTTGGACATCTCTCCTCTTGATATATTTTTTTTTTGTTGCAAAAGCCTGTTGGCTTGCCCCTTTCATCATTGTGAGATCCGGTAGTCCCAGATGTGCAGTCCCAGAGATCGTAGCCAAATGGTAATAATGTTGGTTTAGCATCTAGTATAGTATCTTTGATTAGCTGAGACTTCACATGTAAGATGACCCAGTCGCTTCTTGATTCTTTCACGTAATCTACAATTACGATGTCAACTGAGTCGATTGTTCTAAGTGAGGGTACATAGTGCAGGAATTGCATAACATTTCTTCTATTTAGATTGACTTCATTTTTTGGCGTCAGTATATTTTCAAGATGTATTTTCCCAGGCTTGCACGTAGAGCCGCTGATTGTCTCGCAGTCCTATAAAAATATTGTGATTTAATTTGTCTCCTGTCCAGTAGATGTCTTGAGTTGATAGTGTCTTCATTTTTTAATATCTTACTGTTTACTTGGGATGCTTTTGCTGTTTCCTGATTGATGTGCAACTGGTGACGTTTTTGTGACAGTGTTAGGAATGTAGGTGAGATGGCCATTGGATCTTGTGTATCATACTGGATGATATAGTCACATGGTCTCAGCTCCGCTTGATTGTCAAAATGCAGTGCGGGCAATGACCATGGTCGTTTCTGTGTTGCTTTAGGGGGCTCTTGCGGTCCATCACTGGTGTCCTCATTTTCTTTTAAATAATAGGTAAAATCCTCCAACGGGTCTCGATCACCTTCGATGGTAACTTCAAAGGGGTCATGATCAGCATAATGGTGCCCGCATTCTCATTATCAGATTCCAACATACGGTCCGCAGAGACCCGACATGTGGCCTTCTTGTTTATGATTTTGTCCTGAGACTCTATTCTCCTTATGTTATTAGCTCTTTTATTAGTGTTAAAGTTTGGCAAAAGAGCTGGTGGAGTGGACAAATTCCTGAGAAAAGTTCTTGAGCCATTTGATTTTGGTTTCGGTTCTGTTTGATCATTTTTTTATTTTTTCCTTAAGACTGTTCAGCTTACCACTTTGTTGTGATTAAGTGAAAGTATCATGCTACTGTGTGTCTTTTTTTTAAACATCGAAAAGACCTCTTGATCCGCTTACATAATCTCGGTCTGGCTGCTGATGGTGAATGTGCCATTTCGTGTGGCAATTTCCTAATGGCACGATCATTAGTTGTACTATGATCTGTGTGTGAAGGTGATGCTGTTTTACTTGTGGTCTCAGTTCTTTCTTGTGAGACTTGAAATTCTTTGTGATGCTCGTTTACTTTAGGAGCCTCAAGTACTTTGTGCACAGCCTTGTTGCCAGTAGTTCTAACTTCTGAACCTATTACATCTGACATTGCCTCTTCTTGCAGCATTATTTTTTTGTCACCCTGGTTTGTGGTTTTAGTGTGTTTCTAGTGGAGTCTCCATTAAAGATTTCTGCATCAATGTTTAGCCCATTGTACACGCTTTGTTGCATAGAGGTTGGAATCAACGTTGTATTCTTATCCATTTCATGGATTCAAGAATGGCTTCCATCACAGTTACTTTATCTGAGAGGTCCCCACTAGCCAGGTCCCACAATCGAGACTCCCATTTGGCCGATGCTTCTGTTTCATGATCAAGTCTTGTTTCAACTTTTGCAGTGAATGATTCCAAAAATATCATTTTTGAATGTATCATTGCAAGTAGCGTGGCATGATCTTTAATGTTGTCGTTAATTGTTTCATATAGCTTTAGAAATGGAGTCAAAGAAATGGTAAGTGCGGCCATCACGTTATTGTGTATTTGAATTCCTGCTGCAACTGACAGTTGTGCTTTATGGCTGTTTATCTCACTTGGAGAAGGTTGTTCACTTAATGACGAGGGTCTTGATGTGCTTAAAGAATCAGAGTGACTTAGCCTTTCGTGCACTATACTGGTGTGGGAAGATGATACATAGTTTGCATTGACAGTGCGCAAACCATAGCCAAGCCCATTAAGGTCTCCCCAAGATTTCAAAGGTTTGATCTTAATTGTGCTGCCAGAGTACATGACCGGCAGAGCAATATCTTGTTTGGTTGAATGGCTTTCGAGACTGGGGGTTTCAGTGGCGCTTTGGCCTAAGCGCTCTTTTAGTTCTAGAATATCTATAGTCAGCCTTTCTGCTAATAGAGCATCAGAGTCACTTGGCTTTGTCATTTCGCTCTCTTCGCACACTGCACTGTCTCTCCTCTCATTATTGCTATAGTCTGTTGTTTTGGCATTTGGCACTGCAGTGCCCGGTGTCTTTTTACCTGACATGAGACATTCTGCCGTAGGACCGTTTATGAGCATGCATGCTGCTGACACCTGGGGTTCTGCTATCAGCCCGCGTCTGTCAGTGATCTGCGATGGCCATTACGGGCTCACCGCTTTTTTCATGCTCGCATCCAGTATCGTTGCATGTATGAGTTTCCACTGGAGTTTCCAGTATTTCCTTTGACATCCCTTGTCTTAAAGCTATTTCTATTGCTGGCTTCACAGGCTCGAAGACACTATCGGCTTCGAGCATTCATCATCAGTCATGTCTAAAATATTATTACAGGGCACTTGCAGCTTAGGAGGAACAAGAAGCACGCTCAACTCATGGATTCTAAGCATTTTGTTACTTTGCTCTGCTCATAATGATGTATTTTGCATACGTTGCTGCCGCCGAGTACGCGGCCCCATTTGGCAGTTGTTATGGCTGCGGTCAGTTCTAAGCTAGAGGTTGTGCTAACGGCAGCTTCTCATAATGTCTGGCAGGCAGGTCGTGCCTCAGGTGTGACTGGGGTGAGACTGAACTCTCAACCAGACACACACGCTGGCGCTACCTGCCTTCTGGGGAATAAATAGGAGTGGCCAAGATCTTAAAGGTACACAGCAAACTGCACTTTCACCCAATATAGAGCACAGCTTCCACGACCAAACCAGCAGAGTGAGGGGGTGAGTGTGGACTGTTTTATTTATATTAATGCCCCTTTGCCAATCTAGTTGATGAAATGTTCGAATTGGGCTGTACACCTTTGAAGAGGTTTAATTGGTTTGGGTTTTCCTTCATTTAATTGGGGTAAATTATTCACTCATACATTCAAATGCACAGTCTAGATAGAGGCTGTGCTTGATAAGGAGTTGTACCTGAAACATGTCGCAATCTGTATGAATCCTGACAACGCTTGAATGAGGTTTAATGCATCAAGGGGAATTGAGCGTTATTGGTTCTTCTCCTTATATAAAAAGTACAGCTACATAGCCTAGAAACTTTGGTATCGCATCTTTCACTTTCCCACGGCCAAACATATCCAATTATAATGACCAGTGCTCAGCATGGAGTTTGCATGACGGAAGGCTCCCAAGAGTCGACTGAGTCAAATTGCTGAAACAGGATCAAGTGCTGAACAGATCATGAAAGAAAGTGCAGCTAATCTGGGAAGAGGTGGTGATGGCGTGCATTTAAAGGCCCCAAAACAGAGCTCCCTTTGACCTGAAGAGCAGCATTTAAACACTGCCACCAAAATGGCCTTGCTTTGCTTTTATTTCACCTGAATGACAAGAAGTCATACACTGCATCCCAATAAATTGCCCTGCTTTACTTTTTTCACCTGAATGACAAGAAGTTATACATTGCATCCAAACACGGCCTTGCTTTACTTGTATTACATATAAGGGCCAAGAATAGCAACACTACAACCAGAAACACCTTTTTCTTTCCCTTTCACTTGAACATCAGCCCGTTAAACACTGCAAAAGGAAAACGGCCTGGCTTTTTCTTTTGTTCACGTTAATTTAAGAATCATGTCGAAGGGGTCCTACCCCTCATTATTAATGGACCTACAGCAAATGCAAACTTGCTCAAAAAGGAGAAATCAAAGAATCCTGCGACCTGCAAGACAGGGTTTTAAACATTAAAAGCAAAAAATGGCCTGAACATGTGTGAAAAGAAAAACGGCTTTAAAAAGCCGCAGTGGGAAAAGACAGCATACTCACACTCACATACTCACACAGCAAATGTCAAGGAAATATGATGTGGGGGGATGACCAAAATGAATGCATATTAGGTTCCAACCCACAAAACTCCAGTCACCTTTGAAAAGACACCAATTACAGGAAAAACCAGTTTGGGCTGAGGCAGGAAACTACACAATTAAAAGCCCATCTTCCAGCGGAAAGTTGCACCTACCAGCAAACAACCCTGCAACAAAATGTGATGCTGCTGAGTGTGTCATAATGCCCTGCCAGACATGAAGGCAGGAGCCCAGAGATTTCAAAGAAGGCAAATTGTGGCTAAAGCTTGACCAGGAGGTGTGAGCCCTTCCTGCACCCACCTCAAAGAGCAAAATGCAGAATTAGTCTCCTTGTAACTGAACGAATGTGTCTGTGTATTGTGTACATTACCAAGCAAATTCCTATTTACATCTGTCTTATGAAACCCAAACCGTTGTTCCATTGTGAGCAATCCCCTTTGCCTAGTAGAAGTCTACCATGCCCTTGTCATTGAAAACCGATTTTCCTATTGTAAGCTAAACCCCTTCCCTGAGCTGACTGTCATAGTAAACCCAGTGTAAATGAATTTCCATTTGCCACTGTATTTTTCCCTTTTGCATTTGCTTTCTCCCAAAACCGATTTTCCCACTTCATGTCTATATTTGCCCTGGTGTGCTGATTAGTATTCTATAAACTTTCCCAATCTCCTAAAGTGTAAGCAATACAAATTTCATTTCATCCTGTCCCCTAACAGTTGTGCATAATAATCAAAATCCTATTCTGCCATTTTGCTCCAAGTACAGGTTTTCACTTTCTTTGCTAGCTTTCCATCTTGTGGTGGTGGGCTTTACCCCAAATCCAATTTTCTATCTCTATTCCTACTCCTTGCAACTGCCTTCCATTCAAAGGAATCAAGTTTAGCTGATGTTTGGTAGTGAGTGCTGCAGGGAGGAGTGCTAAACCGTTTGTGCTATCACTTGGTAAACATTTTTCTTTTTTACTGTTTTACCATTAAAGGACTGTGTGAATTAACCTAATTGTTCTGTACACATCATTGCATTAGTGTTGCCACAACATTGATGGCTGTGAAATTGTTTTATTTTCCTTTTTCATTAAATAATATATTAATAAATATCTTATTGATACACACCGGCCTGGTTCCTAGTCCATTGTGACACGGGGTCTTTATGGAGGTAAGGTGCGAGACGAGTTGGAAGCCTACTCAAACGAATCCATAGGATATTAAAAACAAACAGCGTTTAATAGTGCGCCACATCCATTGTAGGGGAAGGATGGGAACTTGCGTGTGCCGTGTTATAAACCTTGGCACTGGCGATAATGGGCTTCATTATAATGTTGGCAGTACGGTGTGAACGATGCTGGTAAGGCCGTACCGCCGAATTACGAGTTCTGCTCACGGATGCCTGACAGCTCAACAGGTCTGACCTGGCGGGCTGTGCGGCACCCACGAGCATAACTCGTAATTGCAACGGGAGCCCGGCAATACCGCCACCCGCAAATGGGCAATTACCGGCTCATTCAACTCATATTGGGCCGGTAATTGCCCATTCACGGGTGTCTGTGCCGGTAGCGAGTTTGGCAGTAGTCGTGCCTGTAAAACAGGCATGGCAACCGCCAAGCTCGTCATGAGGCCCAATGTCTCCAAGTGAGATGTAGGATTAGAGTTATTAGGGCAGAGGGATTTCAGGGAGATTGAGCACAGCAATCAAGATTTCAACAGTTCTTCATGGGGGTGTAGGCACAAAAGTTGAACTCAGGGGCCATTGGACAGTATTTGGAGGCAGCAACTCTTACTGCTAATCTGAAGAGTAAGCCCAGCTTTAAAAAAATAAAAAGCATTCAAGAATTGGCGGAAGATACTGGGGTGGCATGGCCGCAAGATGAATTTACAGAATGCGGCTGCCGGACATTTCCTTATTGAACACGGTGCTATGGTGTTCCCCGAACAATGTTTAGCTGAAACGAGCCCTTTTTTTTTTAATGGACTAATTTCTAATTTCTTTATAGGCTGAATGATAACCACGGCCATTTCTGAATCTCAGTGCAGTGTACTGGAATTGTGTATAATGGGAGTACTAAAAGTACTCAACTAGGATCTCACTACGAATGCCAAGAACCATGCTTGCTTGTGATGGTAATAGATAAACGACCAATGATGTTACACCTTATAGCACCATTGCTACGTTCCTACTTTCATTTCGAATACATTGGAGGACGGGGTCTTCACCTGTCTCCAGCGCCCCCACACCCATCTACAGTATCCTCAGGCAACACGCAAATGCTCTACAATTCGCTACTTGACCATCCTGAACTATGCAATTCACCGGTGATGAAGGAACCATAGCGGTCGGTCAGAGCCGCGAGGGTGGACACGACTGCTCCCAAGCAGCCTGCTGTGGCCCACCATGGATTCTGGACAAACATCCCGACGACGATGAGGATTGCACTCAGAGGATTGCTGACAAACATCACTTGAGACGTGCCGCGCAGGATCCAGTCAAGGAATTGGAACACCACTGGTTTATCTAAGAAAAATAAATAGAACGGGCAGGGGCAAATTAATACTGAAAAATGTAGATTCAACCAGTTACTTTATTTCCTTTTGAAAAAAACCTGAACGTTAGCTCTGCAGCTGCTTCATAAGCAGAGCTCAAATCTACAAAGTTGGTAATAGAGGTGCAACGTTTAGGGCAATGTCAGGGTCTCCCTGCAAGTCCTCACCCCCCAATGTCAAATGCTGGTTCCCTATTTGAAGCTCTCTATCGATGGTGCCCGGAGAGAAATTTATTTAAGCGTGCCTTAGCTGAACCTCTCCTTTGTAGATCATTCCTGTAAGATATACGACTTTCTAAGTACATGGGTGCGGTCCTGTAACATCCCCCGCTGCACTGACTCAGTCCTAGAGCGTCAAACTCAAGCCATTCATCATCCTGGGTGGTAGTACCAAGAACAGCTTTACCAGGAAAGGTGCGATCTAGTGCTAATCACAAATGCCCCTGCTGCCTACATCACACATGCCCCCGATGCATACATCACACATGCCCCCACTGCCTACATCACACATGCCCCTGCTGCCTACAACACACATGTCCCTGCTGCCTACATCACACATGCCCCCCGCTGCCTACATCACACATGCCCCCGATGCCTACATCACACATGCCCCCACTACCTACATCACACATGCCCCCGCTGCCTACATCACACATGCCCCTGCTGCCTACATCACACATGCCCCTGCTGCCTACATCACACATGCCACCCGCTGCCTACATCACACATGCCCCGATGCATACATCACACATGCCCCCGCTGCCTACATCACACAGGCCCCCTGCTGCCTACATCACACATGCCCCCGCTGCCTACATCACACAGGCCCCCGCTGCCTACATCACACAGGCCCCCCGCTGCCTACATCACACAAGCCCCTGCTGCCTACATCACACAGGCCCCTGCTGCCTACATCACACATGCCCCCGATGCATACATCACACATGCCCCCACTGCCTACATCACACATGCCCCTGCTGCCTACATCACACATGTCCCTGCTGCCTACATCACACATGCCCCCCGCTGCCTACATCACACATGCCCCCGATGCCTACATCACACATGCCCCCACTACCTACATCACACATGCCCCCACTACCTACATCACACATGCCCCCACTGCCTACATCACACATGCCCTCGCTGCCTACATCACACAGGCCCCCGCTGCCTACATCACACAGGCCCCTGCTGCATCACACATGCCACTGCTGCCTACATCACACATGCCCCCGCTGCCTACATCACACATGCCCCTGCTGCCTACATCACACATGCCCCTGCTGCCCACAGCCGAAAAGCACCAGTACAGAAGCAACTGATTTCGAACAGTTTAACTAAATACGTGGATCACGTTTTAAGAAACATCTCCTTCCTAACAGACGCATTGCTCGAATGTCATCATGAGGTGTGTTAACAATTCAAAACATGAACGACTCACACTGACACGCATGCCGGCTTTAGCTTGAGGGCGGATGCCAAGTGCTCATGACACACGGCCCTAGTCTCTGTCATCTGACAAGCAATACATCACGCGAGAAGGAACGCACAATTGCAAGATAATGCCCTCTTCTCAAGCCACGCGATGGGGAATGCAATGATACGCTCCTCAGGGGCACCGGCCAGGATTTGGGCTTCACATTCTAAAATTTGCGGCAGTGGCTGTGTAACAATAGGAAATACGTGTCACTGCGTGGACTGTAGGACATGCACCTTTGCTGCCTTTCTTTTACATGGAGTCTGGACACTATACACTGCTTTTATGTGGACGAGATGGTGGTCCTTGTAAGGAGTCCTCTGTTCAAGGAGCAGGGCATTCCATTAAATCGCCTGTTAGCTGAAATGCCATCTTGCACCTGATAACCAACAGCTGTATACATTTGGTGGACCTCAGGATGACAGGCTGTGAAAAGCAGGAGGGATCAGCTTCCCAGTCATTGCTGTGGAACAATGGAAGTCCCTCCCACACGCGATAAGTGCCGAGGTGTCGACTGGGCCTTGCGCAGAGCACTCAAAACGTGGCTGTTTGCATAAGTCAACCGAACCTGGGAGCCACTCTCTGAAAATTGCACTATCGTCATGTCCGCTTTCTATGTAACTGCTATGTATTCATCTAATCATCAGTGTCCAGGCTTTGGGCTACCTGTCCATTCTGCATGTAAACTACCTTGTACTCATCCAATCATCACTGTATTTACTGCCTCTGGGCCACTTATAACCACTCTCTTCTCAACCCCCCATGCCTTAAGGTTTGTGGGCGCTATACACATGTTAAAAACACAAATACATAAATATACTTTGCCGTTGCTTTTCTGCAGGATCTGGGCAGCCAGCATCCCATTAGTATATAGTGCCTTTGGAGAGGTGCACGTGGTTACCGAGAAGACATAAATGCCATTTCTGACTCTTCTTGAAGTTGAAAAAAATGGAATATGTCCACATGTTGCTCTCAAGTGCACCAACATGACAAAGTAAACAAAAACAAGAAAAATTAGGCTACATAATAAAATGCTGTGAGGAAACAGTGCCGCTCTCTGTGCCAGCTGCTGAGAAAGCTGTTTATGTGAAGAGCTCCCCTCAGAGCTATGCGATCTACTTAAAGTAACAGGTTTGAATCTCATCCATTCCTCCTTCGGAGGTCCAGAAATAGAATATCATTACTTTTGTGATATTAACAACATGTCTTGGGAGGATAGCTCAGGGGCAACGACTCGCATTGGAAGCAAGACGACATGGACCAAAAGAGGTTCGATCCGCTGATCCGTGCTTAGAAACCTCTGGGTATTAAGCACGTTATAAATAACCAATTATTATGCATATATTATATCAGTAAAATATAATTGTTAAAGGGACGTTATGGTTAATTTGTGTTACTAAAGACCTATCAAAATCAGTCAAAAAAACGTTCTTTGAGGGACGTTGCGCTATTAAAAGCATATCACCTTTACTGGAAAAACTATAACGGAACGTTATGGTTAAAGTACCCAACTAAAAACCTATGAAATTCACTGAGAAAAAACATTGTTAAAGGGATGTTATGGATAAGTTGTGCTACTAAAAACCTATGAAATTCACTGACAAAAACGTTGTTAAAGGGATGTTATGGTTCAGTTGCCCTAAGAAAAATCTATCAAATTCAGTGCAACAAGTACTTGAAAGGAACATTATACTTACTCTGCACAACCTATCCATATTATGGTTACAAGTAAAACTGAAAACCCCCTGATATTCGCCAGTTATGGTAAGCTAAGCAACCATAACTCGCGCCACCACTGTGCACTGCTAAGACTAACACCCATGACATGAAAGATGACATCAAAAATGTCATTGATGACATCACTGATGACATCACATGCCTGAATCCCTCTTTTTGTGTTCACTGACATAGCTAGGGCATGTGGTTTTGCTTTACGGACAGTCAGGAACTAAAAATTCAAAAGATACTATATTTGTGCACCTTACCCTTCTCATATGTTCTTTAACTACTTTCCTTAGTGTTCAGTCACATCATGTGATACATGTACATAGGGGAAGAAGGAAGCCCGAAACACAGCAATCATTTCTGTGCATGAAGATAATCAGTTAGGGTATGAACACTTTTTGGTAATGCTGCTACTTTTTCCCTTACTTTACTTTCCCTGCATATGCTCATATTTGTATGCATTGTGGTCTTTTAGGTGTTGTGTGTAGTAGTGCAATGATGTATTAAGTGAGGCATTATTAGCTACTTATGGTATGCTGCACAGTAGGCAAAACTCTGAAACAAAAGGTATTCATCATTTTACTATCGAATATGCCAAGATTTTGAAAATGTCACTTCTATGGTGCATGCTGCAGGCAATGTCTACGCTTCTACATGAGTAGGTTGGTGTAATGGAAAGAACTCTGTAATGCAATGCTGTTTATAGCAATGCATTGCTTAGTGAACTATGTATCTCATGATAGTTCTCCCAATGAATTCTGATAGTTTTCTGCCAACATTATAATGACAATCCCTTGTGGAGGCTTGTCATGAAAAGTAACTGCTCATGTGATATCATCAGTGATGTCATCAATGACATTTGTGATGTCATCTTTCATGTCATGGGTGTTAGTCTTAGCGGTGCACAGTGGTGGCGCGAGTTATGGTTTCTTAGCTTACCATAACTGGCAAATTTCTGGGGGTTTTCGGTTTTACTTGTAACCATTATATGAATAGGTTGTTATTAGTGCAAAGTAAGTATAATGTTACTTTCAAGTACTTGTTTCACTGAATTTGACAGGTTTTTCTTAGGGCAACTGAACCAAAACGTCCCATTGACAACTCTTTTTGTCAGTGAATTTTATAGGTTTTTAGTAGCGCAACTTAACCATAACCTTCCTTTAACGATGTTTTTTCTCAGTGAATTTCATAGATTTTTAGTAGGGCACTTTAACAATAACGTTGCTTTATCAAAGTTTTTCCAGTAAAGGTAATATGCTTTTAGTAGCACAAAGTAACAATAACGTCCCATAAAGAACATTCTTAGGACTGAATTTGATAGATTTTTCTTAGGGCAACTGAACCAAAATGTTCCTTTAACAACGTTTTTTGTCAGTGAACTTTATAGGTTTTTAGTAGCACAACTTAACCATAACGTTCCTTTAACAATGTTTTTTCTCAGTGAATTTCATAGGTTTTTAGTAGGGCACTTTAACCATAACGTTGCTTTATCATAGTTTTTTCAGTAAAGGTAATATGCTTTTAGTAGCGTAAAGTAACCATAACGTCCCTATAAGAAGTTTTTTTGGACTGATTCTGATAGGTCTTTAGTAGCGCAACTTAACCATAACGTCCATTTAACAATGTTTTTTCAATAAATTTCATAGGTTTTTACCAGGATACCCTTAGTTTGTAAAGATGTACCGTACAACATACTGAATCTGCTGGCAATATCTTAAAGCGCACAGCAGTCACAGAGTATGCATCTGGCCGCAGTCATCGGGTGGCATCCAACCTTCTTAGAAAGGCACAGGTTCTCATACATAGTGGTACCATTCAGCAAACACAAGGAACATATGCAAACAGCACCATGTACGTGAATTGCAAAGCAAAGTACAGTAGGTCTGGAATTGGTGAACAATTTTGCTGGCTTAAAAGATTGCATATAGGGACATATTATGGACAAAATAAAATTCCACAGGCCGACCTGCACGTGTACCTCTTCCCCATTTCATAGTCCACCATCCCCTCAAAATCTTTGTGACGGGAGACGTTACAATAATACCTCAGTCCCTTCCTCCCCTCACAAGCAACTTGTGCAAATTCCCGAAATGCCCACAATATTGATCCACTTCTGCTACCCCTTCCCTTTCTTAATAGTATGTATGAAAGTGTGGAAATGAAGGTTGATATGTAAATTGTTCCTGAGTGTATATGTGGCTTTTCCTTTGTTTTTAAAAGCCTGCTATGACTCAGCAGCGCACAGTACTGGTGGGAATGACTGCAAGTAAGCAAAAGGGAGACCGCACCTGGCGGGGCTATCCGCAATGACAATGGAGCCATCCGTACCACAGCAGTACGATCGCATGTCTGCATCTTGTGAACCACCTATAAGTAGTTGCGGGAGCTGACGTTTGTCCATTGCACAAGTACGCACATGGGTATTTCTTCCTCTGTCTCCTGGTAACACTGTTGCTGTCCAGCATATGCGAAGAAACTTGTGATGAGCTTTAAGTAGTTCGAGGGGCTCACCCACTTCCTACAGGTGGCTGTACACATAAACATCCCACCTACTATACCCTACAAACACCCAGCTTGTTCCAAAAATGGTTGGCGCACGTGTGTCACACTATTAATCAGTGCACACATCCGAACGGTGCGCATAGGACACCTATACATATGCGCACAAAGTATTCAGTCCAAAACGCATCCTGTGGACAGCCATCCCAATCGAGAACATTCACGACATCACCATGTCAAACAACTCTATCAAGCTAAATCCCTACCCTAAGTTCAATACCTATGACCCTGCCCTTGATTCACCTACAGAATCTGCTTGTGAGGCCCCGCCCAAAATCCCGAACTTCACACACCCCCATCCACAAACAGCCAACACCAAAACCAACCATCCCAGCCCTAACCTAACCAGTTCCCATGAACCCAAAAATATGACCACTAACTCTGGAGACCTGATCAACACAAGATCCCGAGTGGCACACACCACTGAAATAGCCAGCATCTTATCATCTGACAACCTGGACTTCCTGGCAATCACTGAATCATGGCTACATGATGCAGCCGGCCCTGTCCTCATGTTAGCTATCCTAGACAACTATCATATACTCAGAGTGGATAGACCCAATGCCAGAGGGGGCGGCATAGCCATTATAGCCAAAACTAGTCTTGCCTAGTCTAGGCACCCCAATACTACTTAAATCCTGCAAACTGCTTACAGCCAAACTACCTATATCTAGCAACGGGACACTAACCATCTACCTACTATATAGACCCTCGGGACCTATCGGTACCTTCGAGGACAATCTATCCAGCCTGCTGGCCAACAACAACAAAGAGTCCTAACAGATATTAATGCTGGGTGACTTCAACCTAGGCTTTAATGACCCTGAGGATAAACAAGCACAAGCCATAGCGCCCATCCTATCCGAATATGGTCTCACTCAAAAAGTCCTTACCTCCACCCACATTAAATGAAGAACCCTTGACTGGGTAGCTGACCTGAACTGCACCTCCACCATTATGAATATAACCCTCAACCCTAGACAGATCATCATTTGATAGAATTTTCATTAACAATAGACAAACATATTCCAAAACCCACTGCGATAGCACCACCTCTGCCCACCAGATGCAAAAAAAAATCACATCTGACAAACTATTACCTCATCTCCTTCCATCCCTCAATCTGCTACCAAGTAATTCTGACCCGAACCTCTTAGTAGAGGGCTTTAACAATACTATGGCCAACGCCTTAGATATTATCGCATCATACACACTTTGTAAAAGTAAACAGAAGGCCCTCCTCAATGCCTGGTTCATACCTCATCTCAAAGAGCTAAGACTTCAGAAAAGGAAACTACAGTCCATCTGGCATCACTTCCCCTCAGGGGAAAACAAACTGCAACTGACCCAGCTGGCTAACAAATACAAAAAATAAATAATCTGCACCAAAAAAGATACCTTCAACAAAAAAACTTCCAAAGCTAGCTCCAACACTAAGGAGCTCTTTGTGATCCTCCGGGAACTAGAATCCCCTATACCCCCTCTTGACAACATACCAAAGGACAAAAAATGGTGCAGGAGCATACAGAATGCCCTATCCAGTCAAATAACATCCCTCCAAACAAAAATTGTAACAAAAAAGCATAATTACCACCCACGGTGCCTCACATCTCTACTCCTACTCAAATCCCTAACATGCAAGCACCCTTCAGCTTCACCAAAGTCTCCATTCAGGAAACAGAGAAAATAATCCTCTCACTCAAACTATCCAATTGTCAAGGTGACAACTGTCCTGCCCAAATAGTTAAAGACGCAGTGAAAGATTTAGCGCCCTTTATTTCAAAACGTATTAATGCCTTCTTCAAAACCAACACTGTCCCAAAGAACCTCAAAGAGTCCTGGGTTCTCCCACTACTCAAGAAACAGACCCTCAACCCCTCCATCCCCACCAACTACAGACCTATTACCACAGTACTGTTTCTCTTCAAAATAATTAACAGAGTAGCATACCTGCAAATTCAGGACTACCTTGAAACCAACCTTCTACTAGGATCTTGCCTATCAGGTTTCAGGCCACAACATGGTAATGAAACAGCATTAATCAACCTAAAGACCCATATGATGAGCTGAAGGACAAAGGCAAAAGTAAACTGCCATGCTACTCCTCCTCGACCTGTTGGAAGCCTTCGACCTGGTGGACCATACTGTCCTGTGCAAACACCTAGCGCCTGCAGCTCACTTCTCTAGTGATGCGATAGCATGGGTCCAGTAATTTTTAGCAACTAGAACAATGAGAGTCTTCTCCCCATCGGCTTCGGCTGACCCTATTCAAACTACATGCAGTGTCCCACAAGGTTCTTGTGTCTCGCCCATCATGTATAATATATTTACCAAGCCCCTATTCAACAAATTGGGCAGACTGGGTGTCACATACACTAACTATGCTGATGACACACAGATCCTCAATCCCCTTTCGGGCAATTTTGATAAGGATATGGCTTTGGTAAATGAAATATACCTCCTCATTCAGGCATGGATGGCATCCCATGGCCTCTGCCTGAATGACGACAAAACAGAGATACTGATCCTTAATCTGAAGCCAACCTAAAAAACGAAGTCCTAACTATTCTTCAGTCAACATAGATGGGAATATAATCAAAGTAGTGAACGAGGTAAAAACACTAGGCTTTTATCTTGACTCTACCCTATCATTAGGAAAACAGGTTAACTCCCTGGCCTCCTCCACTGCTTACACAGGCAAACTCATCAGGGCTTGCAAACCCTATCTAACAGAAGCAAGCTGTATCACCCTCGCCAATGCTCTAATATTATCAAAACTGGATTATTGCAATGCCTTATATCTTGGAGCTAACAAACAGATCCTAACAAACTACAAACACTCCTGAATAACACCTTGAGAACTACCCTTAACCTAACAGAGAACATATCTCTAACTTTAGAAGAGACCACCACTGGCTAAAGATAAGTGATAGGATTTTACTTAAAACCATATCACTCACTTTTAAATGCCTCAATAACGCAGCTCCACCATACCTCATAGAGAGAATGACCAGAAAAACCTCGACTCGACCATCCAGTGCAGCCAACTCCCACTGTCTAGAAATTCCCAGGTACAAGTTAATGAAATCTGGAGGAGGCAGTTTCCCAGTGAAAGCTGCACAACATTGGAACACACTTCCTCTGAGCCTCAGAACTGACCAGCCCTATCTCAGCTTCAGACGTAACACCCTAAACTGGCTGTGGTCCAATGATGAATGACTTGTGACAATTGTGTAATATCTACTAACATACCTGACCACGACTGCTCTTATTCTACTGTACCACTGATTGCTCTTATACCACACCCATATGAATCGATGTAACTGATTATATCCCTCAATGCATCTGTTCTGTATCCGTCTTGTATGCACTGTATGGATGCCATGTTGTAACTAAGCTGTAGTATTCTTATCCTGCTGTGCCCGGTTACCTTCGGGTTTGGTGCGGATTACCAAATAAATAAACAAACAAACAAACCATGTGACCGCACCCACACTGCACATGGGCCCTTATAATATGGAAACCATCCAGACTCTCCGACAGTGGATAAGTGCAATGTTCTGCAATCTATAGAATGTTATTGGGAACATACACGCTGACAGACACACCACAATGTGCCATTGCACATATATGTATTTTGTGCAACGATATAGGCCTCTTTGCCGGTTGCAAGGCCACACCCAGAACTGCTCTGCAATCTGCCACCTCCCCGCCAGTCGCACCCCTGCATTGTCTTTCTGTCAACCCCTGCACGTGGGGACTGTTTTCTGTATACCTAACAGTCCCACCACCACCTGATGTCTGCACTTATCCTTGCACTTGCCACCAGCCGGTTGTATTTTTACTTATTGCTATGTATTATT
Organism: Ambystoma mexicanum; assembly: GCF_040938575.1. Lineage (NCBI taxonomy): Eukaryota > Metazoa > Chordata > Amphibia > Caudata > Ambystomatidae > Ambystoma > Ambystoma mexicanum. The sequence continues at coordinate 218,562,788 of NC_090935.1, read as the reverse complement.
CTTCCCATGTACTACACTTTCCCCTCCCCTATACATGTATGAGCGCAATCTGAGTGACACCTAGTCTAGTAGGATCACTGTCTCCGTCTCCCCTCTGTTCCCCATCCCTTGCCTCATCGCGCCATGAAACACTCGTGTATAGGTGCATTATAAATGCCATATCATACCATATCATATCATATCATACAGACATTGCATGGATAACAACAGGATGCCTGGCACTTACCTTGCACCCTTTCTGGAATTTGTTTCCTGCAGTAACCAATTTCCTACATAAATCGCACAAATATTGCACACAAGCAGCACTGAATGTATCTTAGCAACTTAACACAAGTACATACAGTGCATGCATACAAACAGGATGCCTGCTCCTCACCTTGCATACTGCAACCATAGCCTTCTGCATTTCTCTGTACGAATAGACCTTCTGCCACAGTATTTGCGTACACACCACAACCAGAAACCTTATTGAGCAATGCCTCAGCCTGCACACTCTCATTTCCATGCCTGCCATCCTGAAAAGGGCCAGATGTGGCATGTGTAATCCTGAAAATACAGCGGAATCCGCAGAGTTCTCGTGCTAGGAACATGATGGGGGAAAACATTTTTTTTTTTTTTTCTTGCAAACAACCTTTTTTCTTTTTTTTCTTTATATGAGTTTATGTTTGCTTCTCCTCCTTATAGTTTTACCAAATTCTGGTCAACGCTTCTTGCACAGTGTAAAAGAAAATAGAATTGCCAATGGCGTTAAAAAAAATGCCATTTGCATGGAAGCAGTGCATATTTTTAAACTTCATGATCTCATAGTGGGTGAAAAACATCCCATCAGTGCACATAAATGGACACATGCTTCTGTTTAGAAGACACCTTCCGAGCTCTGGTGTCATGATTCCGGCCCCTCATGTCCCCAGCCCTCCAAGATGTCAGGCTGGAGCCAGGCCACGATCACCTACATGGCCCTCAAGGGCCTCTCCATCCCTCCAAAGACCCACTTGGAGTCAGACTTGGCGCTTGTGGCACGAGACTCACTCACTCCCATAGGATAACATTGGGGATTGGACTTGTAGTGCATTGATGGGGACAAGATGGATGTCCCCACATATTTTGGTTCCCAGAACTGCATGTGCAGTCTAGTCTTTTGGGTGTGGTTCAGCCCAGTGACACCTGGGATACCCAGAGACTATTTAAGCCACGCCCAGGCTGAGAAACATGCTTTGTGTTTTCTGCACCTGCAGCGTGACACTCACCGTGTTCGGATCGGTCTCCAGTAGGACTGCATCTTTCTTCTGCGCTCAGCTCCTGCAAGAACAAGAACACCGTTAGGAACACCCTTACCTTGTGGCGCTTCTGCCCATCATTCATCGCTCCTTCTGTTCTGCGGGCATCTTCGGCGGTGTCATTCCCATCTCGGCACGCCGCTTCCTAAGGAAAAGGGAAAAGAACAGAAAAAAGGCATTAGTAAGCATTTTGCAAATCTTCGCTTATTTTTAAATACTGTACGAGCTTCAAACGCTTACCTGAATCCCAGCCGCTCTGGAACTTCTCATCCATCTGCAAGAGGGAAATGACACTCCAGGTTAGCGTGGAAACATCTAGAGGCGCCGCATACCGCGCTTACTCACCGCATTTGTTCTTCATAACCGGCATTTTCACAGGTGAAAATGACGTGGCACCTAAAAGACACAGGAAAATAACTCAGTTCAATACAAATACCAAAGGGGTGCATCGCGCATCGCACTTTCACTCACCTTCAGCGCTACTCATCTCAGCAGCACGCCGCCATCCCGAGACGCCGGCCATCATCTAAGGAAGGAAAGGAACGAAGTTAGAGAACTGTTCAAAAGGCTCATTATACTTACCTGTCGGACTCTTGCCAGTGAAGTAACTAGGCAGCAATGAGCCCGCATCAACGTCATTACACAAAGTATTTGTAAAAAATAGTACTGCCCTTCCTCTGAACCACACTCTGAACACCTGATTGGATAATCCCCACAGTTCCATTTCCATGTCCACTATGCTCTGAATAGCAGGGTGTGGCATGTGCCCTTTCCCAGCTACAGCGAGGGCCACTCCCCAGTAAAGCAGGGACAGTCCTTTTCGCCTTTCCACTGTTCTTTTTCCAGCACTCCCTCATTGGGTGCTGTGAAAATTTCACATACGCATGCAGCAATGAGATCCAAGACCTGTGCATCCAACAGTATCATTTCTGTGCAGCACTCCATATTTTCCGTTAAACACTCCGAGTGCACATTGTGTGTGCTTCCAAAGCACCTCCAGTACAAAGTTCTGCAAAATAATCCACAATGTCAACATCCAAAATCATCCAGAGCGGCTTCCATCACAACTTTCCGCATGCACATGAGAGTCTAGTGCTTTCCCACAACCAGCACAACATAATGAAGCCCTGCATGCTAACATGTGGCCAGATACCACAATCCACAACTGTAACATAGCCAGCGGGACTTCAAACCAACCCCCACACCATAACACAACAATGCATAGAGACATGTAACAGTTACCAGAATCCACAAACATACCACTGTCTCCGCCATCCCTACCCACTTCCATTCACAAAGTATTGTGTCACTGCCAGCCAAACCACACATTCTTAACAACATTGGGTCTACTCCTAGCAAGCTGCACAAAGCAGAATATCCAAGCACATAGAAGATGCACTTCAACGCGAACCTCTTCTATACTGACAGTATTGCAACACTGCACCCAGTGGGCACACTGCAGCACTTGTCACTGCACAGTCTCCAGCCATAAACCAAAAACAGTAGGATGTACCAACAATGAGCTTACCCATGGAACCAACAATATATGCATGTCAGCTCACTTCTAGTGCTCTATGAAGTCTAAAATATGCTCCACAACCATTCTGTAAAGGTAACCACCCTCTGGAAATGCAGTCACAACTACATTGCTGTGGTGGGTGTGGTCAAGGCCTTGGATCTTGGGGGCCTGAGCTACGGCCTACGGCCTTTGGCCATGCACCCAATAGTCTTGGCCGTGCCCACACCCACTGCAATGTAATGCAGCCATGCGTGGCAACATGTGACCAATTACCACAATCCACACATGTACCACAGCCACCAGCACTGCTACCCAACCTCTGCACCATAAGATAGCTATGCATGGAAACATGTAACAGTTAGCTCAATCTACAAACATAACACAGCCTCCGGCACCCCAACCCACTTTCATTCACATACTATGGTGTTGCTGCCAACTAAACCAACCAGCACTCTATTGACTGCACAAAACCCATACTTCATAGTTCAGTACAGTAGTCAGCACTCTGTGCAATGATTTGAACATTGCACTCAGTTGATGCACTGCAGTATCCAACCACATAGAAGATCTACGTCAACCCTACCCTCTTCTATACTGACAGTATTCCAACACTGCACCCAGTGCACACACTGCACGACTGTTCACTCCATTACCTGCAGCCATAGAGTGAATACTGTAGGATGTGCTAACAATCACCACATCCATTGAACCAACAATGTATGCAATGCTGACGAACCACACACAGAAGGCATCAATGTCAAAGCTACTTGTGACCACGGCACATAGTTCTCAGGGGAAAGGCCTCCACCTATGCATCAATGCATCAAATGGACTACGGACTTACCACACGCAACACCCTGTAGTGGAAGCTATGTTACAATGTTCATGTCATGTGCTATGCACTCCCCTTCTGCCATTGAGCTGCCACCAGTCACCACGGTAAGAGGTGGCGGCACAAGCTATTGTGCCATACCGAAGGCTGCCTGCATTCACCAGACATGGTAGTCGCCTGTGATGGGACCCGCAAATTGGCGCAGTATGCACGGATACTGCAGACACACCACTTTCTCCTTCCACCTAATAATTATCACGTGAACCACTTCTCACTCCCCCACCCTTTTCATGCCTTCTTCCCACCACCACATGGTGTGAAGTCTGTTTGCCAGGCCCTTTCGCCGCCGCACTGTCCTCCGATACTCCATGGCGGCATTTCCCTAAAGGTTTGACGCACAGCACGCTTCCCTCCAGCCAACCACTGGCCGTGTCCAATGTTCACCGCCATCACTGCGTACTGCAAGCCAATCAGACTTTTGTCCGTGGAGTGAACAGGGAAATGGATCTGTGGAGCAGAGCCAGATGTCACACATTTTTGGATACATACATTTCAGTTCTTTGCAACAAAAGTACTGGTCAGATTTCCACAAAGCACACAAAAGCACGCTTTCGGAAACATGTCCCTGCTCCTGCCGCAAATTTGATTAAAATCTGTGCAGCCGTTTGGGCTGTAGCCGTGTGCAAAGTTTTTGCCCATTCAGTATATGGAAGAAAAAAAAATGTGGGCCCCCCTATAACTTTGCCATCTGCACAAATCCTTACCAAACTTGCAAAAAAGATTCAGAGCGGCCCATATACTTTTTTTTGCAAACCTTGGTGAGGATTCCTCCAGGGGGAGCAAAGTTATAAGCCGCCCAAAAAAGTTGTCTTGCTATGGGTTTAGCAACTTAACCATAATTACACGGCTGCTACAGCGGGCCCTATAGTCAAAACTATTATCAGTCCCGTATGTAGTAACAGTTGCAACAGGTATTATGTTTCGATGGTCTGTGACATATGTCAACATATGTTAAAAAGAACCCAGTATCTTGACATGGAGACATGGCACAAAGCAAAAGGGTGTGACAGCCTGTACCTTTGCAGATGAAGCTGCACTTGGGAATGTGTGGCAGCCCTTGAAATATACAGCCCCAGCATGGGGCTGAACGGGAGTATAAAGGCAATATATATAGCCTATTGTGCTTTAACTAGCATATAATGACTGCACCAGTGCCATACCAAGGCAACACCCTTGTTAACATTTCATTATGTTTATTTATTGGTTTATATTGCGCCGAAAGTCTGTAGGCATCGGGCCACAAACATAAAGACACAATCAATACAAACATGTATGCAACGGGACACAAGAGCTCCTATCTAGGGACCCCTGAATGGACTAATAAATCCGCCCTTTCACTTGAAGAGGTGTGTTTTCAGATTTTTTCTGAAAGCTATGTAGTTGGGCTCAAGTCTAAGTTGTAACGGGAGGTTGTTCCATTTTGGTGCTCCTATCACTGGAAACGCTATACCCAAACCGTTAGATCGTTTGTGGGCCGAGACCGTGATCTGACTCAATGCCGCCGATCTCAGGGTACTCCTGGGTACATCTCGAGTAATCCTTTCCTTTAGGTATGCCAGGGCTTTCCCATACATACATCTATGAACTAGAGTCATGGTTTTAAACTGGATCCTATCCTCCACAGTCAGCCAGTGTAAGGCAATTCTGTCGATGGTGATGTGTTCTCTTCTTGTTTTTCTTCTTACTATTCTCACTGCGTTATTTTCAATAACTTGGCATTTTGACATGCAGCTCTTGTTTGTGCCTAGCAGTGTAGGGTATTTTGTGGAGATTTGGGGCCTGACAGTATTTTATTACCGCCGAAAAAAATAACTTAGCAACAATCACTCCTTGTATTCAGATTGGGCCATGTACAACAATAATACAGTGGACATGCATTATTTCAGCACCCAGACATGCATATTTGGTATGCGTGGTTGGTATGCGTGGTTGGTGGTATTTTGGTGAGCATAATTCCCTTGTTTTATTTGTGGCCCCAATGTCCAGAATCCCTTATCTTTGCTTAGATTTTTCGTGTAATCACTAGAGAGACCTCAGACCTACATTTCAGGAATACCACATTTTCAGTGTTAGTGTTAGTGTGCCACCATGGGCGATCTCACTGACTTATTTACGACAGAGAGCTATATGTGGTAATTTTGTGGTAATTTCCACTACCTTATATACGGTAGGGAACTATGTCCAGAGAGTCCCTCTTCCCGTTGGCTCATGTACCTCCAACGAGCTATGCTACAAACAATCACTCTCAACTGTCCATACTGAATATGATCATGCACACATCTGTCTTAAAATGACAATTGCACTGTTTAAAAATCTCCCCACATCATCAGCACTGTATTGGTAAATATAAAACACACCACCCGTCTGCTTTCAAATATTTTTCTGTATTATAAAAGTTGCATTTAAACACGACCTCACTCTTTACAGAAATAAATAAAATAGCACAGTAACAGCATTATCTGTGATACACTGAAAAGAGAGTGGCGGAGAAAAGAACTCGATTTGCAACATTAACATGTGATTAAGGCACAGGAATCTCCTTTCCTACACTGACTGAATATTCTCGTACACACTCAGCTCCCACACTTATGTAATTACCTTATCTGTTCAGCCCGAGTTTTCTTCAGCTGTTCTCTTTCTGAATGTGGCTCCCTTGAAGATTAACCCCAGTGAAAACGAGCGCCTTTCGTTCTCAAACCGGGGTCATTGCCTGGAACTCTCAGCTTTTTCAGCAGAAATGCTCCAACCAGGAAAAAACAGGTCCTTCTCCCAGCTCTCCAAATCTCCACTGTTCTTTCGAGCCCTTTTGCTTCCTGTAGTTATGTGGACAGAGCAGTAGAGAAAACGAAAAAAATAAAAATGAATGTGCGTTTAAAAGTTCACTTTCAGAGTAGGCCTATTTCTGCAGTGGAGACACATTTTTATTAGTGGGTTATGTTAAATTCAGTTTTATTAGTCAGGTTATTTATGAGTAATGTTAGTTATTAATTTTCAAATGTGTCTCTTGCACCATAGGCATTTCAGGTGAAAAATAGTGTGCATTTTTGAATGTGCACGTGTGCTTTTAACTGTAAAAATAGATTTGCATCTTATATGTTAAAATCGTTTTTGACTGAATAGCCTGTCTTTCCTTGTTAATCTGGTAACACATATAGCAATGCACCTCACCCTTGTGGTGGTGCTGCATAAAAAAATTGCTACCTGTGCAGTAGTGCTGTACTCTGTGCTGTAACACGCCAAATATCCTTACATACCCTCCTTTTGTTTTTAGAACTTGGCTACAATCCAAGCCAATTCCTAAAAACAACTTGTTCTTTCTTTTTTCTTTTAAAATGCATGTGTATTGGGATATCTTTCTCTTCCTGACGTAGCTAGTAAAATCAGTAACATTTTCATTTTTATTGATAGCACAATCAACCATCCACCCATGATCAGCACCAGGATAGCCAAACCCACTATTGAGCGTTCCCCCCAGGTTCCCCAATTAAATCTTTCCACTTCTATTATCCCCAGATTACTAATTGTAATATTGTTTTTTCTCAAATTCATTTTTATAACATGTCTTTCTTTGTGATTCAATAAATATTCCACATCCGGGTCTATTGGAAAAGTATCCTTTTGAAAAAAATCGATATTTTCCACTTGGCTTTCCCAAACATCATTTGTTACATGAAACAATGTTAACCCCCCAATTGACACAATTGTATCCTTTGGAACCTGTAAATAAAAAACATTATATTTCACCTGTTTAACCACGTATGTTCCATGGTTTAAATGTACTACCGTCATATTCTTTAAACAGGTGCTGATCAACCATTTACCTCTGACCATCTTAGCCTGTGCCATTTCTTCACTCCCCATATTGCTAATAATCACTTCACATCCCTCTGATATACTTGGGTCAGATTTCAAACCACAAATAGCATCTGTGGCATCAGGAACAAACGGTTTACCTGGACACATATAATTTTGTTCTTTAAATTTTACACATGTTTCCAGGCTTGGTATTAAATAAACTTCAGGTTCCCATGACTGAAATGCCACCACTTCTGGAGTCTTAATCTTAATAAATTTGTCCTCTTGCCAAAATCCCACGTTGTGTACCCACTTCGTTTGATAAATAAGTTCAGGGGCTACATATGGGATGCATAGTATCGTCCACTGCATATATGCCTACCAATCTGTAACTAAGAGCCCTCCTGGCACCTGTCTGTAATCCTAAGTTTTCTTATCCTCTGTAACAGCGCCTCGATGCCTTATGGGCTGCAAGCGCGCTTAACAAATGCAAATAAATAAATAAATAAATAGCAAAAATCCGATCTCTAGTCTTTCCAAGTCCACATATAACGGCATTGCATTACCCATTTCGAATGCAATTTTTACCTGTATTATATCAATTTCCCTCCTGGTCAGTCTTTCTATCATTTGACGAATAATATCCTGCGAAACAAAATACAAGGGGATATGTCCTTGAATCAATTGTGAAACTGCAGTTTGAACTTCTCTCATATAATTCGTTAATAGTCTATCAACAGGACTCATTATGTTCAATATTTCATTTAAAGTTCTGTCATGCTTAAGTATTATTTTAGTCGCCCGTTGCATTACATCCGCTTGTTCATTTAGAATGATTGCAGTTTCATTTATGAATCTTACTTGTTCATCCAGTCCCCCTCTAATTCCATCTAATGTTTTTTGTATTATTTCTAGGTCAATACTCAGTTGTTGCACTTTAGTACTCAGTGTTCCTACCGAAATAGAATTGGCTGTTGATATTGTGGTACCTATTATGGCTCCAACTATAGACATTACCATTGATATCGTGAGCATCACCGCACCTCTCTTTCCTCTCTTCTTCGTAATGTCTGCTGAATTCACGAATGTTTTTTCCAATTGCATTAATATATCTCTTATTGACTGCTTAGTGTCCTCTTTTCTTATTTCCAGCCACTCTTTAGTCTGTTCAATCTTAATTCCGGTATTGTTCAAGTGTTTTTCAATCAAAATCTCAGGATTCAATGGTATGTATATATTTTGGAAAATCATCCTTCTATCACTCATGATGAATCCTGGTGCCTCTTCCACCGCAATACCAGATGCTGGTCCAGGTTCAATGACAACCTGTGCTTCTGAATTCTTGAAGATCCCTCCAAATATCATCATCATTAACCATATCATCGGGATCATCTTCAATGCTGATCGCTTTGCAGCCTTGGTGTTCACCCCTCTTTGGGGCTTTCCCGGAATCCGTCCACGTGGCCTCCAGGACTCCATCGTCTCCCGTGGGCTCTGATCCCGGAACCTCAGACCAAATAATGTTAATTTTCTAAATCAAATAGAAAATAAACAAATTAAGTACATAGCACCATACTAACTTCACCCTTTTGCCAAAAATAAAACATGCTTGGTAAAATATTTCGTTTTTTTTTTTTTTTTTTTTTTCTGAAATTAAACACAAGTTAAAAGAAAACAAGCACATATAAAACAGCATTCAATATTTAATACATTTCCTCTCTGCACACCAACCATGAGCTTCCATTATATATTTATTTATTTATTTATTTATTTTATATTATATATTTTTACATATATTACAGTGTTTATGTGCCATCACAACAATCAACTTTTTAACTTCTTTGTCACTGCCTCCTGATTGTACCCATTTATTTTCTCTTTTTGTGTTCAAGGGACTTTATCTGTTTCTACATGCTCAAGCTGCCTGATCTCATGTCTGGGATGGCATGGTTTGATTTGATTTACATGGACAAACTGCTCTATTGCTGTTTCACCTTCATTTTTCAAAATGTTATAAACTACAGGAGAGACCTTATCTATAATTCGAAATGGCCCCTGCCAGGCTGCTAGAAATTTAGAATTTTTCTGTTTACTTTTTCCAAAATGAAACTTGTACACCTGATCCCCTACACTGTATTCCTTTACTGATGTCTTTTTGTCATAATAAGATTTTGCACTGTCAGCAGCTCTTTCCAGATTTCTCTGCACAAAAGCAAATGCATGTTGCAAATGCCTCCTCAGTTCATCAACATAGTCATGAACTGTGGATGCACTCACAAGTGTCTGCTCCTGTGTTCTGTATAGTAGGTGTTGTGGTAACACCATTTTCCTACCTGTCAAGACCTCATGGGGGCTAACACCTGTTGCTTTGGCAGGAGTTGACCTGATTGCCATCAAAACCAACGGTAAACGTAAATCCCAGCTGGAACCTGCTTCTGCCACAAATTTCTTTAAAATATCCACAACAGACCTATTGCTTCTTTCAACTGTACCTGAAGACGCCGCCCGATATGCGATATGTAGTTTCCTTTTCACACCTAGTATTTGCCATACCTTACTCATTAGAGTACTTGTGAAATGACTTCCTCTGTCTGACTCAATTCTTTGTGGCAACCCAAACCTTGAGAACACATGGTTCACCAGCAATGTGGCTGCTGTTTGCGCACTACAATCTGGTGCAGGAATGCATTCAATCCACTTCGACATCAAACATACCACACTCAAAATATAACGGTGTCCCCTGCTCGACCTTTTTAAAGGACCTACATAGTCTATTTGCAAATCTGACCATGGGAGAGTTAGGCCTCTTTTCATCAATGGTGCTCTATGCATTGGTGAAGCAGGTTTAAATTGGGCGCATACTAGACATCCTCTAGTATATAATTCCACATCTTGGGACATATGTGGCCAGTAAGCATAATCTTTTAGTATTTCTAATGTTTTTTGTGAACCTCTATGGCCTGCAGTTATGGCATCATGTGCATTGTGTAGCATTAGTCCTCTGAATGAAAGGGGTACTACCCACTGTATTTGTCCTGTTATGGACTCTCTAATCATGAGTCCATCCTGTAATCTAATTCGTGTTTTGTTCTTTAATAGCACCCTCAACTCTTCTTTTCCCATACAATCATTTTCTGTTAAAGGATTTTGTTCGGGATCTATCAAATGATTATAATAGATTCCCAAAATTTGATCATTCTTTTGTGCCTCAATCAAATCTTGGTCTGGCGTGTCATGACTCCACTGCACCACCGGTTGATCTACCTCCTTTGGTGCTTTAGAACGTGTGACTGCATCAATTTGTATTTCACCCATTAAATAATCAATAGGTAGCAATTCTCCCATCACAGCCCCAATCTTAGCCAGGTGGTCTGCCTTATCATTTCCCTCCTTATCCTCTCCTGGTGTTTTTAAATGCCCACGAATTTTTCTCCAGTATATTGTTAACTTATTCTCTGACACCAATTTGTCTATGGCTTGTATCATTTTTCCATGCTTAAGTGGCTTTTTGTTATATGTAACCATGCCTCTTGCTTTCCAACCAGGCAAATACTCCACAAAGCTATTCCGTGCATAGTCAGAATCAGTCACCAGGACAATTTCACTGAACCTTTTATCAACTGCAGTAGCAATTGCTTTATAAATGGCTGCCAATTCCGCCACCTGACTGCTCCTATCTCCAATCCTCTTCCCTATACTGGGGACACCTTCACATTTCAACCAGACATTTCCTATTCCTGCCACTAACTGTTTATTACTGTCATTTTCAATGTGAAAAGCACAACCATCCACATATACAGTTGGCAAATCCTTGCATGTTTTTTCATCAAAAGCTTTGTGTGGTGATTGTTCAAATTCCTGCAAACTAGTTCCTACTTCCATTTCATTTGGTATTTGTTCAGCTGCACAGTCATGTAAGTCAGCTAACCCTTAAGCAAGTGGGTTCTTTTTATTTTGTCCATATCTCACTTCTACGGGAAAACCTTGTAATGCCAGCGTCCATGAAGTGATTCTGGATTGCGCTAGATTATCTGATCAAATTCTTTTACTCTCTAAAAATTGCAAAGGTTGATGATTTGTTTCAATAATTACCTTTTCTCCCTGAACAATGGGGCGGAAATGTTGTAGCGCCCACACAGTGGTTAATAGGGCCTTTTCACATTCATTAAATTTCATTTCAACTTGAGAAGATGCCTTACTTGCATATGCAATAGTTTTGTGATTCAAATCGTGTTTTTGTGATAACACTGCTGACATACAATGTTCAGAAAAACCTATTTCTATAAAGAAATCCCTGTCCTTTATGGGGTATGCTAAACATGGTGCCTTTACAAGACATTCCTTTAATCTAGCCACTGCATCAGACTGCTCTTTTTCCCATTTCCAGGGAGTATTCAGTTTAAGCAGTTTAGTCAATGGTTGAGTGATTTCTGCATAATTTTCAATGAACTTTCTGTTATAGCCTGTCATCCCTAATAAACTTTTTACTCCTTTCACATTTTTAGGATCTTTTAATCTTTGTATGGCCTCTATTTTCTTCTTTTGTGGATTTAGCCCATGTTCAGTCACTTCGTGCCCTAGAAAGTTCACTTTTTTCTTGCACCATTGTGCTTTTTGCAAAGATACTTTGGCGCCTGCTTTCTGCAATTGGCCAAGTACATGTCTTATTTCATCAAAATGGCTTTTCAGGCCTTTATTTTTTATCAGGACATCGTCCACATAAACTATTGTTCCTCTTTCCGCTGCATCCGGCATGGCCTTTCTCAAAAATATGCCAAATTCACTCCCACTATTGATGTACCCGAACGGAGCTCTAAGCCAGGCATATTGAGTCCTGTCAAATGTAAAGGAAAAATAAATGTTGTATCTCCTCTGCCAATGGCACGCACCAATATCCAGAGGTGAGATCTAATGTGGTAAATACATTTGCACCATGTATCTGAGCTAGGCCCTGATCAATGAATGGCAGTGGCCATCTAGACACTGGTACTCTTTTATTTAACTCTCTCAAGTCTGCACACAGCCGCCATTGACCATTTGGCTTTAACACACCTAAAATAGGTGTATTGGATGTGCTATGAATGGGCCGGATGATTCCCCGCGATTCCAAATTTTTAATAATCTCTGCCAATGATTCTAAATATGCCAGCGGTAGTCTATACTGGCGTACAAACACTGGATTTCTGCTACACCCTTCTGGTAGTGTGGCCACATGTAAATCACCTAAACCACAATCATAAGCATCTTTTGCAAATACATCCTTAAACTCCATAAATATCTCCCTCAGGTTGTCCCTATCCTTATTGCTTCCACATGCATCCGCTAAGGAGATCTGCTCTTCTACCATTTTGGAAAATTCTGGAAAATCTCCTGGTAATGGAATCTCGGCGCTTTCCTCTAACTGTGTGGCTGTGTCTTTTTGTAAAGCTGCCACTTTTAAATATTTTGGAATATCAGCTTCCACTTCAATGGGCTGATTTTCTGTTTCATTTTCATTTAAATTAAATATTATGCAATCCTCTTGATGGCAGCACACCGTCTCATTTGAATCATAAGGATACACAGAATGAATTTTAAATATTCCTTTGGGCTGAGAGTCCAGGTGTTCTGGCAACTCACCCTTCGCATCTACATACTTTTCAGGAATATTTCCAATCACCATGTTTTTTAAAATATGCCGTATAATGTGATTTTTGTATGGCCATTCCTAATGGGGAGTTTTCCTCTAAATGAATATCCTGACAACCTTTATTATTTACCATAATTTTTACAGATCCTTCACCAATATCTACCAATGGAATGTATCATAATCCAGGCCTTGCTGTTTTATGGATTCATCCAGGCATACAAATGCATCAGAGCCTTTCATCTGCTGTCCATTTTTGCATTTCAGTGTTATTGCAAACTGTTTTGTAAATGCAGGAATAATAGTATCTTTCCTCATTTGTAATTCGATTGCATAAGGAACCAGTTGTGCACAATGATAAGCCCTTCTTTTGTCTTCAAATTCAGGTGCCGGACCACCTAGGCGTGACCATATTTTTTGATTAAGGAAATCTAACACCATACACATTCTGTGCATGATGTCATTTCCCATGTAAAATTCATTTTGTGCTCCACTCACTATCCATACATTATGGTAAATTGTTTTCTGCCCAATGCTAATTTTAAGCATGCATCTGCCTGCAATTCGGTTTTCAAAGTCTGGACTGTCCAAGCCAGAAACATATTGGTTTTTAATCCTAAATCTCGGGATTTCTTCCCTTTCCATTATTTTTTGCAACAATTTCTCATTAATGAAACTCCTTTCATGTTCAAGCGCTAAAGTGGCTTTTATTGTTTTAAAATAGTCATTTATACCAACATGAACCCATGGTTGCTCATCTCCCATGTGTATTTCTGCCAGAGTGGTAATGTGTTTTTCTGAATCTGTTTTAGGAGCAATATTCTGTTTGTATGTTTTCTCTTTTAAATAAAAACGTAATGTGTGTTCATCTATGGCAGTCTGCCAATTTTTCCTTGGGTCCAAGTATATTTGTACAGGTAGTTTTTCATTGTCGCTCTGCATTTTGTCTTGACACATTAATATAACAGTGACACTAGGTATGCAGCTATTCTGGAGATATACCTCCACAGCATCATTTGTTTTGGCAACGGTGTGACATTCATTTATATTGCTGTTTTGTGATTTTAGTTTCTTAGGCCTCAATGGTTTTTTGGTTAAGGACCACAGCACTCCATTCACCCCATCTATTAGAGGAGACAATCTTTTCAGACAATCTGTCCCCATCAGAAATGGAATTTCACAAATAGATGTGATCAATACCTCTTGTTTCATTCTGTGCTTTCCTATTTTTATGTCAACCTCAGTTACACCTATGATGGGCACCTCCTCCCCATTAAAGTTATGCACTGGGCCTTGATTTTCCTTCACTGTGATCTGACTCTGTGGGGGTCTCCCTTCATTGATACTCTTTACCAGCTCCTTGGACATAATTGTGGCCTGTGCGCCAGTGTCAATCATAGCAAAGGTGTGGCATTTTTCTTCTACAGTGATGGGTGCATAATATCTGTCCTCAACTTCCTCTAATACACAAAAGAAATGTGAATTCTTACTGATTTCAGGGCTCACCTTTCTCAGGTCTTTTTCACTTTTGGCTAAACACATTGGTAAATGGAAAGACATTTTTCCCTCCTTTTTACCTATTTCTGCGCGAGAGATTTTATTCATTTCTCCATGATCAGAGGTTTTTTGGAGTGTGGCCACTGTTCGCCCATCCATCTGGGTAACATCAGAGACCACATTACAATCCTCCAACTGAACATGTGTAACAACATCATTCAGCAATTTGTCATTTTTTAATTCTGTGCATTTGTGATCATTTAGTGTGATACCAGCCCTTTCAGCCTCTTCAAAAATATGTGGCTCAAAGAATTCTTCAGGTGATTGACTTGTACCCTCCTTGTGAGTATTTCCTGTCTGTGTTTGGTCATTGTTTTGCTTGCCCAGGGAAGGAGCTATAGCATCCCCACTTACTCCCTGTTCACTGGCATTCCCCATGCATGAGTCATTTTTCTTAAATCTGACCCTTTGTTCTTTTGAAATTCCTAATGTTTCTTTTTCATTTGTGCAAATCTTTACTGTTTTATTTAGCTCCAGGTTAAACCGTACCTCTTTTTTAGAAGTATTTGCACTTTCTGTCACAAGTTCATTTACTGGCACTTTCATTTTTAATCCATTAGGCATCTCAGAGTCGTTATGCAAAATTATATCAGAGCAATCTGTCATTTTGGCACTGCAGTTATCATGAGTACTTAGTCACTTTTCGGAAGCCCCCCGGTCTTTGCTATGGCCATCAACCCCCTCTTTGGAAGGTTGTTTTTGCGCTGTACAGAGCTTTCCTATTTGCTCAGCTAACATTTTCACTTGGCCTCAAGGCACTGGAACCTTTCCATCTCTCTAGGATCCTCTTTCTGTGGCCTAGGTCGATATTGGTTGTTTTCCCCCTGATTGGATCTATTCTGATACCTCTCAGGTGATTGATGTCGGTTGGGATGGTTTCTGAACTCTTGAATCATTTGTGGAGGGGAGCGGGTTGCACCCATCCTTTGATTATAATCCCCTGGTGGGGAATCATTGTACTGGCGTGGATTGTAGTTCACGTTTTGCCTCATGTCCTGTCTCTCAGATTGTGGGTACTGGCCCCTAGGTTGATTTCCATTATCAGTAAATCGATCCACATATCGGGGCCTATCCTGATTACCATATATCATGGTGTTGGGATCAAATCTGCTCTGTGTCCCCAATGACTGGTAGGGACCATCATTTCTTTGATCTTGATTTTGTCTCTGGTTATTGTTCATACCTGCCATATCAGGCCGATATCCTACCCGGGGTCTGTCCCCTAAATACCTAGGGCTGATGTAGCTCTCTCTATTACTAGGATCATGTGATTGGAACATTGGTACAGGAAATGGCGATTTTTGTTGATTACCCCTTTGTTCAGGTGTCACATTATTTTTACCTTGGCTTTGAGCAGACTCAAGGGACATTTTGGCTGACCTGATTTCCATTACTGTGGCTGAGGGTTCTTTAGATTTAGGTCTAGTATCTTTCATTTTATCACTTTCTCTACCCTGACAATAGAGTACCTCATATAGTTTTGTGCTTTGATGTACAATCCATTCAAGGGACTTGTCACGGTCAAATTCACGGACCAATTGGGATATGATGTCTTTCTGTAGCCCATAGAAGTATGCAGTTTTAAACTCATTGGAATTTGAGTCAAAAGATACATCAAAGCGAGAAAATGCTCTTTTTAAGTCTTGTAAAAATTGGCGAGGGGATGTATTAGGTCCAGCGGTAATTGTGTAAGCCACTTTCTTTGCCTCCTGCAATGACTGAAAAGGAGAAAAATGACGCCTAATTTCTTTTTCAAACTCCAACCATGTCATATTCTGCTGTTCATTTAATCCCCTTATGATGCTGGCCGTCGGGGCATCTAAAGTTAAATGAAAATATTGTCTGTACTGTTCCTTAGGTATCTGGAGTGCTTTAAAAATGTCATGCACCGCTTCTAAGTGATCCTCAATGCAGCATTCACCTCCCTTTTTAAATGGTTTCATCAGAGCTTTAATGGATTTCATTATTTTTATGGGGCTACTTGTTGCAATGCATGGAATTGCACTATTTTGTGATTCAATCCTGTTTTCAGGTGTATGAGGTTGGTGGCTGCCCCCAATGGGAGTATCAAATCCCCCAAGGGCGCTGCAACCAAGTTCAGTCACCGGCCCAGTCACTGGAGCACTAGCTCTTTGGGCAGAGCTAGAATTCACCTCCACTCCATTGAATGTGGTACCCTGCCGCCTCTCCTGGGACCTGGGAATGCACATTTGCTGTTCTAAGTCCTTACACTTTTTAAGGAGTCTGTTGGCTTCATCTTGCAAATAGTTGTTTTCACCATTCATCTTATTAATCACCTCCTGCATGTCGCACATTTGCATTTGGCATTCATTGAACTCTTTATTTCTCTTGTCTCTTTCTTGAATCATTTTAATCATTTCTTGTTCTGCGCTCTGGAGATCACCTTCTTTTTCACAATGTTCTTTTTGTAAAATCTGCATCTCTGAAACAACCTCATCTTTATCCTGTCTAATGTGATCCACTAATGCTTTTAAGTGTGCCAATTCTTGCTCACTATCTTCAAATTGTTTCTTGCTTTTGGATAACTGAGTATCAAAGTCTCTGCATTTTAATTGCATGTCTTTTTGGCATACATCCAATTCTGCTCTCAACATTTCCTGATTTTTACTTGCCCCATCTAATTCAGTCTTTAACCTGTTAATTAGCTGAGTATCATTCTCTTGCATTCGCAGGGACTTGTTTAAAATAAACCATATTTTGCCGCATAGCCGTATTAAACAGTCTTTCTCTGCACTTTTATCGGCTGCATTCAGTAATCTTGTAAGGCAGACCTGAATTATGCTGCCTTCTGCAAAAATATTGTCTAGTTTTTCTTTCTGCACCTCACCCTGAATGCGGTTACTCCATTCTAACGTGCTATTCGACGACCAATTCCCATGTACAAACAACTTTGCCTCTAAATATTGCACTAGATCTGAGAATGTGGTTTCCCTTTGTGACATTCTGAAATTCGTTTTTAGTGGCACACTGCTATTATAAAATGGTTTCCCTTTAATGTGCAAATGGCAGTGTGAGACACGCTTGCCACGCCCAGTAGGTACTCTATGATCACTTTCCCGGCCTGCAACGCACCATAAATATGTAGGGTATTTTGTGGAGATTTGGGGCCTGACGGTATTTTATTACCGCTGAAAAAAATAACTTAGCAACAATCACTCCTTGTATTCAGATTGGGCCATGTACAACAATAATACAGTGGACATGCATTATTTCAGCACCCAGACATGCATATTTGGTATGCGTGGTTGGTATGCGTGGTTGGTGGTATTTTGGTGAGCATAATTCCCTTGTTTTATTTGTGGCCCCAATGTCCAGAATCCCTTATCTTTGCTTAGATTTTTCATGTAATCACTAGAGAGACCTCAGACCTACATTTCAGGAATACCACATTTTCAGTGTTAGTGTTAGTGTTAGTGTGCCACCATGGGCGATCTCACGGACTTATTTACGACAGAGAGCTATATGTGGTAATTTTGTGGTAATTTCCACTACCTTATATACGGTAGGGAACTATGTCCAGAGAGTCCCTCTTCCCGTTGGCTCATGTACCTCCAACGAGCTATGCTACAAACAATCACTCTCAACTGTCCATACTGAATATGATCATGCACACATCTGTCTTAAAATGACAATTGCACTGTTTAAAAATCTCCCCACATCATCAGCACTGTATTGGTAAATATAAAACACACCACCCGTCTGCTTTCAAATATTTTTCTGTATTATAAAAGTTGCATTTAAACACGACCTCACTCTTTACAGAAATAAATAAAATAGCACAGTAACAGCATTATCTGTGATACACTGAAAAGAGAGTGGCGGAGAAAAGAACTCGATTTGCAACATTAACATGTGATTAAGGCACAGGAATCTCCTTTCCTACACTGACTGAATATTCTCGTACACACTCAGCTCCCACACTTATGTAATTACCTTATCTGTTCAGCCCGAGTTTTCTTCAGCTGTTCTCTTTCTGAATGTGGCTCCCTTGAAGATTAACCCCAGTGAAAACGAGCGCCTTTCGTTCTCAAACCGGGGTCATTGCCTGGAACTCTCAGCTTTTTCAGCAGAAATGCTCCAACCAGGAAAAAACAGGTCCTTCTCCCAGCTCTCCAAATCTCCACTGTTCTTTCGAGCCCTTTTGCTTCCTGTAGTTATGTGGACAGAGCAGTAGAGAAAACGAAAAAAAAAAAAATGAATGTGCGTTTAAAAGTTCACTTTCAGAGTAGGCCTATTTCTGCAGTGGAGACACATTTTTATTAGTGGGTTATGTTAAATTCAGTTTTATTAGTCAGGTTATTTATGAGTAATGTTAGTAATAAATTTCAAATGTGTCTCTTGCACCATAGGCATTTCAGGTGAAAAATAGTGTGCATTTTTGAATGTGCACGTGTGCTTTTAACTGTAAAAATAGATTTGCATCTTATATGTTAAAATCGTTTTTGACTGAATAGCCTGTCTTTCCTTGTTAATCTGGTAACACATATAGCAATGCACCGCACCCTTGTGGTGGTGCTGCATAAAAAAATTGCTACCTGTGCAGTAGTGCTGTACTCTGTGCTGTAACACGCCAAATATCCTTACAGCAGTAATTCATAGCCGTAGTCAAGTCTGGATAGTATGGTCGCCCTGGCAATATTTGCATAAATTACTTCACTCATATATGCTTGGATGGCCCTGAGAAGACATAGATGGTATAAGCAGTTCTTATTTAGGTACTGGACCTGTGTGTCTGCACCCATTGAAGCTTCCAGGAAAAGCGCTAGGGTTTTCACTTTCCCTGAAATCTGAATGGGGGAGTCTTTGATGTTGAATGATTCATATTCTGGTCCCAGCTTGGCTGGAGCCTGATGGGAACCGAAAATCATCAACTCTCTTTTTCTGCCATTGAGGCACATCCAGTTCTTTTACATCCATGTCTCAATGATGTTATATAGTGTAGCCATTTTAGTGCTTTCTCTGGTGTAGTTGCCACTCAGTTCCACCACCAACTGGGTGTCATCTTAGTAGTTCGTGAAGTAGGCTCCGATGTTATCGAGCACTATGCAGAGACACCTGAGGTAGAGATTGAACAAGAGTGGCGACAGACTGGCACCCTGCGGGATGCCACATAGGATGGGGGTCTCTTGTGAGAATATTTCTCCCCAATGGATTTTGTATTTTCTGTCTTCTAGAAATGATGCCAAGCCAACTGGTAGCCTACTTAGAGCAGCAGTTCGCCACCTACTCCAGCGCCCATTGGAGTTGTTAATGGTCCAAAAGATCAAAAGCTGCGCTGAGATCTAGGAGCACGAGTAGACCCATCTTGCGTTTGTCAAGAATACTCAGCTTATGCGTTTGCATCACCAGCATAGCTGTTTCGGTGCTGTCGCCACCTGGAAACCTGACTGTTCGACATATTTTTGCTGCTGTGCAGTAGCCACCTTGTCAATCACTTTAAACATATAATTGGTTACTAAGATAGAATTCTGCCAACGCGTATCCAGTGAAAAGGTTGCTCTGTAAAAGCTCACGCGGAACCCGCCAAGTGTTAGTCAAACTTGACGCTTATTCTAGTTCTTTTTTACACCAGTTATCTGTGATCGCTTTCTGTGAAATCATAGAAGTCAAACTTCATGGAATGCCAAACCCGTTCAGGTCCTTGTCTGACCCTGGGATGTTGGTTAATGAACATCCCCCCCTTTCTAAATTTCTCAGACTACTGAGAAAACGCAGAGACAAGAGGCCTTTTTATTTCCAAAGCCAATTGCAGGACTTCTAGAGAATTCGAGAAGTTCAGCACATGCTGAACAAGCCTATTCCCCCAAGTCTACTTACCGTCAGCAATGACTTTAGGTGGATTTGGTTTCTACAATAGAAAGTAATTGCCCTGCCCTTTCATGCATGTGTGTGCTTTAGCAACAATCACATGTCCTATATCTCCAGGGTTCAGAGTAGGCTGCACCATTCTTTCACTGCAGGGCTCTTTAATGTGAGCAGTATGGAAATCTGTGCAGATTTCCAAATGGTATCTGATCATTGTAGGACATTGTTTTTGACTTTCTTTCTTGGTAGGCTTCGCTTCCTGGCATGAAACATTGAGAGTCAACATTAACTTGTCACTACAATTGATTCCAGCAAATATGCTGCCAACTCACTTTAGATTATACTAGAGAGGGTTTGAATGACATAATGTTACGCTATGTTTTGTTAAGGCATGTTGATCCTCCCAGAGCAAACTAGGCACTTGTTAGTAGAACAGGTAATCCAGGCAAATACTCAAAACATATTCCGTTCAGCTGCAAAGATGAACCTCCCTGCCTCCCTGAAACTTGAGGAGAACCATCTCCGGTTTCGGAAGCACCTCAAGACCTTCCTCTTTGCTAGCTCTTTCTCTCCTCCTCTCTCCTGCTGACCTCCTGCTGTAACCTGATCTGCTCTGGATTACCTGGACACCCTCTGATCTCGGGCCCAGATCCCTCCCCCGCCTGTCTCTCACACCTGCACTGGCTGCAAGGCAACCCCCGCACTTGGGGACTGTTTCTGTATCCCTACAGTCCCCCTACCAGCACTTGACACCTGATGTCTGCACATACCTTGCACTTGCCACTTGCTGGCTGTTACTTTTACTTATTGTTATCTATTCCCATGTACTGCACTGTCCCTTCCCCCCGTCCCACGCACTTGCGAGATCTGAATGACACCTGGCCTAGTAGGAACGTTGTCTTCTTCCCTCTGTTACCCCCCTCCCTTGACTGATTGAGCCTTAAAACACTTGTGCATAGGCGTGTTATAAATGCCATATCATGTCATATCATATCATATCATATCATATCATGTACCCAGTTTTACCACAAGGGTTTGGTCCAGTGATGCCCTACTGAAAAATGACATTTGCACATATTGCTCTTCTTAATAAGTTGATTCGGCAATCTCGCCAACACAGAGGTCCAAATTCATCTTGTTATATATGGCCGATGCAGCTGTACAAGGCATTGCCTATCCTTTTTGCCAGTAGATGTCTCCTTGTTATTCAACAGGGGTTCAAGTGCCTGCATCTAGGCAAAAGACAAAAGCCCCCTGATTTCCAGCACATACCCATTCAGGCACCGGTCTTACCCTGGTGGACCCAAGGTTGAACCAGGGACGTCCTTTCACCAAAATGCCTGGGGTAGCGGAAGTGACATCACAAGACCCTTCACCCCCCTGGTGACATCACAGGAAGTGATGCCATTTGACCCCACCCAGAAGTGACATCACAAGAAGCATTGCAACATGACCTTTCACCCCTTGACAAAACAGGAAGTGGCATCACATAGCATTGGTCCTAAGTACACAACGAAAAATATGGTTACGATATCACTGTAATGTGATATACATTTCATACAATAATGGATCACCATATGTATCATTACTATCAGTCTGTATAGGCCCATATTACCAAATGACTGTGAATGCAATCAGACTTATAAGGCCAAATGATAATGATGTGTTATCATACAGCACTTATGCTTACCCACTTTATATAGAACAAATATGCATACAATATCACCCAACCTGTGTTGGTACTCATTTATCAACCTCACGAGGAAAGTCTAAGTTGGTCTTGCTGGGATTCGAACTTGCAACCTGCAGATCCCACACACATTGCTGCAGCGAGCGCTCAACCCACTGAGCTATCTTACTGGTTATGGCTATTTTACCGGTTATAGTAAAATGAGCAATTACATGTCAGAATTTTCTCAAAGTCAGAAAGCAAATTACACTCTGTAGTGGATACCATTTAACTTGTAACAGATTTAACAGCAGGCCATTTCATCTGCAGGTCAGGTACAAGATTGGCCACATGTCAAGCCTGCATGGATCTACTTTTCAGACGTCAGAAGTTGGCTTCGCACGGCATCCCATACTTTGGGCACTCGTTACCTCATACATGCAAACAACATCCTGAACAGCATGCCATGGAGATAGGAAAGACAGACATATTACAATAAGACATTCATTGTGGCACCATGAAATCAAGGGCCACTTTATGCGCTATGGTCAAACATTTCTACACTGTACACAAGCTTTTAGATACAAGGATGTTGTCAAATGACCGACCATAATGAGATGGAATATCTTGTGATGATCGTAACAGAGACAACTGCAGAAAAAAAACATGCTATATCTGCAACTTGCGAAAAGCAAAATACATAGTCCAAAATGGATGCGTATTCTACTCTAAATGCTTTTAGTACGTTTTTGTCTGCATTGTGAATTTGAGGTGTTTAAGAACAGACTAAATCAGTGACTCACCCCTGAAGTGTGCCTAAAATAAACCTTTAATGAGTCTAGCAATTATTGCCTATAATACCAGAATGACAAATTATTTGTTATTCCAATTCTTTCTTCTTTAGGGTCACTGCTCAAAGTGTTACACTTTCGGAAACCCCTGTTTTTTTAAGAGGCCTGAACAAGAAATCCAGCCATTCCAGAAACAAAGAGCCACATGGCGCTGTGCACAGCCCAGGGGTTCCCATTTAAAAAAAAAAAAAAAACTAAAACAAAATAAACGTTTTTCTTTTTTTAGGGGTAGCAAGGGAGACCACAGGGGTTGCAGGTGCGTCCCCTGGCAACCCCTAAATGACGTCCCTGGGTGGAACCTATACATCAATTGCAAGTGATCCCCTCAATTATCAGGAACTGTAAGTAGCATTTTTAAATTGTTTTAGTAATGCCCTGTTTTTCCAGGGACATTTAATGGTCCTGCCCACAGAAAGTCACACCAGACAGTATTTCCCTCTGGGTGCTTTTTTTTGCTCTACATTTTATTTTCATACAAAATTATTTTTGGTGTTCCCAATTTCTAACACGATATAAACACAGGCTTCATTGCACGTAATGTGTATGGTTGTTTCCCACATAATTCTCTTTCTCTGTTTAGTCCTAAGGATGAGTATGCTCATCCTATTTGCGTAGAAGTGAATAGAGCTCTGCATTTAAGGGGTTAAACACAATCCAAACTATTTAGTTAATAGATTACCCCCGCTGTGCCCATCCATACGCCATTAAGACATGGGTGACTAGCAGGGTCTTGGCCACACTCACATAATCATAATGGCAGAAATGCACACACGTATAATAGCACCTCACAATTCTCCCAAATTTTGACTCCTGTCCCTCCAAGGGCGTTCAACCAAACATCACTTTTGGACCATAGTTATGGTGTAAGGCACTATACAAATGACAAAAAATGACTGAATGCACTCCTGAAGCAATTGAGAATGTTTATCGATGTGCCGAAGTGCACTAATTTCTCATAACGCACCGCAACTGAGCAACTTAGTGATCCGGAGTCTTATTGAGCTGGAAAAAACACTTACATTTTTGGATAATTTGGAAAATGATCAAGGGGTGTTGTGAAAATAGTAGCTACTGGTTAATATCTAACCAAACCAATGTTAAGTTTTGGCAGATATGTCTGTGGATGAAGACGAAGCCTAGGAAATCCCCAATGCAGTGTTCCTTTTGCCTTCTCAAGAACACCCTCTGGCCAATCCTTTGTTTTTTGCCGGCTCAGGCCGGTTCGCAGGCATCTGACAGATGTCTGCCAGCCAATATTGAAGCAAACATGTAATTAGAGAGTCAGATCAATTACATTTCATTACATGTAATTAGTTGTAGGCTACGTGTTAGAGAGCAGGCATGCCCTGCCTGTGTTAACTCTCCCTGAAAGTTGCAAGCCGCCCTGGGGGACACCCGCTGGTAATGACTGTTTCCTGATAGAAAAATAATACTTTGGTCAAAGTTGGATCATGAATTTACTGTTCCTGAAATGTATAATGCAGTACTAGCAATATTAATCTCACAGACAGAAAATCCTGAGCCCTCCTTCATTCATTTGTGAGAACGCACAGTGGTTTAGTAAATGAATGTGGCCCTCTCCTTACAAAGCTGCACTCCGTGATGAGGAAAGGCCAACCGGAGGGGAGCTCATTGTTTGATACAGTTCTACAGCAGCTAAAATGTCTCCATTAGAGGCTACAGAAGATCTTTGGGAAAATATGAATGTTAATATCCAGAGCTTGCACATAGGCCATAAGGCTGTTTGCCAAAAAAAGACTCAAAAGTGTCACGGTTTATTACATGGCATACGCAAGCCAGAGAACTCCTTCCCCTACAATGAATGTGGCACACAATAAAGCGCTATTTTATTTTTTAGTATACTACTGATTCTTTTTGAGTAGGCCTCCAACCCGTCTCGCACCCAACCTCCACAAACACCCCGTGTCACAATGGACTAGGAACCAGGCCGGTGTGTATCAATAAAATATGTATTCATTTAATGTCAAAGGAAAATCAATCAATTACAACATCCAGCAATGTTGTGACAACACAAATACAAACACTTCTAGAAGGCAACCAGGTTAACATATACTGTGATACTACTTCCTTTTTTAATGACAAAGCAAGACAAAAACAATTCAACTCAAAATGATTGCATGAAGGTTAAGCACTCCCCCTGCGACACACATCCCCCAAACATCAATTGGACTTGCTTCCTTTGAATGGAAGTCAGTGGCAGGGAGTAGGAATGCAGGCGACAAATCGGTTTTGGTCTGGTGCCCACAGAATAAATATGTGGAGCCAGCAAAGCAGGAGAAAATCTGTTTTTGGAGCACCAATGGAAGAATGGGGTTTTCTATTATTTCTCACAACGGCTAGGAGACAGAAAAGAAGAAAATGTGTACTGCTTACACTTAGGAGACAGGCAGAGTTTTTAGGGAATACTAATCAGCACACAAGGAGGAAATTAATGTTTAGAATATGCAACACATGTGTAATGGAATGGGAATGCATATGAAAATCGTTTTGACCACACAGTAGGGAAAGAGGAGCACAATCAGAAAATCAGTTTTTGGGATGTTAAGTTTAATTTCAATAGAAAAGAAAATGCAAATGGAATTCGTTTTTACTGAGGCTACAAATGACAGGTAGGCTCTGGGAAAAGGGGTATCTCACACAAGGCAAATCGGTTTTGGTTCAGGATGACAGATGCAAAGTGAAAATACAGTGGCAAATGGAAATATGTTTATCAGGGCCTAATTTAAACACAGGGACAAATTCATTTCCCAGATCACAATGGGAAATAATTCTATTGGGCAACATTTTCTAACTATACCAATTAACAAAAACACTGGGAAAAAGATTGCTGGTTTTGAATTCCACTAATCCTGAATCCCTGAAATTCGATGCGGGAATTAATTGATTTGCTTACAAAAATACTTAGGATTTACACATACAAATTAGGAGTATTTCAATGGGGATATGCTATATGCTATATACACAGGCAAACAAGAGATTCTTCTATGGGGAGATGAAATACACTGGCAGTTGGGGTTTTCAATGGGGAATTTTCAATGGGGAAATATTGGATGCAATGCTAGAGGAATGTAGGGCTTATGCAAGTTAGGGCTGGGGTTATTGCTACTTACATAGCAAGCCTTTGTTTAAGATTCAGGAAAGTCAGCTGTACCTCAGGACACTCTGGAAAGATAGGGCAAGGGTCTGGTCACTTCACTTTCAAAGAAGGTAAGTTTCAGCAGCCTTCTCTCTGTGCCCCTTTTTCTGTCTCCCCGTTTATTTTGTGTGTCTACCTCAGTTCTACTACAGTCCCCCTTATATAGCAGAAGTGACATCATCAATTTTTACAATCTAGGATTGGACAGTTACCCTCTCTCTCTCTGCCCCCAGTCAGGATTGGTTTAGGGATTTGGAGCAACATCTGTCTTTTCCCATTTGTCATCCTCCTTTGTTCTCCTTTCAACTTTTTTGCAAAAACTAGTTATGTACCACAACTTTATAATTGTACTAGCAACTGCCATATAAAACATATTTTCTGTTTTAGCTGATCATGGGGAGTTAGATAAGCCGACCGGCAACTCTGTACGATGTAGTATTGCCATGTGTCACATTTTTGTCATTTTTATATAATGTACAACAGTTATGAATATGTAAGTTATAAAGCATATTCCTAATATCAATTTCCACCTTTTCACCAACTCTCACATTTGTAACATATTCATATCAGCCAGAAACCTAGTCTAACTGGCCCTGGTAAATACCTTTTATTCCCCCCAAGACCACCTGGAAATCACCTGAAAAATGGTGTAAAAATGAAATCAATCCACCGTATGGTTGCTGCGCAAAATGGCTAAAATGAAAAATAGTCTTTTAAATTAATTGTGAGTGTTCCTGTTCAGTAAATGGGATGGCTGTTTCATCCCCCACTGCCATCTGTCCCCCTTGCCCACCCTGTGACCAGGGGTTTTTAAGAATCTCTTTGAAATGGGTGCTACAAGGATTCACACCTTTTAGTCATGCTCCAGCCAAGGATGGCTTTCTTTTGAAGTCCATGCTTCTCTAGTCAGTAGGTCTGGGGCATACTGAATGTTGACGCCTTTAGCAGGACCACATTTTATTTCAGGTTATTAGATGTGAGAAGTGACATCCAGCTAAAAGTGGGACTTTCCTTTGTGAAGTTTTGCCCTTACCCAGAACAAGTTTTTTCCGAAGACTAATGGCCTCATTACACGGTAGGCGGTAAGGGTTTACCGGTACCGGTATTTTACCGGTACCGGTAAATCCTTACCACCTTACTACGAGGTACCTTTGCGGGTTGGGGTATTTAACGCCTGCTTTTTGCAGGCGTTAAAAACCAACCCGCAAAGGGACCCAGGGAGCTAATTACGGTACCGCAATTTGCGGTGCCGTAATTAGCGCCTTCCCCATTCCCATTAAGCCCTATGGGGCAAAAATGGGAATAGGGAAGGGCAATGGGGGAAGGGGGAATTACCGCCCGCCAACCTTGGAATAGGGCGGTAATTCCCCTTTCCTCCAAGGCGGTACCGGCAAATTACCGGCATGAACCATGGCGCTAATAGCGCCATGGTTTACCGCCTACCGTGTAATGAGGCCCTAAGTGTATCTTCCAATGGTCACTGGAGTTTTGTGGGGGAAACATAATATAAATTGCTTTGGTCAGCCCACACATCATGTTTTGCTTTCCTGACATTTTTCTGCGAGCAGTGATATTTTCCCCATTTTGGCTTTTGAAAGCCGTTTTTATCTGCAAACACATGATGCCATTTTTGCTTTCAATGTTGAAAATTCCTGTTTTCCATGTTAGAGGATTCTTTGATTCCTCTTCTCTTGTAAATCACACTGCTGCTGGTCCATTGATATTGATAGGTAGGCCCCTTTCCACATGACTCTTTAACTTTACATGAAACAAAAACAAAAGCCAGGCCGTTTTGTAGAAGTGTTTGAATGCCTGCCATTCATGTGAAAGGCAAATGCAAAAGCCAGGCCGTTTTTGTTGCAGTGTTTAAATGCCTGCCATTCAGGTGGAAGGGACTTCTGTTTGGGGCTTTTAAATGCACCCACATGCCCCTCCCCCTGTTCTTCCATGACTCTTTGTTGGGGAAGAGCAGGGTAGAGTGGGGTTTCATAGGCATCATTTTCCTTCATCAGGGAGTGGGTACTCCAGTATCCCCTTCTGTCTCTGGGTTGGGTGTATGGCATGGCACCTCCTTTTCTTCCTTCTTTTGTGAGTGGGCACTCCAGCCTCCCCTTCCATCTTTGGCTTGGAGGGTGTGGCACAGAACCCCTATTCTTCCTTCCCTTCCAGGACCCTGGTGTTCTCATGGGGCTCTGCAATGAACCCCAGGCTAGAATTTAAGGAGGTCAGTTCTCTAATAGAAAAAAAAACAGTTTCAGTATTTTTTACACACATTTTTCCTGCAGGATTTACAAAAAATTTGCAATGACCACAACCTACAATTATACATGACCTTTTGTTTCAGAAACAACTTTTTTTTAATGTATTTTTAAAAAATATTCTTCATTTGTACAATAACACCAAATGAATTACTCCCTGTTATATATATATATGGGTATATATATTTCTATCTGATTTTTCATCCTTCCTTTTCATTCTTCAGATGGTTCCTCTGCTTGACTTTCATTCAGCTCTTCAATCAGTTGCAAAGCATGTCTGGGATGACAGCTTTTTAACTGATTGATGTGGACCTATTTTTCTTCTGTCACTTCTCCATTAGGGATCCCGATCTTACAGGGGACAGGTGAGATTTTATCTACAATTTCAAAAGCACCACACCAGGAGGGCTGGAACTTCCTCTCTTTGGACTTAGTTGCTTTTTTCCCATGCTTGAGCAGTTTGTTGTTTGCACACAGCATGCCTCGACTTTTCCAATTTATGAGGTGCTCCACGAACCCATTCCAGACATAATCTGAATCAGTGATTATGACCAGTTTGTGGAGCTGGTGTTGCACGACAGTGAGGATGGCTTGATGTACCGCTATCAACTCAGCCACCTGACTACTTCGGGGACCGATCTTGTACCCAGCACAGGGCTCCGGGCATCATTCACCCAGGCATTTCTCAGTCCATGTTACTTATTGTCTGTCTTTTCTGCTTCTTTAAGGCCTGCAACAAGGGCCTAGTGTACGCAGTGTAATCTAGGATCCATGCTCTTCAGTAATTGAACAACCTGAGAAACCTCTGCATTTCTTTGACAGTTTTTGGCTGGGGAGCACTGTGCATTAATTCAAAACATTCTAGTATTATTATTATTATTATTGTCCCAAATAAAGAACTTCCTGAAGGCGTTATTGTAACTTGGCCTTATCTACTTTGTTCCCTTTATATGCTAAAAGCTGCAAGAGAATGATAGAGTCCCTTTGGAATTGTTGTTCATTATCACTGCACGCTAGTAGGTCGTCTACATGTTGGATGATTGTGTTGGGCACCTGTATGTTTCCCAAATCTGTATGTAGTATTCTGTTGAAAATGCTAGGGGATTCACAATACCCTTGTGGTAGTCTTGTGTGCTCGTACCGTTTTCCCAATGCATAAACATGGTGAGGTACTGAGAGTCTGGGTGTAGGGGTATGGAACATAAAGCATTTTTTAGATCTACAACAGTAAAAATGTGTTGCTTGCTTTGAAATTTTCTACAGAATGGTTGCAGGATTAGGAACTATTGGATATTCCGTCTGTACAATGTCATTCAAGGAGTGAAGATTTTGAATCATTCTCCAACTCGACCCCTTTGCCTTTTTTATCGGGTATATAGCTGTGTTGCACGGGGAGCTGGAGGCACAATAATCCCTTGATTTAAGAGTGCAGAAATGGTATCTTTTATCCCTTCCTCTGCTTGTTTGGACAGTGGATATTCTCTTACTCAGGATAACACTGCACCTTGTTTGAGTGTAATTCAAACAGGTGGCACTCCCTGTAAGACACCTACATCATGGGCACTGGTTGTCCATAACTTCTCAGGAACCTGTGCAGGTAATTTTCAATGAAAGGGGACGCTGTTAAAAGGGCCATAATAGAACACTGTACTTTACGGTATTGTACCATTATCTCAAAGGGTATGCAAACAGCCAGCACTACCGTCATCAACCCGATCCTCAAACAATTCTACATATGTTACTTCTTTCAAGGGTACTGTTGGCTCAATATACAATATGGTGCGCCACTCACACCCATCTGGATCGGTCCTGATTTTCACAATTCTCTTTTTTGACATCACCAAACCTTTCAGGTCCATCGAAATTATTGCCTCTGTCACAAGCTCTGGGGTCGTAACAGGTTTAAAACTAAAATCAGATGGTACCCGCCAACACACTTTTCCAATCTGGAGCACTGCATTAGGTACAACTGTAATCCCATACACAAACATATCAGGGTGAACGGGAATGCCATGAAACAGCACTCCCCTTATCTGACATGTATTATCATCATTGCTCTCAGAGCAAACATTCCTGGGGTAGCATATACTATCCCTCGATCTGTAAAGGAGATGGTCATATTAAGTTTGCTCAAGATGTCACACCCTAACAAATGTATTGGTGAGATTTCTGGATATAGTAAGGGTGCACGCACCACTTTGCCTTCTATTTTGATGGATACGTCTTCTATAAAAGGAGCCATTTCCACAGCCCCAGAGAATACTTGCATGTCGAGAGTTTCACCTGATAACGGGAAGTTTCTTTCATAATGCATGATTTTGTGGCCCCTGTATCAACCATAAAGATGAATTGCTTATTTCCTATTTCAGCACCCACCAAGGGTTTGTTGACTGGGTGGGTAGTCATGGACAGGACTCGGCACACAAGAGCTTTCTGTGGGTTGTCCTAGAAAGAATATATATTTGTACCCGGGAACACAAAAATGTTGCTTGCCATGAAACTTACTCCTCAGTAAGGATGCACTGTCCCATTAGGAACAGCATTGCTTCTGGGCATTTGGGAGCCGTATGATTGGCTTGGCGGCGCAGCTTGTGTTGGGATGCCGGGAGTGGCAGGCAACTGTGTCTGGGGGGATCATGGTGGCAGCTGTGTATAGGCCTGGTGTATCTCATATGATATTGACATGGGCATTGGGAGTGCCAAAATGTGTTGCTGCTGTGGTACTGGGACTGCCGGAGTGCACAATGTTATCCCGTTCCCATCCTTCTTTTACACTCTCTTGTAAAGTTACTAATTTTTCCTGCATCCCCAAAACTGAACTGATCCTTCACCCCCTCTCGGCCCCATTCCTCCAAATGCACCTCTGCCCCCCCTTTATCTTTGAAACCCTCCTCTTCCTCGCTGCTGACCTCCTTGGTACAACGAGTGTACTGTGACTGAGACCCACCACTTCATTGCCCTCTACCTGGTTGCCAGAACGCTGCTATTCTTGTATCTGTTCACACTGCCGCATGCTCCGATGGATCCATTTGAGAAATTGCCACAACCGCCTCTTCAACAGCTATTTTTGCCAATTCTTTCTTTACTAGTTTCGCTTCCTCAGCCGGCAACCTTTGTGCCACTTCCTTCTCTATCTTTGATCCGCTTAAAGTGGTATGTAATTATAGTCTGTATCTTGGCCCATCCTTCAGCCTCTATACCCACAATCATTTTGAGAGCTTTCTGTACATCCTTGGGCAATCCCCTTTTGATAACAAAATAGAAAAGCATTCCCCCACTGTTACCCACTATTCCCCCGCTGTTCCCTCTACATCTCCTGTACTTTTAAAATGTATTGGGTGAGGTCTTCATCATCCACAGGTGTATAATGCATTATGGACTGCAAATCCGGTGTATTGTGGTAAGCCTGCCTGCCGAAGTACAAGTGATCTGATGTCATTAAAGTGTGCTCCATCATGTTAATCATCATCTATCTTATCTTATCTGGATATCCAGCCTTAATCCAAATATCCCATGCCTGATCCCCCACAATTGCTACAAGCAAACGTTTTATATCTCCCACTCCTAAAGGGATAACGGCTGTTTATTTTTCAAAAGCATATATCCATTTCCCAGGCCCTGTAGTGAGAGGTGGGAGCACTTTAATCAGATTGTTTTGTTCGTCTGAGCCCAAGGCACATACTGCGCCTTTCCGGGACTGTATGAAATTATGGCCACTGTTTTCCCACTCCTCTTCACCCCTTCTTGCCGTCACTCCCCTTTTTTCTTGCCACTGCTGCCTGCCCAAATCTGTTCCTCAATGGCAGACCCCACAAGCTCTCTACCCATGGGGTGATTACTGGAATCTCCTCTTCTTACTTTAACGCATCAACCATGGCGCAATATTCCTCCCACAACACCCTATTTAAGTCTCCATGTGACCTCACTGCCCCGTAATCTACACTCCCCGTTTATCACTATTCCCCTTCTACTTCTCAATATGAACATCCTTAATTGCTGTACTATCTAATCTAAACAAAATGTCTCTGGCCCTCCATTCGTCTAGTGCACACCACGATTTGCTCCTTCCTTCAACAAGGGCCCTCAACCGCGCCAATTCCATTTGGACTGCCTATAAGCCTCTACTAACTCTTCTGTGGTTTGCTATCCATTGGTACGGCAATGTTAGTACTTGTTTGCTATGGGGGTAGTAGCACAGATGGGGTGGTGCTGTTGCTGAAAGTGGCACATAGGTTGGATTGGTATATTCGGCGTCAGGAAGGGTTGGGTAACATCCTATTAGGGCAGAGGTAACTGTTTTTCATCAGATACTGCTGCTTTAACTATACTCTGGGTTCGACCCCTGTAACACTGGGATTTACACTCATCATTATTCTCTATGTCCTCCACCATTTTCCACTAAAATCTCTTTCCTCCTTTGGACCTTTTACCTTCTATATTTAGTGGGCAAAAATGTGTACATGTGTTCGAGTATCCCTCTTTTGTACATACCTTGCTCTGGCCACGGACGGCACATTCCCCATTGTGTCTCCACCACCCACTGTTTAAGATATTTCTAAATGTTGTCCTTATACAACGGCAATGCACTGCACATGTATTCTAACAGTGTAACTACCTCATGTTAAAAGACTTTGCATACAAAATAGTGTCACACCATATACAAAATATAGTTTGTTTTACCAGTTCTTTGCTCCCGCTCCCCAATTTCCTCCTATCCACACCTCCAACTCTTTGACTCACTCCGCGCACACCAACACACACACTTTCTCTACACTCAACCCCTCCACTGCTTCTTCCAAAGGCCCTCCATTGGCCCTGTGTACACCATACAATGAGTTAAAACACTAGAACAACAAACTAAACCAATAAACTAAAATAACAACTACTTCATCTTATTCCCCCACCCGGGATATACTGGGCACAGGAATTTGAACCCACTAATTATATGGAGCTTCTACTTCTGTATTCTCTTATCTTATTTCCAAATATGGTGCCATCTTCTTCCCTACCTCAGAAAGGATTCCACTTCTCCATTTCTTTTCTCATATATTGATAATAATAAAAAAAATATATATTACTGCTATGCGGTCTTGACACACTACTCAACACAGTCACACACCATACCATAGTGCACTCTCGCCCCCACCTCTTCAACGCACACAAACCCACACAACTTTTTTCTCAATTCCCCCAATTTACCTCTCGGCATCCTTCCCCGTTATTTTTGCCCACAAGAGGCATACTTACATCTGCATGTTCATTCAAGCTCCTCCTGTCAAAATGGATCCTGTACATCACTAGGCGTTTCACGCTTGGGACTAGTCGCCGCAGATGGGCGCAGGCCCTCTAGATGTGCAGCCTTTGTCCCTGCGGAAAATCAGGGATCATGTTGGGATCACCAAATTTGTAGAGTAACCCCTCAATGCTCATGCCAGAAAAAATACAAACCGCTCGCCCAGCACACCTCTTGCAAGAGGAATAATGTTTAATCTCACAAAAAATACAAGTATGTGCCAGCAAAGAACTCTGGTACCACGGAGCGCTATGGCAAAAACAGCATAAGCAACAGGTTTTAAAGGTACACAGCATCACATGTGACGTACATTTGTTTTTTATTATTTGTTTTGGTGCAAAAATAAACCTTTACAAATATTAATTACTTGAAAAACAAAGGGAAAAAAGACAAATCATGACTTGAATGATTACAGACAATTACATAAACCAATTCTACCTAAGTACATATTTCAACTCAAACAATATAAATAACGTTCCCTTTACAAAACGAAAAACAATAAGCAACAGGTAACTCATTTCATAAAAAAAGAAAATTCAAGGCATACAATATCCTCACTCAATTAAAAAATGTATTAAGAGCACATTATGTATCATTGATAGTTCATCTTATAAACTTGATACAACAATCTTGTCCAAAGTAATTCCAATAGCTTTGGTTAACTTAAAATTAAACATAGATCTGAGCTATATTTCATGCAGAGCAATCGGTCCCAAACCACATATGCGTGTCAAAAATCTCACTATAGCTATTTTTAAAGCTATTGATTTTACATGGAGCATCTCCCACTATCACATCTCAAGGTTAACAGCATCAGGATTGGGAACAAAATTGATGAACGCTGTTATCCTTTGAGGTTTCATATTAACAAATTCAACCAGGAGATGTTTCAATGTTTCAATTACAGACGGATGTTTGCAAAATCTACAGGATAGGTGTACACCCAACCCATCTCTGATTTGTTTTATCTCCCCTGTCAGTAGCACGTTAAACCTAAATCTTAGATATATGATGGGAAACGTGGAATCTGTGAATTTCATTAAATATGTTTCCGGGGTTCCCATTAGTTTACCATGGGGAACGAGATGGAAACAGATTTTTGAGGCTTGTACTGATTCCACTGTCTGTACCCAATCAGTGTATTTCAATAATTGCTTAGTTTTACTCAGGGTTGCAATCAAACTCTCGTACTTTAACCCTGTTTCTCCAAGTAATTTGAGACATTGTATTTGTAGTGTCAGTAGTCAGGCTGAATCAGAACAACCCCTTTTAGTTTTCCTCCTAAACATGCAAGGAGGGTATTTGGAGAGACCAGGATCAAATTCCGATAGAGTGCTAGTCTTCTTCACTGAGTCATACATTCCAGAGATAGAAGTCCCAACTCAAATCGCAGAGCATTAAGGGACACATTGTTTAGCAAGTAGTCAATTATTTTACGCCAGATTTTACTTTTCAGTTCCTTCAGGAGGGGAGGAGAATAGAAGGGTAAGATTTACAAACCATAGAGCAATAACGGGACCACTTTTAATTTATAGAATCTCAATAGCGGAATAACTGAATATTTACAATATTTGTTAGCCAACTTCTTCATCTGGGAGATCAAGTTGGGAAGTCTATCTAGTATACAGTTACGGTATAGAATTTTCCTATGGGAGTCAAAGACCGGATAACCTAAGTACCGCATAGACCTAATTCTTGGAAGTGTAATGGCATTTAAATGCCATATGAATGAGATTTTATTTTTACGATTAGTTAAAGTCATTAACTAGAGACTGTTTTTTTCAACTTTATTACAAGGCCATTATATTTGGTGTAGGTTTCGAAAGCCAAAAGCTTACGTTGAAGACCTATCGGATATCCATCTATAAGCATGAAATCATCCACATGTGCACACCCGTTTGTATTGAAACCCTCCATTTTTGGAGATGAAGTGGGAGAATGGAAGACCAGGCTCCCGTCCTTCACCTCTCGCGCTTGGCCTAAAGGGTCACGACCCAGGCACCCGCCACGAGAAGAGTTTGCCCATCTACCAGATGACCAAATACCCTGGTACAGGAACATACGGATGTGTCCATCTGCCTGCCCAGCCGCCCGCCCTGGCCATGCCGACACCTGCGGCGCGGATCAACTAGACTAAAACCTACACGTCGTTAGAGATGCCATGACGACCTAGCCAACGGTCAGCACACCTGTACAAATATACACACTGGACACTCCCGCACCAATCTACACGAAGAATATACTCAGTGCTATGACGTAGGCGACAGACATACTCACGGACGTGCATCTTTATTATTTTCCACATAGGCTTTCAAAATGCAGAAACGCAAGACGCATCATGAACTCATCTAAAAGAGCTTGCTTACGCTTCTCCTAAAACCAGGTGCCACAATGAGAAATATAATGAAGACACGATACTGGTCATAAGACAATATGGTACTGTAACCTAAAGCGCCTGTGCACCAAACGGTTCCACTTATACACCAGGCCTAAGTAGGCCGCACGCAAGAGCTTCCATGGACGTTAAAAGAACAAGAGTCAGGTTGCTGATCCTGCAGAATGAGCCCGGTGAAAGCAAACAGCCAAGGTCGCAATGTTGCAAACCCACATTCCGAGAGCAAACCATCAAGGGCACGATGTTGCAACCTCGCACGCCGCACACCAACGTTAAAGTCACACCTGCAAATTAAACCAGGCACACAGTGGAAAAACAATATTAATTGTGCAGAATTCTGCCTCAAACACGGTCCCACCTCACGTGACCAAGCCGAACCTGACAGGATGCCAAGCCCAGGAGGAAGAAGGCGTCTGGAT